>NC_138898.1:2400000-3097000 GCF_965194825.1 Balaenoptera physalus | reverse complement strand
TGCACTAAGACATTATTATTTATTAAGGTGGTAAGGCTATTGGGCTAACAAATGGTTTTGTTTTGTTTTACATTGTTTCCCCAAAATACCACCTCCTTTTCCATATGTCTTGAACATCACTGAGGACCTAGCGTGGCTTTATGCGGAAAGTGGAAAAGCGACCAAAAGTGATTGTTTATCGTCTTTTACTAAGTTCCAGCATTTTAAGCTTTAACACCACAGCTCTTGCATTATTTTAAAACTGTCTGGCGTATCTCTAAAACTAATGGTGCGAACCACTGTGTAATAAATTAAAATACCTTCTGCTCTGTCACACTGCAAACAAGTAGCTACTCCCAAGTCTTTGAAAAAGTACTTTTGAGATAAAATATGTACTTGTGGATTCTGCAGGTTTTAAAAAAAAGTCCTGAATCTTCACAGATTTACTCAGGGGGAGGGGTTGTTTCATGTAAAATGTGTTTTCCTTGACATTTAGAGGTCTTGCAAAGTGGTTTATTATAGATCTTGTGGACATCTTGATATTTAATTAAATTTCAGAAATATATTCTCTGTACTCATAAGAGGGATTTGAAGAATGTATTTATTCACTGTCTATTTGTTATTCTTTTTCTGTTTCTAACACAAAATTATCAGTTGGAAGTAAGTCATCAGAGGCACTTAACATTTTTCAGGGTCAGAAATCTAATTAACCCCAGCAACTGTGCTTAAAATGTTAAATAATATAAGACAAGTCCTTACAGGAATCTTTGGTAGTATTCAGTCTGGGTGATATATTTACCACAATTTTTTTTGAAACTGACTTTTAATGTCCATTTTCAGCAGGCATGAGGGAATGGAAAGCAGATTGGGAAGCAAGTGCCTTGTGAGGTCTCATCCAATACATCTCAGTAAATTATTGCTACGCGTAAACCGCTGAATTTGTAAACTATTTCATCTCTTTACATTTTTATAGACTGAATTAAGAGAAAGAGAAAATAGCTCTTTCTCCCCATTTATAGTTGAAATCAGAAAGATGGAACCCAAGTGTGTTCAACCTATGGATTTTGGGGATACATGTATTTTACTACCACCTTATTGGTGGGTTTGCTTAGTGCAATTTAGGCCTTTTGTTGTGTCCTGACAGACTAAGCTGTTCTTGCACGTTCTTGGGAGCTATGTTTTATTTTTCTGTGAGTGGGACTCTAGTTTGCAATAGAACAACTTCTTCCTATAGTCGCTTTCAAAATACCATCAGGAGTCAACCTGTGAGACTGTATGTTTTGCCCCTAACTTAACAGAGCAAGAGCTGATGGAAATGGTCAGAACAGGAGCTATTGGAAACTGGGAAGACAATACAGAAGACATGAGTGGTTGTTGTGGGAGACTCTTGGGAGCAGTGAAGTATCAGGAGCAGACAGTGGGAGGAGCCAGGCAGGTAACCGGGTAAGGCAGGGGACAGGTGAGAGGAACTGGCCACCTCGCAGGTGGTCAGCTCCTTGCCCATTAAGAACTGGACACTTTAGGGGAGGCAGAAGTGAGAGGGAAGGAGCCTGGGGCAGGCACTGATGTCTAGTGGACAGCCTGGACCAGAAAGGGAGTCAGTGCTGGCTACAGGTGAGGAAGTAGAGGTCAATCCCCAGGGAAAGAGGGGATGGAAAGGGCTATTTTTGCATGGACATAATTATAGTTAAAATGGCATTCTTTATCTGCAATTCTAATGGCATTGGACTATTATTTGTTTCCTCTGGCTGCTGTAACAAATCACCACAAACTCCATGGCTTCAAACTACACAAATTTAGTGTCTCGCTGTTCTAGAGGTCAGAAGTCTGAAACAGGCCCCTCTGGGCTACAATCAAGATGTTTTCAGGGCTGTGATCCTTCCAGAGGCTCCAGGGGAGAATCCATTTCCTTACCTTTTCCAGCTCCTAGGGGCCACCCATGTTCCTCGGCTCATGGCACCCTTCTCCACCTTCAAAGCCAACACCAGTGGTCAGTGCTCAGAGCCCCTCTCAAGGTGCCGTCTCTCTGGTTCTTTCCCTTCTGCTTCTGCCTTCTACTTATAAGGACCCTTGTAATTATGCTGGGCACACCCAGATAATCCAGAGTAATCTCTCTGTCTCAAAATCAGTTTGACAATTTTCAGTCCATCTGTAACCTTAATCCCTCTTTGCATGTAAAGACACATATTCACAGGTTCTGGGCGTCAGGATGTGCGCATCTTTGGGAGACTCTTATTCTGCCTATCATAGGCCAGTTCAAAACGAAACGTTGTTATGCAGGAGAAAAGTAACCCGAATTGGTGCCCAGGAGGACACAACCAGAGGCGTGATTGACCCTCGGTTCTGCTGTGTGACACGCCACCTCACAATGTAGTTTTGTTCTGCTCACACAGTCTGGGGTCAGAAATCCATTCAAAGCACATCAGGGCCATCCAGTCTCTGCTCCATGATGTGTGAGGCCTCAGCTGGGAGGATTCAAAAACTGGGAGTGACTCAATGGCTGGGGGCTGGGGTCATCTGAAGGCCTCTCACACATGTGGCTGGCAGCTATGCTGGCTGTTGCCTGGGACCACGATAGGAATCCTGTCTCTCAGCTGGAGCACCTGCTCGTGGCCTCTCCACGTGGCCTGGGCTTCCTCGCAGTATGGCGGCCTCAGGGTGGTTGAGCTTCTTACATGGCAGTTCAGGGCTCTAAGGGCAAGTGTCCCAGCTGGCGACGTGGAATCTGCGTGCCTCAGAAGCCACACCGTGGCACTTCTGCCACATTCTGCTGGTTATAAGCAAGTTACAAGCCCCCCTCCCCCGCCACCATCTTCAGTTCACAGGAAGGGGTGTTAGATTCCATCTCTTAATGGGGGAGTGACATGAGTGATTGAGATGGGTGTGCAGGATGGGAGAGATGGAGGTGTCCATCCCTCGAACAGCGATCTGCCGCATTCTTCTAGGACCCTCAGCAGGGATGCACTGGTTGTTTCTGGCTGAGCTCCATTTTAGGGTTGCCAGATTTAGCAAATAAAAATACAGAAGGCTCACTGAAATCAGAATTTCAGGTAAACAACGAATTTTTAAGTATAATTATTTCCATGTAATATTTAGGATATACGTATGCTGAAAAATATTTGTTGTTTTTTCTGAACCTCTAATTTAACTGGGTGCCTTGCGTTTTATCTGGCAACCCTACTCAATTCTGAATGCCCATTGTTGGATACTTTGAACGTGACCTCTGGATTCTAGGAGGGTGGGAGGAGCAACCAGGGGGCAGATTTTGAGAGGGAGCCCTTGTGGAGGGGAAGAGACCCAGACCCGAGGGGGTTAAGCTTGTTCATTCCTCACCCACGTCTGCAGAGCCAACCTGCCCATCCCCCACTTACCACTGCCTGTCAGAACACCCAGCCTCCTGGGAATTAGTGGGAAGTGTGGAACCCATTCTTCTGATGAGCTTTCAATTAGCCTGCGTCTGATGTTCAAATGCTCATGAATAAATGATTAACTCGGATCAGAAACAAAATCAAAGACCTCACCGCTAATAAACAGGAGGGTTTGAGAGATTACCTCATCGTCACTTCCATCATCCTTCCCGTCGTCGCCTCCTCATGGCGGGAGCACAAGGAGAACAGCCAGCGACTACTGAACGTGCTCTCTGCTGGACACCATCCTGGGTTCTCTTCTCTCTTGGCAAACCTACTGGCTACTTGCTATGAGTATCTGAACCGTGCAAATCAAGACACTGGTGGCCAGCCAGGGGTCGCACAGCTGGAAAGCTGCAGGGCCAGGAGGACCCAGCCCGGGCTCGCTCCTGCCCTGGAATTCAGCTCCTCTGTTCCACTCATGGTTGCTCCATTTCTTCAAGAGCAAATGTCCTTTTTTCAGAGGACAGGAAAACGAGCTTGTGTACAATAGCTTGTGGTTAATATATCCCTTTGTGGATTGAATATTGTTTCCCAAAATGACATGGCTAAGTCCTAACCCTGGTACTTGTGAAAGTGACCTCATTTGGAAATAGGGTCTTTGCAGATGTAATTAAATGAAGAATCTTGGGATGAGATCATCCTGAGTTTAAGGTGGGCCCTAAGTCCAATGACTGGTGTCCTTAGAAGAGAAGAGAGAGGGAGACTTGAGACACAGACATAGGAGGGAAGACGGCCGTGTGAAGACAGAGGCAGAGATTGGAGTGATGCTTCTACGAGCCAAGGATGCCAGGACTACAGGCAGCCACCAGCAACTGGGAAAGAGCCAAGGACTGGGTTCCCCCTCGGAGCCTCCAGAGGGAAACATCCCTACTGACACCGTGATCTTGCACTTCTGGACCGCAGAGCAGTGGGACAATGAATTTCTGCTGTCCCAGGCCACTTCGCCCGTGGTGGTTCGTTACAGCAGCCACGGGAAAGGAGCGCAGCGGTGACCTGAGCGCTGAGATTGTCTGTTTCGGCGCCCTGTCAGTAGCTCGGCTGCCCCGTCTCATACCCGTGAGCCCCCAAAAGAGGCCACCACGTTGCTTTTCGTCACACCAAGCACAAGGCTGTGGTCTCTCCTGTTTGTATGTGAGCCACAGACAGTGACTTGTGATTCTGAACCTGCCTTGGCCTGCCTGCGTGGCACTGGATAAAGACAAATCATGTCAGCCAAACCCCCGCCGGGGTCTTCACAGGGAAATTTAGAGTAATGTGGAGCCTGTGTGCTTTTCTTAGTCAAAGAATCAAAGTTACGGCTTTCATACCTTGAACTACTAAAGCACTTAAATCAGCTCCAAGAGCGAACCGGCCAGCCGCGTATGCGTGTGGTCCCTTGACGAGGACGCAAGAGGCTCGCTGAGTGTAAATCAAAACCCAGCACCTCTGGCTGTAAGGCAAACTTTTAAACGTACTGCAGTTCCTACCTTCCTGTGTGCAGACACCCCTAGGGAAGGGTCAGAGGCAGAAGTGAAGTTCTCTGGTTTGCTCATCTCTTAGGGCAAATTCCGTGGAGTCACCTCCAGCCCTCGCCATGGCTCAGATGCCGTGAAAATAACCCTTGTTATGTATCAACCAGCCAGTTCCCAGCTGTTCTTCCCTCTGCTTGCTGGTGAGAAGCAGGCCTCTGACTGTGGGGCTGTGCTCGCTCCCTATAACACGGCTTTCTGCAGAGCCGGCTGGACTCTCCTTTTCCCCTGAACTTCACAAAGTGCCGGCTTCACCCTGGAACCCCAAGCAGTTGCCCTGTGAAGACATCAAGGCCCTGGGAGAGGATGTAAATGATGTGCTTGAGAGTGGCTTTGAAGACCTCAAACAGGGTGAGAGCCAGCTCGGCACGGAGCTGGCAGAGAGGAGGAGTTTAATTTGCAAATGTGACAACAGAGGAAGGAACGCTGCCAGACCATGGCACCGATGACATAAAAACACGTTGTTCCCTCCATCGCCTCCACCTCGAGGAAGCCATAGTTCTTTAAGGTGGACACTCTATAAGTGAAATCCACGGGGTTTGGGAAACGAGTTGAAACCACTCTAGAATGCAAGGCACATTTTTTGTGATGCCCGAATGGGCTCATGAGCTTCCCAGAGCCAGGCACGGTTGGGAGGCCTTGGGCTTTGATCTTTGGGCTTGACTTTCTTTCTGTCTGCTCCCTGGCCTTGAGCACAGTGCCCTGTGGACAGCGAGGAGATGAGCCCAAGACCCTCTGCTGTGCTGTCGCCAGTTTGTAACCTGAGCAAGTCCCAATCCATTCCAAGCCCCCGTCCCCATCAGTAAAGCGCGGGGGAGGGTCTCTCCTTACCAGCCTCCAGGGGAGCTTGGAAGATCCAATAAGGGCACGAATGCCGAGATCGTAGGGTTGACTGATGGGGGTTGCCCGCTACGTGCCAGGCAGGTGCTAAGTGCTTTGCATGCAGAGCACGGGTTGGCTACGTGTTTTATGTAGAAGGGTAGGGAGGCCTAGAGAGGTGAAGGAACCCATCCAAGGCCATGTGGCAAAGTGAGAAGCTAGGATTCCAACCCACATCAAAGCTATTGCTCTAAATTATTCCTCTACAGGCCTCCTTTTTGTAAAGGACCAGACAGTAAATATTTTCGGCTTGGCCAAAAAGATGGGCCGTGAGGTCTCTGTTGTATCAACTCAACTCTGCCATTATGGCACAAAGCCAGCCATAGATAATACGTAAACAGAGGGTAAGGCTGTGTGCCAGTAAAGCTTATTTACAAAAACAGGCAGGGGACGGGGAGAAACTGCATACCAGTACAGGGTTTTTGCTTTGGAGTGACAGAAATGTTTGGAACCAGAGTGGTGGTCGCGCAACCTGCAGATTGTCTAAATGCCACAGAATTGTTCATTTTCAGACGGTTAATTTTATGTTAGGTAACTTTCACGTCAATAAATTCTTTTTTCAAATTTAGGTGATGACCAGCTTGGACCACGGGCCATAGTTTACTGACCCCTGCAAACTGTTCCTGGTCCCTGTTCCTAGTTAAATGAGGATGTTTGAGAGGAGTTAGGAATCAAGTCTTTTTCAGCTGCCAGCCCCTTACACTGACTGGACCCGTTCAGAGTAGGGACCTGACTCAGGCAGGCGAGACTGCCAGCGTGGGCGTTGAGGCTCGGAGCATCTTGGCTCTGTCAGGTACCAGCTGAGTCAACACAGGCACATTGTTCAGTCTCCCTGGCCTCAGTTTGCTCACCCTACAGGATGGGGGTGATGAGGAGTTATGAGGATGGGCTGAGTTAATGCATGTGCTTGACGAGAGTCTACGGGTTGGCGCTGGCTACAGTAATGTTTTAATTTTGACGGATGAGGAACTTTCTTTACCCACCAGCTACTGCTCGCTAATAAGCAGGAGCTCAACAGGCAGCCCTGTCCCTCCCCCACCACCCAGCTTTACTGAGATATGATAGATGGATAACACTGTGTACATTTAAGGTGTATAGTGTGGAAATTGGATATACGTGTATATTGTGAAATGACTATCATGGTAAGGTTAGTTAACACATCCATCACTTCACATGCTTCCTTTTTTGTGGTGAGAACATTTAAGATGTACTCTGTTAGCACCTCTTAAGTATACAGTGCAGTATTGTTAAGTATAGTCACCATGCTGTACATTAAATCCCCAGAACTTACTCATCTAATAATTGAAGTTTATACTGTTTGACCAAAATCTCCCCATTTTCCCAGCATCTGGCAACCTATTATTTGTTTCTGAGTTTGCCTTTTTTAGTTTCCATATATAAGTGAGGTCATACAGCATTTTCTTTTTTCTGTCTGACTTGTTTAACTTAGCACAAATGCCCTCAGGGTTCATGCATATTGTCACAAATGGCAGAATTTCCTTCTTTTTTTTAAGTAAATAAATTATTTATTTTTATTTATTTATTTTTGGCTGCGTTGGGTCTTCATTGCTGCGCGCGGGCTTTCTCTAGTTGCGGTGAGCGGGGGCTACTCTTCGTTGCGGTGCGGGGGTTTCTCATTGCTTTGGCTTCTCTTGTTGTGGAGCATGGGCTCTAGGTGCGCGGGCTTCAGTAGTTGTGGCTTGCAGGCTCTAGGGCGCAAGCTTAGTAGTTGTAGCACAGGGGCTTAGTTGCTTCGCGGCATGTGGAATCTTACCGGACCAGGGCTCGAACTCGTGTCCCCTGCACTGGCAGGCAGATTTTTAACCACTGCACCACCACGGAAGTCCCTTCCTTCTTTTTTATGGCTGAATATATTCCATTATATATATCTCACATTTTCTTCATCCATTCATCTGTCGACAGACACTTAGGTTGTTTCCACGTCTTGGCTGTTGTGAATAATGCTGCAGTGAACACAGGCGTTCCGATATCTTTTCCAGATAGCAATTTCATTTTCTTTTGATATATACCCAGAAATGGAATTGCTGGATCAGATGGAAATACTATTTTTAATTTTTGAGGGACCTTCATACTGTTTTCTGTAATGGCTGTGCCAACTTTCATTCCCAAAAACAATGTGCCTTGGCTTCCCATTTCTCTGCATCCTCACTGACACTTGTTGTCTCTTATCTATTTGATGATGGTTCTTCTAACAGGTGTTAGGTGATATCTTATTGTGGTTTTGATTTGCATTTTCCTGATGATTAGTGATGTTGAGCAGCTTTTCATGTACCTGTTGGCCATTTGTATACCTTCGGGAAAATATCTATTTAGGTCCTTCACCAATTTTTGACTATATTATTTGTTTTTGTTTGTTTGTTTTTAGTTTTTGCTATTGTGTTGTAGGAATTTCATCTATATTTTGGATATTAACCCCTTATTGAATATATGGTTTGCAAATATTATCTCCCATTCCATAGGTTGCATTTTCATTTTGTTGATCATTTCTATTGCTGTGCAGAAGTTTTTTAGTTTGATGTAGTGCCACTTATTTATTTTTGCTTTTGTTGCTTGTGCTTTTGTTGTCATATCTAAAAAAAATATTGCCAAGACTGATGCCAAGGAGCTTTTTTTCCAATGCTTTCTTCTAAAAATTTTATGGTTTCAGGTCTTGTATTTAAATCTTTATAATGCATCTCTGGTTACTTTTTGTGAGTGGTGTGAGACGGGGTCTAATTTTATTCTTTTGCATGTGAATATCCAGCTTTCCCAGCACCATTTATTGAAGAGACTGTCTTTTCCCCATTGAGTATTCGTGGCTCTCTTGTCAAACACTAGGTGATTGTATATGCATGGGTTTATTTCTGGGCTCTCAATTCTGTTCCATTGGTCCTTGTGTCTGGTTTTGTTTTGTTTTGTTGCCAGTACCATACTGTTTTGATTACTATAGCTTTGCAACAAGTGTGATGCTTCCAGATTTTTTTCTTCTTTCTCCAGATTTCTTTGGCTATTTGTGGTGTTTTGTGGTTCCATACAATTTTAGGATTTTTAAAAATATTTTTGTGAAAAATGCTATTGGAATTTTGATAGGGATTGCAATATATCTATCAATAACTTTAGGTAGTATGGCCACTTAAACAAGATTAATTCTTCTGATTTATAAAAATGAGATATCTTTCCATTTATTTATGTCTTTTTTCAATTTCTTTCATCAGTATCTTATAGTTTTCACTGTACATGTTTTCACTTCCTTGGTTAAATTTATTCCTAAGTATTTTGTTGTATTTGACCTTATTGTAAATGGGCTTTCTTTTTTTCTTTCTTTTTCAGATAGTTTGTTGTTAGTGTATATAAATGCAACCGACTTTTGTATGTTGACTTTGTATACTGCAGCTTTACTGAATTTATTAGTTCTAATAGTTTGTGTGTGTGTATGTGTGTGTAGTCTTTAAGGTTTTCTATATATAAGATCACGTCATCTGCATAAACAAATTAGCTTCTTTTATGTCTGATTTACATGCCTTTTATTTCTTTTTCTTGCCTAATTGCACTGGCTAGAACTTTCAGTACTGTGTTGAATAGAAGGGGTGATAGTGGGCACTCTTATTCCTGATCTTAGAGAAAGAGCTTCCATTTTTTCACCATTGAGTATGATGTTAGGTGTGTGTTTTTCATTTATGACCTTTATTATATTGAGGTACATTCCTTCTATACCTAATGTGTTGAGAGTTTTTATCGTAAAAGAATGTTGAATTTTGTCACTTGCTTTATCTGTATCTATTGAGATAATCATATGGTCTTTATTCTATCACCTTTATCAATTTGCATATGTTGAACCATCCTTGCATCCCAGGGCTAAATCCCACTTTATCTTGGTGTATGGCTGAGAGGGACTAGAACCAGGTTATTGGCTACTTCAGGTTCCACAGATGAGACTGAGGTCTGTGGGCCTATTACTCAGTGCACAGGTGGGTGTCCCTTGGCATATGGTGCAGCAGACAGAGCCAAGGAGTAACAGGGCTGTAGCTGAGACCTCAGGGAAATAGAGCTGTTTCTGGGTCTGAAGTCCAGACCACAGTCAGAGAGTCAGCTGCCTGGGTGCGGGCCTGCATTCTCAAAACAGCTCTTGGACTGCATGGGGTTTCATAATCTCCTACCTGGAAACCAAAGCGCCCAGAAAGGCACCTTTGTCCACGGATAAATGCCATATTATTGTTGCTGAGAGGACAGATATGAGTAGGGGAACTTCTATTCCGCCATCTTACTGATGTCGCTTTCCCAGCCCTGGTTTTTAAGAGGCAGTGCAATCAAGACCTTGGTTAGCATCATAATTAGGACAGTTTAGAGGCAGCTCCAAACAGATGTGGTTTCTCCTCAGGATTCAGGAGGCTTTGTGAGCAAAGACTGGACTTGATAACTTGCATTTATCATGAGTTTAACACAAATGGCTCCAACTTCTCCATTCTTTGGTATCTATCAGAGTTCAGGAAGGATACAGACCACAAACTGAGAAAGCAGGAGAATGTAATAAAGAGATAATGTCCCGACAGTAGCATGTTGAGAAAATCCTAGGCTGATAATAGTGGGGGAACTGTTTCCATCCCAGGACGTGAAGGAGCAAGAGCAGGGTGCAGTTACAGAACCCTAGAGAGGAGAATCATATGGAACTACTGCTGTACAGAGTGGTCACCTGACAAAAATAGTGGCTTCAGAAGAAGGATGCAGCCAACTTGCAACAATGGAACAGAGAGGGAACCAGAAGAATAAATAACTTGGCCATTCTTCATTCTCAGATGGACTCTCCTTTATGGGACCAAAGCTGACCATCAGCCCCTCTAAGCTTATGCCATCGCTACAGCAACCAGCTCAGCCAACATCTGATGGTTTCAGGGAAAGTCCTAGGGAAGGTTCTGATTGGCCAGGATTGAGTCATCACTGTTGCACTGGGATAAAGCATTCTGATTGGCTAAGTCTGATTTGCAAAGGGGTTCAGACGGGAAAGAGAAGTTCTGATACCAGGAGAATGAAGGCAGAGAAGAGAGCATGTGAATTCTATCCAGTGATGTCCACTCTACTTGTTCTTCTCAGAACAATGCTCTGGACTTCCACAGATCATTAGCACTTTGCAATTACCTTCTCCAGAAGGCTGCTGATCTCCCTGTGTCTCTTTATCCTAAATGTAGATTGAGCTCCTCCCCTAATTCCTCAAAATGGGATTAAAATCAGACTGTTTTTTAATTGGAGTATAGTTGATTTAAAATCAGACTATTTTAACATTTACCAAAACTTCAGTGAAAGCTTGAAGGAACAGGATGAAGCTGAACAAAGTTTATGATTTTAAGTCAAGTTCCACCATTGGGTCCCCACTAGACGTGCTTCTCTTTAACCCTTAACCTGACACCATGTATTTGCAGCCAGTCTGCCAGTCACAAGACCCCACCTCCCACCTGCCATCAATGGAAGTATTTTGGAACCAACAGAAGGAAAAACATCCCCCCTCCCTCCACCACACACACACACACACACACACACGATTCCAGGCTCATCTGCCAGGACACACCATCAACTCAGAGGTGAATTCTGTCCAGAATGATGATAGCCCTCACATTGTCACGCAGGGCAGTTTCACTTCTTGTTGAGAATCTCTCCATTCCCAAAGAGGATTTTGGCTTCTTCTTTGCAAAATCAAACAGCTTATTGAAATGCTTTGTTTTATTTTGTTTTTCTGAAATAAAAGAGCAGTCTTCCCTTCCAAAGATGGTTCAGAAACTTGCTAAGGGCTTTAAAATAGCAGCATGTTTCCACTCCCACCCATCAAGTATTCAAAAATATGGGGGTCTAGACTCAGAGTATCCAATTTTCACAAAGATAAATTAAAATCAAAATGCATTATTGCAAAAAGCTTATTTCCTGCTGGGAAAAATTGACCTGACATGTATCAAGGGGGAACATTCTAGAAAGACAACTCAATTTTCCCCATCCAGAGAGAATCCTAGCTGGGCCTCAGGGGCCCACAGGTCAGGAGCTCTGTCTGTTTGGGAAAATGCATTCTCTCTTCTTCCACCTACGTCTGGTGCTATATTATAATCAATCCCTCCTGGGTCCTGTTCTCACTTTTTCTAATTAAAAAAAAAAGAGGTTTTTAATAGGTGAGCTCTCTCTGCACCCCCAGCGAAGTCTTTGCAGTTTCCATAATCACAGAGGTAGGAGATCAGAGCAACAGAGGAGGTTTCGTGCTGAGGTTCTGCATGTATCCCTAGTAGCGGGGGACATTTTGCCCAGCAGAGATTTAATTGGAACCTTTGCATTCTGAAGATAATGCTACTCCATTATCTGCTATTGTTATAAACATTTTATGATTTTTAGAGAAAACCCTTTTTTTTTTTTTTTAATGCGTCTCTGCTCACATTGCCTCATTGTCGCTTTTATTTGGGGAATGTTTACGACTTCTTCTGGCCCCGCTCCTTTTCAGTGAAGAAACCAATTGAGATCAATCTGGGCGTTAAGTATTGATCCAAGAGGCAGGGCGATCCATGGTGGAGCCTGGCCACAGCTGCTGTCTCTGTGCTGTGTCTCCTGGGCTCCTGGTTTATCCCCTGGGACGTCAGGACCCCAACCTGAACCCCTGGAAGCTGGGACAGCTGCAGAGTGTCAGATTCTCCCTGGATCTGCCGGATGCACCACGAGGCCGCTGCTGTGGTGGGGCCGCTGCTTTCAGCAGGGATGTGCGTGCCTTGAACTGTTCTTTCCGAAGCTTGTTTCTCCTGGGAGCGCTGCACACTCTCTTCACAATCATAGCTGTCAGAAGACAGCGAGGCAGAGCTAAAGAACTCACTGCTGACTTGCAGGAAGCGGCCGTGGAAACAAGGAGGGGGACTCTTTGTTGAAAGCTGTTGATTGTTTCTGCTCACGTGGCTGAGCTTAGGGTCCACCGGGCCGCTGAGCGCGAGGTGGAGACGGATTCTAAGGTAATCACGATCCAGCAAAACTATCCCCGTCGTGGTTTTCACGGCAGGCTGCTGTTTTCGGAGCACAACAGTTTGAAGGCACTGAGAGAGAAAAATCTGCAGACATGCAAGATTTTCCATGTGATCTCAGAGGAATCTTTGAAAGCTTGTTTTCAGAGATTCAGAACTCCTGGTCTCTCACATCTGCTGAGAACATGCTCATTCATTCATTCATTCATTCATTCAATAAACATTGATTTGAGAGTTTATATGGTAACAGGCTATAGTGATGCCCAGGTGAATAAAATAGACATAGTTCCTATCCTTTGGGGGCTTACAGTTGTTTCAGAATTTCCAGAAGGTAAGCAAATAAATGAGCAAATAGAATTACAGATTGTGCAAGTGCTATAAATTAACCCAAATTGTCAGTAATAGAGGTGAACTGTCACGTGTATGTGGTCATCCACTAGAAAGCTGGTCAAGGAAGACCTCTGTGGGGACCTGGCACTTGAGCCTTGTAGGCAAAGTGCTGGAGAGTGTGTTCCAGGCAGGGGTAGGCCATGTGCAAAGGTCCTGAGGTCAGGAGGTACTCAACCCAGCACAGAATGGAGGCCATCATGATTCAGGCATAGGGAACCAGGGGGAGGGGGAGATAAACAGGACCATCCTGCAGATGTAGTAGGAGAGGTAGGAGTTTGGACTTTTTTTCTAAGTTTAATAGGAAGTTAAAGCACAATTTAGGTTTAAATTCCTCATCAGCTGCAGTAAAGAGAGTGTGCTGGAAGGGGCAGGAATTGGAGAGGGAGATGGCTAACTGGCACGGTGGTCCACGTGAGAGATGATGACAGCTTGAATTCAGGTGGTCGTGTTGGGGTGTAAGGGGGTGCTGATAAGCCAGCTCTCTGAAAAGAAAACAGACCCGAGGGTTAGGGTTTGCCAGTTTCCGTGGTGTAAATTCTCCCACCACTGGCTGGTTCCAAGCCACCCCTGTGAGCGGCAGGGAGCTGGGAAGTGATGAGTCAGTCAGCTGCAGTCCTGTTGGAGGAGGACCTTGGTCTGTGAGGCTGGATGGAAGGGGGCACGAGGGAGAGGGGGGCATGAACAGTCTCCCACTTATTGGTTTGGGTGGTGGAGAGGCTGGCAGAGCCGTAGACGGAGACAGGAAGAGAATGGAAGGGGCACATATTTGCGGGTGGGGCGGTGCCGTGAGAACAGAGCTCACCTGAAGCCCCTCCCCTTCCTCATCCTCAGGCACTGGTATCAGTTCTGCATGATTTGTCCCCTCCTGTAAACACATGGCCCTGCTCTGCTAGCATCTGCCCAGCTAGTTCTGCGGGGACCTGTGCAGTAAGTTATGGGAACAAGAGATGGGCTGGAAATCCAGAGATCAGGAAACCAAGGCTTGAGGATGTTAAGCGTGAGGTTATGTGGCTGGAGAATGGGTCAGACCCAGGCCTTCTGACCCGAGAGGGTGAGCCCTCTTCTCTGCGCCCGGTTGCTGGATTTGTTGATTGTTAAAAATCTATTAAAAACTAAATACTCTTTTCTTATTTTTTTTCTCTGCCCCTATTTTCCCTGGATTACTATGCACAAGGAGAAGTAGCCCGCACTGAAAAATGGGTAGTTAAATATTCCCTCTCTAGTGAAGCGGAGGGGTGAGATCCTCAGCATAGCCTGCCACCCACAGCAAAGGCAGCACCAGGTGTGTTCATTTGGAAGTTACACGGGTGCTGGGCTTTGAGCTGTGTCTGTGCTAATCCCGCAGGTGCTGCTTAGCCCAGGCGTGCGCGGGCGAGCATGCGAGCTGAGCCCTGCTGAGATCAAAGGCTCAATCTGGGAGCTTTCTGCTGCTTTCTTGGGTGTCTCCCCCCATCTCCAGGCGCCCTGAGCACAGCTTGGGAGCGACTGTCAAAGCTGGCGGATGATGTTTATATCAGGATGCTGTGTGTGCTTGTTTATTTAACGCCTGATGGTGGCTGCAGCCTGCCCACTAGGCGGGGTTAACAACACGCAGGATGTTAAGGAGTTTGCAGGAGGCTCTTGTTCTCACATCTTCATCCTTTAATCCAGGGTCCACATCCAGGTAAAGCTGTGAAGGTGAAGAAGGAGAGTGAGCTCTGGGGTCCAACAGATGTGAGTTTGAATCCTCTCTCAGGCTTCATTGCCTGTGAGGTTGGGGCACGTGTCCTAAACTCTCTGAGCCTCTGTACCCACTTGTAAAGTGAGAGTTATCTTAAGTCCCACCTCTTGGAGCTGTTCTGAAATTACGTGTCCAGGTTCAGGCACGATAATGATGGTCGTCACCATCGTCATCATCTTCATATTCCTGATCTGAGTCCAAAAGCTCATGGGCCGTTCACTCACCCCCCAGCAGTGTACGCGGTGCCCCTAAGTGGCCTCCAAGGGTTTTGGGTGTGACCGGGGCACCAGCTCAAGCCCCGGCTCCTGGAGACCCTGCGGTTTCTGCACATCCTGGGAGCATCCGTCCTCAGCGCTTCCTTTCCTGAGCTCACTTGCTCTTTGCTCTGACCAAACTATGACATGACGTCTGGCTCTTTTTCTCTGGTTCACACCCACCAACACATGCACCCCACTCACAGGGGGTCTGTGTGTCTGGGGGCTGGAGGGCTTTTCCATGACGGCATCTACATTTGTGTCCCACCATCGAATCTCCTGCGTCTCTATCCTGAGAAGCCTTGAGCTCCTTCAGCGGTGGCTCCTGTGCTTTCACTCCTTCTCCTCCTCCTCTGGCTCCCCTCTCTGCTCGCCCCAGCTTCAGGGCTTTCCCACGTGGAAATCTGACACCTCTAGGAAGACATGGTGATTCCAGGGCAAGAGCAGGAAGGCTCTGCTCCCGCCCCTTCATCCTTCAGTCTGAGGATCTTTGATACAATATCTCAAAAAAAAAAAAAAATCACCCTGAGAAATTCCCTTACCCACCTCTCTATCCTCTCCCTGATGGCCCCAGTCCGTCCCACAGATAATTTGAAACGTTTAAAGGATGAAAAACAGAGATGTTAGGAGTCCATTTGAAAGCATTGCATTAAAAGGGCTGTTTTCTACATAGCACCATTATGTCCCAGCTGAGAAGGGCTCCTGTTCTAGATGTTGAATCCATAAAACTATGAAATCCTTTCCTACAAGGACCTCACTGACATGCAGAAATCAAGAACTGGTTCCCACATTAAGAGTTAAGAGGAAAAGGTAGTATTTTCCGGTTTTAGCCATGAAATTTGCAGTTGTACGCTTATGAGAGGTATTATTTTAACCTTTATATTTCTCTTTACATTACTTTCTGGAGACAAAATTAAAAGTTAAAAAATTGATACCTGACTTCAAAAGCTCAGCAGGCTAAAGGGTATGAGCCAGGAACAAAAATAAGAAGAAATGGTGGCCTTTGAAGACTTTGGGAATAGAAATATATAAAGAAGTGCTTGAATTGTCCATAAAGATAAATGTCGGAGAAATTGCCTATAAAGATAAATGGTGGGGAAAGAGAAAATAAGATTTGAGGACTTTGGAATGAGTCCGTGTAATTAAAATAACATAAAACATCTGAAGAGGTTTCCAGAAATCAATCAAAACAGTGGACAATAATGTATATCTGTCAGCTAACCTACACTTCTTTTCTGTTTACAAACGGTGAGGTTTTGTTTTGTTTCTCCAAGACTAATGAGACACATGGCGTTAGCTCGTCTTCCCTGCTGCGGTGGGGACCTCTCCTGTGCTGACTTGCCCTCAGGGGGTCCCGGGGGTTTATCAGTCACAGGCTTGTGAAGGACAGTCCTGTTTGGCTCTCAGTGCCACTCCATTTCCAAAAAGTCCGAAGATGGAGGGTGAGACAGTTAACCCAAGGATCCTGTGCGTCCCTTTCCTGATTATAAGAACAGTCTCTGTAAATGAGCCACAAGTATAAAAAATATAGACCAGGTAATTATTGCATTGGGAGAAAGTATATCCATCAAGTCAAAATACAGTAGTAGATCAAATGAAAGAAAATGATAATAACAATAATAGTGAAATTGCTAGCATTTATTGAGTACTTACAATGTGTCAGGCACTTAAGCTATTTCTTTTATTTTGTACAATGACCACTTTAAGTAGATATTATTATTATTCCCACTGTATACACGAGAAAATGGAGACCTGGAAAGGTTAGTGGGGTCCCAGGGACAATGCAACTGGAGTCCTAGAATCGGGCAGTTGATGCCATGGTGCCTGGCACACGGTGTGTTCGTAAAGGTGGACCCTGATCTCCTCCCTTACCAGCCACCAGTTTTATTGAGAGTAACCTTTAAGAATCATTCACTTGTTTATTTTCACCCATCACTTTACAAAAGGGACTTAGAGTTTTGTTGAAGGGCATCCAAGGGACCTGGCCAAGGTCTCCTGAAGGTTGCTTGGCCTCTGGCCTTCAGTCAAGGCCAAAATGAAGATGCTTCAGCTTCTTCCAGGCTTCTCTTTGTCCATCTAAATAATAAATACTTGTGTCTCTTTATTTTGATAAATCTCCCCTTTGCTATAAAGTGTCTCAGTGCCTCTCAAGTGATGAATTCTTCAAAAATCCCTTGAAACTTTGCCTCTTGTTGCTGCAGCTTCAACCCGTTTCCCCGGCTCATGTCTGTTTTCCTTAAACACAGCACCCCAGTGAGTCACCAGAGCAAGTGTGGGTGCTTGCTTCCAGAGGTGCTCCATCCCCCCCGGGCCCTGGGCTCCTGTCCCGGCTGCCCTGAGCCTCTCCAGGCTGGGCCCCCGCCGGTGCCTTGACCTCGTCAGCCACGCCCTTGTGCCCACCCTGCCTTGGGACCTGGACGCTGCACAGCCACTTTGGCTCCACTTCACTGCTCATCTGTAGCGTTTTCCTCCTCTTGCCTCATTTCAGCCCAACTCTTTCTCATGCAGCCAGGCCAGCGTTTGTCTCCATCTCCCAGGACCTTTCTTAGCTGGTACCTGAGACTTTCAACCCTAAGAGCAGGATCTGTTCAGTCAGAAAATACAGCTTGGGATCCAGGGAACTTTCTACATCAGAAGAAGAAGTAGACAGACAAGAAGATGCCTTTACTTTGACAAAAAAAAAAAACAAACCTGACAGATCCTTTAAATTGCCCACGTCTACAAACAAAAATGGTTCCTAAATAGAAATGAGAATTGACTTAGAGCAGAGAAGCTCTTCCACTGCCTCCTGTCGTTAATACATGAACACATAGGTTCAGCTCCAAATACCTTTTTGAAAATACAAAACAAACAAACAAAAAAACCCTCCGCAGACATGCACCTCTCTGTGCTTCATTTTTTGGCTAAGAACATGATGGAAAGGTATTCTCAGGCTCTGTAGTCCTTCTTTGGAATCGTTTGAGCAGTTCTGTTGTCATGAGCTTGTGAAAGGCTTCAGTTCTTTCACGCTGTAGACCATTTGGGTTAAGATAGAACCTTTTCTCCTGTCCTTTGCACCCTGGAGGTCTGGACATTCTACCTGAGGATCTCTTACACACACACACACACACACACACACACACACACACACACACGCTCAAACATACACACGCGTGCTGGTGTGCATGTGTATCAGGATGACCAACTCATGCCCATTTGCCCAACTTACTCAGTTTTAGCTCTGGAAGTCTTGTGTCCTGGGACACAGTCCAGGCAAATGAGGACCACTGGTCACCTGTTGTATATGCGTGTAGAACGGACAGGCTTCTTTTCTCCCCCTTCCGGAGGCTGGCACCTCCAAGTCTACAATGCTGGAAGGTGAAATGTGAGGCTGAGAAGGAGGCAGAGGCTCCATGAGTGTAGCAGGGAAGGGGAAGAACATGGGATCCCAGGGTCTTTTACATGTTTTGCCCTGAAGCCTCATCACCAGGGGGGCCCTTGGGTTCTGAAGTCACTGGCTTTCTGACCCCCATCCAGTAGCAGAACCAGAGGCAGGGAGGTAAGATGGGGAATCAGCCAAGTGGGATTGACTGACTTGAGATTGAGAAGGAGGCTGTTTTATTTCCGTTCTGAATCTCATGGAATATATCTACTTCTATCTTAATTAAAAAATAAGAAGAGACAATAAAATCCGTTATTACAGATTGGATGGGTAAAACAATTGCCCTGACAGTAATCTAGGAACTTAATTAGAGCCAGACATGCCCGTGTAATACACATACTCAGGAAGGAAGGGTTGAAGAGGTCCAATAAATCATTGTTTTTAAAAACAGAAGAAGCCTTTGTATTCGTCCAGTTACAGCTGATGAGGCAGTGAAGAAGCTCTAAGCGGGCTGGGTGCCATGCGTCGCGGGCTTTAACGTGCGGGCGTCGCGTTACAATGGGAAGCTGTCTGGAAAAGAGCTGAACTCTGATTATTTGTCTGGAATGGGAAGCCATCACTCAGGGTGGAAGCTGGTTAGTGAAGATCCTTCAGGCCAGCTGCACGGTCCTGCCGATCTTTGTCTAAAGGACAAGAGGCAGACGGAGGCCGGCCAGAAGCAGCTGCAGCCCCAGCTGCGCAGACTCCCTGGCAGGCAGGCTCCGGGAGCTCGCCCAGCCCAGCCAGACCTGCTGCCCTTCCTCTAGGCTTGGGAGGGCTCGGGGCAGCCTTCCGGGGCCTACGGCCCTGGGGAGGGGCGCAGGTGCCCGCGTGGCTCTTCCAGCCTTTCTGCTCTGGCTCCTCCTTCAAGTGCCAGCTCCTCAGAGAGGCCTCCTGCCTGTGCACTAAGAACCTTCCACCACCACACTCCTCTCACCACCGACCCAGTTACCGGTTTAGTCTTCCTCAGAGCATTTATCCCCATTGGAAATTGTCCTATCGAATGGGTTCCTTACACATCACCTGTCTCCCCAGTGGGATGCAAACTCCAAGAAGGGGAGGGCAGGCTCAGATTTACCGCAGCTCTGCCTCTGGACCCGGAACATTGCCAGGCCTGCTCCCGGGTGTGCCCCGTCCCCTGCAGTGGACAGCTGCTGTTGTGCTTGCCCAGCACCCATGTCTAGGTGGTGGCGCTCATAATATCCATTTGGGGAACCGCCCTGCTCCCACTCCTAGTCTGTGTGGTCTGGGTGGGGCTTACCTGGCCCCAGGCGTGGAGAGACCACCTGGCCCCAGCTAGACAGCTAGTTTTTTCCACTCTGTGGCTACAGTCACGTGTTCAGGGGTAGGCTTGAGACTCACCAGTCAGTGGGCTCTGGGACTTGTGCTGGGACCCTTGGGAAAGGCTCTTCTCTGCTGAATGGGAGCTGGTAGTGGTGAGCCTGGAGCTGCTGCTGGTCTTCTTTGCCACCCCCCACCACCGGGGGAGCTGGCCCTAGAACAAAGTCAGAGGAGACGGACATGCATCTGACAGCAGAGTCTGCGCCTTTGTAGTTGGCCTTGTCCCAAGTCCCCCAGTCACAGGAGCCAATGGTGTTCTTGTTTTTAATAAGCCAGTTTGCATCAGGTTTCTGTCACTTACAACCAAAAGGGTCCTGACTAGTACGTCTGATTCTCACTCCCCAATCTTGGTTTTACAAATTGCTTGTGAGGAGGGCCTGGCACTCTGAGCGGCAGTGGTGTTGGCAGGGGGTGATTGGCATTCCTGCAGGGTGTCATTCTAGTGACAGTCGGGCCAAGCGAGTCACGCTGCCAAGTGTGTCACCAGGGACAGTCACACACAGGTGGCTGGTTTGTCTCAGCAGATGGTGGCACCAGCTCCTCTGAGCCAAATCCTGAGTACAGGAGGGACCAGTTGGTCTGCCCCATCTCCTGTTGCTTCCTGAGGATGCAGATAATTCTGCCTGGAGACTCTTCAAGGCCCTTTCAGAGGTTCTGCCCATCACGCTGGCCCTGACTCCAGCGAATGGCTGGCTGCATCCTCCACTCACATCCTTTGAAGTGAGGATCAGGCAGGGACACTGCCTACCTGGGTTTTAATTTCATCTTCCATTTTCAAGAAAAAGCAAATCAAGAATGTTTCAAGGAATCCCAGTGTGTGAATGATAAAATAGGAAACTTCTCTGAAAAGAGATAGTGTTCTGTGGTTCAAATAGGTTGGGGAAACACTGGTTTAAATAAAGTCGAGTCTATTTTGTGCTGCAGGAATGTGCAGAATTTCTAACACGTGTGGGCTGTCACTCTCCAAGAGGCAGGTATGGTGGCAGCTTCTGCCAATCTCACATGCCACAGGACCCTTGTTTGGGGAGCATCTCTTAGGATTACATGTTCTGCAGAATGCTCCTTGGAAGTATTTTAAGGATAAAGATGTAAAAGGGTCTTCTCCCTGCCTTGGCGTGAAAGTTCCCTGGGGTGAATTTGTGGGACTGGAAACTGTAGTATCAGGGCAAGATCTCATGGTCCACCCTGCTCGTTCAGAAGCTTCCAGAGGGCGGTGCTGGCCCGTCTCCTTTGCTGTTCCACCCCCAGCACCTACCATAGAGCTTGTGCGTGGCTGGACTCCCATGCTTGTTGGGTGAGGGAACAAGTGATGTATGGCTGAGGGTACACATGCTTAGCCCAGGAACAAGATAAAGTGGAGGAGCAGGAGAGCTTTCTGGAGCCTCTGGGAGACTTTGCTCTGAAGTTAAGGGTTATTTGTTTTCCTTGTGGCTCTAGAAGCCAGACCTAGGGTCGATGGGTGGCGTTGTCATGGAAGAGGAATCCAGCTCAGGATAAAAGAGGCTTTTCTAGTAGTTGGCAGCAGCTTAACAAACAACAGCCTGCCCCCCCTGGAAGTGGGAGCAAGTGTGGATTGTTTTAGAAGGATTTATGTCTCAGATTTGGGCTCACCCTCTATGATTTCCGATGGTAGCTCTGAGTCTGCAGTTGTGTTGAAACAACCATATGTTCTCCCTCTGTAACTTCTTGATCTGTCATCTAAGCTGCTTCCAAAAGCTGTTGGCGTTGAACTCCATGTTTACTGAGCTGACTTCAAATATTTGAGGGTATTGGTAAAGTTCATTATTTGCCCCGAGAAGCCCTGAATCCGTACTGCTGGGTATAGTTTGGTTTTCTTTCATAAATTCAACATATATAACAATAAAAGAACAGAATAGAAGAGTTGAGAGGGATATGCGTCTCCATGTGCATTGTGTAGTTTTCTCGGCATTGTGACGGCTTTCTCGGCAATGCCGCATCTTAGGTCGGGTTGCCCAGAAGCACTCCCTGAGGAGAGGATGCTGTGCAGGTGCTTTTTTAAGAAAGCACTTTATTAAGATCCTCGGGGAGACTGGCAAGAGGGAGGAAGAGCGTCCGGGAAGGGAAGATGCACGATGCATCTCGGGCAGCTCCGCCTGATCCCGCGGGTGGGCTCTGGGGTGTAAGCGGCAGCTCCTGTGTCACCATCAGAGGCAGAGAAGCTTTGCACTCGCAGGTGACCCGGAAATGCTCCAGCTCTGAGAAGGTACATGCTTAAGTATTAGAGATAAAGTGGCTTGGTGTCTGAAACTAGCTCCCCGATGCTTCAGAAAAAAAAGTACATTCATGTTTACATGCACATAAATTATTATTCCGCAAAACAAAACTCCATATAAATATTATATAATTATCTAATAAATATCTGTGTGTCATATAGACACATAAAACACACGCGAACGTGGCAAGTGAGTTCTTTGAACTTTTCTATAGGTTTGAAAATTTCAAAGTAAAGTAATCAGTTAACCGTGATTCCATCTTCTAAAATAAACACCATAAGTTCTGTTAATATTTTGGTCTATAGTATGTCCTTCCAGTGTAGGGAGACATGTGTAGGTGGGTGCTTACAAATGTGCTGAAAGTCACTGCTGGGTTGGGGATATGGTGAAATAGGATTATAATGAGTTTTATGCAGAGGACCCAGGGATGCCCAGATTCTCCTTAGCCCAGGCTCCCCGTCACCACGAAACACAACGCAGAACCCCAGTGAGCTGGTCCAGGCTAGCGGCTGGCTTCTTTACTAAGTCCAGGTCCACTTGAATGCCCGGTTTCCTCCATGAATATCCCAAGTTGCCAGTGTCATCACCCCCGTGACTCTGGCCAATGACAGCCCTAGAGAGCCCCTAGCAGGAGAGTACGTTTGTGGCAGAGCCTCAAGTCTTCCCATTGAGGTAGGAGCCCCAGACCACCAATCCCGTGAGGTTGAGCTCTCAAAGGAAGAGAGAGGCAGCAAATTTCTTTCTATGTCATTTGGAAGAAAAAGAAGAGACCCAGGCCTGTGACTTCATCTCTTTCTCGTTTCTCTTCTAAAAATGCAGTCCATCCATTGTCCCTGATCTTAGGCAATTACTTCCAACTTAAGGGTGCTGTGTCTGTCCTTAGTCCTGAGTCATCTTGGGGAGGAAGGTGGGAGGGGTTGGGGAGTAGTCTTAATGTCACCAAAATAATGTCAGGATGGTTGTCATAGCATATGAAGCCTAGTTTATTGATTTATTTCTTAAATTAATGTACTCTCTTTTTCAGAGCAGTTTTAGTTTTACAGAAAAACGAGCAGAGAGTAGGGTGCCCGTGTACCTTCTCTCTCCCCGAACCTCAGTTTACCCTATTAGCACCTTGTACTCCTGTGGTTCATTAGATACAATGGTTGAGCCAACGCTGATACATTATTAACTAAAACCCTGGGTTTGCGCTAGGGTTCATTCTTGGTGTACAGTCCGTGGGTTTCCTCAAACGTCTAATGACATGTTTCCACCATTACAATGTCATGCCAAATAGTTTCACTGCCTAAACCCATTCATCCCTTCACCAGAATCCTTGGCAACCACTGATCATTTTACTTGCAATATATCATGAACATTTTCTCATGCCACTAAATATTCTTAAAAAGTAAAGATTTTAAAGGTAACACTTTTACTTTCTCTATTAAAAATGTTTTAACCAAGTCTCTATGTTGGGGCATTTAGGCCATTTCCATTTTTTTCCCTACTATGACATCATTAGATAAACATCATTTTCCATCAGGATTTCTCAGCCTGGCACTATTGATACTGGGGCAGGGTAATCTTCTGTCGTGGGAGCTGTCCCATGTCTTGCTGGCTATTTAGCAGCATCCTGACCTCCACCCAGCAGATTCCAGTTGCACCTACCCCCCAGCTGTGACAACCCCAAAATGTCTCCAGACATTGCCAAGTGTCCCCTGGGGCAAAATATCACCCCTGGTCAAGAACCACTGCTCCGTCTCTGTATTTCTGCACACATCCAGTTATTTTCTCAGGCTAAAGTCCCATAAGTGGAATTAGTAGTTTAAATTGTGCCAATATTTTTAATGCTTTTGATAGTTTTCCACTGTGCCCTTCACAGAGGTTGTTCATTGGCACCCAGCTAGAAAATATCCTCTTCCACTTCCTGGGACCAGACTTAGATGTGGAACTGGGGGGAGTCTGAGGTCATAGAGGGTATAAGCTGTGATGTGGATAAGCTGTGGTGTGGAGGCGTCTGGGGCCCTCCCTCCGGTATGGGAGGTAAAGTTCATGATGGAGAAAGTCAGATTCACCTGTGAGTAACTTTGTCCAGAACCGGCTTGAAATCCCCAGGCCTTTGAACATACGCGAGGCTGTGTCATCGAGTTTCTATCTGTTGAGAAACCTACCTTCCCCTCTGGCCATCACGTCCCACCTGGTGGCCTGGAGCCTCACAGACAGGCAAGGAAGCAGGAGGCGACTTCCTACTGCAACCCCACAACCTAGAGTGGGCACCAGGTGAGCATGCTCTGCCAGTGCCCAGTGCAAAGGCAAGGATGGGGATGGAGGCAACCTGCCCAGGCAGCTGCCAGATGGGCGGGCATCCTTGAGACTAACTAAGTAGAAGAATGGGTCTGCCTGTGGGCAGAGTCTCTTAAGCTTGTGGACCCAGAGGTAGTGTGATACCTTCCCAGAAAACAGCCTGCCTAGTGAACAGCCCCCTCCAAACTCCTCCTTAAAATGCCCCCAAGGTGATCCTACCTGGATTGTGCTTTCATCCACGCACATGTGGTTTTACTCACGATTATATCATTTTCATGAAGGGGGTTTAACCTCCAGGTAACCAAGAGCGGAGAAGGCTCAGAGCCCACTTGGTGGCTCCTCTGTCTGCTCTTGGCTCCCCTCTCTCCTTTGGTCTTCAGGTCATGAACTCTCTGCAAATCTGCTGCCTAGTCCGCCTGATTTTGGTGGTTTCTCTTCAAGGTTCCACTGACCCATCACATTCCTGTAAGTCCACTTACTTAGTCTACTTTACTTCCACCGACTCTGACACTTTCCCTCCTCTAATGAATTAATTCCCATTTTGATAGATATTTTCCTCCCTGCAAAAGCCTTGCTTGTGTTTCCCTGTTGTAATGCTTTTAGTGCTGGAGGATCTGTGAATATGCGTAAACAGGAATTATCCGTGTCTGTCGGCACCTCCCGGATAACATGCTGTCCCACGCCGCTGGCGCATCCACCTCCTCTGTCAGCTCCCACAGTGGAGAGCACCTCCACCACCCGCGATAGAGACTCACAGGGTGGGGGCGTGTGGAGGAGCTAGCGCCCCGCTTTACTCACACCGTCGCGTCCTCGCGTGCGGGCGTGAGCAGTCCCCCTTCACGTGCCTCCAGGAGGGGAGGGAGTGACGGCCTGTCCCGCCAACCCTGTGACCTTCCTCCTCTGCCCCAAGGCCCCCTCCTTGGAGCCTTTCCCAGGCCTGGAGAATGCGCCTTCCTCTGCACGTGAGTGGCCTCCCCGTGTAGGGCCCACTGGGCACTTGGTCAAGCCGAGTCCTTGCCCGCCCTCTCACGGTGCTCACTGGCACCATCCACGGCTACGTGTGAGCTCTTTGGGGGCCAATGTCTCACCCTAAACTTCGTAGTAAACCCCATTTGGCTATTTAGATAGTAGGTGCTCAATAAATGTGTGGATTGATTCGTGAGAGAATACCATAACATCTCCCAAAGGAGTGTCACCATTGCCGCACGGTGTTTGTTTAACGGGGTCCATTCGGTGTTCAGCAGGACAAAGGAATGACTTCTCATTGCTGGAGCAGTGTATTATGACTATGCAAGTCTGAACAAGAGCCTTCTTTTTAAAAAGTGTGAAAACAAACCCTCTGCTGTTTGTGAAAACTATTTTCTAAGTCGCTTTTTTGTCTACAAACAGACAGGCATGGGGGCCCAAACAGGGTCGCTTTTCAGCATGACAATTAAGGAATAGAGGAAGAAGAAGTCATTTTTCTGGGGGGCGGTGGGTCATGGACCAATGGAACACATACATCTGGGGCCTCATGAAGCAAAATGCAATGAGCAAAATCGAGATTGTAGGATGAAGGGGGATGTTCATAGAGCTGCGTCTTTCTGGCAGTTGTAGCCCGTGGGCCCTGGGGCTGGGCAATTAAGATGGAAGCCATTTGGCCAGTAGCCTCTGAGCTGGTTTTATTGCCATATGATGCGTCATACCATGGGGATGGAGCAGTGTCCTGGACAGGCCTGAGCCAGAAAGCAAAACTCTGACAGACGTTCCATGAGTTCCAAAATTATATAAGTTCCCATGAACCCTTGTATCAGTTCAGTGCCCCCCTCCACACTGTTTTCTCCCACAGGATGTGGGGAATGGTGAGGGAGAGGAGCAGAGAGATGTGGTGTCTTCCCAGCTTCTCCAGAGCGGTCTAAGCTTACTTTTTCATCTTGCAAATAAGCCACATCGAAATCCTTTGGGCTCCATGCTGTATCCCCAAATCCTTAATTCTAGATGGGAGAGACCAGTGGTTCTCCAGGTGTGATCCCCAGACCAGCAGGATGACGGGGGAAGTTTACTGGGAATGCAGAGGCTCGGCCCCCACCCGGCGCTCCTGAGTCGGGAATGCTGAGGGTGGGTCTCAACAATTGTGCTTTAACTGCCCGCAGGTGATTCTGGTGCGTGATGAAGTTTGAGACCCGCTGGGATGCACACGCTACAGCACTCATCCTTAACCTGGTGTACGGAGAGCTCTACATTTCCCGGTTAGCTGAGAATCAGAAGGGGGGGTGCCATTGAGCAGCTGGAGGCCATTCACATCTCTGCCTTGAGGAGCAGTGAACAGTGCGGTCCCAGGGCAGGGACCCAGGCCAGACTTCAGGTGCAAATCCAGACTCGGCTGCTCCCAGCTTTGTGATCTACTGGGTAAACCCCTTACCCTCTTTGTATCCCGGTTTTTTGTTTCATAAAATGGCGATCTATGATACTTTCCTTCTGGAGACGTTGGAGGGGTACATCAGATGAGTCAAGCATTTAGACGTTCACCTGGAAAAGACTGCGTGCTGGTGGTTGTGGTTCGTATGGTTCATCCAAGTTACCTTTCAGTTCTGTTCCCTAACGGTAGTGTGTCCCTGCCGTGCCCTATCCTCTCCTTAGCAGCGCGTCAAAATGCAGATGCACCATCGTCCTTTCTGCTTCAGTTAGGAGTGCGGTCCGATTTAGGAGACAGACACTCAGTGTAAACAATGGGCAGTTATGTTTCCCGTAGGAATCTGAAGACTGGCAGTTGCTGGTGTGATGCCCTGATGTAACCCACTTGTGAGGAAGCGGATTTTGGATTTGATGTGATTGGTGATTCCCCTCTGTGCTCTGCTACGGCTTAAGTCTCATCTTTGTTTTAACTGTGTGATTGTGATTGTTTTTTTCATTATTCATAGAGTTTTCTCTGTGTACATATGATAGATAGATAACTAGGTGGTAGATAGATAGATAGATAGATAGGTAAACTAGATAACTAGGTATGTAACACAAGAGCAAACTAGCCCAGTTACTGTACCCACTGGCATCCTTTTGACCGGCAAGCGCTGCTCAGCAACAATCTGCGCCGATCCTCTCTGCTTTGGCCCCGCCTGGGAAGAGGGCCTTTCCTACATGTGGTGTAATTCCTCAAATGTGGTTGGCCAGGTAGAGTCCAGATTTGCATCCTTCTGTAGGGGTCAAGAGCCCATGATGGGAAAGTACTGACCTAAGCCCTGGGGATACAAAGCGAGCGGGTCATGGCCTCAGCTTTCATGAATTTTAAATATTAACTGGGAAGATGGGAAGTTCACAGCTAAGTGCATAGCACAGAATTGCCTTTGTGGTCAGTTCTATAGAAATGGTGTGGGAGCGCTGGAGAGTGGGTGTGGGTAGACATGGCCTGGGGGTCCTGGGAGGCCAGGAAGAGAGGTTCGAGCTGATTTGTAAAGGAAGGATAGGAATTGGCCAGGTAGCCATGGAGAGGAGTCATTTGGGGGAGATGACCAGATTGTGAAGGTCCCAAGCAGGAAGGACGGTGAAGTGCCATAAGAACTGGAAGGTGGTTTACTTGTCACTTGTCCCACTTGAGGCCGCCCAGAAGTGGAGCAGTGACTTCCAGTGGCTGCGAAGCCACCCTCTGCCTCTTGTAAGGGGTGGGGTACTGTCTCTCCTAAACAGCCAGACAAGGCTAGGCCTTGGCTCCCTGTGGTCTGGGAGCTCCGAGACCCTGAGCCCGGGGCCGGGGGTCAGCCCAGTGCGACATGGAGCTTAGAATTCATCCGGGTTAAAGTGGAGGTAGAGGCACCGGTGCCTGCAGGGCAGCTGGGCCTCCCTCGGCTTCCTCCCCTTTCCTGAGCCTGGTTCTCTAGCACAGCCGTCAAGCCTGTGGGCTCCCAACAGCCTTGCAGGAACTCCCCCTCTCATAACTCCGGGAAGCCAGAGCGATGCCCGTGTTGGCAGCCCAGAACTCTGACCATCACAGAGGACCAGAGGGGCCAGGCCGGCAACGAAGGAGGCTGTACTGGGGCGCTTAACACGGCCACCAGCTCCCCACCACACAGGGCCTTGTGTCACTAGAGGCTTCTAAACCCAGGGGCATGGGGCAGGAATTGAATGCCATGTAGAAGTCTCCTTACTTCCAGGGGATAAATGGTTTGAAAGACAGGACTAGAAGGAAGATTCTATTTTCTATTTCTTTTGAACATCTGGAACTCTAAAGAGTGTTAATTTTTAAGCTGCCGCTAGGAATGATGAAAGAAACTGGTTATCCAGTTAGAGCGCGATTATCAAGTTGCAGCCTGCATGAAGTCAATTTTTATAGCTGGCTCCTGACCCCCTGAAATGCAGAGTTTATAATGAGTGGTGTAGCAATAAAGAAATCTAAGTGCAAAGTGCTTCTCCTTCCCAACTAAGTCCTTCTCTCAGCAGAATTTCACTTCAAGTGTCTGTTCATAATAAAATAATTCTGCATTCCAGCTGAGAGCTCCACGCACTCCCTTACTCGTCATGTGGCAAGAGCCCGTTTTTTCACTGCTGGGCAGGGCTTGCTAATGGGCACTTTATTGCTAAGTGTTTTGGTCCTTTGGGAGAAAAATAATTTTATCCCAGCGTATGTCTCGTCTCCAAGGCTACTGATCAGCGACGTTATTATGCTTGCAAGAGTCATTTGTAAGCTTTTCAAGTGATATGCCAATGTCCTTTTTTTTCAGGTAAAAGAAAAAACTAAAAGCAAAAAGCTGTATCTTGGGGGAGGGGGTGTGAGGAGAGTCATTGTAACCAAGTCGATGTTTATCTTCCAAGTGCTGTATATCATGAAATGCCGTGTTTGCTCCTTTTTTGTGCATGTTCCAAAAGCAAGCCTCACTCTTCAATAAGATTGGGAGAGTGGAATCAGAAACTCAAGTACCCATCATGCTCCTTATTAGCTGTCAGACCGAGGACAAAATTGCTGGGAGATTCAGAGCCTTTGTTTTCTCATCTGTGAAAAGGGAACAGTAATGAACTTAGTTCCTAAATGATGGTGAAGATTAAATGACATGAGAAAGTACAAAAGGCAGGGAGCATGGTTCTGAATGTGTGAGAAGCGCTTCTCTTCATTGGTCTTTGCTTTTGCTTTTTTCAGTCAGTGTAATTTTTGCAGATGCCTCAAAACTCCATGGAGAGTCGGTGTTTGAGGCTGTCCCTTCTCACCTTTGCTGTTGGTCGCAAGCCAAGTGGGGGCAGAGATAATGTCAGCATCTTTCCTTTTTCCTCAAAACCTTATGGAGTGCGTTAAAAACCAAACGTCTAGGGGGGCGGAGTCAAGATGGCGGACCAGGAGGACGCGGAGTTCGCGTCTCCTCACAACTGCGGCGCCTACCAGGCCCTGGCGGGGGACCGCGGACACCTAAGGGGATGGGAGGAACCCCCAGCGACCGGGTAGGACGTGGGACGTGGGGGGAGTGAGGGGGGAGGAGAATGGAGGTGGGACGGGACTGGCGCCCCTGAGGGGTGGCTGGGGGAGAGGAAGGGATCTCACGCCCGAAGGGGGAAATGGGGGGACCACTGGGAGGGCAGAGGACCAAAAGGGAGCGTGGCCAGCTTTCCCCTGCCCACTTGGGCCCCCGGGAACCTGCTGAGATCCCGAGCCTGATCCTCTGCCCACCGAGGCCCCCTCCAGCCACGGGGTCCTGAGGGAGTGGGAGGGAGGGAAGGGGGAGCAAAAGTAAAGGCCGGACCTCCGGGGCCTGCACCCCGAGGGGCGGCTGGGGGAGGCGAGGAGTTCCCACACCCAGCGGGACCCACCCACGGTTAGGGGTGCAGCGGGGACGGGGGAGACCCTGGGGGAGACGGTGGGGGAGGGGCGCGGAGGAACGGAAGGGCACGCGGCCAGCGCTTTCCCTGTCCACTCAGGCGAGGGTGGGGGGGGAGGCTGCTGGGACCTAATCCTCTGCCCTCGGAGCCTCCCTCCTGCCACGCAGAGCCCAAGCCCCGTCCCTGCACCCCACCCGGGGCCCTACGTCTACCCTCGTAGATGCCCTCCACCACATGGGCCTAAACCCCACACACACACCCCACCCAGGGCCTCACCCCCAAACTCCGGAACCCCACGCCCCAGAGGCCCACCTTTCCACGAGCTGCCGCTCCCCTTCCAGGCAGGGAGCCCAGAGATAAACCCACGCACACAGGATCACCTTATCTTTGATAAAGGAGGCAAGAGTATACAGTGGAGAAAAGACAGCCTCTTCAGTAAGTGGGGCTGGGAAAACAGGACAGCTACATGTAAAAGAATGAAATTAGAACACTTCCTAACACCATACACAAAAATAAACTCAAAATGGATTAAAGACCTAAATGTAAGGCCAGGCACTATAAAACTCTTAGAGGAAAACATAGGAAGAACACTCTATGACATACATCACAGCAAGATCCTTTTTGACCCACCTCCTAGAGAAGTGGAAATAAAACCAAAAATAAACAAATGGGACCTAATGAAAGTTAAAAGCTCTTGCACAGCAAAGGAAACCATAAGATGAAAAGACAACCGTCAGAATGGGTGAAAATATTTGTAAACGAAGCAACTGACAAAGGATTAATCTCCAAAATATACAAGCAGCTCATGCAGCTCAATATCAAAAAAACAAACAACCCAATCCAAAAATGGGCAGAAGACCTAAATAGACATTTCTCCAAAGAAGATATACAGGTTGCCAACAAACACATGAAAGGATGCTCAACATCACTAATCATTAGAGAAATGCAAATCAAAACTACAATGAGGTATCACCTCACAGCGGTCAGAATGGCCATCATCAAAAAATCTACAAACAATAAATGCTGAAGAGGGTGTGGAGAAAAGGGAACCCTCTTGCACTCTTAGTGGGAATGTAAATTGTTACAGCCACTATGGAGAAGAGTATGGAGGTTCCTTAAAAAACTAAAAATAGAATTACCATATGACCCATCAATCCCACTACTGGGCATATACCCTGAGAAAACCATATTCAAAAAGAGTCATGTACCACAATGTTCATTGCAGCTCTATTTACAGTAGCCAGGACATGGAAGCAACCTAAGTGTCCATCGACAGATGAATGGATAAAGAAGATGTGGCACATATATACGATGGAATGTTACTCAGCCATACAAAGAAACGAAACTGAGTTATTTGTAGTGAGGATGGACCTAGAGTCTGTCATACAGAGTGAAGTAAGTCAGAAAAAGGAAAACACTGTATGCTAACACATATATATGGAATCTAAAAAAACAATGGTTCTGATGAACCTAGGGACAGGACAGGAATAAAGACGCAGACGTAGAGAATGGACTTGAGGACACGGGGAGGGGGAAGGGTAAGCTGGGATGAAGTGAGAGAGTAGCATTTACATATATACACTACCAAATGTAAAATAGATAGCTAGTGGGAAGCAGCTGCATAGCACAGGGAGATCAGCTTGGGGCTTTGAGATCGTAGAGGGGTGGGATAAGGAGGGTGGGAGGGAGATGCAAGAGGGAGGAGGGGTATGGGGATATATGTATGCATTTAGCTGATTCACTTTTTTATACAGCTGAAACTGACATAACACTGTAAAGCAATTATACTCCAATAAAGATGTTAAAAAAAAACAAAACAAACGTCTGGAATTCATGTGTTACAGTGCTCAGAGCTGACACCCGTGACAGGGGTGTGTGTGAGCGTGCGCACGTGCACACGCCTGGGGTGTTTCCTATAAACGTTTTTGTAGATGAATGAACTGCTGTCCAGGAGGTTGCGTAACCTGCTTACAGATGCCTCTTAAATGAGAGTCACAACTTGGCTATGAATCCAGGTGCTCTTACCCTGGGTCCTGCCACTTCATACTGAGAAAGCCTGTCATCTTCCTTGCCATTCTTTGGAGCTCTCGTGCTAAAAGAAATTAATCCAGTTTTAGAACATGACAGCCTGGAAATCGGTGGTCAGAATGTTCATGAAGCTCATTACCAGGGAGTCCCAAAGCTGTGTGTGTGACCATCACACAGGTATTCTGTCCACAGAGTGTGTTTCAAATTCAGCCTATGTGGGCTGTGGGGTCCACTTTTCTGCCCCTGCAAAAGGAGGAGTTTAAACCTTCTTGGTGGTGGCTGGGGACAGAGAGAATAAACAGGCAGTGAGCTGCTGTACCTGTTGCCCGGCAACTCCTGTCATCTCCCCAAAGCTACACAAGGATGTCCTTCCCACAGGTGAGGTAGTTGGGTCCCCGAGCTTGACTTGTTTGTACTAGCTGTCGACAGACTAGGGGAACTAAGGAAAAAACATTCTGTTTCCACCAGTAAAACACATAATATACAAGTAGATTTTTCTTTTACAAAATCTTTTACTCGATACTTTTGAGGAACTTAATTCTTAAGAGATTTACAACTCTAGTAGACTTGAATTTGCTCCGGACCAAAATTTCCAATTATCTTGCAAATCACTACTATGCTCTGCAGTTTGGAGGAGTTTCACGGAGGAAGTGTCGCTAGTTCAAGCTCATTCCCAATCCATTTATTATGAAGTTAGGGTGGAGGTCACCACTCCACATGGAAAGACCAGCAGTCTCCTTACTATTTCTGACACTGTTCTTCTAATCTTCGAAATCTGTGACTCAAGTGGGGGTGATTCTTCTTCAGTTAGGGAATGTTTGGCAACATCTGAAGACATTTTTGGTTGTCGCAGTTAGGAAGAAGAGGTGCTACTGGCATTGAGTGGGTAGAGCCCAGGGACCCTGCTAAACATCTGCAGTGCACGGGACAGCTCACAATGAAGGCTTATCTGGCCCCAAATGTCAACATTTCAAAGGCTGAAAAATCCAACTTTAAGTTTAAAAACAGAAAGTTGAACATCAAACATAGAACTGGACACTAAAAAAGTCAGTTTTACTGTGTAAGTTAAACATACAAAATAAAACATTGTCACAGCAACCTCTGGGTTTAATTGCCAATGTAAAATAAGAAAATTCAGGGGCAGTGGGACATGTTATATGGCACCTTGAGGATGCAATCTGCAACAAATCTATAGGGCATGTGACTTCCCCAGACACTGTAAGCAAACAAAACACTCAAGTCATCTGTCCATTAATTGCAGTGAACGGACCTTATTTGTAAAAAATAAAATAAATAGAATATATAAGATGATTGGGGAATGAACACCAATGGGGTGTTTTGTGGTGTTACGAAATTATTTTTTAGCGCAACATGGTATAAAGAAGCTTAGAGGTACATTTTGACATATCTGTAGATGAAATGATGTTTGAGTTCTGCTTCAAAATAATCTGAGAGAGAAGGTCTAGATGGAACTATGTTGGCATGATTGATCCCAGTTGATGGATGCATGAGGCTCATCTTTCTTTTCTCTCTACTTGTGTCGACATGTGGAATTTTCCACACTAAAATGTTTTTAAAAACAAACAGTGCCCCAAACCACAGAGTTACGCCTGCCAAATTCTAATAGCTCAAGTCATGGTGTCTAATACTACAGGCACTTCCCATGCATGCTCCCTGCAGCATCCGCAAGACTGGTGATGGCCTCCCACTGGCTTGCATCAGGGAGTTTAAGCAGTTGCCTGTGGACATGAGGAAGTTAGTGGTGGAGCAGGAATTCAAGCTCAGGGCCTTCTAACCCCAGATAGTGGGGTTTTCTGCTCCTTCACACTGGTGTCCACCTCCCCACAGAACACAGGTGTTTAGCGGGTGGGAGGGAGCGTGCATGCATCACAGGTGCATATGCTAATCGGCTCCCTTCCGGGTCTGCACAGGAGCGCTGCTTGTCAGCTGGTATTTGGACAGCTGAACCTCTAAGGAACCACAACATCATGCCTGATTCCTACCCTGGGAGTTGTAAACTAATCCCGGGTTAGAAATGTAAACATCTTCCCCATGGGGGAGAGCTGTTTTTAGCTAATTATAAATGGGAAAGTCTGGCAGCTGTTAACATTGATGGTTATTCCTCGAAAAATGACTTCAAGGTAGGACTCATCAGTTGTCTCTCAGAATGAAGAAGGGAGCAGGCTGCTCTCTGGGGATGCCAACGTGTGTTTATAAATCTGTGCTTTACAGACAGGCAGGAAAAATGAGCCAGACCTTTGGCACGGTGATGAGTTATGCAGAGTAAATAAAGCAATTATTAGCATCTATATTGGACTTCAAATTTACAAAATTCCTTTTTAAAAAAAAATTGGCTCTTGCAGCTGTTTTGTGTGTCATTAAATGTGGTTCCATGTAATGTTTGTCTTGGTACACTGAAGTGTGCTTCTTGGCACTGGATTGAAAGTTAACAAGCGCTGGGATTGTGTTTTCTCACTTGGTAAGTAGGGAGCTTTCACTTGGCTGAAGACATGTGGATGAAGAGGCCCTGGCTTGTCACAGTGTTTGCTTTGCTGTGTCTAGAACTGATGTTTGCATGAAAAGTGCGTGGCGATGAGCTCCTTGACTGTGGGCGTGTGAGGGGACCCAGGCTGGGGACTGGGGTCTAGGTGTATGGTGAGCAGGCTCTCAGGCGACCTCCTGGAGTCCCTGCCTGGGTCATCCCTTCTCCTTGAGTGTGCACGTGATGGTTGGCTTACTTTTACCCAGTTGAATGTGGCAAAGGTGATGGAATGTCATGTTTATGATTGCCTTACAAAAGATGGTACCATCTGTCTTACTAAAGGTGACTCTCTCCCTTGCTGGCTTTGTTAAAGCAAGTGACCGCCCTGGAGAACTCGGTCCCCAGTGTAGTCAGACAGCAAAGAGCTGAGACATCAGTCTGACAGCCTCGAGGGGCTGAATTCTGCCAATAGACGTGCTCCCAATTTTAAATGTGGTCATCGCTTCCGGAGCCTCCTGATTGACCTTTCTCATAATAAGCACTGCAGGGATGACTTCCACGTTACAGCTGCCTCTCTCTACAGCGATCGGACGCCCAGCATCCGGTATTCTTCTGACTGACAGACCCGGCCTGATTCTGGGTGCGTCTTCCAGGCAGCTGACCTCCAGTTCACCCCCGGCTTGGTGACAGTCATCACGAACCTCGGAAGGTGAATATGGGAAGAACCACGAGATCCCTCAAAGGAGTCTGTTACCGGTTCCAGCTCTTCCTCTCTTTCAATTCTATAACCCCTGTATATTTTTTAAAAGAAGAAAGAAAATTAGCATTTTTTTCAATGTGGTATGAAGAGACCTGGAACTAAACTCAGCATCATGATAAGGAAGGCTCCCTGCCTTCCACTCCTGCCCCAGGATCAGGGCTTGTAAAAAAGGAGCCTCCAGAGTACCAGGAGCTTCTTACAATGCAGCGTAAAGCGTGGTCCTCCCCATGAAGGTGTCACAGGGCCTAGAAACGTGAGGTTAACTAAGAGGCAAAAAGGCGGTTACAAAATTTGTAACGTGAGAAATATTTAAGCTACTTAACAGTTGATGAGAATGATCCAGTTAAGAGGGGAAGTTAAATATTTAAGAAAGAAGGGGAAATGAAGTGGCAGGGAAAGGACCTTTGACATTCACTCTTCCAACAAAAAAAGTCTGGAAAAAATGATCAGAATAAACTTTTTCAGAACTCTAAAAATTAACCAAAGCCTTCAGCAATGCAAAGAGGGTGTTTTGTTTTTGTTTTACCTTGTTTTTTTTTTTAGAGAAAAAACAGCTGAATCTTGGTAAGAACAATAAGCTTTGTGGCATTTTAACTTTCCCTTTTCTCACCCCAACCTCCAACTCTGTGGTGACCTTGATAAACAGCAGTGCCCATCCCCCATGCAGCCCGAGTGCCACCAGAGGGAGGACAACAGGGTTGCAGCTCGTTGAAGCCTCGTTCTTAAAGAATTGTCCTCCTTTGACATGTATGGGTGCCTGGAAGACCCCAGTTACAAACCCGTCTGTAATTGACCTGACTTGGAACTCACCTGGTGTGATCGGCCATAGAGGGATGACGAAAAAGAGTGTTTCAGGTAGAGAGAACAGCCAGTGCAAAGCCCCTGAGATTGGAATGAACTTGGATCAGAGTGGGGGAGGGGAGAGCATCGGGGAGACCTTGGACACGGTGAACATAGAGAGGAAGGTTGGGAAACTGGGTTTTATTCCAAGTGCACCTCGGAGCTACTGGATGGTTTTAAGCTGGGGATGGAGTGAAGTTTTCAAAGCCTCACTGTGAGGAGGTGTGTTACTTTGCTTTTGTTCTATGACACCCACTGGACGACTGTGAGAGACGATGGGATAGGGGCTGCATCTTAATCCCTCAGGACGGAATCCTGCAGGCTGTTACAGATGTGGCACGGGAGCATTTTGGGAAAGAAAGAAACCAAGGAAGGGAGGTAGGGACGGAGGGAGAGAGAGGAAAGAAGAGAGAAAGGAGGAGGGAAGGAAGCAAGCTTGAAGGAACTCAAGCTGTTGCATCTCTGCCTTTAGCTCGTGGAAGGCTGTGCTTTGATTTGGGATTTAGGGCCTTTCCTGGCTGTTTTTGCATCTGCTGCATTTGACATGTCTCTAAATTTGATACTCTTTTCCCCTCGTATTTTATGCCAAATTCCCCTCGTAATTTATGCCTTGGGAATTCTGGGTCTTTCCATCTGGGAAAAAATTGCATGTTTTTGACGCGCTAAAATAAAATTAATGAAGAGGTAAAGAGATCTTTTTCATTATTTATTTCTTCAATTTTGCATTTCTTTTGTTGATTTTGTATTGGAATCTTTCTCTCAGCATTTTTAATTAGAATCAGTCTGCATGCCAGGCGTTCCTGGACCCAGAATGCAGTAATAAGTTGCAAACATGAGCAGGGCTTGCCAGGCTGTACCTGCTCCAGTGTTTAGCCATGTACACACACAAATTCTCAAAACAGCCCGATTGCTGGCTATATCTGGCCAGAGTAGCCTTCCATGGCAGTGTCATTTCTTGGCCTCAAAGTGACTGCATTCACCTTGTAATGATTTAGTTACTGCAACTGTTAAATAATGCAATCACTTTTATTAATTCTCAATCCATCTATGTGGCAGAAAATATCATCTGAACAGCCATATGGTCGACTTTTAATGAATGCAAAATACCTGGATGTCACATGAAAGATTCTGGATGGGCACACAAATTAGGCATCATGATTTTCTGTTAATACCAAGCCCAGATAAAGTCCTCTCCTAGGAGACCATTACTATGTGGTTGTATATTTAAAAAAGGGAATGGTTCACAGAGAAGGCACAAAGCAGCAATGCATACTTAATAGCTTGTACCAAGGAGTAAATTAAGCCTGGAACTGTCGAGGTATTAAAGTTAGCAGAGCGGGTCCTGAGTATTAAAGAGAGAAATTTCTGTGAGAGAGAGAGAGAGAGAGAGTTCATTCTTTTACATTGACTCAATAGTGAAATAAAGTGAACCCTGACAGTATGATTTAGCAAAGACTCTAAAACATAACATGTTGGAATGGCTTTGTATCAAAAGTTATTTTTCTGTTCTATTACCTTTAATGAATAGCTTAGATCACCGAATATATTTGCTGAGCTATGGCTCAGTGCATTTTTGATAAGGAGACAAAATGTGCTACAGGTTTTGGTATAATTTTATTTATGATGGGGTTACGTGCTCCATGTCATGTATATGCAGAAATACCTGTATCCACACACAGAATATACATGTTTATTTTCACACATATTCATGTGAATATTTTACCTGTAGGACTTCTAATGAATTAGAATAGATCTGATAATAAAGAGTTCTATTGTATTTTTTTCATCTTAAATAAATAGAAGTGCACAAAATCCTTTATTGGAAATTCACTGAAGGAAGACATGTTATCAAATTAGTACCCAGAGGGCCAGCTGGTGATGTGCAGTGATGAATCTATCTCAAATTACTCACTGCTCTGTGAAAAAGGCTCAAGTCATTCAGCCCATGGCCCTGAAAGCACTAAATGTCTCCCATTCCACAGTTTTAAGCAGAGTTCAAACCAACCCATCCCTTATTTTCAGAGTTAAAATGGGAAGTTTCAATTTGCCTTCTCTGCTAAGTGTCTTCTCTCCTTTGGGGGTGTCTTTTGGCTGCTGGGAGGGGACCCCAGCCCTCTGTCTTCTCCCCACGCTGGGACTCCCCGCCAGCCCCACTCCAGCACTTCATCCTGTACCTGGGAATTCTCTCCACGGGAGCTGTGTTGAAGCCCCTGCAGGCTTCTGCCTGGGTTTGGGTTAATGTGCCTCAGCTAGAACCGCAGCTTTGCCGATCCCTTTGTCACCCTGTAGCAAGGCACTCTTAGGTCTCCTGTCCACCTCTGTGGTCTTTCTCAAACAATCACAACTCAGTTCTTTCACTATTGCTGAATCTTCCAGTTAGAGCACCCAAACTGACTTGCAAAACCCAAACCTGGTCCACTTGTCCATATCCGTCTAAGTCTTTTCTGTCTTCTGAGGCAAGGCACATGCATTCATGAGACACATTTTTATTGATATCCTCTAGATCGGAGGCAGCGTCCTAGTGCCAGGTGTGGGTACAGCTGTGAACGAGACCGGCAAGGTCCTGGCACTAATGGAGCTTCCTTCTAACTAGGGGAGACGGTAAGCAGTTAGCTGGTGGAGAAATTGATGTCACGTGGTGGTCTGTCCTGTGGCCAGGGTGAGCCAGGTGTCACCCCAGGTCAGGAGCCCTCGTCCATGACTCCACGTGCTCCTGTCACAGCGTGTACCACTTTCCACTGCAGTGTAAGCTCTCAAGGGTAGAGCCATGCTGCTCCGATCTTTTTTACGTAGCATAGTGCCTGCTAGGCAGCTTTTAGAAAATAAATTCAGTAATCCAACCCACAAATATTTACTCAACTCTTGCTGCGTGGCTTGCGTCGTTCCGGGCACCAGAGATCAAGATGGGTGAGGCCCCCACCCTTGCGGAGGTACCTGGGTGCAGGTGAGGAGGCCCAGTAAACAAGCAGGACAGCTGGGAAGGGAGGCCCCTGTGGCTGGGCTGCGAGCACATGAACAGAGTAGTGCTTCTTGGACTGGCGTGGGTTTAGCAATCACCTGGGCCCCACTCACAGGGTTTCTGATCTGGGAGGTCCGGTTGGGGCCTGGGGATGCGCATTTGCAGCGAGCTCCCAGGTGCTGCTGGTGTGCAGAACGCTCTGTGCTGATGCCTGTTGACGTTGGGAGTGGGAGGAGGAGGGCCGGCAGGGCAATGTCCCCGGCGCCAGGGCAGCCTGGCCTCGGGATGCAAAGGGCCTGAGCCTGGGGTTCGAGAAGCAGGGAGGTTTGGTGTCAGGTGGGTCCCCTCACACGGGGCCACTAACCATGCAGGGAGCGGAGATTTTCCTGAAGGCAATGGGGAAAGGGTGTAGCGTTTTAAGCAGGTGAGGGTTAGGGCTAGGGTGACATCACTGGGCGTACTGGTTTCCTATCACTGTTCTAACAGTTACCACAAACATGGGGGCTTACAACAGCACAGACTTACAGCTCCGGAGGTCAGAAGTCCAGTCTGGTCTCACTGTGCTAACATCAGTGTCAGCAGGGCTGTGTCCTTCTGGAGGCTCCAGGGGGGAACCCACTCCCTTGCCTTTTCCAGCTTCTGGAGGTCGTCTTGTTCCTTGGCTTGTGGCCCCTTCCTTCATCTTTGAAGCCAGCGATGGGTGTCTGAAACCTCACTCGCCGTCTCTTTGGCTCACTCTTCCACTCTGGGGGATGCTCGGGGTTACAGTGGCCCACTTGGGGGATCCAAGCTAATCTCCCTATCTTGGCTGATTAGCAACCTTAATTCCACCTGGAGCTTCAGTTCCTCTTTGCCTTGTAACTTAACAGACTCACAGGATCCAGGGAGCAGGACTTGGGTCTTTCTGAGGGACGTTGTTCTGCTGACCATATCCGGTTTAAAACACACACTGTGATACTGCTCAGAGAACGGCAGGGAGAAGAATGGAATCAGGGAGACCAAAGACAGGGCTGCCACCTTGGTCCAGGTGGGAAGGGGTATGGCTTGAACTGGCTTGGGGATACAGAGAGGCGGAGATGTGAACACCTTGGGGAGAGGGAGCTGACGGGATGGGTGTGAGGTGAGACAAAGATAAGAAGGAATGGGTGATGACGCTCTTAACTGCAGGAGAGGAGGAAGAGGGTCAGAGAGAGTCTGGAGTGAGGTCAGTGCCGTTTAATCTAACCCACTCACCAGTTACCCACTGGGCTGTGGAAGCACACTAACAACTTTGTGAACAAGACAGTGAAACTCGGGCTGTAAGCATCTTAAGGACTCTGTCAATCTGTGGGTTGGCACTTACTGACCTTATGGGTTAAAAGGAATCTGTATCAATTCTGGAAAGTTCCATAGGTGTTTGGAGACCTAACTTAAAAGGCAGAGTGGATTTCTGGGATGGGCACAGAGTGACCTGAGTTTGAATCCCAGCTGGGCACGTACTAGTTGAGATGTGCCGAAACCCCCTGAGTCTGTCCTTCATCATCTGTAAAATGGGCCTGAGAAATCTATTTGCAGGGTGTTGTGAAGATTGGACATTCTGTCTGTAAATGCCTGGCCCTGCTCTCGGGAGTTTATTCCTATATTCCTGTGGTCTCTGTTGGATTATAATGGGTTGGGAAGCATTGGTTCTTCTGAGAGTGCTTTGAGGCAACAACCTTTTCGGGCTGCTATTGAAATTAGTGACCCAATTAATATGGCCCATGTAAAAGCTCCTCAGAGCAGCCAAGAGCTGTGAAAATAAAAGTTTTTGTTTTTTTTTTTTGATTTCAGCATCCTTACAAAATATTCTTATTATTCACCCTTCTGGCTGGGCCAGTGGACATTTAGATAAGTTTTTCTAATTATGTATCAGAGGATCTCTGTAAACATGAAGCAACTGTCTTTGAGAGGTAGAAATCATTAAATACGAAAAGAATAAGTTATCCGTTGTTTTCCGAACTGACTCTCTCCCATCTCCCAAGAATATTCTCCTCGCCTCTGTGTACTTTCCCATCTGGGTACACAAACAAAAACCTTGTAAAAAGTTAAAGCCATATTAATATGTTTGTTTTTTCAAATGGTTGGCAGCGTGTGGGCAATTAGCAGGTCCGATTTTGGTTTTGAATTCAGCCCTGTGTTCTGGGCGGCCACGCATGACAGCCTTCCCAACCTGCAGACACTGGGAATTTATTTTTCCATTTGTATTCATGACATTCATGATCTGAAATGGCCATTCTAATGTCTCCCCACCCCTCTTTGCAGCAAATTAGTGGAGTCAATTGCTTCTGGCCTGAGGTCTCATCTGTTGTACCAAATGTGACCTGGATGCCAAGTTCCATTCCAGCGTCCATCTTTATAGCATGCTGGACTTAAAGAGACCCTGACAGGCCTTCTCCCCAGCCTGGGATGGGGTCAGCAGGGCAGCGTCACAGAGCAGCTGTCCCAGCTCCAATCCCTGAGATATGATGGAAGTGACTTCAGGTGGTCCCTCCCGCAGAGGAGGGAGGACCAGAGGGGAGGGCTCCACGTCAGCACAGGTGGTGGGGAGATTATTCTTGGTGTTTGGGCGGGAGGTCAACAAATTTCAAACTCTTTTACTTTCACTGTGATTCTTTATGCAGGATCTAAGATTTTTGTGTATGGCTTTTTATTTTTAACACAATTTTAATAATATTATAAAGGTAGTGCACACAATATATGGTTTCTACAAAGTTGAATATAAAGAGAATACAGAATCCAGAGGTATATGCACATATATGGTTTTTCAAAGTGGAACATAGATTATGGAGAGATTCAGAAGGATAAATTACTGTTTTCTTCACTCCCTTCACTTTATTCTCATTTTCTGTAAGTAATATTTTTAGCTTTTGGCTATTTTATTTTGTATGTATTCTTAGAGAGATACGTGTGTGTTCACCACAATGTCATTTATATAATACTTCTATATGATATTTATAAGCCATCTCCGTTGTATATGTGTACATATGAGAAGCCTGATTTAGATGAATGTTCTTCATTCTAAATGCACCTTTTCCTTATTTAACTATGAAATATTTCACATGTATGAAATAACACATGTACTATGTGCATGCTTTAAAGAATTATGGTGAATGGATTTGCCACCCTACTTAGGTAATAAAGACAAGTGAAGGAAGTGTTAGGTCAATGTTACAAGGTTTAGAATTGGCCATGGGATTTAGTAACGTGGAGATCACGGGTGATCTGGCTGAGCAGTTGATGTGGGTAGAGGGTGTGAACACCCAACCGTGAAAAGGTTTAAGGGACAGTGAGAGAATGCAAATGGTGAACAGTTATAACCATCGCTCCTGAGATGTTTTTCTATAAAAGGGAGAAGAGAAATGAGGTCACTGCTGGAGAGAGAAGTGAGCTCAAGTGAGAATTTCTTAAGATGAGAGGAATTTGGGCATATTTGTTTGTGGATGGGAATGATTCTGTAAAGAGAAGAAAGTTGATGACACAGAAAAAGAAAGATGACAATTGCTGAGTGATGTTCTTGAATCAGGGAGAGTGCCTGGGGTCTAGGATCTAAGCAGAGTCTCTGGCATTAGGAAGGGGCATGGGGTGTTGACTTATAGCAATAAGACAGACAGAAGAGACATGTGGGACAGATACAAGGTGAAAGATGTGCTGGTGAGGATCCTTTCCTCTCTTCTGATTGTGTCTACTTTTCCTCAGTGAACAAGGAAGTGAGCTGAGAGCAAAGACGGGAGGAGGTGTTGGGGGTCTGGAGAGAGAAGAGTGTGGGGGGATGGATTGAGAGGTGCTGTAGGATAGCTAAGCAGCCCCCGGGGCCCTTGTGAGGTGAGTAGACTTGAGTTTACAGTGAGACCAGTGAACGAGTTTCTCTATTTTTCTCCAACCACATTGAGCTGGATGAGTGTAGGCCTGAGTAGGCAGAGAGTGGTTTAACCTGAGTTGGAGTCTTCCATGGGGAGAGTGGAAGGGAGTTGAGTATCCAGGAGGATTAATCTGTGCGAGGAGGGAGGTGGAGACATGAGGGAAGGTGGGGGGCAGTGGGCAGGATCCATGGATTTTAAGTCTCTGAGATTTTGAAGAATGGTTGGAGTTTGGCTGTGAAGTGATATGATCTGGAAGTTAGGAGTTAGTGGTTGAAGCATGGTGTGCTTAATATTAAGAGTTTGAAAGTATGTGGTTTTATTGGCAATGCTAGGGTCCCAAAGAGGACCGTGTGGGTGACTGGCTGAGATAGGGAGAAAAACAAGATTATTGGAAGAGAGGTCGAAGAATTGAGAAGCCAGATGTTGTAAAGATCATTTACATAAGTATTGGGATTTTGAGCATGTTGGAGGGAAAGGGGAGCTGCTTAGTGCTGAAGGCATCAATTTGCAGGAGGTAATTTCTGTGGGGACTTGGGAATTTTTGTTTTGTTTTTTTTAAATTTTTATTAGAGTATAGTTGACTTACAGTGTTGCATTGGCTTCAGCAAAGTGTATCAGTTATACATATAAATATATCCAGTCTATTTTAGATTCTTTTCCCATATAGGTCATTACAGAGTATTGAGAAGAGTTCCCTGTGCTACACAGTGGGTCCTTATTAGTTATCTATTTTATATATAGCAGTTTGTATGTGTCAATCCCAATCTCCCAATTTATCCCCCACCCTGGGACTTGGGTTTTTGGCTGAAGGAGTTGGGGGAGAAATTGTGTGTCCTCGTGTGGAAGATGAAAGGGGGCAGAAATGAGAGCTACAGAGAGATGATAATAGTATCCTCATCATTGTACTATTCGTTGAAATACATTGCACTGTACTGTATTTAGTCACTTAAATGCATTGGTCTGGTGTGTTCTTTATGACAACCTTATAAGGAAGGCACGGTATTATGTACACTTTGCAGATGATGAAACTGTGGCACAGAGAAGTTAAATAACTTGCCCAAGGTTGAACAGCTAATCAGAAATGGAACTAAGCCCCAAACCAGTAGATCAAATTTTGGCTTGGCATCTCTCCCAAATCTAGCTGCCTGATTGGTTTTGCACCCCTCTGAGAGAGGATGATGGGCAGGGAGCACAGAGAAGCTTGCCCCCAACCACAGTGCATCTCTGGTGGGCTGAGGGCTGAAGGTCACCTTCTGCAGAGCCAGCTGTATCTGGCAGAGCCTGATGCAGCATAGTGTCTTGAACTTGGTATGGACTCAGTTGCTTCTGTTTTCTCTCCAGTGTTTTTATTATAAAAAATAAGCATACAGAAAAGCAGACTGGATTTTACAGAGAATACCTGCAGCACCTAGATTTTTCCATTTAGTTTTAACTATTCTTGCTTTATCACATATTCATCCATCCTCTCTCTCCAAGCATCAAACCATCATTTTAAAAATGTATTTCAAAGTAAGTTGCAGGTATTACTGCACATTTCCCTAAATTCTTCAACATGTATGTCATTAACTAGAGTTCAGTATTTATTTACATTTTTTTTTCTTTTGAGATAAACTTTGTATAGAATTAAATGCACAGAGGTTAAGTGAATCATTCCATGAGTTCTAACAAATGTATACACCTGTGTAACCCAAACCCCTGTCAAGATTCCCATCACCATGGAAAGATTCCTCCTGTTCATTCCACATCAATTCCCACTCCCCACCCAATCCCCGGAGGCAACTACATTCTGGTTATTTTTTATTGTAGATTATTTTTGCCTTTTCTAGAACTTCATATAAATGGAATCACACAGCATGTGCTCCTTTGCTAGGCTTCCCTCAGTCAGCATAATGATTTTGGGATTCATTTATGTTGTGTAGCATGCTGTGTTCCATTAAATTACTGAATACTAGTCCTTGTATAGGTAGACCAGAAATTGTTTTTCTGTTCTCTTGTTGATTAACATTAGGTTTTTGTTTGTTTGTTTGGTTGGTTGGTTTTACTTTTTGGCTATTGTGAATAAAGCTGCTATGAACAATTGTGTGTAAGTCTTTTGTGGACGGTTGTTTTAATTTTTCTTGGGAAAGTATCTAGGAGTGGAATTGCTAGGTCATGGTGTAGATAGATATTGAGCTTTATTAGAAAATTCTGTAAACAATGTATGAGAGTTCTGGTTCCTCTGCATACTTGTCAGCATTTAACGTTGTCAGTCTTTTCAACCTCAGTCATTTTGATGGGGTCTGGTAATTTTTCTTTTTTTTCTTAACTATTTATTTATTTGTTTGTTTGTTTGTTATCCATTTTATCCACATCAGTGTATACATGTCAATCCCAATCTCCTAATTCATCCCACCACACCCCCACTTTCCCCCCTTGGTGTCCATATGTTTGTTCTTTACATTTGTGTCTCTATTTCTGCCTTGCAAACCAGTTCATCTGTACCATTTTTCTAGATTCCACATATATGTGTTAAGATACGAAATTTGTTTTTCTCTTTCTGACTTACTTCACTCTGTATGACAGTCTCTAGGTCCATCCACGTCTCTACAAATGACCCAATTTCGTTCCTTTTTATGGCTGAGAAACAATTCATTGTATATATGATCCACATCTTCTTTATCCATTTGTCTGTCGATGGGCATTTAGGTTGCTTCCATGACCTAGCTATTGTAGATAGTGCTGCAATGAACATTGGGATGCATGTATCTTTTTGAATTATGGTTTTCTCTGGGTATATGCCCAGTAGTGGGATTGCTGGGTCATATGGTAATTCTATTTTTAGTTTTTTAAGGAACCTCCATACTGTTTTCCATAGTGGCTGTATCAATTTACATTCCCACCAACACTGCAAGAGGGTTCCCTTCTCTCCACACCCTTTCCAGCATTTGTTGTTTGGAGATTTTCTGACGATGCCCATTCTAACTGGTGTGAGGTGACACCTCATTGTAGTTTTGATTTGCATTTCTCTAATAATTAGTGATGTTGAGCAGCTTTTCATGTGCCTCTTGGCCATCTGTATGTCTTCTTCGGAGAAATGTCTATTTAGGTCTTCTGCTCATTTTTTGATTGGATTTTTTTTTTAATATTGAGCTGCATGAGCTGTTTATATATTTTGGAGATTAATCCTTTGTCCATTGTTCGTTTGCAAATATTTTCTCCCATTCTCAGGGTTGTCTTTTCATCTTGTTTATCGTCTCCTTTGCTGTGCAAAAGCTTTTAACTTTCATTAGGTCCCATTTGTTTATTTTTGTTTTTATTTCCATTACTCTAGGAAGTGAGTCAAAAAAGATCTTGCTATGATTTATGTCAAAGAGTGTTCTTCCTATGTTTTCCTCTAAGAGTTTTATAGTGTCCGGCCTTACATTTAGGTCTTTAATCCATTTTGAGTTTATTTTTCTGTATGGTGTTAGGGAGTGTTCTAATTTCATTCTTTTCCATGTAGCTGTCCAGTTTTCCCAGCACCACTTATTGAAGAGACTGTGTTTTCTCCATTGTATATCCTTGCCTCTTTTGTCATAGATTAGTTGACCATAGGTGCATGGGTTTATCTCTGGGCTTTCTGTCCTGTTCCATTGATCTATATTTCTATTTTTTGCCAGTACCGTATTTTCTTGATTACTGTAGCTCTGTAATATAGTCTGAAGTCAGGGAGCCTGATTCCTCCAGCTCCGTTTTTCTTTCTCAAGATCGCTTTGGCTATTCGGGGTCTTTTTTGTCTCTATACAAATTTTAAGATTTTTTGTTCTAGTTCTGTAAAAAAATGCCACTAATTTGATAGGGATTGCATTGAATCTGTAGATTGCTTTGGGTAGTATAGTCATTTTCACAATATTGATTCTTCCAATCCAAGAACATGGTATATCCCTCCGTCTGTTTGTGTCATCTTTGATTTCTTTCATCAGTGTCTTATAGTTTTCTGAGTACAGGTCTTTTATCTCTTTAGGTAGGCTTATTCCTAAGTATTGTATTCTTTTTGTTGCAGTGGTGAGTGGGATTGTTTCCTTAATTTCTCTTTCTGATCTTTCATTGTTAGTGTATAGGAATGCAAGAGATTTCTGTGCAATAATTTTGTATCCTGCAACTTTACCAAATTCATTGATTAGCTCTAGTAGTTTTCTGGTGGCATCTTTAGGATTCTCTATGTATAGTATCATGTCATCTGCAGACAGTGACAATTTTGCTTCTTTTCTGATTTGGATTCCTTTTATTTCTTTTTCATCTCTGACTGCCATGGCTAGGACTTTCAGAACTATGTTGAATAATAGTGAGGAGAGTAGACATCCTTGTCTTGTTCCTGATCTTAGAGGAAATGCTTTCAGTTTTTCACCATTGAGAATGATGTTTGCTGTGGGTTTGTTGTATATGGCCTTTATTATGTTGAGGTAGGTTCACTCTATGCCCACTTTCTGGAGAGTTTTTATCATAATTGAATGCTGAATTTTGTCAAAAGCTTTTTCTGTATGTATTGAGATGATCATACGGTTTTTATTCTTCAATTTGTTAATATGGTGTATCACATTGATTGATTTATGTATACTGAAGAATCCTTGCATCCCTGGGATAAATCCCACTTGATCATGGTGTACAGTCCTTTCAATGTGTTGTTGGATTCTGTATTTTGTTGAGGATTTTTGCATCTGTATTCATCAGTGATATTGGTCTGTAATTTTCTTTTTTTGTAGTATCTTTGTCTGGTTTTGGTATCAGGGTGATGATGGCTTCATAGAATGAGTTTGGGAGTGTTCCTTCCTCTGCAATCTTTTGGAAGAGTTTGAGAAAGATGGGTGTTAGCTCTTCTCTAAATGTTTGATAGAATTCACCTGTGAAGCCATCTGGTCCTGGACTTTTGTTTGTTGGAAGATTTTTAGTCACAGTTTCAATTTCATTACTTGTAATTGGTCTGTGCATATTTTCTATTTCTTCCTGATTCAGTCTTGGAAGGTTATACCTTTCTACAAATTTGTCCATTTCTTCCAGATCGTCCATTTTATTGGCATAGAGTTACTTGTAGTAGTCTCTCATGATGCTTTGTATTTCTGTGGTGTCCGTTGTAACTTCTCCTTTTTCATTTCTAATTTTATTGATTTGAGTCCTCTCCCTCTTTCTTGATGAGTCTGGCTAAAGGTTTATCAATTTTGTTTATCTTCTCAAAGAACCAGCTTTTTGTTTTATCGATCTTTGCTATTGTTTTCTTTGTTTCTATTTCATTTATTTCTGCTCCGATCTTTATGCTTACTTTCCTTCTATTAACTTTGGGTTTTGTTTGTTCTTCTTTCTCTAGTTCCTTTAAGTGTAAGGTTAGATTGTTTATTTGAGATTTTTCTTGTTTCTTGAGGTATGCTTGTATTGGTATAAACTTCCCTCTTAGAACTGCTTTTGCTGCCTCCCATAGGTTTTGCATCATCATGTTTTCATTGTCATTTGTCTCTAGGTATTTTTTGATTTCCTCTTTGATTTCTTCAGTGATCTCTTGGTTATTTAGTAACGTATTGTTTAGCCTCTATGTGTTTTGTGTTTTTTACATTTTTTTCTCCTGTAATTTATTTCTAATCTCATACCATTGTGGTCGGAAAAGATGCTTGATATGATTTCAGTTTTCTTAAATTTACCAAGGCTTGTTTTGTGACCCAAGATGTGATTTATCCTGGAGAATGTTCCATGTGCACTTGAGAAGAAAGTGTAATCTGCTGTTTTCGGATGGAATGTCCTATAAATATGAATTAAATCTATCTGGTCTATTGTGTCATTTAAAGCTTGTGTTTCCTTATTAATTTTCTGTTTGGATGATCTGTACATTGGGGTAAGTGAGGTGTTAAAGTCCCCCACTATTATTGTGTTACTGTCGATTTCCTCTTTTATAGCTGTTAGCATTTGCCTTAAGTATTGAGGTGCTCCTATGTTGGGTGCATATATATTTATAATTGTTATATCTTCTTCTTGGATTGACCCCTTGATCATTATGTGGTGTCCTTCCTTGTCTCTTGTAACATTCTTTATTTTAAAGTCTATTTTATCTAATATGAGTATTGCTACTCCAGCTTTCTTTTGATTTTCATTTGCATGGAATATCTTTTTCCATCCCCTCACTTTCAGTCTTTATGTGTCCCTAGTTCTGAAGTGGGTCTCTTGTAGTCAGCATATAGATGGGTTTTCTTTTTGTATCCATTCAGCGGGCCTGTGTCTTTTGGTTGGAGCATTTAATCCATTCACATTTAAGGTAATTATCAATAAGTATGTTCCTATGACCATTTTCTTAATTGTTTTGGGTTTGTTTTTGTAGGTCCTTTTCTTCTTTTGTGTCTCCCACTTAGAGAAGTTCCTTTAGCTTTTGTTGTAGAGCTTGTTTGGTGGTGCTGAATTCTCTTAGCTTTTCCATGTCTGTAAAGCTTTTGATTTCTCCGTCGAATCTGAATGAGATCTTTGCCAGGTAGAGTAATCTTGGCTGTAGGTTCTTCCCTTTCATCACTTTAAATATATTGTGCTACTCCCTTTTGGCTTGTAGAGTTTCTGCTGAGAGATCAGCTGTTAACCTTATGGGAGTTCCCTTGTACGTTATATGTTGTTTTTCCCTTGTTGCTTTTAATAATTTTTCTTTGTCTTTAATTTTTGCCAATTTGATTACTATGTTTCTCAGTGTGTTTCTCCTTGGGTTTATCCTGCCTGGGACTCTCTGCACTTCCTGGACTTGGGTGGCTATTTCCTTTCCTATGTTAAGGAAGGTTGCAACTGTAATCTCTTCAGATATTTTCTCGGGTCCTTTCTCTCTCTCTCTTCTCCTTCTGAGACCCCTATAATGCGAATGTTGGTGTGTTTAATGTTGTCCCAGAGGTCTCTTAGGCTGTCTTCATTTCTTTCCATTCTTTTTTCTTTATTCTGTTCTGCGGCAGTGAATTCCACCATTCTGTCTTCCAGGTCACTTATCTGTTCTTCTGCCTCAGTTCTTCTGCTATTGATTCCTTCTGGTGTATTTTTCATTTCAGTTATTGTATTGTTCATCTCTGTTTGTTCTTTAATTCTTCTAGGTGCTTGTTCTTTAATTCTTCTAGGTGTTTGTTCTTTAATTCTTCTAGGTCTTTGTTAATCATTTCTTGCATCTTCTCAATCTTTGCCTCCATTCTTTTTCCTAGGTCCTGGATCATCTTCACTATCATTATTCTGAATTCTTTTTCTGGAAGGTTGCCTATCTCCACTTCATTTAGTTGTTTTTCTGGGGTTTTATCTTGTTCCTTCATCTGGTACATAGCCCTCTACTTTTTCATCTTGTCTGTCTTTCTGTGAATGTGGTTTTTGTTCCATAGGCTGCAGGATTGTAGTTCTTCTTGCTTCTGCTGTCTGCCCTCTGGTGGATGAGGCTATCTAAGAAGCCTGTGCAAGCTTCGTGATGGGAGGGACTGGTGGTGGGTAGAGCTGGGTGTTGCTCTGGTGGGCAGAACTCAGTAAAACTTTAATCTGCTTGTGTGCTGATGGGTGGGGCTGGGTTCACTCCCGTGTTAATTGTTTGGCCTGAGGCGACCCAGCCTTGGAGCCTACCCCGGCTATTTGGTGGGGCTAACGGCGGACTCTGGGAGGGCTCATGCCAAGGAGTACTTCCCAGAACTTCTGCTGCCAGTGTCCTTGTCCTCACCGTGAGCCACAGCCACCCCCTGCCTCTGCAGGAGACCCTCCAACAGTAGCAGGTAGGTCTGGTTCAGTCTCCTATGGGGTCACTGCTCCTTCCCCTGGGTCCCGATGTGCACACTACTTTGTGTGTGCCCCCCGAGAGTGGAGTCTCTGTTTCCCCCAGTCCTGTCGAAGTCCTGCAATCAAATCCCGCTAACCTTCAAAGTCTGATTCTCTAGGAATTCCTCCTCCTGTTGCTGGACCCCCAGCTTGGGAAGCCTGACATGGGGCTGAAAACCTTCACTCCAGTGGGTGGATTTCTGTGGTATAATTGTTCTCCAGTTTGTAAGATCTCCAATTGTTCACCCACCCAGCGGTTATGGGATTTGATTTTATTGTGATTGTGCCCCTCGTACCATCTCATTGCGGCTTCTCATTTGTCTTTGGATGTGGGGTATCTTTTTTTGGTGAGTTCCAGTGTCTTCCTGTCGATGATTGTTCAGCAGTTAGTTGTGATTCTGGTGCTCTCACAAGAGGCAGTGAGTGAGGCGCATGTCCTTCTACTCTGCCATCTTGAACCAAACTCCCCTGGTAATTTTTCACTGGAGTTTTAATTTGCCTTTTCTTAACATCTAATGGTGCTGTGCTCACTGGTCATTCATACATCTGCATTTGTGAAGTGTTTTCAAATATGGTAACCAGTTTTTAATTAGGTTGATTGTCTTTTCCTTACTGAGTTTTAGGAGCTCTAGACTCTGTTCTGTCCTTTGGTCTTTGTTTCCCTCTTTATGCAGTACTGCGTACTTTTGAATATTGGTTCTTTATAGTAAGTCTTGAACTTAGGTGTAAGTCCTCTAATCTTGTTCTGATTTTTTTTGAGATTGCTTTGGGTATTCTAAGTCCTTCAAATCTGCATGTATATTTTGAAATAAACTTGTCAGTTTCTACAAAAACACTCTTACATGATTATAATTGAGATTGTGTTGAATTTATAGATCAATTTGGAAAGAACTGCTATCTTAACATAATCAAGTCTTCCAATCATTGTAGTTGCTATATATTTTTAATTCTTTAGGACTTTAAAAATTTTTTCTCATCTGTATTTGATAGCTATCAGTGTTCAAGTCTTATACATTTTGTTAAATTTATTTCTAACTATTGTTCTATTATAAAAAGAATATTGTAAATTTTAATATTTAAAATTTTAAATTTAATATTCAGGTTGTTCACTGTTAAATACAGTTGATTTTTTTGTATTGACCTTGCAGTCTGTGCTATTTCTAAGTTGTCTCATTAGTTCTAATAGTCTTTTGTAGATTCCTTAGGATTTTCTATTTAAGTAATCATGGGCTCTGCAAATAGAGACAGTTTTACTTCTTCCTTCCTGATCTTAATTTCTTTTATTTTTCTTTTTTTGTCTTATTCACTAACTAGAAACTGCAGTCCAATATTGAATGGAAGTTGTGAGAATGAGCATCTCTGCCTTGTTCCTAGTCTTGGGTGGGTTAGCATTTAATCTCTCCCTGTTAAGTATGATGTTAGCTGTAGCTTAGATGTTCTTTATCAGGGTAAGGAAGTTTCCTTCTGTTTCTAGTTTAGTGCAACTTTTAAATCATAAATGAGCATTAGATTTTGTCAATATTTTCTTCTCCATCTATTGAGATAATCAATGGGTTTTTTTCCTTCTTCCTTCCATTAATAGGTAAATTAAGTTGATTTTTGAATGGTAAAACATACTTGCATTCCTAGGATAAATCAAACATAGTTGTGAGGTATTTTCCTATTTATATATTTCTGTATCCAACTTGCTAATATTTGTTAAGGAATATTGTGCTTATGTTCATGAAGGGTATTGGCTTATAATTTTCTTTTTTTATAGTATCTTTATCAGTGCCATGCTGTCCTCATAAAGTGATTTGAAAATTATTCTCTGTCCATTTTCTAAAAATATTATGTAACAAATTGTGCTATATCTTCCTTAAATATTTGATAGAATTCACCAGTGGAACCATCTGGTCCCAAAGTTGTTTTTTGTTTTTTGTTTTCTGTAGAAATGTTTTTGTTAGTAAGTTCAATTCCTTTAATAGATAGAGGTCTCTTCAGACTTTTTCTTTCATCTTGTCTCAATGTTGGTAAATCATATTTTTCAAGGAATTTGTCCATTTTATCTACATTTTCAAATTCTGTTCATATACAGTTACTCCCAGGTATTTCTTTATTTTCCATTTAAACTGTGTAGATTATTGGTCAAGGTATTTCCTTCATTCCTGATATTGGGAATGTGTGTCTTTTTTTAATCCCCTTTATAATTTCATATAGGGCTATGCCAATTTTGTTACTCTTTCCAAAGAGCCAACTTTTGGCTTTGTTACATTTCTCTCTTGCTTGTCTCTTTTCTATTTCATTGATTTTTATCCTCAGCCTCATTATTTTAATGCTTTTACCTAGCTCTTCATTTTCTAGCTTCTACAGGTGGAACATTAGACAATTGATTTCAGGCCTTTCTTCTTTTCTGATGTAAACATTAAAGGCTATACATTTCCCTCAAGTACCACCTTAGCTGATAGATTATATTTTTGTTCCCATTTAGTTTGAAATATTTCTTCCTTGACCCATGGATGTATTAGAAGTGTATTGTTGAATTTCCAAATAATTGTTTTTTCCCCTAGATATCTTATTGTTATTTACTTTTAATTTTCACCATAGTGTGAGAATACACTCTATATGATCTTAGTACTTTTGGATTAATTGATACTTAATATATGGCCCAGCATAAGGTTATCTTGTTGAACTCACCTGTGCACTTGAAAAGAATGTGCATTCAGCAATTGTTAGGTTAGCTTCCATATCATCAGTTAAGTAAAGGTGGTTGATAGCGCTCTCATATCTTCTGTGCATGTGTGTGTTTGTTTATGTATTGATTTAGATAGCTTTGTAATTCCCACACATGCACTGAAGCCCTCTGGGTGCTGCAGTGAATTCATAGGGGTGTCCTGGAATATTTAAACACAGTGACATCTGTTGGACACTATGTGAGCTTGTACTAGTGAGTCTTGGGCAGATCTTCCAAATGTCAACATATTCCATTGTACAGTATCAAAAATTCACATTTGTTGTTTATATTATCACTGATCTCATAAGGAGAATCATTAAGTTCTGGGAAGCTGTAGAACTCAGGGTGGAAAATACAAGCTTTCCAAATTCTAATACTAATTCCAAATACCTAAGTGTGAAAAACCATCCTCTGTCTGCCAGTCATTTTTTTTCAAATAAGAATAGAGTTCCATGAAAAAGTGCTAGTTCAATTTGCAGCTCAAACAATCACACAGTTTTTTCTTAAGACAACCACTGTTGTTTTCTGTGTAGCAGAAGTGCTTTATGAATACTTTATGAATCACACAAAATATCAACATGATGTGTAATCGAGTTTTGAGATAGAATAAAATTTATATGCTCAATAATTAACAATTTTTACTGCTTTTTCAAGAGCATTTTCAGGTGAAACAGGCTTGTGTTTTGCTGTTGAACTGTGAGTGTGTGGCCATGAGGAATGTGATGACCACTTGTATATTAGTGGTCAGTGCCTTGATCCAGGCTAAAGGCCCAACAGTTTTACCCACCACTGCCTTTGCCCCATCAGTGCAAATGTTAACACAGAGAAAAAGGCAATGAAAACAGTTTTGCCCTTTTAGATCACCTTGTGGACTCCACTAGGGGGAGAAGTCTGTGGGCTCTAGTTTGAGAACAGTTGTGTTGGGGGAACCACTGACCAAAACCGCCCGCCCTGGTCAGGCATGACAGTAACCACTTGCACGAGTTCTCTTACAACAGGACGTCCTGGTAAGGAACGCGGAACTAACAAGCTACCACCAACTGGAAGAATTCGGGAAAAGAGAAAAGGAGAGAGGAGACGCCAGTCCATTGTCCTACCAATGTCCCAGAATCCTTCTTGCTGGAATCCATCTTAGCTGAGTGATGTGTGCGCCACCAGGAAGGACCCTGAGTCAGAATGATTGGCCAGAGACAACCCGGAAACTAACCCTATCACCATAAAACCCGAGACTGTGAGCCACGTGGCAGAGCAGTCCTCCTTGGTTTCCTTACCCTGCTGCTCTCTGCCTGAGCACCCCTTCCCGAAAAAGTCTTTTCCTTTGTCAGCATGTGTGTCTCCTCGGACAATTCACTTCTGAGTGTTAGACAAGAGCCCACTCTCGGGCCCTGGAAGGGGTCTCCCTTCCTTAACAGTTGGATTAAGGGATTTTTTTCAATAATCCACTCCCCAGAAATCCAACATTTCTGTCATCTTGAACCCTGACTCTGCCCCAGTTTACTCTCAGATGATCCTTAATTAGAGTTTCAAAGAAATCTTTAGGTAGCACAATTAAACAAGTGAGAGGGAATCAGACTTGTCAGGAAGACCAAACTATTTAAACACAGAGAAGAATCTAAGTATTCTGTACTTAGGTGTGCAAATATGCGCTAAATACTAGACAATTGACAGCAAGTGGGTACCCATTTGAAGCGTGCTGAAGGTGAGTTGGTGACTTTATAGACAGCCTGGGACAGTGGCTCCTTGTGCAGCCCAGGCCTGGCCACCCAAGGGGCTCAGCAAATAGGAATGAGCAGTGGGAATGGCCTTCAAAGGTCGTTTAATCCATCAGGGTTAAATTACCCCAGCTTGCCTTCTCAACACCGGCTCCCCAAGTGTAAAAATCCAAGTGTGAAGAACCTTGCTCTGGAGAGCCCCAGCGAGGCAGAGTGGTGAAGTGGGAAGAGCCCTGGAGTTAGAGCCAATGAGATGTGGATTCTAATCTTGGCCTCGCTCCTTGGAAGTTGTGTGACCTTGGGCAGGATACTTCTCCCCTCACAGCCTCAGCTTCCCCCTTTGCAATACAGGATGTAAACACTCACCTTGCACATTGGCAAAGGTTAAACGTGTGTAAGTGTATCACATATCCAGAATAATACCTAATTAGTATTAAATGTCCAAGAAATAGTTATTGTTCTTGTTGGTTTTAATATTAGCAAAGGGGTCAAGAGCCTGGATGTGGTACTGAGCCAGTCAGGGTTTGCATCGAAGCAGCTTTATTTATTAAATGTGTGATTTCAGAGACGTTCCTTAACTTACCTGGGCCTCAGTTTATCCATTGGTAAAGTGAGGATGATGACACCTGTCGAACGAGATTGTTGTGAGGGGTTGAAGAGGTAACGTTTGTGAGTGCTTAGCACAGGGCTGGCCCGTAGCATGAGCCCTGCACATGTTAACTATTGTTAGTAGTAGTAGTAGAACCGTCATCATACTGTCACCATCATGGTCATCATCATCATGGTCACTTAGGGTGACCAGCAATCCCCACTGGCCTCAGATTCTCCCGATTTTCACACTGAAAGTCTCAGGTCCAGGGAAGCCCCTAGTTGGGAAGGCATTCCGTTGCACCAGAGTCGAGCCCTGCCCTGCGCTATGGCAAGAGTCCATTAGCTTTGGTGCTCACATCCTGTTCTCACAGATCAGACCGTGTCCTCACAGAGTGGATGCCACCAGGCCAGCACATACCCCACATGCACCCCTGAGCCCCTGGGACATAGAGTCTCCATTCTTCCCTTGGCCATTTCCATAAGACTGGTCATTTGAGGCAACTGAAGAAAAGCATTTCTTCATAGTGAAAACATTTTAGCATGAAAAATGCTTGGAGTCCCAGTTTCCGCTCTGCTCTGGAAGCACCATCGTTTGGAGGAGGCCAAACAGCTGTTAGCTTCACTCTTGCAAACCAATCATTTCTAAATAGAGTGATACCACAATCTTAATTTTCCACTCAATGGTGAAAGCAGTCACATTATTCAAAATTATTCATCAGCACTTAGTAATTCACATTCTAGAGCAATCTCAGAGTGCTTTAATGTATATATTATAGGCGAGATTTATAGTGGGAATTACAGTATGGCAAATCACTCTTTAAAATGGTGCTTAAATCACACGAATTTAAAATACTAATTATGTAAAATATATTCTGAATTTTTAATTCCTACCTTTGTTTAACAATACTTTCATTACCAACTTCAAAAATGGAAGAGCTATATCTTCAGAAACACTCAATCTGAATCCGTTCATAATGGGAACAACCCATATTTTTACCAGGTTGCTTTCGCCCCAATGCCCCCATTAAAAAAAAAAAGTGAATAATGATCATCTAAAAGTCACAATCATTACAAGATAACGAAGCATGGAATTCCGTTCTGAGACAATATTCATCTCTAGGAAGTGCTTGAGAAGGCTTTGATGGCCACGAAATAACTATTTAAGTTAAAAGATAAAATTTAAGAAACATTTTTGCGAACTACGTAGCTCTGAAAGAAACATTATCATCATTTGGTTTCTCATGTGTACCCACCAGTGGAGAACCTCTGGGAGAATTTACAACCCCTGCAATTTCTTTACCATTTAAGAAAAGCTGATCCACTTCTCAGAACCCAGGAAGATACTTGTTTTTCTGCTGGAATCTGTCCAGAGGCCATGCAGAAGGGGAAGATGCCTCATTTACACACCCTCTGTTCCTGAGAGCCATTCTCAGGGCACAGTAAAGACAAGGCTTTATTTTAAAGTAGCTCGAAATAGCCGCGGGCCGCGTGTCTACTCCAGGCCCACTCTCCTGCCCCTCAAAGGTGGGGTTGCGCATTGATGGGCAGAAAACCTCAAAATCATGTTTCTCTAAGCATCGGTGCCTGCAACAGCAGTTGTGCTGCTGGAGGGGAGGTGGGGAGTAACTCGATTCCCTCCACATTACTCTTCGTTCAACACCCAGCTAGTCGGCAAAAAAGTGGGCACTTCTCAAAAGCTAGTCTTTCCAGGAGTACAGCCAGCAGACAGGGGACAGAGCCGACAGCTAAACATTCAAGCCTTTTTTCAACAGTAAAGAGAACTTTAACGCAAGGCATTCACCTGCCCCTGAGGCCTTCCCTGCTGATTTAGACTGGATGCGTCTTGAAGTCGTACTCAGGTTTTAATCCTGCGTTGCACAGAGCTGAGGACTTCGCCGCGTGGGATGTTTCCGGTGAATATTTGCTGGTTGAATGTGTGAGTTAACTTGTACCCAGACAGTACCAGGAATAGCGCCTTGCTCCAGGGGTGCACATCGGTAACAGGTCTCCTGGGTGCAGGGCCTGGACTGCTCTAGAAGGTTCTCTGCTCTAGAACTTTCACGGTGGGGTTGTTCTTGACTAGCACTTTGGACTCTCTGATGTTGCCAGCTTAAAAATGAGCCAAAGCCCCAAATGTGCCCCAAACAATTGTTTCCTTTTAGCTCTTTGGCCCCACTTCCACCGGGGCAAGACTCTTCAGCACCGGCTCTTGGCTCCCAGGTGGCTGGCCTGGCATTTTCCGTGTTTGATTAAGTCCTTACATTTTCTCTTCTTTGGCAAAATATATCTCCCCTTCTGCCCCTAGTCTAAGCTTCGCGTTTTGCTTTTCCCCATTCGAAGTCTGCCGTTTCCCACATCACCTTTCCTTTTGGATCACGATCACACTGAGCCTTTGAGAAGAGACGTTCAGGAGATGCGCATCGTGGCCCCTTTCCGGCCCCGCAGGTGGGAATGCTGACCCGATTTTTTTTTCTTTTCAGGAGTAGCTGATTCAGATTAATCAGTTAGCAGCTGGCGCTTTATGCTGACTCTAGGAAGAGTCTCAAAGATTCAGGTTTAAATTGGAGAAGAGGAGGAGAGAGAGGAGAGAGACAAATGACAGGAAAAAGGTAAGGAGGAGAAACTACTTTTTTATTACTGTTGTGTTGTTGTTGTTTTTTAAATTAATTAATTAATTTATTTATTTTTGGCTGTGTTGGGTCTTCGTTTCTGTGCGAGGGCTTTCTCTAGTTGCGGCGAGCGGGGGCCACTCTTCATCGCGGTGCACGGGCCTCTCACTATCGCGGCCTCTCTTGTTGCGGAGCACAGGCTCCAGACGCGCAGGCTCAGTACTTGCGGCTCACGGGCCTAGTTGCTCCGCGGCATGTGGGATCTTCCCAGACCAGGGCTCGAACCTGTGTCCCCTGCATTGGCAGGCAGATTCTCAACCACTGCGCCACCAGGGAAGCCCCCACTGTTGTTGTTTTTATTACTGTTGTTGTTTCTCCCAGGGAGAGACATTCTATGACTGTGCTCAGCTCTGGGCATTGAAGATTGTCCTGTGATGTGTCTACAGCTGAACTTGACCTCCTCACCGGTGTTGGCGGGGAGGGGGCCGCCTCTAAGACGGTCCCTACAGATCCCCCCCTCTTGGTGTTCACACCATGTGTTATCACCAACCTTAAGTGTGGCCAGGACCCAGTGACTCGTCTCTGGCTGGTAGAAGGTGGCTAAGGCTATGGGATGTCACGCCCAAGACAAGACTCCTAAAAGTCTCCTGTTGCTCACCATCTCGTGCTCTCTCTGGCTCCCTCTGTCTCTGTATCTTTCTCCCTCTTTTCTTTGTGTTTCTTTCTGTCTGTCTCTCATGACCAGCTGCCATGTCTTAAGGACACTCAAACAGCTTATGGAGGTGCCTGTGTGGTGAGGAACCAACGTGCCTGGTCTTGGAGGTGACTCTTCCGAGATCCACCTAGAGACAGGTAGTGAGCTCGGAAGTGGCATCTTTAGCCCAGTTGAGTTCTGAGAGGACTGAAGCCTTGGCTGACAAATTAACTGTAACATCGTGAAAGACCTGGAATCAAGGTGACCCAGCTAAACTGTGTTTGGATACCAGAGGCACAGAAACTGTGATACAGTAAATGTTTGAGATCACCCAATTTGGAATCATTTGTTATGCAGCAGTAGCTAGCTAACACGCTCTCCAGTCTGCTGCTCCATCTCAGGGATGCCCTGCCAGACATAAGCTAGGTCATTTCTGACTCCTGCTCACTCCTGCCTCATGTAGCAATCTTACCACTTCTGAATGTGTTACATATACCGAATCATCTAGTATTTGACCTTCCAAGACGGCAGTTTTTTACACTCAGCTCAGTGCCCTTGAGATCCATCCAGGTTGTCAATGTGGATTAATAGTTCGCTCTTTTTTGTTGCTGTATGGGATTCTGTGATGTGGATGTACCACAGTTAGTTTAGCCATTCCCCTACTGAAGGAACCGTTTCTCAACAAACACCAAGTCTGGTTGACTCCATGCCTTAACACTTTGCAGATCTGCCCTCTGTCTTCACTCTGAGCTGATGTGCAGGGTCAGATCCTCACCACCTCCCCCTGCACCATTGAGGCAGTGTCCTAACTCTGCTGCCAGAGGTCCCAGGTGTGTGGATTTTAAATGGATGGCGCCACATTTTCCAGGAAACACATGGAGAAAAAACACCTTGCTTTGTAAATAAATGATGAATATTTTACAAAATTAAAATTTGATAGAAGCGACATAGTTTAAAGTTAAATATTTTGATGCAGTGTCCATTGTGCCAAACCTATCTCCCTGCCCTTGGCCCTGCCCTCCTCGGGTCAACCCTCCCCATGCAGTGCAAGAGACTAGCCTAATGTGTCATTCTGTTGCTCCTGCCCCCCAGGGCCACCCCACTGGCCCTGGATGAAGAAGAACCTTTTTTGTTGTTGTTGTTGTTTTTTGGCCGTGCTGCGAGGCTTGCAAGATCTTAGGTGCCCCATCCGGGATTGAACCTGGGGCCACGGCAGTTGAAGTACAGGCTTTAACACGGCAAGTTGGGGCCTTCCCTGTAGGGCTGCTGCTTAGTGCTTGGCCTCGTCTCCCGCCACTTCCTTTCCTTCCCCCCCAAGACCTGAGTGTCCTCACGCTGGCCATGATCCAGGTTTTCACCCCTGACACACGTCTCAAGTCATTCCTTCTCCTTTCTAAGCGAACATCCCTCAGATGTTAGTACAGGCGTCACCTCTTCCTCCAAGAAGCCTTTCCTACTTGTCCACCCCTCAGGGGTCAGTGCTTCTCTTTGTACTCTTCTAGAAGCCTGGGTGCCTTCTGCCCAAACAGCACTTATCGTTCGAGTGTGGCTCTTGTTTACTTAAATGAGTGAACACTCAGGAATTGCTATTACTACAACTACTATTATATTATTATTACTATATTGCTACAACTGCATTTTCCTGCATTGCATTGGCTCTGATTTGGGCACGTGCCCATTTCTGGACCCGTCACCATGGCCTGGGGAAAGTGATGCTCGATTAGCTTGTCCCTCACCCCACCTTGAGTTTGGAGTCTGGGACCAGGCAGTGCGGGAAGCCCTGTCACAGCAGCTTGTTGGACACCTGAGAGTCACCTGGAGCATTGGCTTGGGTGTGCTTCCCGACGCAGGGTGACAGGGGCAGGTGGCAGCCACGGCTGCCACCACAGACATGGAACTATGGAAGGAGAGAGGAAGCATCACATGCTCATTCCCTGTAAGTGCCATCACTCCCTAAGGAGGTAAGAGCTGTTTTATTCTGTTTCTTTCTGGGCAGAATTAGATGCGTCAGTGAATTGCTTTAAGGAGTAGATTAGTGTCAGTCCTGGGTCAGTGAAGATCTGCTGCATTAAACCGGAGACGATAACTAGCAGCTCCACACCCTGTCTTTGGAAATGCGTTTCGGAACTTTCAAATCAGAGAACCCATTTCCCGTGGAAACCAAACTCATGCAGACATGGTGGACATGAAGCCCATTTTTAGAAATACTGTTATTTTTCATTGAATGCTCCAGTATTTTCAAGATGGAGCGTTTTTCCTTGCATGGACTTAATTGCACATTGAGCGCTGCACCTCTGTACATGCATAGCTCCATGAGCATCTTTATTTTTCTTTTCTTCCTGGATTTACTTTTCTTTGGCTTTATTGAGATATAATTGACAAATAAAATTGTAGAATAGACTCTTGAACAACATGAGGGTTGGGGGCGCTGACCCTCCAAGGAGTGGAAGAATCACGTATAAGTTTTAGTTGGCAAATCCAAGGTCATCCCTATATCTGGGGTTCTACAGCCGCAGACTCAAGTAACTGTGGATTGTGTAGTACCTGAAGTATTTACTATTGAAGAAAATCTGCGTATAGTGTTGTTCAGGGGTCAACTGTAAATATTTAAATTGTGCAGCATGATGATTTGATATTCATATACATTGAAATATTTACCACAACCAAGTTAAATAACACACCCAGTACCTCACAAAGCTGATGTGTGTGTGTGTGTGTGTGTGTGTGTGTGTGTGTGTGTGTGTGTGATGAGAATGTTTAAGATCTACTCTCTTAGCAAATTTCAAGCTGACAGTACAGTATAATTAACTACAGTCACCCTGCTGTACACCAGATCCCAGAACTTGTTCATCTTATAACTGAAAGTTTGTACCCTTTGACCAACCTCTCCCCATCTCTCTGTACCCCTTAGCCCCTGGCAACCACCGTTGTGCTCTCTGTTTCTGTGAAATTATTCACAATCGTTAAGATATGGAAACAACCTAAGTGTGGATGAATGAGTGTATAAAGAAGATGTGGTATAAATGTAAAATATTTATTTATATATATAATATTTAACTAAGCACACAGTGGAATATTACTTAGCCATAAAAAAAGAAGGAAATCCTGCCATTCGGAGGGCATTGTGCTGAGTAAAATAACCCAAGAGAGAAAGACAAATACTGCGTCATATCACTTACATGTGAAATCTTAAAAAAAATCCAGGAGCATCAGTGGCTCACATCCCTGTAGCTTGTGAGCAAACCGCTCTGGGTCAGACCTCAGTGCAGGACAGCGTGGTCTGTTGGCCTGGCAGGGCTCTGAGGGTGGACAGCGTGATCATCTGGTGATCGGTGCTGCCCTCGGTTGCCAGAAGCCTAGCACGGGCTGTGCCTCAAGGCTGGCAGAGTGAGAGGCCTCGCTGGAGGCCCCGTCACTGTGACACAGGCCACAGGTGTAGTCTTGCTGCAGGAGGGGCCATTCTCTAGGGCACGGAAGCCCTGAGTTAGCATCAAAATGGGTTGAGCGGGAGGGAGAGTGCAGAGCTATAGTACCGCGTGCTTTCACATACTCGGTGAGTGGCCTGATTTCCCACGTTCCTGTTGTAGAATATTAACTCACTTGACAGAGGGACAAAGCGTACATTGTTCATGCCTAAGAGGCCCAGACTGCAGGGAATTCGCCCTGACGAGGGGATGAAAACCTGAGTTCCAATATGGGAACAGACGTCACACCTTTTGTTCAAGCTGGTTGTAAATTAAATGCTGGCTACGTCTCGAGTGTGGCTAGATGCTGTCACTGTGGCAAACCTGCCGACTCCTGCCAAGCTCTGATCGCCACGCTCGGGTGGAGCGGATCTCATGCTTTGGCCATACATATCCTTGTTCCCTGCAGCCTTCACGTGGTGATTAAACAAATACGATTCTTTTCTAAATTGCGTGAAATGGATAAAGAAGTGGTGTTCTGACTGAAACTGAATTTGGCTTAATTAAGATGAATCTCTGTGCAGCTCCACAGCCCCTCAGACAGTCAGGACTCTGTTCCCTTTTGACCTTTAGAGGCTCAGGCTCCCTGGGGTCAGAGTGGAAGCTGAGTTCAGAAGCCAGCTGGCCCCTGGTGATGATGCTTTTTCATTAACTTGGTTGATGAAATTCCTGGCATATTGGGCAGGGGTTTGGGAGAACATCTGTTATAATGCACCCCTGAGATACAATACTGTCTGGCTTTTCCCTTCCAGTTTGTTAATATTACAGGGGCCAAAATAGACCCAAACCAAGGGATATGTGTGTGTGTGTGTGTGTGTGTGTGTGTGTAGAAAAGCACACTGAGCTTAAGTGCACAGATCAGTGGATTTTCACAAACTGAACACACCCATGTAAACACCTGAAATCAGGAAAAAATTGACTACAGAATGATCCCTTGAGACCTAGTCTCTTGCTTGTGGATTAGCCAGCTCATAGTGCTATAACAAGATACCACAGATGGGGTGGCTTAAGGCACAGAAATTTGTTTCTCATAGTCCTGGAGACTGGAAGTTTGAGATCAGGGTGCCAGCGTGGCCGGATATGGTGAGGGCTCTTTTGCTGGTTTGAATGTGGCTGTGTCTTCACGTGGTGTGGGCAGCAGGCAGGGGGCGGGGAGAAACAGAGCTCTCTGGTGTCTCTTCCTATGAGGGCACTAATCCCATTCTGGGGGCCCCACCTCATGGGGATCGTAGCTCAGCTACTCCGAGTCTTGCTGCCTCCACACCATTTTGTTTGGACAAATGGCCAGCATGCTGTGTCCTTCCTCCAGAGCTTGTGGGTAATAGACTTCTCTATTGCCATATTTCTTAGGGTCTTTTGTTGGAGCCTGGCTCACTGTCCGTCACCCCAGAGCAGGGGCTCTACTTAACAAACATTAATTTAACACAGCCATGACACGTCATGACCTCATGTAAACCTAATCACCTCCCAAGGACCCCCTCTCCAAATATTGTCACATGGTGGGGGGTTAGGGCTTCAACACATAGACTGGGGGGCATGATGCAGCCCATAGCACCCCTTGTCTGAGTTCTAAACCATAGATTTGTGAATGGACGTGAATGGAATCCACGTTTAGTATAGCATGTGGTTCTGTGTCTGCCTTCTTTTGCTCAACACAGTTTGTGAGACTCACACATGTTATTGCAGGTACTGAGAGTCCCGCATTCTCATTGCTCCATTGTACTGAATTGTGTGAACACTCTACTGTTGATGGACTTTGGGGTTGTTTCCAGTTTGGGGCTATTTCAAATAGTGCTGCTGTGAGGCATCTTTCATATACATTTTGGTGAATGCAACTCTGCATCTCTAGTGGAAAGATCCGAGGCCTGGACTCTCCTGGTCATTGCAGACATTGCTTTGGAAGATACCACCAGATAGTTTTCCAAAGTGACTGTGCCAGTTTACATTCCAGCTGTGGAATCTGAGAGTTTCAGTAGATCCAAACACTCAGCAATACTCAGAATTGTTAGCCTCTTTCATTTTAGCTCATGGATGGATGTGTGGTGGCATTGCATTATTTAAATTTGCATTTCCTGGCTGACTAAGGAAGTTAAGCCGCTCTTCACATATACTAGACATTTGCATTCCCATAGGGTGCCTATTCAATCTTCCTATCCGGTTGCCCCCTGTTTGCATTGTACTGGTTATTCTTTTTTCCTTTTCACCAATATTCTTTGAGCCTATTTAAGATATCTTGGATTACTCCAAAGTTAGGAAGACATTCTCCTACATTTCTTCTAAAAGCTTCATGATTTTACCTTTCACAGGTGGAGGTACCGCCCACTGGAATAGTTTTGTGTATTGTGTGTGGTAGGGGTACAGGTACAATTTTTCCCCATATGGGTGTTCTGTTGACCTAACACATTGATTGAAAAGAAAGGCTGTCCCACAGCACTAGTGTGTGGGTTTTGCCATAAACCAGGTTACTGTCTTCGTGGGTCTGTTTCTGGATGGGGACCGTACTCTTAACCACTACAGAACCTGCCTCTCCTGCATTGTGCAGAGGGGGCCAGTGCTCTAACTTAGCACCATGGACAGAGGCTGCTGGCCCACCTTCCTCCTGCCCACTCTCCAGGGCTCCGCCAAAGTGTGCCCTCCCCCCAGGAAGCCTGTGATCCGGGATGCCCTCTGCAGTGGGTGGGCCTGCCTTAGAGCAGCGTAGTCACAGTTGCAGAGTTCTGTGTGGCCTGAAGAGACTTAAACTACCACCAGGGCACTTATTCAAGGACTGTTTGACTGTATTTTTCCCTCATATCACAGTTTGAAAACCAGTGTTTGGATGGGTTACTCCAGACAATGACACTGGGGGCCATATAGAAAAATTTAAGGTTCATGAAGTAATTTTGACACGCATACCTGACAACATTCTTCCCCAAATATATTTGCCATTTTGGGTCTGCATTTCCCTAAAGGTACTTTTGGGACCCTAGTGACTCAAGACAGTACAAGGCTTTATGTAAAGGAAAGTGGGGACATCATAGTCAAATAAATTTGGGAAACCCTGTCTTGTTTCCTCTTTTTCTTACAGGACTTCTCAGAGCCATGTGCGTGTTAGCCTTGTCTTGTGAATCCCCCCAGGGTCGTGTCGTGTGACGTGCTCCTGCATCACCAGGAGTGATGCCTCATGGTCCCTGACCGCCCTGGTCGTCCATGGCTTGTCAAGCTCTCATTCCCTGGGCGGGCTCCTCAATGTGTCCTTTGACCTATGGTCACCCAGGTGATGGTCTCACACTTTGATGACAGAGGAGCCACTTAAGGCTCTTCATTTCCGTCATACATAGAGTCTCTTTATAACTTTAATCCCTAGCTTTGGAGTCTTCCTTAAGAAGCTAGAGGGAACAAAGGAAATCCATCTTCTGTATGATATCTGAAAGTAATCACTGGGCTGCCTAGTTTTTCTGCAGCCATCCTGATGAATTTTGGAAATTCCTAAACCAGTGTCAACCTCATCTTCTTTTCTGGTTTTTCCCTTCAAGAGTTTAAGTATCTACTTTTCTGTAAACACACACACATATATACATACAACACACACAATCGCATACATACACATGTACACACGAGCACACACATGCACGAGCACACACACAATCTCTTCCAACGTGTACTGTTACATATTTAGCAGTGGAATCCCTTCTTAGAATATTCAGCAAGTTGTTCACACTAAGAACCCTGTGGCTTTCTGAAAGATGTATTTCATTTTTTTCTGTGTATCAGACAGAATTAATCAAGGTGCTAATGATTGTTCTGCAGGCGTTATTTCAGAAACAACCAATGACCCCCAAATCATTAAATTTAGAGAGAGACTTTTGATTACAGGAGCTGATGACTATTATTTCTAAACTAGAAGAGATAAAGAGTGACAAAACCAATGACATAGCCATCAGGTTGGGGCTAAATTTACCCGGGTTTTAAATCTATGAGGTTCTCACCTCAGCTCCTCTGTATGTTTCCTGTATAGTGACTTGTGAGTGTGTATACGCTTAGATATTTATAACTGTCACCCTAATGATGGGGGAAGAATTTGAAAGTATTAAGACACAAAGACTTATTCAACATTGTTGAGGCGCTACCAAGCAGTCCGCCTGATCCTACAAAGATGGATTGGACACAAGACTCTTCCTACTGGATTTTCCATTTTACCCAAGGCACGGACTTTAAACCCATAAGTACCTGCCTGCATGTATGTCACAGGATTGACAATAAATGCACATTATCACTTAGGTATGGGGATCCTATGACGGGAAGAGGCCCCAAGGAACAGACGGAGGGGCCACGGTGCCTTGTTTCCCTGGATTCTGTAAAGCATGGAGGGCTCCCTAGGAACTTGGTTCCAGATAGAGAAAAATAATCTTCCTCTTTTTAAGAAATCTCTCTTTCCAATCATGTTACCTCATCTCAATTTCCAGCAAGTCCAATTTTGGGGTTGTTAAAAATTTGCACTGTCCCAAGCTGTAGCAAGGAGAATGAGACAGAACCTGCCTTCGTAGAACACTCTAGAAGGTTGTCTCTACTTTGTGAGACTCGCCTGTGCTCTGTCTCAGGGGCTCTCGACTGGGTGTGATTCTGCCCCAGGGGATGCTTGACAATATCTGTCCAGTGGTTCATGTCCCATCTTGAGGGCAGGGGGATTATCTCCTTTGCTGTTTCCCTGGCACCCAGGACAGTCCCTGGCATAGAGTGGGCACAAAATAAATGTTTGCCGAGCCTGTGTCTCCTGAAGGAGGAGATGCCTGAAGCCGGGAGGAAGTGGTTGAGCATCCCCCGGGCTCTGGGCACTGCCGGACAGCTGACACCCGGAGGAGCCCCTCCTCCAGCCTGCAAGCCTCCAGCCCAGAGTGATTCCAGCTCCTGCTTTCCCACTTCTGAAAGAGCGTGTCAACTTTCTGGTCCTGACAGGGACAGAGGGGGAGAGGTCGGGGCACGAGGGCAGTGGTTAAGAGCACTCCCACAGCCAGGCTGCCTGGGTCTGAGGGGACCCTCTCCTAGGGCTGCTGTGCGCGTCGACAGGGTCAGTACGTGCGAGGACTTAGAATAGCGCCCACACCCAGGAGCACCGTTTACGTGATAGCTGTCACTGTGCTGTGGGCACTTGTTGGGAAACAAAAATGAATCCAGCATTTCTAAAAGTTCATCAAGGTGACCCTCATGAGAAAGAATCAGAGCTCTCCGTTAGGCCTCTTATGCTTATTTTATGGTGTGTTAGGGACTTTGACTTTGAATTAAGTACAGGGAGGGGGCACCGTGATCCTTCCAGTACTTAGAGCCTCTGGAAATCTTAATGCCGTGTTGATGGAGGAGTTTGGGGAAGGAAGACAGTGGAGAAGAGGGAGGGCCAGACCGGGGTGGATGCAGACCAGAGCCCCCGAGAGGGGCAGTGACCTGGCCCGGCCCCTCCTTTCCTCCTGCTCCAATTTGGCCCCCAGGGATTGAGCTCAGCAGGGTTCAGAGGCGGCATCAAGGGGACCCTTCCTTTCCTGGTTCTGCAGGGCCCGTGGCTGCTGACACCTGCACACTCAGCTCCCGACTCGTGTCCAGGAGCTCCTTGTCCCTCAACTCTGCTGCCATCTGGTCCCATTTCTCACTTTGCTAACGAACCTGGCTCTGGTCGGGACTTAACTTTGAGTGAAGGGAACCCCTCTGCTGGTGGAGGGGCCGTGGTGTGGGCCGTGGCTGCACTGCTTGTAGGGTCGCTTGGTTTATGCATCGTTCATCTGGGGGCACTGAGGATGGAGTGGAGGGCACGGCCGGCCCAGGTTCTTCCTCCACGGGAGGGGCTTTGAAGAGTATGTTAATTTTCTATTGCTGGGTGACAATTACTATGTGACTCAGTTGCCTTTAAGGACCAGCACTGCTTATCTGACAGTTACTGTGGGTCAAGCATTGGTGGTTCCGGCTCAGGATCGCTCGGGAGATTGCAGTGGGGATGTTGGCTGGGCTGGACATCTGAAGGCCTCATTCCAGTGGCTCCTTGCAAGGCTGTAGGCAGAGACCCTGCCCCACCGCTGGGCTGCTGGAGGTTGTAGAGGCGGGAGGAGGATGGGGGGAGATGGAGACAGAAGAACCTGAAGGAGAGAGTCAGGAGGACATCACACTCTGTCATTTTACCACATTCTACCACATTCTATTTGTTGAAAGTAAGCCACTCACTGCATCCCACACTTATGGGGAGAGGAATAGCCTCCGCCTTTTAAAGTGAGACTTATTACCAAGGACGTGTGTACATCAAAAGGAGAACAAAGGATCTACAAGAGGAGAGACTCCCTCGTAGAGATTTATCTCCTGGTCTCCCGCATTCTCTGGACTCTGAACTCTCGAGCTCTCCTGTGAATCGAACACAAACCCTCCCCTCTTCCCAGGTGTGCATTATGCAAATCAAGCATCCCGGCTTTTGGAGTCAGCCCCGGTGGACCTGAGCTGTGAACTTTCCCTTTGCTGACCATGGGCAGCCTGGGGCCCTTCAAGCTGCCCAGCAGCGTGTGCACACAGCGCTCACCTGCCCAGAGCTTAGCTGCTGAAATTTAGACAGCTGAGCCCGGGGACTCCACCTGATATTAAGGTGCACGCGTTAGCCTTTCCAGAAGGAAGCAGGAGGATTTCTCCACCACGCGAGGAGGTCAGCTCCCTGAAGCAGCTTTAAAGCCAAAGTCAAGCTGGGTATTTTGCTGGTCTGTTTAGCCAAGGCCCATGTGTGCTCCCAGCTCCCACCAGAACATGCCTTCCTGGAGCCTTCCTGGATAGCGATTCTGTCCCATGCCGTGGGGTTTCTGCCGGACAGTGTTGTCCGAAGGCATGAGCTCATCTGCAGAGCTCCACAAGAGGGCTTAAGGGACTTTCTGAAATTTTGTGCAAACTCTGTGTCCATATGTGTATTTTTTTTTTGATAGAGGGTCCAAAACTTTTTTCAGATTCTCTGAGTCCCTGGCGAATCCCCTCTGCCAGGCCCTCTGTCTCCCACTCAGATGCATATGCATCAAAAAATATGACAAGCCCTTTACTCTCTAAAGCAGAGGCCATGGCCCTCTCTCCTCATGTTTGTACCCCTGTGAATCTGGCGAGTGGAAAAGGATTGATGTTGTGACCAGTTGTGGCGCTGCTTCCATTCCCCGCCCCCCTACAATTAACGGAGTTTCGGGACAGAAAGGGCTGCACCTCCTTCTCATGCTAACCTGCCTTCTTAACAAACGGTTGTGCACTAACTTTCTGTGTGATTCCTCGAGCTTGGTTTTCTGAAGCCAGTTCTGGACAATAATTCCTGCTGCCATGTGCTGGTCTCGTCCAAAATAGAATCAAGTATTAGCTAGCTAAATGGCTCTCAGTTTGTCGTGTGCAAAATAAGCAAGCTCAAGCAGCAGGCAGGTCAAAACAGAACCTGGGAATAAATGCCATGCTTTCAGCACTGCCCCCTTCTGACTCCACTGAACCTTGCCTTCTTCCCCCGCTCCTCCCTTAGCAAAGCTGTCACTAGGATTGGCCATTGGCCGTCGTTCTCCTGAAGACCGGGACTCTTGAGATGATTGGCAGTCTCGGAGCTCGCTGTCGAGAAGGGCTGTATTTGATAATCAGTCACCCTTCAGGGCCCAAGAACACCATGGGGGCAGGGACCTCTTCCCCATCCTCCCCGGCAGGCGTCCTCAGCACAGCAGCCTGAATGTCCTTTAACGCAGGCCAGCCCTGCCTGCCTCATCTGATCAAAGTCCCTCCACCGACGGCCTGACTCAGAACAAAAACCAGATCCTTCCCCAGCCTGCAAGGCCACGAGTTGCCCCCACCCCAGGACCTCTTCCCTCTCCATCCTCCGCCTGCCTGCCTCCTTCTGTCCCCTCTCTCGCTCCTGCCCGGCCACACCCTTGTCTGGCCCACGTGCCTTCACAGGGTTCCTCGACACACAAAGTGATGAGCAGCCTGTCTCCAGCCCCAGGGCCTTTGCACTCACCGCTCTCTCTGACCGGAACGTTCTTCTCCCAGGGCCCAGGTGTGGCTCTCTCTAGATATTCCAGTCTCACCTCCAAAGTCACTCCTCATGGAAGGCTTCCTATTTACTCTTTTCCGTGGGGCCCTCCCCACGCCATCACTCTCTGTGCCTATTAACCTATTGCTGTAGCCATCCTGTCCTTGCAGGTATCTGTACCTGCAGCCATTCCTGTTTTTGCATAACTCCTGGAGTGCCATGCAGGGAGGGGCCCAGTCACCTTGTTCACCACCGGCCCTCAGGGCCCCAGAGTGCGTGGCACTGAGCTGGGGCTGCTCAGTGTCCGAGGGGTGGGTGAGGGGACCCCAGGTCCTTCTGGTGCCAAATCCCTGGTTCTCTCACTCGCCTGCTCTGCCCCTGCTGGGACCTTACATCTACTACTAGTCATTCCTTCTGAGAGGCGCAGCCAGAGGAAAAGCCCCTCACATATTTATGTAGCTCTTTCTTCAACTTATAGAGGCCATCGAAAAGGCAGTCTCAGCCCCCAGCATCACAGTAGGTGATCAACGGTTAGTTGTGCAATGAACGAATGAAGGAATGGTGTTTAACCACCACTGCTGACTCCACCTGAGGGAGTCGGGGACCTTCCCGGAAGCGTGGAGATAAGCCCTTTCCTGGGGAAGCTCTGAAATCATCCCGGGAGCCGGGACAGTGCAAAGGCACGAGCGCGTCTCCTCCGCGCCGCCGGTTTCCTCCCCACTCTGCCTCGAATAGACCCAGGTTCCCCTGCCTTGAAAACCCCCAGTGCCCCAGCTCTGCCTTCCAGGGGCCTCCTTTCCTTTCCTTTCATGCCAGCGTTCTCAAATGAGTGTTCCAGATCCCTCTCCTCTTTCTTCTCCGCCTGTTCCCTCCTGAAACTTTTATAGCATTTCTCATGTGGAGGTATTGTTCTCCTTTGGAAATTGAACTCTGTTGAGTAAAGGTGGGCAAGAAAGCTTAAGATCAAGGAGCCCTGTGCAGAATGAGAGTGATTTTTGAAGACATGAAGGCGGTGGTGGAGGGAGAGATGGCGGGAGCATGCTGTGACTATTTAGGAAGGTGGAAATGGGCCCCTGAGCCCTGGGGAAGGAGTCGCCGTCTGCATCCCCCAGAGAGTGTGCACCTGTGCTCATGCTGTGATGATAAGGAAAGAGTGTGTAGATACGTGTATAGATGGATGTACACACACACAACACACACACACACACACAGAGCATAATTATATGCATCAAACAGTGCTTTAGAGTTGAAGATTTTGGCTACTGTTGCTTTAAGTGGAAAGGTTGAAATGTAAAGGTATCTGCACAGTTAGACCCAGAAATTCTACTTCCAGTTATTTGTCCTGAAGAGATACTCACATATGTATACAAAGATGGGTATTTAGTGATATTTATTGTAGCATGGCTGTAATAGCCATTGGCCTGTCCATCCTCGGGAGGCTGGGTAAATGGACTCGGGTCAAATGGGGTGAATACATATAAATAAATAAGTTCAGTGAACTTAGGTAAATACATACAGACCAATATGGAAAGCTCACCAAGACCGGTTGCTTTGTGAAAAAGAGCATTCCTATTTTTAAAAAGATGCGGCGGGGGGTACACATACATGTGTGTGTCTGCATCCTTTTGATGTTTAAATTTTCACTACATTTAATTTTCATAATAATAGAAGGATGTCCAGTTCTATGGGGTAATTTAAAATTGCCTCTCCAGGGCCAAAGACAGCGAGGGTGGTGGGGTCTGGTGAGAAGCAGGGGAGCACCTGCAGTAAGGTGCTGAGACCGAAGCTCTTTCTGTCGATGGTAGGTTTTGTAAGCAGGAGCCTTGCGGGCTTTGGGGGCAAAATGAAATGACCCTCTGCTTGTCTGCCACACATTTCAAGGGAAGTGGCTCTTCTTTGAGGGGCCTCCCTCCGTGTCACACCCCAACCTTTGGGTCCAAAAGCCATTTAGCCTCCCCAAATTAGTGGCTCAACATGCCTTGTTGCCCAGGGGTCGTTCTGTCTGCTGGTTGTCTGTTCAATGTGTATTTTTGAGCACTTACCCTGAACCAAGCACTGGGCTAGGAAGATAACATGAGCAAAATCAGGCGTGGTGCTGCCCTTCTGGGGCCTGCAGTCCAGTGGGACAGGTGGATTTTAATCAAAGGACCTCACATATAAAATGTCAATTGATAAATGTGGTGAGCACTGTAAATGGGTGTTCATAGCACATGCAAAAAAAAAAAAAAAAAGCGTGCTGTGAGGATGAGTCACTGAGGCTCTGAAGGGGGCTGCCTGCACGGTTGTGCAGTTTGTGCACTGACTAAGGGCTCCAGTAGCATGCAGTGAGAGGCGGCTGAAATCTAGTCCACACTTCACTGACCAAACCCTGCATCCCAGGGAAGGGCTGTGTCCACCTGCTCGGGGCCCACTGCCCCTTCCCCAAGCCATAAGCCCTCAGGGCTGTTTGCCCAGAGGCAGCTTCTTTTCTAATTGTCCACCCAGAAGTGGAGCCACGTATTAAGGATCCCCCTCAGGCTAGAGGTGTCCTGAGCATGGCCTCCTCAGGAATATCAGGGAGGGCTTCCTGGAGGAAGTTTCACAGGAACTCAGAGAGATGAGTAAGAATCAGTTAGTGTGGAGGGAGACCCAGGGTGGGGAAGATTGTGGTCAGTGTGGGTCGTGGTGAGATGCGGGGGGCGCATCCTTGCATCTTCGTCTTTGCACACCTGTGTGACCATTCTGCATGTAAATGATTAGAAATCACCTTGCTGGGCCAAAGCTTGAGCCTACCTCTAAATGAAACAAAAGCATATCTGACTCAAGAAGGCCTCATTGGGCATTTGGTGAAATGACTATTTTTAAAATTCTGCCATGTTGATAGGTCTGAAATGATAGCTCAGTATGGTTTTAATTTGCATTTCCCTAATGGAAAGGATGTTGAACATCTTTTCATGTGCTTACCTGACCACTGTGTATCCTCCTTAGTAGATTATCTGTTCATATCTTTTTTGCTCAATTTTTAATTGGATTTTTTTAATGTTGAGTTTTACAGATTCTTTATATATTTAAAAAATAAGACTTTTATTGGAAATGTAATTTGCAAATATGTTTCCTGGTCTCTTAATTTCTCTTTTATTTTCTTGACAGGTACTTTTCCTTAGCAAAATGATTCATTTTAATTAAGTCCACCAAATTATTTTGGTGTCAAGTCAAAAACATTTTGCTTAACCCTAAATCCCCAAGATTTACTCTTTGTGAATATATTTTAGTGTTATAGTTTTATGGTTTACATTTCTGTCCGTGATTAATTGTGATTCATTTTTGTATAAATTGTGTGACTGAGGTTAAGGTTCATATTTTGTGCTATTGTTGTCTTATATTTTCCTTCTGCATATGTTATAAACATGATCCTATGTTGTTGTTTCATTTGTTTAAATAGCTAATTATCTTTTAAAGAGATTTAAATAATAAGGAAATAATGTATTTCTTAAATACTTTCCATTTCCAGTGCTCTTCACTTTGTGTAAATTCATATTTTGATCTATTATCTTTTTTCTTCTCCTGAAGAATGTCCTTCAACATTCCTTGTACCAGGTCTGCTCAGGATGACTTCTTGCAACATTTTTTTTTAATACTAAAAAGTCTTTATTTCAGCTTCCCTTTTGAAATAAATATATTTTTGTTCAGAACAGAATTCTAGGCTGACAAGTTTGTTTTTGATTTTCCCTCAGTGGAGACGCTTCTCCTCTGTCTTCTCACCTGATATCTTTCTGATGAGAAAACTGCTATTATACTTATCTTTGTTTCTGGGTATGAAATATTTCTTTGTTCTCTGGCCATTTTTAAGATTTTCTCTCCATCACTGGGTTTGAGAAATTTGGTTACGATGGATGTGACTTCATGTAGTTTCCATGTTCCCTGTGCTTGAGGTTTGTTGAGACTCTTACGTTCCATGTATTTATAGTTTTCATCAAATTTAAAAATTATTTAGCCACTATTTCTTCAAATATTTTTCTCTCTGCCTCTCTTCCCCTTCTAGAGCTCTGATCACATATATGAGACTACTTAAAGTTGTTACACAGCCCATAAATACCCCATTTCATTTTCTGAATCTTTTTGCACTCTTGTTTCATTTTGTATGTCTTCCATTGCTCTGTCTTCTAGTTAACTAATTTTTCCTTCTCTTATAGCTAATCTGTCATCCATCCCACCCAGTGCCAGTGTATTTCCATATTAGACTTTGGAGTTTTCATCTCTTGAATTTCAATCTGGTTCTTTTTTTTTTTTTTTTTTTTTTTTTGCCATGCCTTGCGGCTTGTGGGATCTTAGTTCCCTGACCAGGGATTGAAATTGAACCCAGGGCCATGGCAGTGAAAACACTGAGTCCTAACCACTGGACCACCAGGGAACTACTGATCTGATTCTTTTTTTTAATATCTTCTATTTTCCTCTTAACATGTTTATTCATTCCTCATTGTTGAACATATGGAATACAGTTATACGATCTTAAAAAAATGTCTGATGTTCTTTGTTCATTGTAACATCTGTGTTAGTTCTGGATGTGTTTTAATTGATTGATCTTTCAGCACATGGATCATCTTTTCCTGCTTCTTTGCATACTAGGTAGTATTTTCAGTGCCAGGCATTAAGAATTCTACCTGGTTGGACGGCAAGTATTTTCACATTCCTGTAAATATTCTTGAACTTTGTTCTGGGGCACAGTTAAAGTGCTTGAAAATAGTTTGCTACTTTCAGGTCTTTAAGATATTTTAGGCAGGACCAGACCGTCATTTAGTCCATAGATATTTTTCTCCCTAAAGCTGAGGCAAACCTTTCTGAGTACTCCACCCAGTACCTCTTGAATTATGCAGCTTGCTGACTTTTCTGTCAGAATAGCCACTCTTTCCAGCCCTATGTGGGCCATTGTGATTACTCATATACGCTTTGGTTGTTTCTTCCCTTAGCCTGAGGTAGTTTCCTTACACACATGTGCTTGTCAGTTCTCTGTTGAATACTTGAGGGGGCCCTTTGCAGGTTTCCCTGCTTCTCTTTCATTGCAGCGCTTTGCTTTCTTGAAAACTCGGGCTTCCTAGGTCTTCTTGGCTCATCAGCATCATCTCCTCACTTCAAGGAGTTTGCGAGGCTCCTACTGGGTTCCCACACCCTGTGCAACAGCCTGGAAGCTGTCACAAGGTGGTGACACAGAGCATTGGGAGCTCACCTCATTTGTTTCCCATCTCTCAGGCTCACTGTCTCTCACTGCCTGGTGTCCAGTGTCTTCAAAACTGTTGTTTTATATATAGTTTGCCTGGGGTTTTGGGTGGGAGGGTAAATCTTGCCCCTGTTACTCTATGTTAGCCAGAAGTAGAAGTCCAAGATGAATGTTAACTATCATTTGACATGATTTAAATGTCTTTTTTCTTTTCTTATATATTTAAAATGTCTGGCATTCTTCATTCCCTTTTGTAAGTCTTCATTTTCATCTAGTGTTATTTATCTTTTGCCTGAACTACTTTCTTTAATTTATCTTATTGTCTAGGTCTGCTGGCAGTAAATTCTGTTAACTTTTGTTTGTCTTAAAACTTTTAATTTCACTTGCATTTGAAAAGGATATTTGTGCTGGGAATAAAATTCTAAGTTGATTTTTTTCCCAATACTTGAAGATATCACTCCAGTTTCTCAACAATAATATCATATAGTATACATTGGCATGGCTTCTTTTCCTGTTGTTTTGCTTGGCATTTTTTGAGTTTCTTAAATCTGAGAGCTTGGGTATTTTAATTTATTTATTAAAATATTTTAAGCTATATCCCACTTTCTGGGACTTTAATTACATGTATATTGGACTTGAAATTATCCCCCAGTTTGCTGAAGACCTCTTTACTTTCCAGCTTTTGTTTTTTTCTCAGTGCTACATTTTGGATAGTTTCTATTGGTGTTCAGGCTTTATTCTGAGCTTTGAATTCATTGATCTTATCTTCTGTAGTGTGTGATCTTCTTTCAATCTTTTGTAACTTCAAGTATTTCAATTTTTGTCTCTAGAAGTTCTTGTTGGACCTCTATATATTCCATTTTTCTCATCAAGCCCTTCTTCCACTTTACATATTTAGCATATTGTTAAGATATGAAATAGTTTTTTTCTAAGATCTTTGTCAGCTAAATCCATCATATCTGTCACTTGTGGGTCTTTCTGTTAATTGATTATTGTATTGTTTGGGGTAATGTTTTTATGTTTCTGTGCTTGTCTCGCAATTTTTAGTTGGTTGCTAAATCTTGTAAAATTTTGCATTAGTGGGTGGTGATTGGAGTTTGCTTTTGCATGCAGTTGAGTAAGTGGTGGATTAGTTTGAGTCTTTTTTGACTTTCAGTTAAATTTTGTTAGGGTAGGTCTTTGGCAACCCATGTTCTGAAACTAATTTAGTTCCACTGCTAAGATGTGATGCCTTAAGGCCTCTATCTAATACCCTTTGTGTTAGGAGGTCTCTCCTCTGGCTGATACTTTCTGTCCTATGCAGCTCCAGGAATTTCTCACCTTGCTGCTTTCTGTCCTCTTTTGCCTGTCCTCGTGCAGTTTCAGCTTGTGCTCTCAGCTGTTCATTCAGGTCAGTCTTCAGCCAAAGACGAAAGCATCACCTCTGCAGGTCCTGGGAGCACTGTCTGTGCGGCCCTGTCCTTCCAGCATGCTGCCAGGAGCTCTAGCTGCCTCGGCCTCCCTGAGCTCCAGTCTGTGTCTCCTCCTTTCAGAGTGACTCCCAGCTGTTCCCGTTCCCTTTCCTTTGCTGCAGCCTTGAACCTGCCTGTGGGAATTAAACTGATGCAATCATAGAGCTCACATCACCTGTTGTCCTTTTGCTGGGGGTTGGCGGGAATCACAGTTCTGCACTGTGCGCTGCCCAGTGGCTGAAAACCACAGTTTCATAAACCTTTACAGTTTTCTAACTATTTAGGATGAAAGGCACTTACTGGAGAAGTTAATTTTTCATGAAATTTCATTGTCTTTTAAACCTCAAAACAACCTTATAAGGCAGGTTGAGTTTATTCTGTTTTACAGATGAGAAAACCAAGAAAAAAAGAGTCTAACTCACTTTCACAAGATACCGTCTGTAGGTGGAAGAATAAGAATCTAAACCCAGGTCTTCTGACTCTGAAATCTGCCTTCTTAACCCTTATCCTTACCTGACTCCTGCATACGAGGCCCGATGCTGGGTGTGTGGGGTACACAGGTGCAGAACATTTCCATGAGATCCATAGTCTGGTGAAGGAAACCCAGTTCACTGTCCATTTTCTATCGGAGCTTCCTTTCTTTCTTCCTCTGTAGTCTTCTGAATATACCTATAACTTTTTTAATTTTTTAACATCTTATTGGAGTATAATTGCTTTACAATGTTGTGTTAGTTTCTGCTGTATAACAAAGTGAATCAGCTATATGCATACATATATCCCCATATGCCCTCCCTCTTGCATCTCCCTCCCACCCTCCCTATCCCACTCCTCTAGGTGGTCACAAAGCACCAAGCTGATCTCCCTGTGTTATGCAGCTGCTTCCCACTAGCTATCTATTTTACATTTGGTAGTGTGTATATGTCACTGCTACTCTCTCACTTTGTCCCAGCTTACCCTTCCCCCTCCCCGTGTCCTCAAGTCCATTCTCAACATCTGCGTCTGTATTCCTGTCCTGCCCCTAGGTTCTTCAGAACCATTTTTTTTTTTTTTTTTTTTTTTTTTTTTTAGATTCCGTATATATGTGTTAGCATACGGTATTTGTTTTTCTCTTTCTGGCTTACTTCACTCTGTATGACAGACTCTAGGTCCATCCACCTCACTACAAATAATTCAGTTTCATTTCTTTTTATGGCTGAGTAATATTCCATTGTATATATGTGCCATATCTCCTTTATCCATTCATCTGTTGATGGACACTTAGGTTGCTTCCATGTCCTGGCTATTGTAAATAGTGCTGCTGTGAACACTGGGGTGCATGTATCTTTTTGAATTAGAGTTTTCTCTGGATATAAGCCCAGGAGTGGGATTTCTGTATCATATGGTAGTTCTATTTTTAGTTTTTTAAGGAACCTCCATTCTGTTCTCCATAGTGGCTGCATCAATTTACATTCCCACCAACAGTGCAAGAGGGTTCCATTCCTCAACACCCTCTCCAGCATTTATTGTGTGCAGATTTTTTGATGATGGCCATTAGACCGGTGTGAGGTGATACCTTATTGTAGTTTTGATTTGCATTCTCTAATGATTAGTGATGTTGAGCATCCTTTCATATGTTTGTTGGCAATCTGTATATCTTCTTTCGAGGAATGTCTGTTTAGGTCTTCTGCCCATTTTTGGATTGGGTTGTTTGTTTTTTTGATATTGAGCTGCATGAGCTGCTTGTATATTTTGGAGATTAATCCTTTGTCATTTCCTTCATTTGCAAATATTTTCCCCTTTCTGAGGATTGTCTTTTCATCTTGTTTATGGTTTCCTTTGCTGTGCAAAAGCTTTTAAGTTTCATTAGGTCCCATTTGTTTATTTTTGTTTTTATTTCCATTTCTCTAGGAGGTGGGTTCAAAAGGATCTTGCTGTGATTTATGTCAGAGTGTTCTGCCTATGTTTTCCCCTAAGAGTTTGATTGTGTCTGGCCTTACATTTAGGTCTTTAATCCATTTTGAGTTTTTTTTTGTGTATGGTGTTAGGAAGTGTTCTAATTTCATTCTTTGACATCTAGCTGTCCAGTTTTCCCAGCACCACTTATTGAAGAGCCTGTCTTTTCTCCATTGTATATTCTTGCCTCCTTTGTCATAGATTAGTTGACCATAGGTGTGTGTGTTTATCTCTGTGCTTTCTATCCTGCTCCATTGATCTATATTTCTGTTTTTGTGCCAGTACCATACCATCTTGATTACTGTAGCTTTGTAGTATAGTCTGAAATCAGGGAGCCTGATTCTTCCAGCACCGTTTTTCTCTCTCAAGATTGCTTTGGCTATTTGGGGTCTTTTGTGTTTCCATACAAATTGTGAAATTTTTTGTTCCAGTTCTGTGAAAAATGCCACTGGCATTTTGATAGGGATTGCACTGAATCTGTAGATTGCTTTGGGTAGTAGAGTCATTTTCACAATGTTGATTCTTCCAATCCAAGAACATGGTATATCTCTCCATCTGTTTGTATCATCTTTAATTTCTTTCATCAGTGTCTTTTAGTTTTCTGCATACAGGTTTTTTTTGTCTCCTTAGGTTTATTCCTAGGTATTTTATTCTTTTTGTTGCAATGGTAAATGGAAGTGTTTCCTTAATTTCTCTTTCAGGTTTTTCATCATTAGTGTATAGGAATGCAAGAGATTTCTGTACACTAATTTTGTATACTGCTACTTTACCAAATTCATTGATTAGCTCTAGTAGTTTTCTGGTAGCATCTTTAGGATTCTCTATGTATATTATCATGTCATCTGCAAACAGTGACAGTTTTACTTCTTCTTTTCAGATTTGGATTCCTTTTATTTCTTTTTCTTCTCTGATTGCTGTGGCTAAATCTTCCAAAACTATGTTGAATAATAGTGGTGAAAGTGGACAACCTTGTCTTGTTCCTGATCTTAATGGAAATGGTTTCAGTGTTTCACCATTGAGAACAATGTTGGCTGTGGATTTGTCATATGCGGACTTTATTATTTGAGGTAAGTTCCCTCTGTGCCTAGTTTCTGGAGAGTTTTTGTCATAAATGGGTGTTGAACTTGGTCAAAAGCTTTTTCTGCATCTATTGAGATGGTCATATGGTTTTTCTCCTTCAATTTGTTAATATGGTGTATCACATTGATTGATTTGCATATATTGAAGAATGCTTGCATTCCTGGGGTAAACCCCACTTGATCATGGTGTATGATCCTTTTAATGTGCTGTTGGATTCTGTTTGCTAGTATTTTGTTGAGGATTTTTGCATCTATGTTCATTAGTGGTATTGGCCTGTAGTTTTCTTTTATTGTGACATCTTTGTCTGGTTTTGGTATCAGGGTGATGGTGGCCTTGAAGAATACGTTTGGGAGTGTTCCTCTCTCTGCTATATTTTGGAAGAGTTAGAGAAGGACAGGTGTTAACTCTTCTCTAAATGTTTGATAGAATTCGCCTGTGAAGCCATCTGGTCCTGGGCTTTTGTTTGTTGGAAGATTTTTAATCACAGTTTCAATTTCACTGCTTGTGAATGGTCTGTTTATATTTTCTATTTTTTCCTGGTTCAGTCTTGGAAGGTTGTACTTTTCTAAGAATTTGTCCATTTCTTCCAAGTTGTCCAGTTTATTGGCATATAGTTGCTTATAGTAATCTCTCATGAGCCTTTGTATTTCTGGAGTGTCAGCTGTTACTTCTTCCTTTTCATTTCTAATTCTGTTGGTTTGAGTCTTCTCCCTTTTTATCTTGATGAGTCTGGCTAATGGTTTATCAATTTTGTTTATCTTCTCAAATAACCAGTTTTTAGTTTTATTGATCTTTGCTATGGTTTCCTTCATTTCTTTTTAATTTATTTCTTATCTGATCTTTATGATTTCTTTCCTTCTGCTAAGTTTGGTTTTTTCTTGTTTTTCTTTCTCTAGTTGCTTTAGGTGTAAGGTTAGGTTGTTTACTTGAGATTTTTCTTGTTTCCTGAGGTAGGATTGTATTGCTATACATTTCCCTCTTAGAACTGCTTTTGCTGCATCCCGTAGGTTTTGGGTCATCGTGTTTTCATTATCATTTGTTTCTAGGTATTTTTTAATTTCCTCTTTGATTTCTTCAGTGATCTCTTGGTTATTTAGTAGCATATTGTTTAGCCTCCATGTGTTTGTATTTTTTACGTTTTTTTTCCTGTCACTGATATGTAGTCTAATAGCGTTGTGGTCGGAAAAATTACTTGATGCGATTTCAGTTTTCTTAAATTTACCAAGGCTTGATTTGTGACCCAAGATATGGTCTATCCTGGAGAATGTTCCATGAGCACTTGAGGAGAAAGTGTGTTCTATTGTTTTTGGATAGAATGTCCTATAAATATCAGTTAAGTCCATCTTGTTTAAGGTGTCCTTTAAAGCTTGTGTTTCCTTATTTATTTTCATTTTGGATGATTTGTCCATTGTGAAAGTGGAGTGTTAAAGTCCCCTACTATTATGGTGTTACTGTCAATTTCCCCTTCTAAGGCTGTTAGCATTTGCCTTATGTGTTGAGGTGCTCCTATGTTGGGTACATAAATATTTACAGTTATTATATCTTCATCTTGGATTGATCCCTTGATCATTATGTAGTGTCCTTCTTTGTCTCTTATAATAGTCTTTATTTTAAAGTCTATTTTTTCTGATATGAGAATTGCTACTCCAGCTTTCTTTTGATTTCCATTTGCATGGAATATCTTTTTCCATCCCCTTACTTTCAGTCTGTATGTGTCCCTAGGTCTGAAATGGGTCTCTTGTAGACAACATATATATGGGTCTTGTTTTTGTATTCATTCAGTCAGTCTATGTCTTTTGTTTGGAGCATTTAATCCATTTACATTTAAGGTAATTATTGATATGTATATTCCTATTACCATTTTCTTAATTGTTTTGGGTTTGTTCTTGTAGGTCTCTTCCTTCTCTTGTGTTTCCTGCCTAGAGAAGTTCCTTTAACATTTGTTGTAAAGTTGGTTTGGTGGTGCTGAATTCTCTTAACTTTTGCTTGTCTATAAAGGTTTTAATTTCTCCATCGAATCTGAATGGGATCCTTGCTGGGTACAGTAATCTTGGTTGTAGGTTTTCCCCTTTCATCACTTTAAATATGTCCTGCCATTGCCTTCTGGCTTGCAGAGTTTCTGCTGAAAGATCAGCTGTTAACCTTATGGGGATTCCCTTGTATGTTATTTGTTGCTTTTCCCCTGCTGCTTTTAATATTTTTTCTTTGTATTTAATTTTTGATAGTTTGGTTAATATGTGTCTGGGTGTGTTTCTCTTTGGTTTTATCCTGTATGGGACTCTCTGAGCTTCCTGGACTTGATTGACTATTTCCTTTCCCATGTTAGGTAAGTTTTCCACTATAATCTCATCAATTATTTTCTCAGACCCTTTCTTTTTCTCCTCTTCTTCTGCGACCCCTATAATGCGAATGTTGGTGCGTTTAATGTTGTCCCAGAGGTCTCTGAGACTGTCCTCAATTCATTTCATTCTTTTTTCTTTAATCTGCTCCCTGGCAGTTATTTCCATCATTTTATCTTCCAGCTCACTTATCCATTCTCTTCCAGCTCACTTATCCATTCTTCTGCCTCAGGTGTTCTGCTATAGATTTCTTCTAGAGTATTTTTAATTTCAGTTATTGTGTTGTTCATCACTGTTTGTTTACTCTTTAGTTCTTCTAGATCCTTGTTAAATGTTTCTTGTATTTTCTCCATTTTGTTTCCGAGATTTTGGATCATGTTTACTATGATTACTCTGAATTCTTTTTCAGATAGGTTGCCTATTTTGTCTTCATTTATTTGGTCTTGTAGGTTTTTACCTTTTTCCTTCGTCTGTAATATATTTTTTTGTCGTTTCATTTTTTTTTTTTTTTGATGGGTGGTGATGTATTCCTGTCTTACTAGTTGTTTGGCCTGAGGTGTCCAGCACTGGAGTTTTCAGGCAGTTGGATAGAGCGGGGTCTTGGTGCTGAGATGAGGACTTCCGGGAGGCCTCACTCCAGTTAATATTCCCTGGGGTCTGAGGCTCTCTGTTAGTCCAGCAGTTTGGATTTGGAGCTTCCACCACAGGAACTCGGGCCAGACCTCGAGCCTGGGAACCAAGATCCTGCAAGCCGGTCACTGGGGGTTCCTCCCGCCCCCTTAGGTGTCCATGGTCCCCCACCGAGCCTGGTAGGTGCCCTAGTTGTGCAGAGACACGAATTCCACATCCTCCTAGTCCGCCATCTTGACTCTGCCCTCCATACCTTTAACTTTGAAGGCATGTTCTCCCCCTTATTTAACCAGCCAACTGATTCTTCTGAGAATGAGGGAGGGTTTCTTAGTAATGCTTTAATAACAGACATGGTAAAAAGTATCATTTTTTCTAGATTGAAGTGCCTCCCTTCCCACCAGTTACCTTGATCATCTGCAGTGTAGAGGAATTAACCTTTTTCTTTTAATGGCCAAGGCACTAATTTTCAGAAAGATGAAAATGCTTTCATGAAGCCACATAGTCAGAATTAAAAGTTAGTTATTGGGCTCAGTAATAAGGAGGCATGATCGCCAAACCATTTTTCTTCCTTGTGGCGCTCCACTCCAGGATCAGAGTCTGCACGAACCTTGAGTTGGGGTATCTGGGCACACTGACTGGCAGTCCTACCATGACTGCCCATCGCAGTGTGCAGAGTTCCCCAGTGGGAGACGACGTGCTGTTCCACGAAGGGAAGGAGTGGATGCTCAGCAGGTGGACATGCAGAGGCCCTGCATCTGCAAATATTATGACTGGAAGGAGGTTACAGTTTGAAGACTCCCTCTCTCTTGCCCCTACTGGGCACTGAACAAAGTTTGGATAATGCACAGATCTCAGTTTAAACACATCAAATTTGTTGATGTTCATATCTTCTCATCTTCAGTGTGTTTGCAAAGAGCTGTTTAGAGGCAAAAAGAATGCACATATTCATAATATTTCTAGTTTTTTCTGCCTCTGTCTGGTGAATTTCTTCATCCAAATAGGATGAACCTTGAAGCCTTGATTAAAATATGTTAGATGCCAGGCACACAATATTACCTCTGCTTAGCAAGGTAGATTTAAATATCAAAAGCGTGTGAAGTGCCACTGTGCATTATACAGTGTATGCTAATGTGTTTACTGTTAAATCTTAACCCCTCATCCTATTATATTGCTCTGCTATGAAGTACCCTAGACCTTCAACTTGTGAATGTTTTGTGTGGTACATAATTTGAACTGTGAACTGCAATAGGACAATTATTTTTACAGAATTTGCAAATATTTTTGCTTCAAATTGTCTTTGTGACATTCTAACATCACCACATGTGAAGGTCACTAAAGCAATTTCCCTTAGATATGCATTTTAATATTAATAAAGATTCCCAAGTAGTAGACAGTATACCATGTTAGTCTCTGGGCTCTTATAATAGCATTTGGCCTTTGTTTTATTTAGTTTTAGATTTCAATTACTCTTACATTACTGAGCATAAACCATAAATAATGGTAAAACTTCATTATGGAAGCCCAGCATTGTAAGCCTAAGGCGTTCTAACTAGGATTCTGCCCTCAGCCTTCTGCATCCACTCTGGTCTTTCCTCCACCCCAGGCACAAGAGGACAAGAAAATAGGTACAGCTTTCTAGGTTTTACTCTTTATTATAAAGTCAGAGAAATTGTACAGTATTTTTTTTCTTCGTCAAATGCATTCCTTTGAATAAAGTACATTTTTCCACAATTTAAGCTCTTGAGGGCAGGGACCCCTTTCCCTTCACTGCTCTATTCCAGCATCTAAACAATTTCTGACACATAGTAGATGTTCATTGAAATGTTTAAAAATGCATGCTTATGGCCACCAATACACAACATCTTGCCCCAAAACAATTTTCGTAAAATCCTAGAATAGGACTATCGTAATGGGCCTGAGCAATGTCTGTCAGCCTTATTTAGTTTATAACAAAATAATGGGCAAGCTGTACAAGAATGTGGGTTGGTTTGTTATGTCTGAGGCTACACGTCGTGTTAATGATCGGGTGAGGAATTCAATCCAGTTTTGGTGATTCCAAGTCTAGTATACTTCCAAATATGCCCAAGGATATATTTTGTTTAGTCATCCAGTAAATCCATTTTATGAGACCAGCACCTTCCTTACACCAAAATCAGATCAGGGCTCTACAAGAAAAGAATGTTACAAGCCAGTATCCCAGATCAAAATAGATGCAGAAATCATCCTGTGAACAGAATGTAGCCAGAGTGACTTTTGAGGCTTGGTTAGGAAGGTCAGTAGAGCTTTCCTAGCTCTCTCTAAGGGTTACTCACTCTTGGGACCAAGCTGCTATCATAGAAGCCGGGCTGTGCAGAGCCCAAGGGTAGATGTTCCAGCAAAGAGCCTTTGTCAAGGTTCTAGCTGAGGACAAGCATCCATCCTGACGTGTAAGTGAGGAAGCTTCACTCCATCCGCAGCCGCTGTGTGTCTGTAGCCACCCGAAAACCCCAAGCGAGAACCGCCCAGCTAGTTCCAACCAACCCCCAAAGCCATGAGAAACAGTAATAATAGTAAGTGATTGGTCTTACTTTACAGTACTAAGTTAGGGCGTTTTTATCATGCGGACAACCAGCAACTCTGTGCAGTGGCCCAAGCGTGGGAGACGTCAGAGTATTCTGGGGGCTGTGCAGGACTCAGAGCGTGGGCTCCTTTGCCCCCTATGGCAACACATTCTGCTGTTCCAAGAGAAACCGGAAATCCGGATTTCCATGTGAAACTTCCTTGTTTGGAAAACACTGAGATGGGCCAAGCAAAATTTCTGTGTGCTGGATTCAACCCCTGGACTGTCGGCAGGCAACTCCCGGGAGAAGGATTAGCCCAACTGATACTCCGTTACAACAGAGTCCAGACGGCAGAAGACATGCTGTCTTGCCGGAATCTACTTTTCCTTGGTGCCTGCTGCTTCTCTTTCGATCTGGTGACTTCAGAAAAGACAATTTCCATCCCACAGCTGTACGCGAAGCAGTGAAATAGAGCCAGGCTGACCTTCTCTGCAGCCTGGTTGGAAGGAGTGTACCTTGTTTTCAGGAATTATTAATTGCTGACCAGAAAGCCCAAACAAAGGCCATAAATGCTAAATACTGATCATGCCAGAAGGCTTTTAGGGCCTGGCTCTCAACTGCAAAGGCGATGCTTATTTATTAATTCTGTTTAATACAGTTCAGTTACCTTTAGAAATACTTTGAAATCCAAAATATTCAATGCCTCCACTGGTGGCAGTATTTAGACCACTCTATTTGGCCAGGCTTTGTAGCATTAATTAAGTCTCTGGAAATGAAGAGCTTTTTATCTCCACTCAGATTTTCAGGGCATTGTCAGAAAGTTAAGCATTTGGGAAAGGAATTTTTTTAAGGAGCATTTTTGACTCATGTCATAGAGTCTGGGCAATCACTTTTCTGAAAGAATCTTGGTGTCAGGAACAGGGTTGCAGAACCCTCTGACCAGGACAGCCGTAATGTCCCCCCACCCACTTGACTAAGCTTCACGCAGGCTTCTTCATGACTCTAGGCAGTGACTCTCTTTTCTTAGGGCATTTACTTTAGACAACTTATAAATGTAAATTCTTTCTCTACCCCAATGAGATGAACTTTTTAAAAAAGTATCTTGCCAGTTTTACAACCTGGGAATATCTCTCTCTCGAGGACCTGCAAGCAATCCCTTTGTAATGGAACCCTTGAGGGGGACAGTACCCCCGTGTCCCAGTTTCTGTGAGAGAGGAGAAGCTTAACCCTACTGGGCTCCAATTAGCAAACACAGGTGGCTTGATCATAGAGGAAAATGTTTGTGAACCCAGGAGTAACACAGTGTGCTGGACCATCCCATTGACCATCTTCTCTCCCCCCATCACCCTCCAGAATGTTTCCACTGACTCACCCCAAACCCCTCCCACCTTTCGTTTCAGTTCTGTGGAGCTCAGATGAATTTAGGCCCCTCTCCCCATTTGCAATAGCCTTGAAGAAAGTCTTCCTTGCCTGTTCAGTGTTGCACAATTTTTGCTTTGAAATATACCACTCATTTGTATTTTTCTTTATTTGTATTTTACTTTATTATATATCTGAACTCTACTGTTAGAGAACCCATTCTGCTTGTGGGAATTATGGTGCAGTGTTTAGAGGGAATGCCTGTCACTGTGTGTTATCACTGATGTAGATTCCACAGCAGGTTGCTTTATGATTGAATTAAATACGGCTACTCATCTTCCAGACCAGCTCCAAGCATTCACTGTTTGTGTGCTTTGCAGGGGTTGGAGGTCATAGAGGGCATCCAAGTAAAGTCCATGGTTTAGAACCCAAGTCATCTCTAATTGAGACTCCATGTCTGCTCTAGACCTGTCCTGCCTGAAAGATAACTGATTTTGACAGTTTTTTTCTGAGTATTCCAGTGAAAGGACAGATACTACGGAGGGACTGTACCCAAATGGCGCCCCATGGGTTGGGCTCCCATTGGGTGTGTGCAGCTCAGCCTTCTTTCACCATGTCTGAACTTGCTGGTTGCTACCAGAATTGTGATCTGAGCCACGTGAGTCTTTCTCCTCTCATGCCTATTTATTAGTTCTGCTTCTGCTAAAAGATTATAACTCTGCAGCCAGCAGCCACATCTCCTGCTGCCTTTCTACTGCTCAGCCCGCATAGGGACGGCCACTGAGTAGAAACTCAGCACACGTTCTTGTTGGATTGACGGCACCTGTAACTTACTAACTGCATTTCCCATAGGCCAGTAATATTTGCATTTGTGTGAGAACCAGTGGGTTTTGGAGAATGTTCCTCTGATTACATATCAACTATAAGATCTTGTCCTTCTTAACAAAGAGATCATCCCCTCCCTGCACAAACATTTACACTGGGCACCTACTGTGTGCCAAGTACTGTGCCAGACACGGGAGTGAAAATGCTTACTTAAAAGGTAGCTGATCCACACATTGAACTGAGAGTAGATTTCCTTCATTAATAGATTTTGTCCACCTAAGAAGTGCTGTACTTAGTGAATATAAAATATGATTTGATTTTTTTCAAAGTCAATTTACATGAGAAACTCAGGCGCACATCTGCTATGTACAGGTGAGTTCCCAATTTATATATATGGAAGTGGGAGTGATTTTCCCGTGAATGGGAGAAGAAATACTTATTATCTTATGTATCCTGACTACATGTTAGGCAGTTTGGCAGTGTTCGTGTATGTGTCTTCCTATTTCACTCTCACAACAGCTCTCTGAGTTAGGTAGAATGATTTATGCTTATTTGATTGACAGGATTACTAATGCTTACCGTAATTATCTCAAGGCCACACAGTAGGGAAGCTGATATTTGAACCCAGGTCTGTCTGATGCAGAATTATGACTATTAGTCCTATGAGAAGAACAAGATTTCCATGGATTCTTGGTCAAAGCTCTTTCTTTGAGGCTATCTTGCCTCTTGTTTCACTTTTAAGAAAGAAGACCTAATGGAATATTATTCATCCATAAAAGTAAAAGCACTGCTGCACGAATGTAAATGAACCTTGAAAACATCATGCTAAGTGAAAGGAGCCAGGCACAAATGTCACATATTGTGTGATTCCATTGATACGAACCGTCAGGAGTAGGCAGATCCACAGAGAGAGAAGATTAGAGGTGGCCAGGGGCTGGGTGAAGAAGGAGGGGGAGTGACTGCCGAATGGGCACAGGGTTTCCTGTCGGGGTGGTGAACGTGTTTGCTAACTAGATAGAGGTGATGGTTACACAACACTGTGAATGTACTAAGTGCCACTGAATTGTGCCACAACTTAAACGGTTAATTTTACATTATGTGAATTTTATCTCAATTGAAAAAAAAAAGAAAAAAAGCAGGTCCCCCAGCAGCCTGGCATACCAGGAGCAATGGGAGATGCTTCTTGCCCTGCCAAGAGCTATGCCATTTTCTCATGACCCGTGGTTCCGTCCTGTGAGATTTTGACACTGCCAGGTGGCCACGCCGTGCTTGGCATGGGGTGTGTGAGTTTGATGCTTGTCTGTGGAAGTGAGTGCAAGGGGTGGACGCTGACGTTATCGCCGCACGAAGAGCATAGCTGTTGAGAGCTCAGGCTCCTGAGGCGGATGCATCTATCTGGTTTGGATCCTGCTGAGACCTTTCCCAGCTGTGTGACCCCTCCCACGCCCTTCAAGCCTCAGTTTCCTCATCTGTGCTGGGGTTGAGAGTAGCTTCCTAAGAGGGATGTTGTGAGGGTTTAGGAGAAAATGAACTGTGCCTGACTCATCCACAGCGAGCTCTTGGCTGTTGCAGGAATCAGCGGGGCTCGGGCCAGGCTCTGCATCTCCAAAGCAAAGAGGGGACTCAAGAAAATGGTCTTGAGGGACCTTCCCAACAGGCCCTGCCTGTGACCTCCCTGTCAGGTGCCCTCTGCCTCCCTGGGGCCTGGTTGACTCTAGGTCAGATAAGGGGCCCCTATGGCAGGTCTGATTTTGTTCAGCTGATTCCAATGGGCCACTTGCATGGGCTACAGAAACCCAGGAGCTGGTGTTCACATACACACAACCTTGGAGAAGCACTTCCAGCCCCCGGGCAGTGAGATTCACAGATGCCCTTGAGATAATCACACACACAGCCTCTTATAGGAAACATGGCAAAGACAGTCCCATCCCTGGCGGACAAAAGTGCCTGGTGCTGGTTGCCTTGACCTGGGGAACAAAGCACCCTCCTCTGGGTGCGTGTTTACTTGCATCTGGTGCTCACTTTCAGAATTTCTGAAGCACCCCTCGGACCAGAGGCGGCAGCGTGTTGGAGGCCCGCAGCTCTCACAGGGCTCTTGACTTGGGAGGCGGTACTGCTATTGTTCTCTGCCTCAATGATATTAAGCTCAAGCCATTGAGGATGTTTTCTTTTGCTTCAGAGGAGAAAAGGGAACATTTTCCTTCTCTGTTGAATGTGAAGGGGCTGATTCACCAAAAAAACAACCTACCCTTAATCATATGCAGGAGGATTGGTAGAATTTGTAGAATTTGTTTGCCAGCTTAGGGACAGCTGCAGTAAGCTTTGTCCTGAGCAATTTGAATCCCAAAGAAAAAGTGACTCTCAAGCTCCTTGGCTTTATCCAGCTGAGCATGACTGAATTCCCAGCGTCCTCCTCTCCACTTGAGAAACTCAGCCTCACATAGGTGCCTTGAGAGCCAGACATCGTAACGATGTGGGGGGATGCCACTGAAGGCCAGACTGGGGGCTTGGGACTGATGTTCCCCTCGCATCCCAGCTGGTCCAGCCTCCCGGCCCCAGAGCCCACTGGCTGTCCAGCTGTGGTTCTGGGTGCGGCACACTCTGAGTATGTCTGAGGTTCAGCTCAAATCTGTTCTGAAAGCGGGGTAGCAGCTGCCCTTGTGACTGGGAGGTGGCATCAGGAAAGCTTTTGGGGATGCTGGTAATGTTCTCTTTCTTGGTCTGGGTACTGGCAAATGAGTGTATTCAACTTGAGAAAATTCATCAAGCAGTACCCTACATGTTTGTAATTTCAATAAATAAAAGTTTAGAAATGGATCCCTGTATTGATCTGGGAATAACTATATTGCTTTGTTATTCCTGTTTTGTTTTTTGTTTTGGGTTGTACTATACAGTGGGTTAGACACCCTTATGATAAGTCCCTGAGCTCATGAGGCCACAAAGAAAGGCTCTTCTTGGGCATCGAAGAGCTTTAGGATGATAGAGAATAAACCAGGTAAGGATGAGTGGACCCATGGAAGAGTGCTACAGACAGAGGGAATAGACACATCATAGCTCAGACCCAAGAGACATAATATTAGAAAAGCTGAAAAGCCCTGGGCAGGGGCAGCATTTACATTTCATCAATGTGGGTTGGGGGCTCCCGGAGGCTCGTGGAGAACCCTCTGCCGCGTATTTGAACTTGAGCCATCTGACTTTGAGCCCGTGTCCTCCCAGAGTCTCTGTCTGGCCCACCTCTGGCTCCCTAGGTCCTCCCATTCCTTCAAGGTCAAACTCTCCAACCTGCTTTGTGTCCTCTCTGTGACGGAGCCCTCAGCCTGAGTTCTCACCTTTGTTCCCTGGTCTCGATTTCCTGATTCTGACCTTCCCACTTCCTGCACACCGCCCTGACCCTCAGCGTCCCCTGGGATTTCTGTTTGCACCAGTTTCCTCTTGGGGGGGGCTGCCGGCCCCCTGGTTTATGCCAGAATCCGCCAGACCACTGTCCTGTGTTTATCAAAACTTCCCTTGCCAGCGCTGCCCTTCCCTGATGCCCAACTGGCAGTGAGAGAACTTTCGAGAACTTTCCCTTTTAAGAAGAAAACCAGCCTGTTGAAATTGAGCCCTTCTTTTTTGCTCCGTTTTCAGTGAAACCAGAGGACAGATGGTCATCATCCTCCACGTTGAGGAGAAAAAAATCTCACCAACAATTAAAACTGAAATGACCGCCATGTAAAAATATCATCTCACCAGAATTCCAAAATATAAAATAAATAGCAACATTTCCTGGTTGTAGCAAAGCTCCATGTTAGAGTTCTCTTTTTGTTATTTTAGAACAGGCTGAACAGTCTCATAAAACCACCAAACTTTAAGTTAAAAGAAGATAAATGATTTCCTTTATTTTTTTAACCAAGGGTGTTAAGGGCTAATTTACATGACCTCTGTCTTTCTCTGTGGCAAGGGCCTTTTGTGCTGCAGTCTTCAGAAGAGAGCCTCTTGAGGCGCCTGGGCCGCTCTGAGCCTCACTGCTATTCTGGTGCCAGCAGACAAAGGTGGGAACAAAGCCGGCCCTCATTACAGATGTGCGGGGAAGCACCCTGCTGTCTGAAACTTTAGGAAACACTCCGAGGATGAACAATGGCTTCCAGAGGACATGAACAGAAACACTTCAATTTTGGAAACAAATGCACATGAAACATCATCTTTTAGTGGAGAACATACATTAACTTATCCTCTTTTAAAAAACATAACCGGGAAACAGTGACCTTTCCAATACCTTCATGAGCTGCAGTTTTAGGAGAACATAATAAATGCCACTAGATACCGTGGAACAGAAAACGTAAGGATTCGACAAATTAAACTTTGTAACACATGTCAAAGACACCCAAAATGGACCTATGTATACAGTCGCTACTGTTGGATTATTTTTTTCCATCAAAATGTTGACATTCAGAATATTCAAGAAATATGACTGCCCTTTCAGACTTCAAATTTAGATTTATTTCCCGGTGATGCTGTGTTTATTTAGCCTTGTATTAATGTCGTGCATCAGAAATGGATTTCCATGAAAATAGAATCTCTTACTTGACTTCTTGCTATCAAAATTCAGCACGAATCCCATTAAAAGAATGAAATGTTAGGCTAGGTTTGATGCACTAATAGCTCTTTATGTGTAGAATTTTAGCAGCTAAAATCTTTTCTGGTGTGATTTTCCTTCAACCATTTTGTTTATGAGCCTGTATGAATTAATAAGCTACCAGGAGCTAGAAATTAAATTAGATTTCAAATTTAAGAAAATAGTAAAGAGGAGAACAGGCTTACGTATATATTGGGAAAATGCTCAAATCCTGATGGTTTAGATAAAAACCAGTTTCCTGTGCTAGAATTTACCCGTATTCCTGCTCATATGGGTACACATAGGTCTATATTGGTTTTCCCAAGTGTTTATTTATGAGTGAGGGTCCCCCTGCCCCGCCCCACCACCAGACTATTCCCAAGTCAAGCATGGGTATTTACTTTTAAGTTCTCTTGTCTTCATGCTCCTACACCCACTTTCTCAGATTTCTAGATCTATAGAAAGGATGAAGGACATGGCAGCATGTGCCCACCTCACTGCTAAGATGCCTTATAGGGCATCCAGCTGACCAAGGGGAAAAGTAACTCAGTTTGCAAGTGACAGAGCAATGACAGGGCAATGAATGTCTCCTGGTGCTTGGTACTCAGAGATATTTAGCTCAAAATATCAAGTAAAGTAAATTTAATATTACTTGGGAATGAACTGTTGTGTTGGCCAATAATGAACATGAAAATGATGCTTCTGAAAGTAGAGGATACCAGTCTTGCAAATCTATTTTCTTATCCTTAATGAGCATGAAGTAATTTTTTTTTAGTCCGTGGTCCTGCAAAACCAAAAGATTATGGCATACAATTATCTCGCTGTCAAAAATTATGCTTCTGTTGAAAATGAAGTCAACTTCCTTGAATATTTAGCCCTTCATTTAATTGATCTCTTTTTAGATTTCACTTAAGCACATTCCTCATTTTTAGGATGTTCAGAAGTCAAGATACAACAATAGACAAGTGTTTATTGGGGTCTGACATGAAGATGCCTGCCCCTGATAACAGCTACAAAGGGAGAGAGGCTAACCACACGTGACTCTTGTCAGAGATGTGCTGCACCTGGTGAGAGGTGAGGGCAAAGGGGGTCCAGACAAGCGCTCATCAGTCTGGGAAGGGTCTCAGGGTGAAGAAGGGCTCAAGAGAAGACTTGAAGGTCAGGCAGGCTCCAAAGAGACTTAACGAGGTAGACACTTTTCCTCTGCCTCTCTTTTCTCCCTCCTCCAGTTAATCTGCTCAGAAGTTTAGCTCTCAAGCATCCCTTGACCAGCTCCACTTGTCGCCACCCTCTTCCATGTCATTGTCCAGCCACCGCATTGCTCACCCGGACGTTGTAGCCTCCTTCTAGCTGGGCTCCCCTCTTTCCACGAGTGATGCTCTCACATGCATTCGCCAGGTGGCAGAGATGCAAAACTCCTCCTGCCATTCCCCATCTCAAACCTTGAAGGACTCCCCAATATCTTTAGGGCAAGTCCCAGTGTCTTCACCTGATACCCAGAGCCCTTCACACTTGGCCCTGGCCTCCTTCTAACTTCATCTCCAGCTTCACTGCCTCAACTCCCTAGCGCTCAAGTGATCGTCGATTGTTTTTGGCTTCTCAAGAGCATGATGCTCCTCTCTTTCTATTTATGTCTCTATATCTCTCTCACTGTCTGTCTCTCTATCTCTGTTTTTCACTGTCTCTGTCTCCTGATTCCTTCTCTTCCCCGGCCTTGCACACACTGTGCTCTCTGCCTAGAATACTGATCTTTTTCTTCTTGCCCGGTTATCTCCTATTCATCCACTAGATATCAGGTTAAATACTGCTTCCTCTGGGAAGCCTTCCTTGACCCTCTTTGAGACCATTAGAGTGTTTCTTATACTTTATTATAGTTATTTTACTGTCTCCTTTGTGAGACTATGTACTAGAAACCTGTAATTTATGGACTTTGAGCCAAAGCCTGTCCACTGCCTATTTCTGTAAATAAAGTTGCATTGGGACACAGCCATGGCCATTCGTTGTTGTATTGTCTGTGGCTGCCTTTGCGCTACAATGTCAGAGGTGAGTAGGTGAGGCATATGGCTCACAAATCCTAAAATATTTACTATTTGGCTACTAACAGAATACATTTGCTGACCCCCGCTATAAACAATTAGGTCGGAGACCCTGGCACTACTGCAACTTCAGAATTTGGGATAGCATTGAGAACGGGCATTCACTGGACATTTGTTGGACGCCTGAATGTTAGGTACAGGGACAGAGAAGCACGGCACTGCAGGAAGTAGTAGAGACAACTGGCTTACCTGTGCAGAAGATTTGATATGTAGAAAAATACTGAGCGTTGGATTTCTTATTGTGGCTCTTGTTGATGCTACTTCTGCCAGTTATCATGTATGGACTATTTACTGCATGCAGCATGCAGTGCTAACAGGTTTATCTGGTCTCTACTGTCATATCCATTTTACAGAGAAATAAACCAAGTCTGAGAATATTGAAACGACTTGGCCATGATCCCACAGTAGGAAGTAGTCCATGCAGACCCCACTGCTTTAATCTGTATGCCTCCAAGTATACTAGCTCATCTGCCTATTTGGAAATTGTGTTTTCAGTTGCATTTCCTTTGGATGGGAAGCATATCTTCTCTTTGAGCGATCGGTTAGGTGTCCAGGTGAATGGTTGCTTTTGTAGGAAGTCAGGCTTCTATACTGACATTGAATTTCCCATAAATTTCATGGCCGCCACAGGTATAAGATACATTTTCAAAGTAGTTATATTTGAACTAAAAAAAAATGTGAGCCCAAGGATGCGACTGTTAAGAAAGAATTTTCTAAAATCAGGAACTGCATGGGAGGGAGTGGTAAAAATCACCACAACCGAACAACAATTTCAATGGCAAAACAAAAACAAAAAACATGGGCGGCAAACTGAGAGGAGTTTTAACAGATCAGCACCATCAGGTTATCACCTGTGTTAAAGGATCTGGTGGGCAGTGACTGGTTCCAGATGCCAGGGACACATTAGCTTCACCCTGGGTTATGAACAGCACAGGTATTTCAGCATCGTGTCTGTGGTACCCAGTAGAATAAATATTACATTTCATAATGATATGCAGGACAGTGTGGCGTTTGGAGTGGGATTTTGGCCTTTTTATAGCTGCTAAGCTCTCAAAATGCAATGGGGAATTGCATTTCTATTCATTTGCCTTTAATACTGACATTATAAGTGACTCATAATTTTTTCGCCTTTTTTTGCTTAATGAGTTATTGACCCTAAAACTGATCCACAGACAGAGGAGGACTTGAATGTACAATAAAAAGTCAGAGAAAACTTACATTTCCAAAATTTGATGAACTAGTTGCAAAAAGATTGGGAAATGGCTTGTTTGGTTGAATGAAGAAGTTATCTGTCCAAATGGCAAAATTATATGGCCTTAGTGTCATGGCCAAAGTTAGAAGTGACTGAATTGAACACTTGAAGTAAAATCCTTAATTTATGTCTTGATATGTTTCTTTAAAAGCTTAACTATTTGAATCATTAATCAAAAACCTACAAACAAACAAAAAGCCCAGGATCAGATGATTCTACCAGTGAGTTCTAACAAACGTTTAAAGCAGTCTTTCTCAAACTCTTCCAAAAATAAAAAAAGAATATTTTCTAATTTATTCTGTGAGGCATCCATCATTACCCTGATATCAACGTCAGTGGAAGACATAAAAAGAACAGAAAAATACAGACCAATAAGCCTTGTGAATAAAGACACAAAAATCCTCACAAAACACTAGCAAACCAAAGCCAGTAGCATGTTAAAAGGAGTATACACCACAACCAAGTGGGATTCCTTTCAGAAATGTGAGTGAGAGTGGCTCACCATACCAGAATCAATGAATGTAGTACAGCAATTAATAGAATGAAGGAAGAAAAGATTATCTTAATACATTTGATAAAAAAAAAAAAAAGAAACATTTGATGAAATCCAGTACCCTTTCAAGGTAAAAACAACACAAAACAAAACAAAAAATCCAACAAACTAGGAACAAAGGGAACTTCCTCAAGATGGTAAACAGCATTTAGGAAGAACCTACTTATGAAAGACTGAAAGCTTTTACCCTAAGATTGAGAATAAAACAAGGATAGTCACTTTCACCATCTTCTCAGCTTTGTACTAGAAGTTCTAGCTAGAGCAATTAAGCAAGAAAAAGAAATTTTAAAAAATCCAAATTGGAAAAGGAAAAGCAAAACTATCTCTATTCATCGATGATATAATCAGTTGTATCTCTATACACTGGCAATAAACTGTCTGAAAAAGAAATTAAGAAAGCAATTCCATTTACAAGAGCATCAAAAAGAATAAAATACTTAGGAATAAATTTGACCAAGGAGGTGAAAGACTTATGCATTGAAAACTACAAAATATTGCTGAAACTTAAAAAGACTTAAATATATAGAAATGTACCCTGTGTTCATGGGATGGAAGACGTAATATTAAGATGGCAGTGCTTCCCAAAGCAATCTAGAGATTCATTTTAATTCCTATCAAGATTCCAATGACTTTTTGTAAAAATGGAAAAGCTGAATCTATTATTCATAAGAAAATTCAAGAGACAGAATATAGCCAGCTCTATCTTGAAATGGAAGAACAAAGTTGGACGACTTACAACTTCTTATTTCAAAACTTACTATTTATGCTACAGTCATCGAATCAGTGTGGCACTGGATCAATGGAGTAGAATTGAGAGTATAGGGGGAAAAGCATACATCTATGATCAATTTTTTTAAAGAGAGTTCCAAGATAATTAATGGGGAAAGAATAATCTTTCCAACAACTGGGACAACTGGACAACTGGATTTCACATTCACGAAAGAATGAAGTTATCAGATACATACAAACATTAGCTCAAAATGGTTCAGAGACATAAATCTAAGGGATAAAATATTGCTGAAAGAAAGTAAAGAAGATCTTCATAAGTAGGAAGACGTCTTGTGTTCATGGGTTGGAAGACATACTATTGTTAAGATAGATTGTTAAACTTGGAAGAAAATGGGTACATTTTCATGACCTTGGATTTAGTGACAGTTGCTTAGATGCGACATCAAAAACATGAGCAAAAAATATAAAATAGTTACATTGAACTTCATCAACCTCAAAGTCAGACCTTTCTGCATCAAAGGGCACTATTGAGAGTAAAAAGATAATCAAAAGATTGGGGAAAATTTACAAATCATGTATATGATGAGGGTCTAGTATCCAGAATACACAAAGAACATTTACAACTCAACAATAAAAAGACTAAATCCCCAGTTAAAAAACTGGAAAAAGAGCTTGAATGAACATTACTCCAAAGAAGATATGCAGATGGTCAACCAGCACATGAAACATGCTCCACGTCAGCTGTCATTTGGGGAATGCAAATCAAAACCACAATGAAATAATGCCGCTTCATAGCCACTAGGGGTAGGGAGTGAATACTTAATGTGTATGGATTTCCTTTTGGGGTGATGGAAAGTTCTGGAACTATATAGTAGTCATGGTTGCACAACTATATGAAGGTACTTAATGCCACTGTATTTTGCACATTAAAATGGTTAAAATGATCAATGTTATGTTTTGGTTATTTTACCACAAGAAAAAAAACTGTCAGTTTCTCCTAGCAATAAAATCAACCTTTACTATACAGCTTGGCGATTTTATTATGTTTTAAACCTATTTTTTTCTAATTAGAAAAGCAGTATTTGTTTACTATTCAAGGGTTTAGACACACAAATGCACTAAGGGAAAAATAAAATATTCCTGTATTCCTATGATTAAAAAGTAGCCACAGTGGATTTTTTTAATGTCAGTCCTTCTGGTTTTTGTTATCATGTGCATATGGGAATGTACACACAAAGAGTTGTTATTTTCATCTTTAACAAAACTGTTATTATGTAGAAGATAATGTTTTATAATCTGCTTCCCCTCTTAGTATATCATGAGCATTTTCCCATTGTCATTTTGTGTTCTCCCATATCACATTAAATGGCTAGATCATACTCTGTCTTACAGTTGTAACATCATTTATTTAGCCAATTTCTATTGTTGGACGGATCCTAACATTTCAGAGTTGGAATAGTCTATAGACGTTATTGCATCCAACTTATTTCTTTCCTGAGCTTTATAGCTGCAAGCCTTAAACACACAGCACCCAAAGACCATTCAACATTTTGAAAATAGAGTTAATTTTTCACTTTCCAGCTGGATTTGGGTGTTGCATGGGCTTTGGATTCACCATTCAGGCACCTAAAAGATGGAAATAGTGGAGGAGAAGGAGGAGCGGGGAAGGAGCCAGGTGAAAATAGTGCCCAAAGCATCGCAATTTTATCCTGAGTGGTTTTGTTTTCCTGAAAAATAGATACACAGACCACAAAGTAGGTCCACTGCATCTGTCGATGGCAGTTCCGTCATGTAAGGTGGATGACGCCTTGAGAAGCAGCTGCAGGGACGCTGTCTCCTGTGATGAGGCAGCACATGGACTCGCACGCAGTTCACAGAACGGGGAGCGTCCTGTCTATAGGTCCTGCTGTGCCAAGCATCCCTTACATTTGCAGAGGCAGGGGAGCTGGGTAGGAGAAGCGGCTCCTCTCTCTCTCGCTTCCATCGCTGGTGGCAACCAGAGACATGAGGACATCACCTGCTGATGTCTTTAAACCCAGATGACTCACATCAGGGTAAAAATAAATATGTTCATTCCTTGAGGTCTACAGGAAACATGACACATATTTTGGATGTTGGAAAATTAGTGAAGCAGTTATGTGTGTTTCCTAAAACATCCCCTCATGATTGGCAAGGCTTTCTAAGTACAGCCATTAGCCCTTACATGTCACTAGGTCATTTCCTTCAGTGACTTCCTCTGTTGGCTTAGTTGGACATGGTATGGTGCACATGAGGTCACATGAAACTGGGTAGATTAACTAGTTTAGCTTAGGTTTTAAGTTCTAATTAGATTGGTCTAAGAGGACCATTCCTAGACCATTTTTTTTTCTATTGGGTTGAATGAATTTTTCTTACTGAGTTATAGAAACATTTTATATACCTCAGGCACTGATTCTATTCTTGTTATATGTGTTGCAAGTTTTTCCCATATCTTTTGCTTGCCATTCAGCGGTGTTCGTGGTGTGCAGAAATTTTAAAATTTTGTGTAACCAAATATGTCTCTTGCCTCCATGGTTTCTGCACTTTACGTTTTAGTCAGCAGGGCCTTCCCTCCCCAGCATCAGTGGTCCTCTTTAGTCTCTCTTTGCTTATATAGTGCCCTCCTTCTGTTTAGGTTTCTTAACCACCTGAATTTAGTGTCTGTGTGAGTCAGGGGGATGAGGAAGGCTATTTCAAGACCTCCGCTATAAAACCGTATGTTCTCTAGCAACAGGTGGGTCCTCAGAATGCATTTTCCCTCCTTGGAAATTAAGCGTAGAAGCAGGTCCTGCTGCTGACAAAGGTAGAGCTTCATTTCAAGTGAACTTCTATTGGTCTTACTCCTCATCAAGGCCAATGCAAAGGCTGGAAGCTTGTTTCAATGGCCTGACGGGCTTCTTTCTAAGGGAAGATGCTGTAAGGTCATTCACAGGTTTATAAAGTGCCTTCTTGTGGCTTGTGCTGCTTACAGAAGAATTTCTAATATGGCCCCAGCATACCTTTTTTTTAAAAAAAAAATTTATTTATTTATTTTTGGCTGTGTTGGGTCTTTGTTGCTGTGCGCGGGCTTTCTCTAGTTGCAGCGAGCGGGGGCTGCTCTTCATTGCGTGGGCTTCTCATTGCGGTGGCTTCTCTTTCTGTGGAGCACGAGTTCTAGGCGCATGGGCTCAGTAGTTGTGGCTCGCGGGCTCTAGAGCACAGGCTCAGTAGTTGTGGCACACAGGCTTAGTTGCTCCGCGGCATGTGGGATCTTCCAGGGCTCGAACCCGCGTCCCCTGCATTGGCAGGTGGATTCTTAACCACTGCGCCACCAGGGAAGTCCCTACCCCAGCATTTCTTGACCAACTTGATGAGCTTTCCAGAATGAATAGATACTTGTATGCTGTAAGGTCAAAACCCCTAAGTCCAAGTGATTCTCCTGAGAAAGCCTTCTTCTTTGTGCCTGGCCCAGGGATTTGCTCCTTATGTAAATGTTAGCAGGGAACAAAAGAACCATGGGTGGGTAAGGCCTGAAGCAGTGGGACTTAGAAGCAAGTGGCAACGCCCCTCCTTTGCAGGGAGGTGTGCGATCCAGAATCTCAGCGGCCCTGGCTCCGCCCTTCCTCTCTCTTGATACTTTCCTTGCTGAGGGAGAGACAGCAAAAGGCTCACAGTCCAAACTGGCATCTGTCAGCTGGGGCACCACGTCCCTGTTTCTTTACTAAACCACAGACAACAGGCAAAGAACATCTTATAAACATGTCAGAGCCAGGTTCAGTTAACCAGAGGAAGGGAAAAGGCACTGAGAGCTTGGAACACAATGACGACTGGGTTATTCCAAAAGAACGCAACATCATCGTAGCTTGAACAGCTTACTTTTTTCTTGCCTTGAATTTCTTCCACCAGCACCTCTTGGTGGAGGCATCACTCACAGAAACTTTGCCACTGTTTCAAGAGCACAGTACATAGGCAGTGTTAGCAAATGATAGCGGTGACTCAGGGGCAGGCTGGACTGCCCAGCACCAGGCTCTAATTCACAGTGTCGAATGGGTTTGCCTTCCACGGCCTCAAGTCCCTTTGTGCAGCAGGGGGCTCGGGGCCTGATCTGCTTCAGTGTTTACAAAGTAGAATCTCTGGCCCGGAAGCCTGCCCGGGAGACCCTTTCTGAGAGCCGAGCGAACTTCTACAACTTGTGTCACCGGCTGGCCGCGCAGGAGGCCTCTCTGCCAGGGGCCCTGGAGGAGCCTTTTGGCTGAGCTGGCAGGACGTGGTTCTGGGAGATAGTGACCGCCCCCCCGCCTCCCCGTAGCCTAAGTGACCGAGGGATGCTCGTTGCCTGGGCTTCAGACCAAACGCTTCCCCAGAGCCAAGCTGCACTACTTAGCAGACTTGAAGCACAAAGTAGCATAAGGGGTAAGGAAAATCCATGCAAAGGACATTAGTAACAACAGTTACCTTCCACTTCAGACTCCCTGTCTACCGGGCCACGTGCTACAGCAGGTGTATGGGCACTCTCCCCATTCACCTTCAGAGCAGCCCTAGAAGGCCGTGACTCTGTCGTTGCCGTGCCTGTTTGATAGATGAGACTGAGGGTCAGCGAGGCCCGGTCACCTGCCCCTGTGCCACGAGAAGTGAAGGAGACAGGACCCCTGCCAAGGCCGCCTGACGCAGCCATAGCACGTAAGTCACTCAGACCTGTCTCGTGAATAAAGATGCTATTTAAAACGTTCCTAAAAAATAAAGACAGTGAGAAAACAGAAAGACCGCCTTCTGCGCTAAACTCCCCACCCATCCCTCTGTCTTCTCGCCAGCAGCCCAGACCCCATGGCAGCCAAATCAGATTCCTTTCAGCAGACCACTGTGTCAGCCTGCTGCAAAGCCCAGGCTGACCACTGTGTCAGCCTGCTGCAAAGCACAGCTCTTTGCAAAGCCCGGGGAAGCTGTGCTCTTTTATTCCCTGTAACTGCTCTTGGTATAAAGCCCTAGTTGATGAAGCTTATCCTGATCCACTTACTCCTCAGTTACCTGGTTTCTTCTCCCCGAGGGTCTGACCCTCACCCTGTCCTCTTCTTCCCACTCAGCATTGCTCGCCACAGATTGGAAATCTAAACGTGTCCTATAATTTCCCTGCCAGTTGTCCAGTTGGTGAAAGGGATGGCTGAATAGGGCCTGCATATATATTGAAAAACCATGGACAAGTGTCAGTGGCAGCCGCTCCTTTGCAAATGTGACTGAAATTTCCCTCCTCCTCCGCCTGGAGCCTCACGGGGTGGCTTGCTGTTTTCATAATAACAAGTTAGACAGAAAATGAGTGTGTGTGTGCGCAGCTTCCTGGTTGCTCAGATACAAAAGATGAAAACGTTCTGTTTGTGGTTTGAAAGTCTTCTTTTTAAAGTTATCTGGCTTTCTTTCCTTTGCTCTCCAGCATACAGCCTACAGGTGCGGGAAAACCCCAACCGAGGTTCCTACTCAGCCCTGGCATTCTTCTGGAAAGGGTGCAGGCATTTCCTTCAGAAGGGTTAGGTGCTGATTTGCATGTACTTAGCATATTGATTGCTCATTTCCAGTCGAAGTGCTGAACACCCAGCCTCCAGGGCTGCCCCTCCCCCTCCAGTCCCCCACCTCTCATCCATGCAGACCAAGTGGAGTTTTTCGACTGGAAAACCAACATGTATATTTGGAGGCTCCACTTTGAGGTGGGTTGCTCCTTCAGGGTGATGGTGAATACCACGGACTGCAGGGACCTTCTGTCTTATTTTAGAAGACATAGTGATGAAGTGTCAGGAAAGCCCATTGTCTCAGTACCATCTGCCATAACAAAATACCACAAACTGGGAGGCTTAAACGACAGAAATTTATTTCTCCCAGTTCTGGAGGCTGGAAGAACAAGATCAGGGTGCCGGCGGGGTTGGTTTCTGGTGAGGCAACCCTTCCTGGCTTGTAGGTGGCCATCTTCTCGCCGTGTCCTCACATGGCCTTTTCTCTGCGTGAGCATCCCTCTTCCTCTTCTTTAAGGACACCAGTCCTATTGGATTAGGGCTCCACCCTTATGACCCCAATTAACCTTAATTACCTCCTGAAAGGCTCCGTCTCCAAACACAGTGACATTGGGGATTGCTTCAACCTATGAACTCTGAGTGGACACAGTTCAGTCCCCAGGACCCACGTTACTAGATTTTCAGTGTAATTTAAAAGCCAGGATGAACGTGTAGATTCCAGTGAGTTTCAGTATTTCTTTTTCTTCATCCAGTGGGAAGAGTTAGCTGTGTACTGAGAAAGCTCACATTGCAAGAGGTAGAGGTGAGAAGTACCCGAAATCCCATCTCAGGTTCCCACATTTCCTTCCTGTTGTTTCCAAGGACATGGGCATGTCCTTACCTGTTAAGGTGGCCACGCGTCGCCCTGGGCCTTTGCTTAGGGAGCCGGCCTCCCCTGGCCCCTGGTTGATGTGTGTCAGGCTCACAGATCTGCTCCTATTTCACCCAGATACGCAGAGGCCATGTGGTCGCTTCATCTGTTTGTTAATTTTTGTGTACAGCTGCCCCGACCTTACTCAGGGTGCCCTTGTCTGCTATATAGTGGTGATGTTCGGTCTCTTCATATAAAGATTCAGGCTTTCAGATTTTTGTCACGTTCCTCTGATCCTCTCCAAGACAGAGATTGGGTGTAGACATGCAGTTTGCTGCATGTTTGTGGCAGAGGAGAGAAGGAGACCTTGGGTTACGAGGACGTTCCCATGTGACCCCCTCTCCACAGGGTCTGCAGCAATGCCCCTCGTCACCTGCTGTCTCTGACGACACCTTGCCTTACTCGGGACATGTCATCTCAAGGTGCTCCCACCACCAGCGGCCCCTCTGGAGGCACGGCCTCTCCCTTTAAGATGCCACTTTCCTTCTCAAAGAACCTCTCACTAGTCTGAGTCCCACGAGTGTGCTCGTTCTGCAACTTACCAGAGTGGGTGATGCTTTAGGGACAGGGGACCTTCCCCAGTCCTTGCAGTTACACTGTTCCCGCTTCGCTAAGGGATGGCGTCTGGGGGAAGGGGGGCTCACCCGACCCCTGGAGAACTGAAGCGCCCCGACTCAACGTCTATAAACTCTTACAGCTTCCCTTGACCTGCAGGCCTTTTCTGCACCCACAGCCTTTTGAAGTAGCTCAGCTGACTTGAAGAGGAGAGATTAAAAGTTGAATTTCTACCACTGCTCATTCCTTCTTGAGATTAAGGAAGGTAGCTCCTCAGCCTGCTCGCTCAAGGCGAGTTCAGGGAGTGGAATGTGAACGGCTTAGGTGATGTCTCGGAGGTGAAGAGCCCCGTCTGCTCTCTTCCGGGTGTGGGGAGACTGATAAGAAGAGAGCCACCTCATTCCCACCCCCTCATCCGTTCAGCCACGGGTCACAAGTCTGCAGCATCTCACTACAAATTTAGCAGGAAGGCAATGATCACACGTGATTTAAAAAGAAAAAAAGATTAAAAAGAGGGAAAGAGAACTCAACTGCTGGAAGAAAAGCCAAACAGGAATGTGTTCCTCACATGATTAGTAGTGTTTAGGGGTGAGTTAGTCCAGGCACGGCCATTCCTACACCTGCAGGCACCCGGTACCACAGCTTACTCCTTGAGTAAGGCAGGCAGTGCTGGGTTTGCTCTCATTTTCTGGGCTTCTGAGCAAATAGGTTTAATTTGGATGTACGATAGCCAGGAGGGCGATTTCTCCAGATGGCAGTTTAAGCAACAGCTCAAGAGATGGTTGGAATACCTCATTCCTTCAGATTCTGGGAGACATGCAGGGTGCAGGGAGCCTGCCTCCAGCTTGGGTCCAGAGGAAATTCAGCCGAGATGAATCCTCCCATTGGCTGCTTGAATCCCAGCGTCCTTCATTTGCATGTTAATTATCCAATTAGTTAATGCTCCCTTCTTGAGTTGAGTGGGCTCGTGGGAAAAAAAAATCGTAGGTGGAATCTCAAGGCTACAATAATGGCATTCTACTCCTTGAGAAGCGTTTGATGGGTGTTTTTCCACAGAACTTAATTCAGTTTTGAATATGAAGCAGGAGGAAAACAAAACAAATCTAATAGCAATCAATAGAATTTCTCCATGGCGGATCTCAGGGTAATTTAAGATGAATTGCACAAAGCAAGCTAAGTCAACAAGTGCTTCATGCCTTTATGAGCAAGGTCTCACAAGGGGGTCCTGTAGGACAGACGTTCTTAGCTAGAGGCTCTAGGGGCTCCGTGTAGTCCTGGAAATGGGATTCCAAGGCCAGCTGGTGTGTGCATTTTTTAGGGAAAATGATCTGTATTTTTTTCATTAGGTTCCTTACAGAAGGATCCAGTGGTCCTCACTATCTTAGGCTCCACAAAACGTTTAAAAGGTGACTCAGAGAAAGATTAAAGACTACAGGAGAGATGGCACCAGACGTGGGTCTTGGAGATGCAAACCACTGTCATGTGTGCAAGGAAGGGGACCCTCGTCCACTAGTGGCAGGTGTGCTGGACACACCAGAGGAGTGAAAAGTGCAGGGACCCCAGAATCACTACCTATAGGTGGACCCTGATTCTGACACCAGCTGTGTGACCTTAGGCAAGCATCTCAACCTTTCTGTGCCTCGGCCTTCTTATCTGCAAAATGGGAATGGTAGTAGCATGCATCTTACAGAGAAGCTTTGAAGATTGCGAAAATCCACATGGAGCTTTGCCCAGACCCTGACACAGGAAAGATGATCAGTGGCCGCCGGTGCTTCCTGCCGACACTAAAGGTACTGCTGCCTCTTTCCTTCTAGAGCCTGTACTTTCACGTTTCCAATTGCTTCTGCACTCGTTAATGGGCGATGACGTGTGTGGCATAGTGCTTGGCACCAAGTGAGCAGAGTAGATATTCAAGGAATGTTAATTCAGGTCCATTTTTCTTTCCGTCAAACACAGCCTCCCAGTGCAAGAGCCATTTGGGATGCCTGGAGGAGCCCAGATTTCAAATCTGATGAAGGCTGCAGTTCTGTAAATTCCCTCCCTCTTTTGTGCTGATGGCAACTACTTATATGTATTTTCATTGTCTTTCTCTCAAGAGATAAATTTTGTGGCCTGCCACTGAATCTGCCTTCCAAAAATGTAGCTTGGAGATTTTATTTGAGATAGAGATTTTATTTGAGATAAACTATCATGTGAATAAAGACAGATGCTATATTTTAATTGGGGAACATTCCATTCGAAACCTTTTTTTTTTAAATCAACATTACTGGTGCCATCATTCAAAGGATATGGACATTTGGGGGAAATTTACGTCTGACTGTGACTGTGAACCTTTGCCAGCTCTGGGTAACATTGTCTTTCTCTCTGAAAGTGGCAATAGCTACGGATGTAACACATGATCCCAGATTGCAGTCCCCAGACTGTGAACGTCTGTTTCAGCGCATCCCCGGGTCCCTTGTGGTGAGCCGCGGTGCTGTATCCTTATATGGGAGAGCCTCTGCCTCGGGATGACATGTACTTAGCTGAGAAAAATAAAGGAGGTTCATTGGTTGATGTGTTGATGGTGTTGAACTTCACAGGGATGAGAAAACAGAGGCTGGCCACTGAGGCACCTAAGGGCCTTCTGTTTAATCTTGTCCCATTTGCAAACGACAGAGAGGAAGGTGAGCATGGAGGCTGAGCTGAGGGTGGGTGTTGAAGGTACGTGAAATTGTGGTCACTTTGGGGGGGTTTCCCAAATTGAAACAGACTTGCCTTTTCTCATAACAACAAAGGGGTCAGCAGTCCCCCTGTGTTATTTCTGGTCTATATAGATCTTGGTGCTGCCATGTGAGGAGCATTATCCCATAGGATGAGAGATTGGCACCTTTGTGTTAGCGCCACACCAAAACGCCCTGAGAATCCAAGCACCCCTTGTCAGTGCATCCTGCAGACATGCACGGTGACCCCACGTGGAGTTGTGGGGCTGGTTGGTACCAACACACTCAGGAGAGAACACACCTAAACCATACCCTCCTGTACACTGTGCGACGTGCAGTAAGTCCATCCACCCACCAGCTGTAATGTTCACTGTTCACTGTGTGTGGGGGGGGGGGGGCGGGGGCGGAGTACCCACCGTGCGCTTGAAATGATGCTTTTCCAGGAAAGGAGCAAAATGCATGACATCAGTGTCTCATCCCTTTCAGTGGCCTCTCCATTCTCCAGGGTAACGGGGATAAACCAAGGCCTGCACGAGACCACACCAGAGGCGGTTTTATGTCTGGAAACGTTGCGTGACTCTCTCTTCCCACCCAAGCCCCTCCCAACAGACATCCATTCTGTGATTTGTTCAGACCTGCGTTGTCCCCCAACATGGCAGAAACTGACCCAGGATTCAAATTTTCTGGAATTCAATCTGTAAAATGGATTAATTTGCACCTTATTAGAACATAGAAGCAAATTCAAGATCACCCATGGGTGGGGAGGGGCTTAGTAACAGAAGGAGAGAGTTGGGCTGTAAATATACTTTGAAAAGTGGGGCTGTGTTAATAATAGATACGACAGTAAAGGAGAGGGCCCCATAAACAGGCATCACTGGCTCCATTCAGAACTGGGGCCAGCACTAGGGCCTGCTAAGGAACAAATACGACGTGAGCGTGACCTGCAAGTCACTTGTGATTAACGGGGGCAGGCGTGCAAACACCACAGGCGATGGGAGCTGGATCGTGTGAGCGAGGAAGCTGCCCGTTCACACGTGTGGAGGTCGAGCCTCTCTGGTCAGAGAAGCAGGAAGGAAGGAGTCTGGGAACGTGGGCACCGAGAGAAGGTCGGAGGACGTTTCTGGGAGGCAGGAGGGCCCACAGTGTATGGTGCGCTGAGGCACAGATCATGATGCAGATGGCAGGGGCTGCTGGGAGCAGGAGACCCGTGCTCTTTCAGAGACCAGCTTTGGGGGCAGTGGATCTGCAGAATGTTCTGGAGGTTACAAGGCAGGGCCACCAATAGAGAATGGTGGCCCCTGTCTTTAAAACCATGGCCAGGTTCCTGATGGTGTTTCTTGAAGGTGAATGTCAATGGTAGAGACTCAGCTTTGCTGGATACAGAATTAGGCTTCAAAGTATGCCCATTTCCAGCCCCCCGAGGGGCAGAGAGGGAAGGAAGGCTCTTCTTCTGGACATCTCCCTGTTTCTCCTTTTCTTTCTCCGAGGGCTTCTCTGAACTTTTTCTGAAAAGTCAGTGCTTCTCTCAAACAAAGCAGCGAGCCCCTGTGAGAACAGTTCTAGGAAGACAAACTCTCCAGCCCGGCCCCACGTCTCCTCCTGTCCCCAAACCATGGCTCCTCAGAACTCTAATTTTGGTGTAGGAAGCAGAGGGGAGAGTCTCGTAATTAAAACCTCAGTCTTGTTTGTTGAGTGATGACTTTTGAGAGTCTCTGTAGTTCTGTGTAGCACAATTAATTGTTACTATTCTTAAATATTGTGATTGAGAATCAAGGCCTGGAGAACAGGGCTGTCTCTTTGATGTGCGGTGAGGACGCTGGAGCTGTTTTTGCCAGGGCTGAAAATGCTGGTGTCTCTAGATGTTATATTTCTCTTGGAAAAAGGCTCTTATGGAACCAGTACAAAGAGAATTTTTTACGCTTCTGTGAGGGGAGGCCAAAAAATGTATAAGAACAACAACAACAACGAATCCACCATCACATTTACTCCTTAAATTTACTGACAGCCTGTCACAATGAAATAAAACATTGATATTCGCTTTATGGACTTAATTTAAAGTGGCTTAGCTGAAAGAAGGAGGCACTTGCTTTGAATCACCGGCAATCCAAACACAAAATCTGACATCAGCGTGTGGAAGGCATCTATTGGGCCGTGCTGATTGCCTGCGCTGCATCTGTTTTCCATCTTTCTTTCCCAACAGAGCCTCCATCCTGTGTTCGCCCCTCAGCCCTCAGGTCCTTGTGGCTCCAGGGGAGCTGGCCACCCTGCCTTCCCAGGGCTGGGCTGGGTGTGGAAGTGAACTTGGGTCAAACACTGGCAGGCAGGCACAGGGGATTCTGGAGACAAAAAGCCGCCTGAATTTCGGCACCGGGAGAGACACGTTCCCTCCCTTCTTTGGGATTGTGTTGTGTGTTGGGCTTGGAGATGCTCCTGCCATCTCGCTGGTGGAGGTGGCCAGCCTGGGGGGCTGCGGGAACGGAACCAGCGTGGACACGTGAGTCCTCCTAAAGCTTGCCCTCCTGCTGGACTTCTAGAAAGATGAGCTACATAATTCCCTTCATATTTCAGCCGCTTTGAGTTGGGGGGGCACGTTATTTATCGCCAAGAGAATCCCATGGAGGAAGCTGAGAGCTTGAGAGAATGTTCGTATTATTCACATTAGAGCTGGGACCCAGGTGACCCAAAGGAGGCATGGTCAGCTGTGCTTGGCTTCTAAGAGCTCCTTCTTGGGTGGCACCTTCTCCCAGAAGGTGGCATTTCATGGCCGCCTGAGCATTCTCTCCACCTACCCAGGAGAACGGCCTCTGAGGACAGTGTCTCACCCCCCTTCTCCATCCCCCACATTGGAGCTCCTCCAGGGGGGGTCCACAGAGAGTGGGAAGAATGGGGGCAGGGTCTGCTGCGTCTCCTTGAGGTCTCAGAGCCCTAGTGACGATCACAACCGCAGCACAGCCAAGGTGCCCCTTCCTGCTGCCCGTGAGCTCTGTGTGCCCGACGCCCTGCCCTGCAGAGCCCTTCCCACCTCCCCTCGCCATGCGCTCCTGACCCCCCGCTGTATGAACGAGGGTCCTGGGCGCACCTGGCTGCAGAGCGCCCTCGTGCTCCATCCTGACGCTGCTCTGCTCCCCTCTGCAGCCCCTGCGCCCGCCCGGCCGAGCGTGGGCAGAAGTGCCGGGGGCTGGAGGTCTCGCCCCTGAGGTGGCTGCCTCGGCCAGATGCAAGTCCGATTGTGGAAGGTTCTGTGATGTGAACGTATCCTGGGCTCAGCGGCTTCTTCAGTGTTACGAGAAATTTTTAATTATGCTTAATTGATGTCTTCTACGGTCAGCAGAGGGTAGGGCACCCAGGAAGTACCTGGTGCTTTGGGAGAAACCCGGGTTGATGATTATAAGAATTGTGACAAGAGCTTCCTTTTAGATGGTTTTCCCCTGTGCCCTCAGAGTGATAAGTGCTTTCCCTCTCCCGTCTCTCACTCCTCTTGTCAGCCCTCTAAAGGAGACATTATTATCTCCATTTCACAAGTGAAGGCACTAAAGATCAGAGAGGTTAAGTGACTGTCCAAGATCACACAGCTTGAATATTGTAGGCTCAAGATTTGAACCCAGCTCTGTCTGAATGCCAGACCCACCCAGACCCTTCACTATTACACTGACCAGCTCCTGCCCTCAAGGTCCTTTTTATAATTTGCTCATGTAGGTGAAGTGAGAGAGCCCAAAGGATCTAATTTACCTGGCAGGTTAGGACCATACATGTTCAAAGCAGTCCCCCATGCCTCCAGCCACCTCCTGCCTCATCCTTACTCTGCCTGCTGAGATAGTCAGATGCCATTCTAAGGCTGGCAAAACTCTATTATTCTCCCCGGAAAGATGGTAACCTTAAAACACAGGATAGCCCCACACTGATGGGAGTTAGGGGGATTGTAGAAGAAATAAAACCTCCACATCAGGGAATCCAAACATGCAGCCCACAGTCACAGTTCTGCCGCTGCATAGTGGTATTTTCATCACAATGTATTAATAAAATGCTTTCAAATTCTAATCATTTCAAATGATGAATCTTTGCAAAGTAAACAGATGTTACTCTTGCTCCATGAAAGAATACAGAGTGATTCCTCATAAAATCGCCTTAAGCTTAACCCTGACCTCACCTGCTTTAATTATGCATGACAGCAAGTCAGACTCCCTTGCAACGAGCAGGCATTCATTACCTGTAATTCCTATTTTATAACTTTTTTGTTTGATCTATCCCAGAATTCATTCTGAAGAAATTCAACAGAATAAATGATCATTCCCCCTGACCACTTGACTGCTGCTTTGAATATGTAATGTGGCTACACATGTATATTATTTATGAAAAATTGATTGCTGTAACATCTCAATATTCCTTTCATGCTCTGCGAATGTGGACTTAATACGTTGCTTCTGAAACCCCGCGGCTGGCCGGGACGACGTGCCAATACGCTGAAGAGGCAAACGGGTTTATTGGTTTGGGCTGCGTGTCCTCGGTGAGGAAATTAGGGAATTCCTATGCAAAATCCACTCTTGTCTGCATCTCAGGAGCACGATGACTGCGTTAGCTTACAGGGCAGTCCTCGGTCAATAAGGGGGACCACGCAAGCCAGAAGTGGTCTCTAACCAGGAGCACCAGCCTGTGTTTCTCTGAGGACCCTCTTGAGAGAGAAGCACGTGCCCTGTGGGGAGACCCAGGATGCAGCCTCTCTCCAGCTCGGATGCTCCCAAGAGCCCAAGAGGGTGTGCTTTTCGGTCCCCCTGACGCAGACATTGAAACAAGGCCTTGCACCATGGAGTTCACTTAGAAGGAGATTCCAGGAAGAATCAGTAGGGGTGTAGGGAAATGAGACAGGGCACAGACGGAGCCAACACGGGGTGTGTTAGTTTTCAAGAAGTTTGTGACCATGGCTGACCCCTGCTGGGAGCTCTGGGACACCCAGGGGCGAGGGAGTGGGGGCACATCCTCCAGCACCCCCTTGCCACTGGCTTTATTGCTCAGCGTTCCTGGCTGGCTCAGCCAGACAACTCAGACTGGACCATGGAGGGCTCAGGGGACAGTGTCTGCGGCAGCATCGCTCCTTAGGGTTTACCAGACGCGGGTCCCGCATCCCTCCCTGTGCCCCTGGAGGCCTGGGAGTCCAGCTGAGTGGCCTTGTGAAGGAAGCCCTGTCTGCTCCCCTGTCTGCGTCTGTGGATTCCAGGTGAAAAGGCTTGGCATGCAGGGGTGGGAGGATGTGGAGCTCTGGATCCTGGTGGCCCTGAGGACCAGAGCCAACTGTTGGGCCAACAAGAACCTTCAGAAGAGAACGCTGGTGCTGGGAGAACGAGAGACTGACCGACCTTGAATAAGGAGCAGGAGGTGAAAGGCCGCATGGGGAACCGAGATAGAAACAGGAGGTGCAGCTGCAGGGACAGAACAGAGAGCCCTGGGCAGTCGGGGGGGATGGGGGCTGCCTGGTGTGAAGTCGCTGCTCCTGGGGGCCTGGGGGTGCTTGGGGCAGAGGGGCCCCAGTTGTCTCTGCCGTGATGCTCAACGTGCGGCCAGAGGGCCGCCAGCATCCACATCACCCGGGAGTGGAGAGGAATGAGAATCCCTGGTCCAGCCTGGCCTCTGACTCAAAAGCTACCGTCCGACAAGATCCCCGTGCACAACGATTCCTGTGCACAATGAGATTTGAGAGACTCAGATTCAAGCTCTCTGCTGGGGAGTCCCTTGGTCCCCCGTGGGTCTCTGGGGACTGAGTAAGAGGCGCCGACATGGCCTCATTGTTTCCCGGGCACCCGGCTCTGCGTTGTCTCATTTCAGTCTCCATATGAGGATGCTGGCGGGGACACCGTTGTCCTCCTTGTTCAGATCAGACCCCCAGGCTGCCCCCAACACACCACGGCCCGTGCATCTGGCCTGGACACAGGTCGGCTTTCCCTGGACCCCACGCTCCCCAGGCCAGAGGGGCCGTGTGGCCTGACCCGCCCTCCATCCCACAGGACGTCCAGAAAGTCCTGTCCAAAGACCAACCCCAGGCAGCAGAGTAGCCTGATCACGTCTTATTCAGATGATTCTAGGAAGATTTCCAGACAAGACAAAATATTTTGCTTTGTTTTGAGCCCAAACTGAAGAAGATGGTGAAAGACAGACAAAGTAATGGAGCTGGAGCCAAGATGTTGTTTTTTTGGTTTTTTTTTCAGCTGAATATTTTTCATCGGGCATCTGATACTCTTTAAAGGTCAAATATTACTATTGTTCATTTCCTCATCAGATAGCTAATCAAGTACTGTGCATTTGCTTAAGGTCACAAGTGTTAGTTACTGATGAAAATAAAAATCTATTCTTGATTTTGTAAGAGGAAGGTGTGATTCGAGTACACTCTTGTAGAAACAATTTTGCATTCAGGGCAAGCATGTTCTGCACAGATTTGAATATGGGGAAATAATGGTGTTATCCCAGATAAAGGATCCCGAATCCAATCTCTGACCACCGTGTGTGAGGCTCCTGCCCTCCTGGGTGTTTCCTATCTGCACCCTAGGACACTGGCACTTGCTGTTCCCTCTGCCAGGGACATTTTTCCTGCAGTGTCGACCCACTTGCTCTCCTGCCCCCTTCCTGCCCCTGCCCAAAGGAGGCCTCCTCTCCAGGGGCCCTGCTGAGAACTGGGTGTAGGATCGCACGGCCGGCATCGCTACTTCTCTTCCAGGCCACACGTGTGTCACTTACCATGGGACATGGGGATTCTCTGTTTGTGGACTCGTTTGCTTGCCTGCTTGTTCATGTGTTCTTTGTCTTCCCACCAGAGCCACGAGGGCAGGAATTTTCACCTGTTTTGTCCACTGCAATTTTCCAGCGTCTGTCATATACAGAGCGCTTTGCTCTGTAAATACTTGTTGCCTGAATAAAAGCAGGCCTGGCAGACAGGAGGTGGATGAAGCCTCAGTTTGAAGAACTAGTTTTGTAAGTTATAGAATTTTCTTCCTTTCTATAAAAAAGGAGCATTCCAATAAATAAACACGCAGACCACTTTCCCTAGTGGGGCCGGGTCTCCCTCGAGCCCCGGGACATCAGGCAGGAGGAGCTGGGGTTGGGGGCTGGCCGAGGGGAGCAGGAGGTGGAAGCAGCGGGATTGAAATTAAGGTGGGTCTGAGTGTCTTCCTGATGAATGAGGACACTTGCCCAGGCATCCCTCACAGATGCAAAACCCCTTGTGTCCTTTGGTGTCTATTTGTATTGAAACAGTTGGGATCCCACCTCTGGGTGAACTCGTTTCCATAAGGAGTGATCTCCTGGGCCTTGCCGGGGCCTTTCAGATCAGCGGGCTGCAGAGTGTAAGGGGAGCTCTTCAAGCCATCTGTGTGCAAGGGCAGCTCTGGACGAGATGATGGCCACTCGTGGTGACCCCAGGCTGGGTGGATTACGATTGATGAGCAGCAGGTCGTCAGCACATCACTCACTGAGGGCAGCAGATGCTCATGAGGGGAGTCTGAACTTGGCCGAGAACCAGGGCCGGCATCCTGGGAAGGAGGTGCTGGGGGTTGTGGTTTGAAAGAAGAAGCAGAGGACCACTAAGCCCGCACTTACTTCCTGCCGGGGGCTCGGTCTCTGTCACAGCAGCTCCACGTGCCTGGAAGGCCCTCGGGGGTGGAGGGGGGCTCCTCCTTCTTCCCCATCCCTGCCCCCCAACCGCCGTCACCGACACAGGGCCCAGTCAGTGAGGGGCGGGGGGGGCACTGCTGGGTCCTGGAGTGACACCCTGGGCCCTTGCCCCTGCGAGGGGCTCGCGGCGTGACACTGCCCTGCTGATGTGCTCGCCCGCCCCCGCCCCCTCCCTCCGTCTTGGCTTCAGTTTCACCCTCACGTTCTCAAGTCGCCCTCCCTCTTCATTCTCTATCAGGACACCTTGTGCCTTTCCTTCAAAGCTCTGATCGTCAGGATCCCAGAGATGCCAGGGTCTGTGCGTTTCGGCTGGGCTGTTGCTTCCACGTGGCTGAGGCAGGGTCTGCATGGGCTTCATGATTCACCTGCCGAACCCACGGGCCAGTGCCTGGGTGCTTGTCCTTCTGTGTTGCTGAACAGGAGGGAGGGACGCGCAGCCTCGTTGGCATGAGAGCCGAGAAATGGCACCCATGATTGTTAAGGGAGCGTTCTGACCTCAGGAGGGATGCGTCTGGGGGCTGGAAACGTCCCGTCCCTGATCCGGGCTGGGTCCGCGGGAGTGTGTTCAGCCGAGCGCTGATGCCCGCGCTTTTCTGCCCGGCTGTTATGCTGGGAAAGCAAGTTAAAGTCAATGACCAGCGCCCACTGAGTATCAGATGCTGTGCTAGACACTGGGGTGGGAGTGGAGATAGGGGGAGAGAAGAGCCAGCTCCCCGTTCAGGGCTGCAAGGAGAAAGCCTAAGATTTTACCTCTCGGTGGCTGGCACAGAGATGGTCAGAGGGGTGCTACCCCAGCCCTGGGTGCAGGGAGCAGTTCCTGGAAGGGGTGACTTCAGCACGAGTGTTAAAGGCGGTGCGGTTGGGAGGAAGGGGACCCCATGGGGGTCCTTCCCTCCCGTGGATTCAGGTAATTTGTGTCCAGTTGCCTAATTTAGTGTCTGGTGAGAAAAAAACAAAAGACTCCATCCGATACGCCAGTCAGTTGGCAGCTGAGGTAACACAGCTCAGCACCGGCCGTCATGGGGCATTCAGGGGCCTGGGCCACCTTCCTGCTTCAGGTGGCTGTTTGGTTCTGTACACGAGTGACTGTACACGGAGGGGACATGGAACGGCGATGGGGCAGTGCTGTTTGGTGGCTGTGAGTCGTGGCTCTGAGCCAGCCTGTCTGTACTTGACTCTCACTTATCCTCTCTGAGGCAAACACACCCAGAGGGTTGCACTGGAGTCTCCGTCTGGAGTAAAGGGACAAAGGGTCAAAGCACTGGTGACGGGCCAGCCCAGAAGCAGCCCGAGTCCATGGGGGAGCAGGAGGCAGAAGCAGGGGCAAGGGTCCATCAGGCCAGACGCAGGTTTGGAAGTGTTCCCCTGGTGACCTGGGGTGGCCAGGCCTGGGGGCTCCCCTGGACTATTGGTGACTCTTGGTGGCTTCTGGTCACTTATTCCAGCCGTATCTCTAAGACCAGATTGTCCTTTGAAACTAAGGCCACCTTTCGCCAAATCAGCAAGGCCGAGGGTCACTGCTCTGCTTTCTTCCTCACCCTCTGGGGTGGTGTGTCTGCTCCCTGCCCTTTCCACTCTCCTTGAGGGGTCCCACCACTCAAGGGGATGCAGGAGCCGTGATGGCTCCCAATCCCTTGGTTTCTGGATTTAGTTGTCGTTGTTGATTTTGGCCTTTGCTGTGATAATGAGATTCTGCTATTAAAATCATTTTAGGTAAGACTGAATTTGGGAGATTTGTTCCTTGGTATAAGTGACTTGCATTTTAAAATGTGGGCATGTTCCCCAGGCTGTCCAACCTCAGATATGTTTTATGGCCCCGGAGGGAGGTCTGACCTTGCATTTCCTGCGCGGTCTGTATGTGGATGCACAACAGTATTTCATGCACGGGTGGCATCCCCACCTCCACCCAGCGCCCTGACGTTCATTTAGACTATGCACTGTTCTCCATCCGCTCCCCCCAGGGCCTTTCTGAGTTAAACCACTAAAGGCTGCTGCGCAAATCACACAGCCCCCTGCCCACAGTTCACACACTTCATTCTTCCTCTGGGTGTGGAGGGTCAGCGAGATGCTTCGATTCATTAGTTATCAGTGACTTCTTGGAAATACGCCAGGCTCCCTTCTCGCCCCCCCTGAGTTGCAGCCAGAGCTGGGCTCGTCCTGGGCTCGTCCTGGGCTGGAGATGTCGGCTCCCTTGGAAATCACGGGGTGTAATGAGGGGTTAACATATCAACTGCCCCAAGGAGCCCCTGAGTCATCTTCCGCAGAAGGTCAGCCCACCCTGAGCCTGTGTATAATGACTGCTTCTTCGAGATACTTACTCTCCTTCATTTAAAATCGGAAAATACGACTTAGTTACTCTCCTTCAATTAAAATCGGAAAATGCACAGAGCAGAACATTTGTCTCAGCTAACATTCAGGGAGATGCATCTTCAGACTAAAAATTACTCTCCAAACATGGGAGGGCTGATTTCAGGGCCTACTGACAAGTCGGGTCTGATGTGATTGTTTCTCTGAAAATCAAGGAGGCATGATCCTTCTCACCCTGGATGGGCTAATTTTGATACGGAGAGGGCACGGGAACTTGGTGGGCCTGGAGGAGACCTGTGCAGTCCCCCAGATGCTAACAGCACCCCGCGCTGTCTGTGCTGCCCAAGCCAGGGTCTCAGCTGTCCGTGTCTGATCAGCAGCTGCCTCCTGCCCCCCTGAACATGGCTAACAAACAGCTCGTTTTTCAGACAGATGTTTCTGTTTGTTTCAGATTTGGGTTCCAGAGGGAATCTGGGTTTCTTGTTTACAAAATGAAGACTGTACTTCAGTTTGTGCAAGATATTAGGTCCCCCAAATACCTAGACCACTGATGGGGAGACCAATGGCTCGGGGCCAGGGGTTAGGAGGGAAAATGGTCATTCTCTGAATATTTCTGCGGTCCCCAGCCCGAAGGATGTAAGACCCTTCTGTCCACAAACTAATTTCTACCCTATTACTGCCATACATACCTTGTTCACCCCAAAACTCAGTATTTCTTTCTTCTGATTATATAAATAATTCATGTTCATTATTAAAACAACGGAACAACACATAGAAATAAAATGAAGTAAAAATCTCCTGAGTCCCCATCACCCTAATCTAACCCCTGCCAAACTTTTGGTGACTGCATGTTCTCACGTGCATCTTTAAACACACAGCACACACACACATATACTATTAATATTTCTATCCACTTCGCTATCATTTTTTTGAGGGATGGACTGAATAGTCTATTCATTTAGAAATCCCTCCAAGACTCTTTTAAAAAATGGTTGCATACTAATTTTCTGTGGATTTTACCATAATCTAGGAAAATCTTTACAACAGTGATGGACATATACTTTGTTTCTAGTCCTTTTTTTCTTATTTTTTTGCCATGCAACAGTGCTGCAGTGTATTTTCATATGTGTGTATTTTTACGCATCTGGTCATCACATTTCCAGAGACTACTGGCTCCTGTTTACTGATGAGAAAAGCAGATGGTTTTCTGTGGAGCTCATCTCCTGGTGGGTACACCGCCCAGGCAGAAACAGAGGCTATTTGCAATTCCATTGTATTTTGTCCTGCGAGAGTTTCTTCGTATTGCCCTGAAGAAGAGCCTTTTTTCATTCCCAGAGCTCCATGTGTCCCTACGGACACTTGAGATCTAGATTATCTCCTCAGATGTTCCAGGCTCTCGGCTGCCATCACATTTATACTTTGCTTCCCCATCAGTATCAATGGTGCCTCCAGCTGTGGCTGGGGACCCCCGGGGATGAGTAGCTGATGTGCCGGAGCACCGGCAGTAGAAGCCCCTCCAGACCCCTCCTGGGTGCCCAGCCTTGACGGACCTCTGCTGGTCGTCCTGGCCCGTCCGTGTTCAGTTTCCTAACTCTCAATCAGTTAGCCTTCCACGAGAAGCATGTTCTAGGCTAGGAAGACACAGTAGTCCCATCTCCAGACTCCTGCGTAGCCAGCAGAGGGAGCAGGGTGGTGATTCTGGGGTTTTGTCCCGAAGGCGGCACTAAGAGTCCAAGTGGGCATTAGAGAAAGAAGATTTCGGTTGGTTAGGGTAAGCACGTGCCTGTCTCCACACTTAGGGTTTCAGGAAGCAGATTCTGATTTCAGAGCACAGGCAGAAGGGCTGAGTTCTTCAGGGTTTGGGGGAAAAGTAAAATTTGATACAGTCTCAACACAGCCAGAACAGGTCTTAGGGGCCAGCAGGACAGAATTCCTAGATGTGGCCTGTACATCGGAAGTCAGGAAGGTAGAAACTAGATTTTGAACTAGGGATCTGGGTAGAATCTAGACAGCCTGGTAGGCAGGAGGTCAGGTTCTGAGCTAGGGTTGCAGGAAATTTGAAGGGCAAATTATGTTCAAGCAAATCTAGACTTTCGCATGAGTTCTGATTGCCTCTGACTCAACACTGTCCTCTTTGCAGACTTACAGTAGATTTTTTTCCCCCAGTGATCCCCGCCCACCTCAAACCTGAGAGTTATGCTTTCAAGCGGTCAGGAACAAGTATAGCCGGGGCATTGACAAGCAGATCCATTCACGTGAGGGCAATGGGCAGCTACAAGTTTGGGCAAGAAATGCTGAAAATGACAAAGGTTTGGCAGGAATGTTGTTTTCTACTTTAAGATGCCTGAAAGACATTTTAACACTAAACTCCCATGGAGCTTTCCTCTGGATGATATATAACTCCATTTACTGCTGTAATCTGGGTAACAAAATGAATACTCCATCATTGTACTATGAATAGTAAATTAACCCAGATAAAAGTGTTCTACATCCAATCAAAACCATTAAGTAACTAGGAGACCAAGATTGGTGAGGATATTTTGTAGGCAATTATAACTAATGAATACATTAACTTCAAAAGGGCGGACGGTTTTGGAGGCTTTCTGGTCTCTCCATATAAAATGAGGGTAGGTGGGAAGAAAGCTGAAATAATTTTGTAAAAAGGACAGATTTATTGATGTACGAAGGGCCATTTAGAGGGAAAATGAGTTCTTAGGGGAGACTTGGGCATAATAGACATCAGCGTAATCATTAAAAAGAATGAAAGAAATGCTCCTTTTCCACCACCTTTTACAGTCAGGCTACACGAGACCAGAAGAGCTCTTGCTTTTGTAGCCTTTGTCCTTTTTCATAGATTTCAGTTGGCAAATTTTTGCTATCTTTTAAGAAATGCCATTTATTGTATTTTAAATGTAAAATTAATGCCTACTAATTGGGGACAGTATGAAAAACACACAAAAAAAACAAAATAAAAACAAAACCAATCTATAATCCTATCACCCAGAGACAACCATTATTAACATTTTAGGGTAACATAAATTATATGTTTGGGGGTAGTTGTAGTTTATTCCATTTACTTAAGAATAATGGTTTTAATATTCTGCTAAAAATGAAACCTCTTATATAAAATTCAAGCCATACAGAAAAATACAAAGAAAGATATGAAAAGCTATCACCTAATCTCTCAACCATCAGAAGTTAATTATCCCCAGAATTATCCCCAGTTCCTGCATCTCTCTCCAGCATATGTGCTGATAAGAGAGAAATAGATCAAGTACCTTCTACAGAAAAGGGATAATTCTGGGCATCCTGTTTTAATGCAAAGAAAAGATTTTTTTTTTTTTTTTTTGGCTGTACCGGCACGGCTTGTGGGCTTTTAGTTCCCCGACCACAGAGTTCTAAGCATTGGACCACCAGCGAGTTCCCCAAAAAAAAGTATTTTGTTTTTTTTAATAAGGCTCTAGGCAACACTGTCTTCTCTTTCCTCACTTCCAGCAGATTTCCTTCGCCTGCAGGCTCAAGCCCAGACTCCACAATGACCTGACATTGAAGAGTCTTCAGCCATGGCCATGGGGCTCCTCCATCAGGCCAAGTGGCTAATGGGGCATCTTAGCTTCTGCTACCGTCCCACACCTGCAGATCCAAGGGAGAGAGGAGCAAACCCAAACACCAAACAAAGCAAAACTTCCAAGAGCTAAGCAGTAATGCCCATGAATTAAGCGGTCACTTACCTTAAAAGCAAACAAGTAACCCTGCGCATGAACATTCCCATTCAAAGGGGACCCTGGCCTCTTCTTGCCATATGGGAATTGGACACACGATCACATTTTTCAAGAGGATCCAAAGACCTACATTTTTACATGTTGACAGTAAATTTAAGCATTTTAAAAAGTATGTAAAGCAAACGAAGCCCATCGATGGGTCAGCCAGATTTCTTCTGCTGATCTAAACATGATTTTGTGCACTTCAGGACATCAGTAAAATTTGAATATCAAATGAGCAATGGGTCATTTTTAGGGAAACTGCATTCCATGCAATATTTGGGACATATTTCATTGTTCACCTGAGATTCGCGTTTACCTGGGCATCTTGAGTTTTCTCTGGCTGCCCTCAGTGATGAGCTCCTCCAATCCATGTCGCCCCTGCTCGCAGGACATCTGTGGGTCCCAAGGAGGCGTGTGTGGGCCTTCTCTCTCTGCCCTGGATTTCAAAGTATTTGGCAGCTAAGCGTCATGTTTGTGTTTTGGTTCATTTCTTTTTTCACTGATAATATAGTTTTGTTTTCCTCTTGGTATTATTTCTTTTTGTTTTCAGTGGATTTTGAGAAAGTAGTGGGGTGAAAATGCATTTTCTTAACATCCTTGACTGGCAGTCTTTGCTTTTTCATGTAACATGATATCCTGTAAGTTTCCTCACCATTAAATATTTTTTAAATACATTTTTCTTGGCTGCCCACAGGTCCTCCTATGAATTTTCCAAACCTGCCTCAGGTGAAGTTCAATTATATTGAATGCCCAGAAACCCTGTGTACAAATATTTGAGCTAGAAACAGAATTTAATGGAAGAAATGATCCATCCTTCTGTTTGGTCAGTGCAGAGGCCAGAAGAAAAGGGAAAGAACCATCAACAAAAGGTCATCTTTGACTGTTCTTAGGAAATTCTAAATACGGCAGATCATCCCAAAGCTCTTTCCAGAATTTCAATAGGTTCTCTTATCTTTACCTTAAACATACCGGAGGAAGATTTCTTTTTTTTCCTCCAAATCATCTGGGAATCCCTTACTATTAACTGTTGTCTGTGGGCTTCTAATGAGCTTGGTAATTACTCATTTTATCTCAAGGCCAACCCTACTAACCAGGTTTGGTGTGATTAAGAAAATTGCTAATTCAAGCTATTACTTTTTTTGTTTTTTCTGGTGGAGGTGATTCTTATGTAATTAAGCCACATTGTAAAGAAAAACTTGATACATTGGCTTATTTGGGTTTTGACATTATGATTAAAAGTACTAGGTTTTCCTTAACAGTTTGCTGCAAAGAATGTTGACATTCCACTTGATATCCATTGGAATCTGAAGTTATGTAAGAGACAACAGTAAATTTACAGCTAGCGAAGGAAGGTGCTACAGTGTCCTGTCTGGTCTGCATGATCCATTTAGGGGGCATCTGCCTCCCAGTAGCTGGTTCAGATTATAAGGTCACCACGGAGACCAGGTGCCCTTCCCAGCATAACCACATCCCAAGGTGGATGCTGTCTGTTTTAATGGAATGAAACACGCTGATGACTCCATTCTATTTTCTGTCATTTTTCCAGATTTGGTCCAACAAGTGTAGTATAATTTGTCATCTGTGTTTTCATTTTTATAGCTATTGTTTTAAATTTTGTTAGTGGCTTCTTTGATTGCCATTTTTCTGAACTTAAAACATGAGGCCATTTGTTTAGCATTTTGGACATCCATAGGCCAGTTTCTCTGTTCCTCCGAGAGAGGATCATATTGGTGTGTCTTTGTTCAGTGTGGGAGGCACCCCTCTGCCAGAACCTGGACGACGTCGGGCCACGCAGTGCCTGCCGGCCGGACTGGACGATCCGTCTTTGTTTTGGCAGTTAATTTCTTAGTCAGTCATTTCTGGCTAGGATATTAAGAAATACAGAAAAAGACAGAAAGAAAAGAAGGAAGAGAGGAAGAAAGAGGACGGGAATGGGGGTGGAATAAGGAAAAATCACGGTTTCGTGATAGTCACAAGTACAGAAGGATCACTGAGGTGTATTTAGCCGGAGGTTGAGGGTGTGGCAGATTCTCAGAACATCATTTAAAAAATAATAAAGTTTTATTCCAAAGAGAAATCAAATCGGTAGTGGCTCTAAAATGCTAACCTACCCAATGACAGTTTGTACCTAAGATACCTCTCAGTGTCTGGAGGCAGCAAGACAAAAGACAACGACATGTCTATACTGTCTCCTGGGGAGAAATCTACAAAAAAAAAAAAAAAGAAAGGAAAAAAAAAACCCCCGCGTAGTCTCTTCTCTCCGACACATCACAAGCCCCAAAGCTGACAACATTCCGACCTTGGAGTGTTTCTCGCTGGCCAGAGCACAACTTGATTTTCAGTTATGACTGAGTCAGCATGGCTGTTGCCAAAAGCTTGTTTTGACTTGTAAACAATACAAGTTTGCGGTAGAACTCAGTGATGGCAGAAGGAGATGGAATGCTAAGTTATCATCTCTACATTCACACTTCAGATTTCTGTAGCTGCTTCTTTGCTTTAATTCTTTGCCAGTGTGTTTCCTGTTATTTTTGCCAACCTCTTGTTTTCAAACCACTTGCCAGTGTGCTGTCTCTCTATTCAAGTAATTCAAGGATTCGCTGTTGGAAAACGGAAGATTGTTTCAGCTCCCACAGACATCTATCCCACGAGCTTTGAAATTTCCTTTCCTTTTCATATTCTTCCCTTCCTTTGTTGAGTCAAATGATGCTGTATTCTCAATGATAGCAGACAGAAGAATACAAAATTAAAATATGTATAATTTAAAAATATATATAAATAAGATTTATTTTATGTACCATATTTATATCTCATTCCACTTACAAAGGAATCCCCTTTACTCCCCTGATGTTTTCTCTCTTAAGTGAAAGTACTTTGTTCACTTTTGCTACTTAGTCCTTTATTTCTAAATCTACATAGCCTGCATCTGTTTGCTGTCTCTGGATGGGTTAAATTGCCAGCAGTTAGAAAACTTCATACTGGGATCCAAATGTGAACTGGCCAACCTCGAGGAAGCTTATCAAATCTTGATTAAGTTGGAAAGGGGGAAAAAGCCATTTATTTCTCTGAATGGTATCATTTTTTATGATCAAGACTGTGTTATTTGGGTGGTTTTCTGCCTGGTAACCATCGAACACGTTACAGGGCCATTTATGCTGACATATCTCAAAGTTTTCTTCTGTGTGTAGAAGATTGATCCCCCTGTGCTCTATTAAAAACAAACATCTCTTGGAAAGGAAAGCCTCCCGTAGAAGAGAAAGAATTGATTCCGTGTCCTGGATCTGACCGATGTAGTAGGCAGGCTCCACGGACCTTTACGCACTGTTGAATTCCATACCCAGGAAAACTGCGTAAAGCGTGCTCTCAGTGGTTTTAGTGCTAACAGTTTTCTGAGGCCTCAGTTTTATATCTCTTTTCTTGACTCCATTCTTGATTTATTCTCCTGCATCACACTACCTAGGAGTCCTTGAAATTCCAGAAAATCAGGATGGAGAAGGGTGGATATACGTACCCCCAGGACACTGCCCGGTGCTTTCCACCTGCCCTGCCTAATACCCATTTTATGAGTGGCTTAAATTACGTTCAAGTATTAGTGAGAACATTATTGGGGCTTTATTTACTCTCTGTCCTCTCGGGGCAGCGAGCTGGTGCACCCCTGCTGCTGAAAGGCACTGAGGAAATAGGCTGAGAACATAGTAGGCCGTCAATAAATATTCATGGACTTGGCAGGAAGAGAGAAATGACATTTTCAAAGGTGACTAATGAAATCTGGAGTCCTAAAAATGTGTATATGGATCGAGTTGTCGTTTTAAAAAGAGAATTGGACGAGGAGAGCAGAATGCTGCAGCATTAAAGCCACGTGAGATCAATTCCTCAATTAAGGCCCCGAACAGCATTTCATGGGTTTCTTTGTGCCTCTGTAGGCATTGCTCTATGGCACATGCATCAGAGTCCGTGAATTATCTTCTTCCCCTCATTCACTGATCCGTCCCACACATATTTCCCGAACACCTACTATGTGCCACTACTGATGAACAGGGCAGCGACAGAGAGTGCCTGACCCATGGCCACAGGGAGCATATATTTTAGCCCAGGGGTCAGCAAACTATGACCCAGAGGCCAAATCCAGCCCCCTGACAGTTTTTGTGTGACCTATCAGCTAAGGAAAGGGTTTTATACTTTTTTAACAGTTGAAAAAATTTCCAAAGAAGAACCATGTTTGGTGACATATGAGAATGATTTGGCATTCAAACCTAGTGTCCATCATAAAGGTCTTATTGGACAGAGCCACGCCCACCACCTACCCGTCCTCTGTGTCTGCTTCCAGCCAGACACCGTGCAGCCCACAAAGCCTAAGCTATGTGCCGTCTGACCCTTTACAGAAATATTTACTGACCCCAGTTTTAATGAATGAGAAAAACAAGGTGAGTAACTTTCTTTAGATGGAACCTGACTCCAAACCCATTCATTCTGCGACACATACGACATGGTCTTTCTCTGATCTGTGGAGACCTAAGTGTTCGTGTGACTTTTTACTCAACCTGACCAAGCAGCAGATGATGTTGGTTGGTAGCCACGTGACATGGGGAGGCACCTTTCCAGACTGATGTGGCCCTCTGATGTGGAAACCGTGAGACTTCTGTCGCAGTTCTCCCTGGGCAGTGGCAAAGGATGGACTGAGACGATGGGGGTGAATGGAGATGGAGACACCAGGGTCTGGGCTCTTACAGCCACGGGGGCGGAGTCCTCAGCGACTGAACGATGAAAAAGATGAAAGCCCTCCACCCACCCTCCAAGTCTCTTCGTTATTTTCCTTCTAAACAATATATCTTGCCTGATATGAAAGGTCACCATGACGGTGAAATTTTTCCACATTTATTTCCCATCTGTTCCTTAAAGGGTTTAAGGCAGTTTTCAACCAAAATATATGCATATTCTCAAGTTGTTACAATAGCTAGATAATTGTTTAATCCCCAAATTCCAACTTTTTTGTTTGTTTTTAACCATAATTGAGCAATTTCTGATAGTGTTTTTACTAGTCTGAAGCAATCTTTCTATAATCTACCACATAAAGATCCTTAGCTGATATTCTCTTTTTGGACAAACACTGAAATATTATCCTCAGGATTATATTTATTAAATATGTTTCCAGTCCTTCTGTGTCCTTGCCAAGCCTGAGACCCACTGGGTGGGTGCAGTAGAACTTTACATCTCCACAGGTAGGCTAACTAGCTTCCCCTGATAAGAACTTTGCTTAAAATGCGGAAAATGTCTTATTTTGCTCTACCTCACAATGAAAAAACTCTTAATTTAGGCTCAAATTAACCTTTGTCTTGATAAAGCCTAACATTTTCCCATTTGTGTCTTTGCTAATTGTTTTCTGTGTATCAGAATCACTGAATCATGACTGAGCGAGTTTTGATTTCTGTTGCTGATTAATCCCAGCGCGACCTCATTTGCGTGTCCTGATATTTGTCTATACTGCTGTCAGTGGAGTTGTGTGCTTGGTCATTAACTCCTGGTAGAACTGGGCATCCTGGCTGGTCTGAGCCCAGGGCTGTGGGCTGAGGAAGTGTCTGCAGCCCCTGTTGATTTTGTTCATTTTCTCTGGGGACGTGCACCCGGCGGGTACCCTTCTCCACGTCAAATCATCATTATTACAGTGTGGCCCTGTGGTCAGATGTCCCGAGTTAAAAGCCATCAGTACCTGGAGCAAGTACTTAATCTTTTTTAAGCTTCAGTTGCCTCATCTGTTAACCCAGTGATCACAGCATTAAATGCATAATGGATGTAGAAGTTGTGGTAGCTTCAGAAAGGAAGGCCCTGGGTGCCGTGCTGTGGTGATTGTCAACAGTATCTTTATTGTCATTCTCATTCTTTGAAAAGAACAAAAAGTGACAACTTCACCCCAGTCTTCCAGGTCATTCCTCCCATTTGGTCACATAACTAGGTCTGGCTCTCTTTTTAAAATATATCCTGTTTGGTACATTTTTATCTTTTGTTCATAATGGAAAATAATGCATTTAAGAAAATGTATTGCTTTATCTCTATTCCCCCTTCTGGAGTTCCTATTATACTTTTGTTGGACCAATTTGTTCTGCTTTCCATGTAACTGAATCTTAACCCATTTTCTGTCTCCCTTTCTCTCTGTGCTGATTTCTGGGTAGTTTCTTTATCTCAATCGCCAGCTTATTCATTCTTCCAGTTATTTATCTGCTGTTTAACTCATTCATTGGTTGAGCTCCTAATTTCTATGACTGGGATTTTCGTTTGGTTCTCTTTCAATCCTGCCCGTTCTACTTTCACTGTGTCTTATTCTATTCTCATGGCTTTGCTTCTTTCTTTGGGGTCATTTTGAACGTTCTCAATTTGTAATAGAATTTTTCTATCATTTGCAGTGCTTAGGGTTCTAATCTTGCTGTGTGTCCCGCCTGTGAATTCTCACCTGTGGTGGAGTATTTCCTCAAGTGTGTCTTAATTTGAATCCTGAATCTCTGTTGAGTGGGGTTTAGCTGTGGGAACTTCATGTGCCTCGGTCGAGGGTGTGCTTCCCCACAGCAATTTCATGCTTGTTTCTGCCAGATGTCCTGGAGCTGTGGCTAGCTGTAGACCAATTTCTATGTTAACTCCTTGGCTCGGAGGTTTGGAGATCATCTGAGAGTTGAATTCTGAACTCCAAACCCATGTGGGATTCAGGCTCTGGTGATCGGTTCTCAGGAGAGACCTTTTATTTTCCTTTCCAAGGTGAGGCCAGGCAGAAACAGACAAGCTCTGCAGTGTTGTGGGTGGATGCTGCTTTTCTGGATTATCTTTTCACTAAGGGGGTGGTTTGTGAGGGTCCTAGCTTAGTGACGGTCTCCATCCTGCCTGCCCTCCTTGCTCTGTCCTTGCCGGGACACACATGTCTAAGTCGGCGTGCTTAAAATGGGTTCCCTAGGCCAGCATGTTCAGCACCATCTGGAAGCTTTTAGAAATGCAGAATCTGTCACCCCAGATAAGACCAACTAAATCAGAAACTTGGGAGGTGGGCTGGGGTGTAGCAGAGTGTGTTTTCATAAGCCCTCCAGGTGATCGTGGTATACCTGGAGAACCACTGCCCCAGGGGAGCCGGCTGACAACCCTCTGTACACACCCCTGGCCTTGTCAGGGCGGTGACAGCTCACTTGGTTGCCTCCTTGGTTTTAAGTTCTTCTTTCTTTCTTGAACCCGGGCATTCTTCATTCTTTCCAGCTCTCTTGACTATCCCTATAAAATCGTGTTTATTAGTTTTATCAGCATTTCTAACTAACAGCAGGAGTGTTTTCAGTTATCTGCTCTGCTCTACTGCTGGAGAGTCGATAGTTACAGTGTTTACCTGTGAGCTTGTTAATGACCATTCCCATCCAGACTGTCAGCTCCCCAAGGGCAGAGACAACGCCTTTCTTTGCTCTTGACTGAATGGTCAGCTCCTACACAGCATGGGAAACTTAGCAGTCACTTGACAAACATTTGCAGGATGAATAAATAAATGAAAAGGTTAGACTTGAAATTCCTACTATATCTGTATGAGGACATTCTGTCACAGTTAGATTGTTCAGTATCCTCCCCCCTCCAACCCCATATTCTGGCTGTTTGCAGATTCCCATCCCCTATGTGGAACTTTCGCTCTGTTCTTTCTCCCAAGCCACAAAACTTGAAGACGGGAGCCTCCAAAAGCTGCTCCTCCCCCACCCACACCATCCACCCCCACCTCCCCTTCTGTCTTTTCTGAGTCTAGACATACTGCCCGAGGAATCCTTTCCACCTTTGTAAAGTGCTGTATTTATTGCTCATTTCTGTAGCCGGAGGGTAAACAGGCTCTGAAGGCAGAGCGCCCGGCTTCATTTCTTAGCTTCACCTCTTACCTGGACACACAACCTTAGTCCCTCTGTCTCTGCGTCCTCACCTGCACACTGGGAATCCTAACAGCACCTCCTCATAGTGTTCCCTGAGGACTAAGTGGTCCCCAGAGAGGACTTGACAGAGTGCACCTAACAAACACCCAGAAAGCCCAGCTATTATTTTATTTCCTGTGTCTTCTCTCCCTGAGCAGCCTGTAAATTTCGTGTCTCCCAAGCACCCGCCATATTGCATGGCATAAAGAATGTTTGCAGAATGAAGAAATGAATGAACGAATGAGCATCATTCCAGATAGCAGTAGATTCCAGCGGGTCATGCAGCTCTGGATCCGTTATGCTCCCTAATATAATGTCCAATCTGTGCACTTAACAATAACATCATATTTAAATACTACTGTGTAGTTTTCAAGGTGGTCTCGTATCAATCGTTCCACTAAGTAAACTTTAAAAATAATCTGTACAAGTATTACATGTGTAGGTTCTCTCTGTTAAAAATATCAAACATGGCACACACACAAAAAATTCTCCCTGACTATCACAGACAGGCCTGGTCCCCACTCCATCACTGCTAGCGATTTAGTGGTGTCCTTCCAGGCCTTTTTCTGCATGTTCATACAATAAGTATGTACTTATAGAAGTACAGAGTCTGTGTGTGTGTGTTAAACATTGGTGCGATTATGCTAAAAATATAGGTCTGCAGCTCAATGATTAGATCTCGGAAATCTTTCCATGTCAGTATGTAGAACTGGCTTATTCCAGATAACAGCTGCTTTGTATTCCATTGTGTAAAAATACAATTATAAGGACAGTTGAATTCTCGACCAATCTGCTTTTAGGTTGTTGCAGTATACTTTTATTATGAGCAATGTTGCAAGAATATCCTTGAAACTGACGAACATTCTTTGCTTGACTGAACTTTAGTCAGGCTCCCCTGAACCCTTTCCCCAGCGAGGCCCATCCCTGTACCTCCTTGTGGAATCCAGATTGAGCAAGAATCGTGCAGCTAAGGCACGATTAGTGAGAGTCCTCCACCCTGATACCTGAGCAACACCGCCCATCCCCACTGTTACCCCACGTGATCACCCTGGCCTGCCTTCAGCAAGAATCCTGTTAAGTAGGTTTACCTAGAATCCCTCTCCTACCTGATGTGTCCTTTTAGTAATTTTCCATCCACCGGTGCCCGCCTCCCCACAACTTACTCCTTGGCTATAAATTCCCACTCCTTCTGGTTGTATTGTGAGAACTGAGCCTGGTTCTATGCTGGAGTCTCTCTTCTCCCACTGCACGAGTTTTTTGAATAAAAGCTCCCTTCACTGCTTTAACTTCTGTCTGGTTCTGGTTCTCCTTAACTACATATATATACACACATATATACACATAAACACACATATATGTAACATTGTATAAATAATACGTTAGATACATTGTATATACACATTATGTACAATGCGTGCTTACTACATAAATTATACATCGTATGTAAATCATATACACATATATGCTTTCTCTGTATCAGTGACTACATCTCATTTTTAATTCTTCTGTAAAGGCATCCAGTCTTTGAAGCAGCCCTTGAACATGGCAGAGTAGCAGCATTTCCTGTGCATTTCACACAGATTCAGATTCAACAAACCTTGACGGAGCACTTACTACATACATACATGTTATATGCTGGCGGCCTCACCTCTGGGGCGTGTCTACAGTAGATCTCAGAATGCAGCAGCTCCGCCTATTAATGTCTTCCCATGGGGAGCGGAAGCGGCGCTTTCATTTCTATCCTGGGTACCCGTCCCCAGGTTCCCGCCTCACTGTTCCTTTCTCATGGCTCCCTTTCAAGTGCAGCACCGGGACTCTGCCTCTCAGTTCACATTATGCTTCGCTTTTTTTCCCCTGTTCCCTTCCAGCTTAATTTCATTCTGTGAAAGTAGATTAAAGACATTATCATCTACATATGCATTGTGTTTGCTTCACGTTTTTCAACCTAATTACTAAACTGGCTTAAGGCAAAACTCTTCCTTGCCAACGCCACTCCCCCTCACTCAAGCAACCAAGTTTATTTCCTGTCGCGTTAGAGTGGGATCTGTTTTAAAAAGGATCCTGAGACTGAACACACACACATACACACACATGCGTGAGCGCTGTAAGCACGTACACACACACCCTCCCCTGTGAATACAGTAGCAGCAGAGCTGCATTGATCCCGCAGTGCTTTAAAGAGCTGCCTGGATAGCTAATCTGTAAGTGACTAGTTACTTCTGAGCTCTGTTCACTACGGCCCTCCTCCCTCGTCCTCTTCTTCTGTCACCCTCTCCTGCCCAGTGGTCACACTTGGTGCTATGTGGAAGCCTCCATAACCATGCAATTACTAAGAGAAACAGCAGAATGTAACCACGTTTAATGCCCATGGTTTAATTTAAAACGTGAGAACTGCCTTGAATCCATCAGTGCAAAAGCAAAAAAGGAACGATATAAATTGCTAACAGTAACTTTTGTTCCTATTGTGCTTTCTTTGCCTTAGTTCTTTTGTGTGGATATATGTATCTGGGGGTGGGGCTGGAAAACAGTGTAAGTCCATGATTAAAAAAAAGCAAAGAGAGGAAAAGCTATAAAGAGACTCCTCTCTATTAGTTCAGACCAGAATGCCTTGTGTCTCAATCCAGAAGCATTCTTTACCAACTCAGTGTAATTCTTCAGATACATGTAGATTTCTTTCTCTGTCTCTTGTATTTAGCAATCATAGGAGAATACAATGCTCTCTATTTTGCAACTTGCTTTTGGCAGTTAATCCATATTTGGAGATTCTTTTATACTGGCCCTCATAGAGCTACCTCATTTTTCCCATGGCTATAGAATATTGCATTGTACAGATTCACTTTGATTTATTTAAAGAGAGCCATATTAAGCGCTTTTGACTGTTGGTTATAGTAAACAATGCTGTAAAAAAACAAACAATAGCTTCTACGTGTATCTTTATTTTATATATGTGTATCTACAGAATAAATTCTAAGAAGTGGAATTCTGGGCCACAGGATATGTGCAGGTTTTTTTTTGTTTTTTTTTTTAAATTTATTTATTTATTTTTGGGTGTGTTGGGTCTCCGTTTCTGTGCAAGGGCTTTCTCTAGTTGCAGTGAGCGGGGGCCACTCTTCATCGTGGTGCACGGGCCTCTCACTGTCGCGGCCTCTCTTGTTGCGGAGCACAGGCTCCAGACGCGCAGGCTCAGTAGTTGTGGCTCACAGGCCCAGCTGCTCCGCGGCATGTGGGATCTTCCCAGACCAGGGCTCGAACCCGTGTCCCCTGCATTGGCAGGCAGATTCTCAACCACTGTGCCACCATTTTTAAAGGAAGATTTTTATTGAAGTATAACAGTTGTACAGAAAATGTATAAATCAGAAGTATACAGATCAATGGCTTTTCACAAATAGAGCACACACATGTGATGCCACCCACATCAAGAAAAGCATATTACTAAAAGGAAAGAAGTCTCCTGGTGCTGCACCCAGACATGACTCCCTTCGCCCACGAGTACCCACCATCCACTTCCATCACCATAGCTGAGTTTCCTTCTTTGTGAACGTTGAGTAGTGGAAGCACACAGTCGGTGATCTTTTCTGCATTATGTTTGTGACATCTGTACGCGTTATTGTGTTTCACAGTAATTTGCACATCCTTATTGCTGTGTAATACCTTAAAATATACATAGGACCATAGTCTATTCATTCCACTACTGATGGATATTTGGGTTGTTTCCATGTTTTGTCTGTTGCAGATAACACTGCCACAAACATGCTGGATGTATTTTTAGTGCATAGAAATGTGCGTTTCTGTTGCGTGTATCCCTAAGAGGTGAATTGTTTGGTCATAGATTATCTGCGTGTTCAGCTTCGAAGACCCTCCCAGAGAGATCTGCCCAGTGGTTATAACATTTAATCTCCCACTAGCAGTGCATGAGATTTCAAGTTTGCTCCCCATCCTCACCAATATTTGGTATTTTCTGTCTTTAATTTTATCCATTCTGGTTAAGTACATAGTGACATCACATTTTGCCTTGAATTTGCATTTCCATGATTAATGTTGCTGATTACCTTGTCATAAGTGTAATGGCCACTTGGTTCTTCTTGGTGGGAAAAAAAAAGTCTTCTTTTCCCCCTGCTGGGACATGTGTCTTTTTCTTATTGATTTGCAAGAGCTCTTCATTATATACTGGATCAAAGGCCTTTGTTGGTACAGGTCTTGCAAATATCTTCTCCCTCATTGTGTCTTGGCTGTGCAGGGTCTTAAGACGTCTTTTGTCAATTTTAAGGATAAATAATTAATCATTCTTTCTGGTATGGTTAGCGCTACTGGTGTCCTGCTTAAAAATATCTGCTACCCCAGGTGATAAGATATTCTGTGCGTTCTTCTAAAACACTGACTGTTTTCGCCTTTACATTTTGACTGCAGTCTGTCCAGTTTTAGTTTAAGTGCATGGTGTGTGTCAGGATACCTTTTCTTTCCCGGGTGGACATTCGAGTGGCCCCGCGCCGTTTACTGACAGGTCCTCCTCCCCTCTGTGCAGTGGTGTCACCTGCATGGTACCTCCGGCCTCGGCCCCGCTGGGACAGCTGCTCGCCTACGCGCCAGCGAGCTCTGCCCCCTCAGGCTCCTGTAGGAGAGCCGGCATGGTTGCCAGAGCCTCTTGTCCTTGGCGGCATCTGCACGCGTACCTTTTCTTTCCTTAGCCCTAGAGATGGCCGAGAACACCGCCCTCCTTTTCTGCTCTCTTTGTGGCTTCTGGGCCGTTGCCTTGGACAGTTCAAGGACAAGAGTAAAGAAAATCAGGTTCAACTCTTAACCCTCCTCCTTTTCCAGAGGATCTTGGCCCCTCGCCTCCTGGAACCTCACACTTCAATTTTCATCTCCTCAGGGGACGAGATGGCAGGAAGGTGTGCACACTGATAGCTCTGCCTCCTGACAGATGCTGCTGCCCAGCCCTGCCCCCTCCTCCCTCCCCTTTGCCCCCTAGGGAACTGGGAAGGGACCACAGAGGCTCTCAGAATGGGGGCAGGGGTCTGGGCTCCACTGGATGCACTGCTTTCAAATAGATGCTCATTGGGTTGTTTTCTCCATTTTTCTTTCTTGTTCTCAGTGGTATTATTGTCTGCTATAAGCTAATCCACCATAGCCCCAAGCAGAAACCCAGGTATGGATATTATACATTTTGAAAAATTTAAGAATATCTCTAATTGCCCTTCAAACAGGTCACCCAGTTTATACCGTCTATACACATTAGCTAAAACTAACAAGCTGATATTTAAATGGAAATGCAGGGTGATGCCGAGATGGGGAATTGGTACATTTCCAGCTATGCCTTTTGGGTCCATTTATAACGTTTAATCTACCATCATTCATAGGAAATACACTTGCATTTCACATCAAAGGGACACAAATAAGCCTTTGATGAATTAATAAGAGCTGGGAGGATAAAGACAGGTGGCCTGACCGTCTTCGTGATTTCAAATACGCTGCAAACTTTGTTAATGACATTCACCTTCAGGTTTCCTGTGAAACATGATTCCTGGCCTTAGCTGGGAAATGTGACCTGAAGGCTCACCCACAGGGGCAGCTGGGCAAGACCTGGCCTTGGAGTGAAGTTGCAGCTACTTTGGGCAAGTTCAGGGCAGGCAAGAATGATTTCTGGTCTGTTTTTTTTTTTTTTGGTTTTTTTTTGAGGCGGGGGTTGGATATAGGGGAAGGTTTAATCAGTTGAAATTAAAGACATCAGTTACTGCATGAGTCACCTCTCAGTAGAGTTCAGCAAGTGGACAGAAGCTTATTTTTGAGGTGGGTGGTTGATGGGTGTGTGGTCCCAACCCTGCTCTTCACATGATAATAAGGATGGGTGTGCCCGTGGTCCACTCCTGCTGGCTCTGCCTGCAAACCAAGGTAGCCTCCTTGTTTCTGCATTTGCTCAACACAGAAGTTCACAAGGGGGTGAATAAGACTAGAAAGAAGCCTCTGGAGTTGGAGAAGGATTATCTGTGATGAAACAGAAATGACACATTCTCCAAGGCAATGAGTTTTCACCCAGCTGGATCCTTTCCTCCTGTCCCTTCTCCAATGATGTATTCTCCTGTCTTCCATTTCTGTGGCATATTCCTCCCAGCCTTTGGGGAGTTGTCTGGGATTGACACACAGCCGCTCAAAAGTACATCTCAGAACACTTATTCAGTCCCATGTGTGGAGAACTTGACTCCAGAACTTGGCTCAGGTGTGTCTGTCTGCACAGAAACATTCATTAGACTGCAGACCTTGCACCAGATGAGATGTTCTCACCCCTGGTGGCTAATTAGAAGCAACTGAGGAGGCTTTTTTTTTTTTTTTTTTTTTTTTTAAATAAGGAGGTTCTTATTTAGTTAGTTGAAATAGGGCCTGGGCTTAAATATTGTGCCAAAAGCTCATGTGATGGTAATGTGCAGTTAAAGTTGGGAACTGCAGGTCTGTCCTCATTTCTCACCACCATCCCCATTGCTTTCTCTGCTCTAGGCACCCTGGCCTCTTGAGATCCTCACATACCTCATGGTCACTTCTGTCTCAGGGCCTTTGCACGTGCTGTCCCCTCAGTTTCAATAATTTTCCTCCTGTGTTCACCTGACCAACTTCAAATGACCCTTCGAGTCTCATCACAAATGATTCATACTTCTGGAAGCCCTCAAGATAGCACTCATTTTTTTCATGACCCTTAACATAATTGAAATTCTGAAAATTATTTGGAGGATTAGCTGTGAGTAGTTGATTTCCTGCACCAGACTCATCTTCATGAGTGGGTGTTGTGTTCTCTGCCGTAACCTCAAAGCCTAGCAGAGGGCAGCCCAGAGTAAACACCAGCAATGCTTACCAAGGTCCTCTCCTGTTCCCCCCCTACTCCCCCTCCCATCACCCAGCATCCGCTCAGCAGGCAGGGTGCTGTTAGGACAGAGCTGCTCAGCTCTTCCAGGACCATTACCACCATTTCCAGAGAGCCTGGATTCATGGACCAACATCGCTCAAGTGCCTGCAATGTAATGAAGCTTCTAGGTTCCTCGTCACAGTTTGCCTCTGTGGGAACTAAGACAGTCAGGATTTTAGTTCCTTTTTGTCATTATTTTTATTTTATTGTCTATTTCCCTCTCCATTTTTCTTTCTTTCCGTTGACAATAAAATGCACCAAGTTTAAGCTACAGTTTGATGGGTTTTGACAAATGAATACAGCTGCGTAACTATTGCCATGACCCTGATGTAGAACATTCCTATCACCTGGAAAAGTCCTCCTGTGCTCCTTTGTAGTTAATCCCTCCCTCAGCCCCCTGGCGCTGCTCACCATGGATCTGCTGTTATCACTGTAGTTTGACTATTTGGAGAACTTCATGTTAATGGAATCAAACAGTACGTCATCTTTTGTGGCTGGCTACTGTCACTTAATATAATGTTTTTCAGATTCACCCATGATGCTGTGATCTTTGTAGTTCAGTTTCTTTTTATTGCTATACAGTATTCACTTGTACAGGTGTACCACAGGGTGCTAATCCATTCACCGAGTGATGGACAGCTATTGAAATAGCCAGTGATGGACTGGCTATTTCCAGTTACTGGCTTTTATAAGAAAAGTTTCTAGGAACACTTGAATACAGGACTTTGTATGCATTTTTGGTTTCATTGCTCTTAAATAAATAACTGGAAGTAGAATGGCTGGTAGGTGGTTGTTTATAAGAAACCATCAAAATGTTTTCCAAAGTAGTTGTACCATTTTATTTCCCACCAGGAGGGTCTGAGAGTTCCTATTGCTCCACATCCTTGCCAACATGTTTTATCTTAGCCGTTCTGGTGGGTGTGCAGTGAAAGCTCATTGTGATTTTAATTTGCATTTCCTTGATGTTTAATGATGTTGCATTTTTTTCCATATGCTCATTTGCCACCCACATATTGTCTTTGTTGAACTGAATCGTTAAATCTTGCTCATTTAAAAAAATTAAATTGCCATCTTATTATTAAAGTTTAAGTATTCTTTATTAAAGGACTTATGTCCAGAATATATCAAAGATATATAAATACATAAAAAATTGAAATATATATATTTCAATTTTTTATGGTCTCACTGGCTTGCATCTTGACTTTCTTCACAATGGCTTTGAAGAGCAAAAGTTTTAAATTTTGTTGAGGTTCAAATTATCAAATATTTCTTTTAAGATGTGTGCTTTTTTGTGTCTAATCGAAGAAATCTTTGCATAGCTAAGGGAAATCTTTGTGTAAGTAAAAAATCGTTGCGTAAGCTATGTTTTCTCTTTCATCTATGAGTTTTATAGTTGTAGTTCGTTTATTTCAACCTGTAATCTATTTTGAGTTAACTTTTATATATACTGTGGGGTCAAGTTTGAGCTTCCTTTTTTTTAAAACCATGGATATCCAGTTCTTCCAGCATTGTTTGTTGAAAAAAAATCCATCAATTTTACATTCCATTTTCTTTCTTTTCCTGTCTTCTTTTGTATTAGTTAAATATTTTTATGATTCAATTTTATCTTCTTAATTAGCTTATGCACTATACCTCCTTTTTAACCAGGATTTCTCTAGGGCTTATAATATATATTTATTAACTTACCATAGTCTGTGTTTAAATATTATACTATTTCAGATGCATTATAATGACATTACCGTGGTGTACATCCATAGCTACCTTCCTAGCATCTGTGCTATTGTTGTCACCTCTTTTCTAATTATTTTAAATCCTAGATTACATTGTTATTATTTTTAATTGAACAATTATCTTTTAAAGAAATTAAATGACAGTAAAAAGTCTATTATATTTACTCACACATTTAGCACCTGAGGTGCTCTTCATTCTTTTGTGTAGATCAAAATGTCCATCTAGTCTCATTTTACGTCCGCCTGAGATTTCTGTAACATTTCTTGTAATGCTGGTGTCATTGCATTGCAGTCTCCTAGCTTCTGTCTGAAAAAGCCTGTTTCACCTTCATTTCAAAATATTTTTAAATTTATTTATTTTTTTATTTTTTGGCTGTGTTGGGTCTTCGTTGCTACACAGAGGCTTTTCTCTAGTTGTGGCGAGTGGGGGCTACTCTTCGTTGAGGTGCACGGGCTTCTCATTGCGGTGGCTTCTCTTTGTTGTGGAGCACGGGCTCTAGGCATGCAGGCTTCAGTAGTTGTGGCACATGGGCTCAGTAGTTGTGGCTCACGGGCTCAGTAGTTGTGGCTCACGGGCTCTAGAACACAGGCTCAGTAGTTGTGGTGCACGGGCTTAGTTGCTTCATGGCATGTGGGATCTTCCCGGACCAGATCTCAAACCCGTGTCCCCTGCATTGGCAGGTGGATTCTTAACCACTGCGCCACCAGGGAAGTCCCTAAGATATTTTTAATGGTATAGAATTTCTGGGATGAAAGGGCCCCTCTCCCCGCTTTTTAATATTATAACAATGATGCTCATTTTTCTACTGGATCACATAGTTTCTGTTGGGCAGTCTGCTGTCATTCTTAGTTTTGTTCTTCTGTATTTTTATTTTCTTCCTTCTTGTCTCTGGTTTATGATATGTCTTGGTATGGTTTTCTTCATGTTTCTTCTGCTTGGGGGTCATTTAGCTTCTGTGATCTCTGACTTTATGGTTTTTATCAAATTTGGAAACATTTTGGCCACTATTTCTTCAAGTTAGAGATATATGAAGTTATATATTTCCATGCCTGCTTCTCTGGACTCTAGTTATACGTATGTTAGACTGCTTCATATTTCCCTAACTTCGTGGTGGTTCACTTATTGTTCCACCTTTATTACTCTTTTTTTCAACTATTTGGTTTAATTTTGGATAGTATCTGTTACTATGACATAAAGTTCACTACTCTTCTTCACTGTCTAATCTGCTGTAATTCTGAATTATTTTTGTGCTAAAAGTCTGATTTCTTAAAAATAATTTTCATTTTTCTCATCATGTTCATGCTTTCAACTACTTTATTGAACATAACAGTTATGTTTACAATAGCTCTTTAACATCTATATTCACTAATCTATTGTCTCCTTTCAAAATATGTTTCTATTGATTACTTTTTCTCCTCTTTTTCTTTTTCTTTTAATTGATGGGACATATTTTTCTGCTTCTTTATGTGCCTGATAATTTTCAAACAAATGCCAGACTTTGTGAATTTTACTTTTTTTGGTGGTGGAGTATTTTTGTATTTCTTTAAATATCATTGGGCTTTGCTCTGGCATATGGTTAAGTTACTTGGAGTCCATTTGATCCTTTCAAGGCTTGTTTTAGGTGTTGTTAGGGTGAGTCCAGAACAGCCTGAAGTCTAGGGATAATTTCCTATGCTCAAGCAGTATTTTCTAAACACACAAGCCAGTGTCTCATGTTATAGGAGATTTCTCCACTCTGTGTGATGAGAACACAAAGTATTTCTGGCCATGAATGAGCTCCCAGGATTGTCCCACCTGTTGCTTTCTGGGGGTTCTTTTCCTGGCATTGGTAGTTTCCTCACATGTATGCACTATGCAGCTAAGTCTCCAGGGGTTACCTCTGAAATCTCAGAGTATTCTCTCTCTCTCTCTCTCTGTCCATCTGTCTCTCTCTCTCTCTCCCTCCCCATTCCCTCTCTTTGCAGAACTCTACAATCCCTTTGACATCTGCAAACTCTGAAATCAGTCTCCTCAATTTAGTGAGACCACCAGGCTCTGTTTGGGTGTCTCTCCCTGTGCTGTGGCCTGGAACATCTTCTCAGGCAGGGAGGTGGGACACTTACAAAGATGACCTTGTTTATTTCTCTTTCTGGGAGTCACTATCCTACACTTCCTGGTATCCAGTGTCTAATAAACATCGTCTCATATATCTTAACTTGTTTTCTAGTTTTTTAAGGAGAAGTTAAATCTAGTCCCTGTTATTCTATCATGACCATAAGGGGAAGGCCTCCTTCCCTTTTTGGTTGTTAAAACTAGGAAGCAATTTCTTATGTCTCTGTAGGCTGCCATCTACTTTTGCCTTGATTTTCCAGGAACACACTGTTGTTTTGGCTAATGGAAAAGGGTGATACTGTTCATTGAGAAAACAATAATTGGCGAATTAGTGAATTGAGGTATACCTTTGGATACAAGAATGTGTTCTTCTTTTATTTTTCCTTTTTTAAAACTTTTAATCCAAAAATGGATTTTATGTCTTCCAAAATCAGTTATCTTTCCATGAGTATGTTGACTAAGCATGAATCTTTGCATTGAAGTGTGAGTTGACTAAATAGATATAGATACACACATGCATATGCATATATATACACGCACATGCGCACATGTATTTCTAGGTTAGTAGGCAGCACTTACAAAATAATTTACTGCAATGTGTAAAGTAAATTGGATATATACAGTTTAAATTATCCCTAAAACACACAATAATTTATTAAAATATTAAAATAGAATTGCCCAAGGAAAAGGTACTTTTAAACTTCTAAATAAAAAGGAACTCTTTTTGAAAAAGCATTCCGTTTTCTGAGACTCTAAAACAGAATTTTTTTTGTGGATGATATAAACTGTCTTTCACTTCAATATTAATTTTTTCCCCTGGGACTAGAATTATGAACATAGGTTGAGAATTTCCTTGGTAAAGTTTTACAGTTAACTGTGCCTTTCCTCATTTATCTAATGTGTCTGGTTTCCAGATTCCTAATGTTATTTTTTTCCTACAAATCACGTAGTCATTAACTAAAAAAATAAATTGATCAACAGTACTAAAGTAAGTGCATTAGTATTCATCTTTATAAGACATGCTGTAATTTAAAAGGCTTAATGCAATACCAGTATAAGTAAACTAGAATTTTGACTGTTAAACTAACAGAGCATGAAAATGTCTAACTGCTCCATTTCTTTCAGTTATCCAGAAATAAGCCCCGGGGAGGAAAATGTATCTTTAATTTGGAAATATAATTCTCAGGGCAAAAGCAATTCCCCAGAAGAGTGAGGAAATGTTACTTAAAATCTGCTTTCCGTAAATAGTCCAGGTGGAAGAGAGAACCGGTTGTATGAGAGTTTCTCCATTTGAAGCAGGTAGCCCTTATCTGGCATTTTAAATCCACGGAATAAATGGAACGGGGTCTGCCAACTTATTTTCTGTCCTGGGAGCAACTATCACCTCCCAGTGGCTCCTGCTTCTGACTGGCACTGCACGTTAAAAGTAATGATTAATGTATTTTCAGATAGATGTAAGCTCCCATTTCTCAGAGAATTTATCTAAAAAGCCTGACTCTGCATTGAGGGATACAAAGCGTCATGAAAATAACCAAGACCACTCCTAGCCAGAAGTGTTCTCATCAGCTTTAAGTCAGACCAGAGGTTCCGACCTGCCCAGATACGCTTCAAGAAAACCCAGTGCCGCTCCCTGCCCCCAACACCCCCTGCCCCGCTTCTGTTTCCGTCGGGCTGTGGTTGGGCCCAAGAATCTGAGAACCTAACAGGCATTCCAGGGTGCCCCATGAGCATTTGGGAGATCACTGTCTCCAGGGGACACCCTTACATGGGCAGGAACTTCCTCGAGATTCTGCCTGCATCCAGGAATGTGCAAATGAGTGATCCAGAGAGCGCCTCTGCCATTCCGTCAGCAGTCAGGAAAACCTCAACTCCGGGCCCAGGGGCTTTCTGGATTAGAGGATGTTGCGCACTGGACCAAAGCCTGCGTTTATTGGGAAAACAGTTTTTATTTTAGCTCTTGTCCTGGATGAATGCTCTGGTCCAAGTCGCTAGGCTTAAAGGTGCTTTGATGCCCTGAAGGTTAACTCACTCTCCCTGACCAGGCCAGTGCCAGCGAGAGTCCCCATCTCTGGAGCTGTCTGTCCCCTCTCATTGTGAGATAAGCTGATCTGGAAAGAGAGGACTGGTTACGCAGGGCCTGCAAGGGGTCCACAGAGGTGTCTGTTTACTGGAAAGGTCCGCATCGAGAGAGGGGGATGGCACGTGATTCCTAGGGCAGGAATGCATTTTCTCTCCCAAACATGACTTTGTAGTAGTGGAATATTTTAACCTCTTTGAAGTTTAGTCAGTTCTTTTAGAGAGACACACAACGCAGAACAGATTAAGAAACATTTTCATGCACTGTAGGTATCGCAAGAAAAAGACTAGTCCACATTCAAAAAGAGGAGTAAAAATTTGCAAAGATTAATCGGTGGAGACAAGATATACTGCTAATAAAAGTCAGGTAAATGAAAACTATCAGAGTATCAATTTCCTATTCTGCTTAGAACCCAGCTCAAGGACACAAGAAGACTCCCCAAAATGAGTTTTAATAACTTTTTTTTTGCTTGTGTTAGTCTGCAGGCAAAATTTTGTAGTTTTAATAATCATCTTCCACAGTAATAAGTTCCTCCAGTGTTTATACCTCTCTAACAATACATGGCTATAATTACTGCAGCGGGGAATTTAATAAGTCACAGAAAGTAGAATAAATATGACATTGTATTTTCTGAAAAATATTAATCCCCTTCTCTTTGTGTTTCTGTAATTTGAGTTTTTTGATCAGGGACGTTTTTCTCCAGAGAGTTGTGTTAGTATCTCCTTACCACTTGCGACATTTCTGGTCTACTTTATTTCCTCTTTCAGTGAAGAGTTGTTCACCAGCCTCAGGGCCCAGAGTCCTCCAAGCGATTATCAGACTAACCGCACGATGCCTGGCATCTCTGTATATCGGGCTAAATAAAATGCATTATTCACATTAACTTTGCCTTTTTCTTAGTCACGTCTAGAAGTTAAAGCCCTTCTCCCCAAGTCATCCATCACCCTTTCCCCTACACGCCATCTACTCTGTACCAGTCCTCCTGTAACTACTTTCTCATCCTCCTGCCTCACTGGAATCTCCTTCTGTCTCGATTACTAGTTTTTCCTCCTCTGTCCAACCTGAAGTCACTAAACCAAGGACAAATTTTACCCCAGGGGAAATACAGCAAGGTCTGGGCTATTTGGGGGCTTGGTTGTCACGCTGCGGAGTGGAGGGTGGGGGCGATGACTGGCATCTAGTGGGTGGAGGCCAGGGGTGGAGCTGAACCTTCCGTACGCCCAGGATGGTCCCACCACAAGCAAATGTTCAGCCCGAACTTGGCGTATTTAACGGGTGCTCTTGGTTACACCAAACGGTCTTCTCTAGTGGCCTTGCCGTCTGTCACCTTATTTGTTTGTTTCTGCACTTATGGCCTGAAGCCCTCTGTGGGAATGCTGACTTCTTCACCGCTGTGTCCTTAAGAGTAACTGGCACATAGTAGGCACTTAAGACATTGGTTTATAAAGCCACTTCCTTGTCAATTGTACCTGAATCCTGGGGATCTCGGTAAACCTAGAATTTCTTTAGATAGAAATGTGCCTTAAAATAGTTTACGCCATTACGCCCTTCATAACCGTGCTTCTATCTTTTCCTCAATTCTCTCCTCAGCTCTTGCTTGCTCTCTCTCCCACCCTGTTTAGTGGCCCCCGTGCTGACCCCAGTGGACTGCAGCAGGCTTGCCCCCTGCCTCCTGGGACCTTGTTGGTTTGAGCCAGTGGTGGGGGGCACTAGCAGGCCAGAGGGTGGGAGGAGGGCTGGGGCATCCATGCCTCTGGTTCTCTGTAGTCCAGGCCATGGCAGGGTCTGTCCTTCTCTATGAAAGACCAAAGCTCCCGTCGGACATTTCTCTCCTCCGTCCATCACTCTGTCTGGGTTCCAGGACGTGCTCCCTCCATTTTCCTATTCAGAATTTTTGGTGGAAAAGCTTCCCTGCTGGTACTTCATCATCCCGTGCGGCTTCCCCTTTCTTTGCCACATCTTCCTAATTCGTCCCTTCATCAGCTCTCCTCAGCTACGCCCTTCGAGGGTCTCTGTCTCAGCTGGTGTCTTGACCGATGTGGTCTTCTTGGCTTATTCCTGTTTCTTCAGTAGACCCTTGAAGTTTGGTTTTTACCAATATTTCATCTTCCACCTTTCATATTCCACAGAGTCTCACAAATTGTGACTCTTTCTCTCCCAAAGTTACAATTATCATGGATAAGCTGATGACTTTCAAATGTTTATCCTCATTTCAAAACTCCCTTCTGTCATTCGGTCTCTCATATATAATCGCCAGTTAGAGAGGCACACTTCTTTAATGCCTCTTAAAGGCTGGAAATTATAGGAAGACAGACATTTTCTCAAAGTAAGGAAAGAATTTCTAATAGAGATATCTAAAATCAAACAGTCTGTCTCCTGAGACAGTGGGTTCTCTATTAAAGGAAATTACTCAGGATCAAATGCAAGAGATGAGGTGACCTCACAGATTCCTTCTAGATCACATGACAAAAACTTGGAAATATTTCATTGAGAACTTTTCTGGTAGTACAGATGCCACTGACAGAAGAATTGGTTGGTATGGAGAAAATATGTGTGCATTTGTGGGTGTGTATTTAGATGTGTCTGGAAGAGTGTATATGTATAAATAGAGGGAGATATTAATATATACATATCTGACATCTTTTTTAATGCCTGCAACCCAAATAAAAATAAGCTCCATGAAGAATGAATGAGCCGACAGCATGCTGCTCAATTCTGTATCTGGAGCACGCACAGGAATTTATTACAAGCAGTAGCCAGGATTTTCTTTGGACTTGGGATAATCTTTTATTCTGTTTTATGTGAAAGTTAAAAGCTAAAGAATGCCATTTGCAGACCTTCAACAGCTTCTAGCTTGGCTTTAGAGATTCATCACAGAAGATGGAGAACTTTGATAGAGGGGCAGCACAATGACATCCAGACCCTGGATCTTAATTTCCAAATGGATTCTTCAACTTGGTCCCTGCTCTGTTTGCAGGAATGACAGAAGAAACACCCAAAAGTAGATTTTGACTCACGGAAGTAACTGAGAGATGCCAGCTGTGAAAAAAACGAGTGAACCCCACATTCTACGCACATCATTTATTATAATGCCACTTCTATCATTTTTCATCACAAATCTTCTACACTGACAAAAAATTAACATCAAAAAAGAGCACATTTCAAACTAATCTGACTGTTGAGAAATCCCACAGTGACCTGAATTACTCTGGCAAGGTACATTCACTAAGATCCCAGGGATCAGTCTAACATGCACCCCACTTGTCAGGCAGGAGTCAGGCAGGAAATGCCAAGCAAGAGAGGTCCTCCCAAACGAGGTGAGCAGGAACATCGATTAGTCTGGAAGCAAACACTGACGATGCGGACAGGAAGAGGGTGGCAAGAGCACAGCCGTCCCCTTGGCTAGAGAGGCGGGACCTCTGCACCCACCCCAGGCTCTCCGTGGCAGACTTGACAGGGTTCCCAGAGGTGACACTTGGATGGAGGAACAGAAGAGCTACACAAGTGGCAGAGCTAGGCTCCTGGCCGGCTCTGCAGCTGTGCATCTCCAGGAAGCACATCCCTCCAGCTCCTGAACCTCCCATGATCAGGAGGCATGTTTGGATTGGCTGGAGCTTTGGGGAAGGGACGCCAGCGAAGCCTAAGCAGCCCCAAAGGGAGTGGCTACCTCGATCAGAAGAGAGAGAAAGAGAGTACTGGGGTTATTTTAGACTTCCACACTAATCCGGCCATTCCCACATTCCAGCTATTGGCCCTCACCTTCAGAATCAAGTCCCACCTCTTCGGTGTGGCAAACACAGCCTTGAATATTGCCATCCCATCCTGAGGACCTCTCTGACCTCTGACCTCTCTCACCAAGGCCTCCCCTCCTCCAGTTCCTATCTCAGCTGGTGATCCTGCAAGGTCCCCTGCCCTGGGAAGGGGAGAGTTTTGAGGAGCATGGTAGAGAAATCCCGAATGACCTGAGATGATAGTAAGTCCATGTAAATAGACCGTTAGCAGAAATAGGGCCGTATGAAATAGATAACCAATGAGAACCTGCTGTATAGCACAGGGAGCTCTACTCGGCGCTCTGTGGTGACCTAAATGGGAGGGAAATCCACAAAAGAGGGGATATATGTATACGTATAGCTGGTTCACTTTGCTGTACAGCAGAAACTGACACAGCAGTATAAAGCAGCTATACTACAATAATTTTAAAAAAAAGTAAAAAAAGAAATAGGGCCATTAGAGGTGCTGCTGGTGAGGGCTTGGGAGAAAGCAAGGAGCATGTGTCACAGGAGAGTGAAGAGGAGGATGCCGGAGGGGACGTGTCCAGGGAGCAGCCTGGAGACTCGGGGACTTGGGGAACCCTGAGCGGGGGCGGGGCTCTGGCACCAACCTGCTTGCACCTGGGAGCAGCTCGTCCCCCACCTCCTGGGAGAGCCCAGCGCCCACCTGGATTTCCATCCCACGAGACTCTGAGCAGAAACCACTGCTGCCACACTGTGCCCCGACTCCGGACCCATGGAAACTGCGAGATGATAAAGGGATGCTGTTTAAGGTGTTAGACTTGTGGCGATTTGTTCCTCACGCAGGCCAGGTTGAGTTAACAGCTGAGCTCCGGAATGTCCCTGAAGGGGTCAGTTCCTGGGTCTGCCACCCTCTGCCTGTCACTCACCTCCGGGGCCTCTGTCCTCCTCTGTGAAAGGGGACATTAAATGTCGCGGGCGTTGTGAGGGTTTAACAAGATGTCACACGTACAGCACAGGGCCTGCAGCAAATGTTAGCTGTTACCCAGCTAAGTTAATGCCAATCCCTATTTTTTCCCTCTCCCCACGGATCAGCCATGAGAGATACTGGATTAAATACAACCACGTGGCATTTAAGCAAAAGCCAGTGGCCACACTTGCTCTGAAGAAGTCCATCCTGGCTTCCGGGGCCCTGTGAGTTATCTTTATTATCAAATGATCACTGTCATTATCATGGTGATATAGGGCCATAGGATGGATTCCCGCATGAAGACTGTTTTATATAAATTCATTTTCTTTTTTTACTAGACTCAATTTCATGAGGTTTCTGTAACTTTCAAGCACAGCACCCTAAGGCACTACTGAAATACAGATGCAGTAAATTCCAATGAACTATCACTAGACATTGTGAATCGGCTTTGCCCTAATAACCGTCCTTGTCGTGTTGCGTTCCCTGGGAGTATGAGCCTTAATGCGCTACGGTTGCTCCGGCCCCGTCTTGGAAGCGGGATGAACTTTATCGGAGTTGAATCGGCTTCTTCTTTCATTACACAGGATTGCTTCTAAGCCAAGTCATTTTCCTAACTCCATTGTCCAGGCTCTTCGCAAATCTGCATCACAATCTTTGTCTTCACCCACCTGGAAGACACTTAGGGCAAGTCGTCCTGTCCGCAGGAAACACACGTCCTGGGGTGAGATGTGTGTCCTCCACTGAATTTTCACGAGCACTTCGCAGGAGACCCTTTGTTTTGATTCCCGCCCCCCCAGAAGTCTAATTATTCCATGTGTCTTTCCATATTTTGTCTAATCTACAATTGTATTTCTCATTATCATTTTGTGGGTTGTGGTGTTATTTCCTCCAGTTTCCTTCTTCCTCTTTTATGTTTCTCTTGTACAAAATTAATTACATTGTACCTTCAAGCATAATTTTAACACTGTCTCCATTGCATGTGTCTGCCTTTAATTAATGCTCTTCTAATGTAGATTTTAGAGCCAAATGGTGCAATATTCTGAGCATCAAAGAAACAAAGGATCTAACAAAACTAAAATGAATGAGCAAGACACAACAGCTGACAATACATTCTCATCTCCAAACGTCACTTTTACTTTACGTGGGGCAGCAGAAGGGATTGCTTGGGGCTTTCTCTTTTTAAAGAAATGACAAGAGTGTTGAATCCAGAGTTGTGGGCTTTGTTTCGACTTATACTAATCAAACATCTGAAGGGGAATTAACCAAACACAGCGTTCTCAGGGCTCAAGGAAAGGGGGGCAGATCCTACAAATCCATTTCTTACATATTTTCAATAGGATTGAAAGACAAACCCCTCCGCCTGAACTGCAGTCTATGTTTTTCTCATCTCAAAGACTCTTAGGCCGCTTGGTCCCTGGGATGTTCCCACTCCAAAGAGAAACTATCTCTTGGGTTACTACAAAGAACTTTCACAACAAGGAAAGCCAGACGCAGTGGCTCTGTAAGTTACTGAGATGCCCACACAACAGAGCTCGGTCTGACGAGTGCCTTCTCACTGCGCTCTCGCTCGTCAGTCGGATGCGCTTCCACGCAACAGGCCGGAGGGCTTTAAAAACACGTCGTGTGTGAATTCGCAGTAGTAAATATGCACACTCTCTAAATAGGCAGTTTATATTGAGTTGGACATATCTTGTGCAGTTCTATTTATAGACTTCAATTACTCAACATACCTTTTCTTAATGAATGATTAAAAAAAAACAAAAACACTCCAGGCTCAGTGGGTAATAATTTGAGTAACAGAGGCTGAGACCCTGGTCTCAGTCCATGTGGGGAAATTTGATTTGACTGAGACAACGTGATATGAAACTGAGTGTGTAGATTTGTGTGCCGGGTGTGGTGGGGGCAAAGCTTCCTGAGTGGGCGTGAGGCGTCTGGCGGACACCCACTGTCTTCTCCACCTGGCCCTCCTGATTTTCTGGGAACCGTCATTTCCTCTTCCTGCTGCCCCTTCCATTGGTAGAGTTGGAATATCCTAGGTTTGAAGACTACTACTCTATGCATAACCAGATAGGCTGCTGTAGTGAGCTGAATTGCGGCTCCCAACAAGGTATGTCCACGCCCTATCACCTGGGGCCTGTGAATGTGAGCTTCTTTGGCAAAAGGGTCTTTACAGATATAATGGAGTCTTGAGACGAGATGGTCCTAGATTATCTGGGTGGGCCCTAAATTCAACAAGTGTCCTTATAACAGATAGGCAGAGGGAGATTTGACACACATGGTAGAAGCCACCTGACAATGGAAGCTGAGACTGCAGTGATGCGGCCACAAGCCAAGGATGCCTGGGGGACCAGGAGCTGGAAGAGGCGGGAAGGATCCTTCCCTGGAGGCTCTGGAGGGAGTACAGCTCTGTGGGCACTTTAATTTCAGTGTCCTGGCCTCCAGAATGGTGAGAGAATAAAGTTCTGTTGTTATAAGCCATCCAGATGATAATAGTTTTTTACAGGAGCCCTGGGAAACTAATATGGTCCCTGAAAGCAGCGTGACCCAATCCCCAGACAGCTGAGTTGGGCTACGAGTTTGCAGCCACAGTCTCACCGCCTGCTTGACCAGAGGACCTGTGAACTTGGGAACTGCTGTCAGTGAACATTTTATGCCACGTAGATGAAAAAAGAGAAAAGTCTATTTATAGCAAAAGAGAAGAATGAAGCAGATGTGCAGAGAGAGACAGAGATGAGAGATGAGAAAGAATTCTGACATAAAATATGTATAGGACCAGTCAGGAAAACAGAAAACACTAGGGGCTTCAAAGAGAATTTAATATAGGGAGCAGGTTATAGGTGATGGGGAAGAACTACTACTCCTATCTGAGGAATCAAATAGATGATAGTGAGGCAACCCAATATTTATAGCAACTTTCACTGTAACCACCAAACACTGGAAGCAACAGTATGCTTTTCAAGAAATAAATGGACAAAGGATTGTAAGAAAAAATCTTAAGGTCATTAGTTTCAAGTGCATTGTAATGGTCAAATAGATGGTACGACGGTTACATTGTAATGTAATGTGTGGTGTCTGGAGCAATATTGCATGAGTTTAAATGTTGGGCTTTTCCACTCAATAAATGTGTGACCTTGCACAAATTAAAATAACAAAACAAAATTAAAACTGCAGTACATCCAAACAGTGGAATATTATCAGCTGTAAAATGAAATGCAATCTTAAATGACAAAAAAGACATAGAGGAAACAAATTTCTAAGTGAGAAAAGCCAGTCTGAAAAGACTATACTGTATGTCTCCAATTATACAACGTGATGGAAAAACATAATTGTGGAGACCATAAAAAACAGTGCTCACCATGGGTTCAGGGTGGAAAGGAAGGATGAATATCGAAAACACAGGGTATTTTTAAGGCAGTGAAACTCTTCTCTGTGATCCTGTAATGGTGGATACAAGATGCTATATATTTGCCTAAACCCAAAGAAACTTATAGCACAGTAGTGAAACAACTTATGCAAATTTTAAAAATTTAGAAGTTTGGGGGATCTGAAGTAGGAAAGGAGACTGAAAATGAGATCTAATTGTATTAAAATACATAAAACCACCTCACTTAAGTGGGAAGGGAAAAGGTGCTTCGTTAAGTGACTTTGAGAATCAGTAGTGTCTGTAAAACTAAAGCAGTTGCACATAAGCACTGTGCTCTGGTGGGTCAAGTTGTTCCCCAGGAAGAGCAGGGGGTACCCGCACGAGCCGGGCTTCTGATGCCGCCGCACGTGTGGACTGGAGCCCAACTAGTGCATAGTGCATGATGGGAGCCAGGTTCACACCTTTGGGCGAACCTTTACCTCCCTTTAAGCATTGGGCGAAGGCCAGAATGATCCGTGCGGGAATGAGCTAGGGCTGGAGACATCTGTAAGAACTCACGTTGAGTTTAATATAGACACAGGATTATGCTTAGAGACACTCATAGATGCGTGTATCTGTGTGGGGTAGTGTACGCACATGTATATTTCTGTGCCCTGGCAGCTGCGAGGCCTGAGAGAAGGACCTCCAGGCAATGAGCACGCCTAGGGCTCAGATCTTGTTCTCTCACGGTTCTGGAGGCCAGGAGTCTGAAGTGATGCCGGGCTGGTTCTTTCTGGAGACTGTGAGGGAGAATCCACCCCCAGCCTCTCTCCTAGTTTCTGGTGGTTGTCAGCATCCTTGGCATCCTTGGCTTGTAAACTAATGGCTCCAGTCTCTGACGCCATTTTCACATCACCCTCTTCCCCATTTCTCTGTGTGTCTTCTCCCTTCCTGTCTGTTATAAAGGACCTTATCATTGCACTTAGGACCACCCTAATCCAGGGTGATCTCATCTCCAGACCCTTACTGTAATTCCACCTGCAAGGACCCTTGTTCCTAATAAGGTCACATTCTGAGATTCTGGGGGGACACAGCTTTTGGGGGGCCACAATTCAGTCCACTATAATTATATTGTGGAAAGGGGGAGAAAAGAGTAACTTTACAAAAGAGAAACCTGGCAAATGCTACTTAACTCAAGTGATGAAGGTCGATATCAACCATCATAAACATTGTGATTAGGATGTACCCTTGATATTATGTGATGAAAATGGCACTTTACCTCTGTGATCTTCCTTCCAAAAATCCATAATCCCAGTCTAATTATGAGAAGAAAATAAGACAAATTTCAACAGAAGGCATCCCCCAGTACACCTGATCACTGCTTCTCAAAATTGTCAAGGTCCTCAAAAACAAGGAAAATCTAGAAACTGTCACAGCCAAGAGGAGCCTAAGATATGACAACTAAATGCAATGTGCTATTCTGGATGGGGTCTTGAACAGAAAAAGAACATTAGGTAAAAAGTAAAGAAAGTTTAATAAACCATGGGTTGAATTTAGTGATAATATGTCAATTTTGGTTCATTAGTTGGAGCAAAAGCCCCAGACTAATTTAACATGTTATGGAAATTCTATCATCTCAATTCTTCCATAAATCTAAAACTGTTCTAAAAATAATGACGAGGAACTGAACGCAACTTTCTGCAAAGAAGATACACAAATGGTCAGTAATTACATAAAATATATTCATCATTACTCATAGGGAAATGCCAATCAAAACCACAATGAGGTATCCATTTACACCTACTAGGATGATTAAAACAAAAAAGACACACCAATCAGATGTTGATGAGGATGTGGAGAAATCTGAACAGACATAGCTGACGGGGTTGTAAAATGGTGCAGTCACTTTACAAAACCGTCTGGCAGTTCCTCAAAATGTAAAACATGGAGTTATCATTTGATTCAACAGTTCCACCCCTAGGTGGACACCGGACAGATTTGAAAACATACGTCTACACAGACTCTATATAGCAGCATTATGTATAATAGCCATTATGTATAATATAATACCGCATTATGTATGTAACCCGTCCGTATCAACCCATCAACTGATGAAGTGGTAAGCAAGTGCCTCTATCCATCCAATGGGATGTCATCCAACCACAGAAAGGAGTGAAGCACTGATTCATGCTGTAACATGGGTAAACTTTGAAAATAGTGTGCTACGTGAGAGAATCCAGTCATAATAACCATATATTGTATGATTCCATTTATACAATAAATGAAATCTGCAGACTAGGAAAATCCATAGAAAGAGAAAATAGATTAGTGGTTGCCAGAGGCTGAGGAGGGAGGAGAGAAGGGGAGTGACTTCTAATGGGCACAGTTCTGTTTTGTTTTGGTGATTTAACTTTTTCTAGAATTAGATAATAATGAAGGTCTGTAACTCTGTAAATATGCTAATTAATTAGGTTTCAATTAATCTGTTATAAAAATATCCATGATCAGTAGGATGGGTATATATTTTGGTATATTGAAACACTGTAGAGTGGTGAAATGAAATAACCACAGCTCTGTCAATAGAGAATGGATCTCAAACAAAAGGGAGCAATGAGGAAAATCATGGGAGGCCATATGGAAAGTGCAATCCCAACAGTAGGTGTGTTTATACTGTTTGGAGACACGAGATGATAAACTTAGAATAAAAACAGAGTGATCAATGCAAGTTTAGGATCGTGACTCTCTTGGGTTGGAGGAGGAGCGAAACAGTGGTGGACAGGCATCTAGAATGTCAACACTGACCCACCTCACACCTGGGTGGTGGCTACACAGGAGTCTGTTTTATGAACATCCTTTCATCTGTCCATAAACATTTTAGAAACTGTTTTATAAACTGCACCCTTCACTTTAAAAAGAAGTTCTCTCCTCTTTCTTCTGAGCTGCCACAATACATTAGGTCAAATTCAGGTCCTTCAAATCAGTCTATTTTGTATTGCAAAAGACAAAAAAAATTTTTTTTTTTTACTTGCTGGAGGTTCTCCCCTGCCTTTGATGGCGTGTTTTCTTCCCTGTACATTTTCTCTCTGATTCTTTAAGAGGATGCGACTGGGAAGGTGCTGCTTGTTTGTTTGGTGCCAGAGAGGAGCAGGTCTTCCCTGAGCTTTGAAGCATTTGTACAGCAGCCAAACAGCATCACAGATACCCCACAAAGAGACCCAGGGGGACAACAGCCCTCCCTATCCCCACTCCATTCTTTTTTTTTAAAAAAGGGAGGTTGGCTAACTTGTGAGCTTCCCATACCTCATGGACATTGCAGGCGTGTCTGAGGACTCAGGTGAGCATTTTCTGAGCTGTGGAAATGTCAGGGGAGTTCCGTTTCCAAGACTCTGGGCTCTGTAAGCTGTGTCTTCTGAGGAACGTTGCAGACTACGATTCCAGCCAGAAATAAAATGGAATGTGAGAAATAAAAGAGTTGTCGACAGTTCTATTTTTATTTCCATACATCGCAACGAAAAGGTAACCTGTTTGGAGCATTCAGTGTGGAGGAAATGATGTTATCCCAGCACAGGGCCACGCAGGCAGGTTGGGTCTGTCCCCGGGGCCCCCAAACACTGTAAGTCACCCCAGAAACAGATTAATAGAAATCTACAGAACAGAATAGTGTGGAGGAAACAAATGTGAAGTCTCATATTTGCTTCTGTCACTTGAAAATGAACAGACGCAGAGAAAATCAAGTTCACTTTATATACTTAGCACCCATCACACTTTTGCATTTGAATTGGGCTTTATTTTCTGCTAATATTTGTTCTTTTGACAAGGAGTATTTTCTCGTAATATGCAGTGTTATATCACTCAAATTCCAGCATACGTTTCCTTGATTTTAATGTGTCCATAATGATCACGTTCACTAGATGAATTTCATGGGTGAATAGGTTTTATCGTTTGTAGAACAGCCATTAATGGAGTCCACAGGAAGAATAATGTTATTTGAATAATATCATCTTCTAGGGTACTCACTGGGTTGGCTTCCAAATAGATCTCAGGTGGAATATTTTTATGCTTTCTTCTTCCTGAATTATAGGGGAAGTATGCTAGATTCTTATGTTGATGTCATGAAAATACCTGTTTTCTAAATCTGGAAAAGTAAAAATTAAACAAGCAAGGGCAAGAAGTAAATGTGTACAGTGTTGGTTATATTATATTTTTTTCTCTTTTATTTACTATTGGTTAATAGAAGCTTTGAGATTTCTTGGTTGAGGTGATTGTTAAAATCAGAAACAGAGTATCTGTATTATATAAAATGTTAATATAAAAAAGATAAAGAAAAAGTCAAAGAAAAGGAACATGCATGCATAAAAGGTAGCATATCAGTGCTGCTCAGAGCTTATTTCAAATAAGTATAGCAAAATCTAGTTGATGGATGAGTTTGTTTGGTCCCAGCATTGACTGTGAGCTGTTTTGGAAAAAAAAAAAGAAAGCAATAGGAATATGATGCTAAGAGCATATATGTCATAAAAATTCAGATTTCTGGAGTTTCACTAAAAATTAGTACATTTGGCAAAATTGTGTTTGAATTTCCATGAAGCGTCAGTTAGCTAGAGGTGAGTCGTGGCTGCCTCTTTGAGAGGCTTTCCTCTTGATCTGCTCTAATCCCCACCACTCCCTATTACTCACCAATATGGAGTCCTCACACTAGCACAGTTTCTCATCTCTTTGTGCTTCAAAATAACTCAAGCTCTTTTCTAGTGCATTTTATACCCTTCAGGAACACTTCTTAATTTCTTCTCTCCCCACCCGTTCCCTACCCTCACAGTCACCACTTGCTTCCCCTAATTAAAAAAAAAGTATTCCTCCAACCCCAGATCCTGCCACCAAGAATCAGTGGGTTTGTCCTTTGTTCCCATGGGGCAGCGCTTCTCCGACACTGTTCCATCCTGTGGCCCGAGGTCGGGTTCTCAGCCCAGTCTGGGGCAGTTGGAGGGAGGCAAACATGTCCACTTTATTCAGCCTCAGATATCAAGATAGGACATCATATTTAGTTTGAAAATCAGTTCTCTTGTTAGATGTGAGCTCATCACTATAGGCAAAAAGGGATCCCATGAAAACTAACCCTGGTGCTCCATTGGCACGGGCGGGCCTGGAGATCTGGAGACCCTGCAGAGCGGGATTCAGCATGAGCCGTGCAGGCGCCGTGGGTCACCAGGGACGAAAGAATCGGAAAAGTCTTTAAGAGGTGGAAGCAAGGGGTCTGTAACCACAGAGGACTATAAGAAAGGAATAAATCCTGGACAGGGGTTTGCTGGGAAACAGCGTTAGTGAATGTGGCCCTTTCATGCCTGTGGTACACACGTGTAACATGGCATTGAGGCTCTATTGGGAGTGACCTGTGTTTCTGGATGATGTGTGTGTGCATGTGTGTGTGTTCATGCACACTTATATATGTTGTACACAATTTCACAAACATTACATGTTCCCTTGAGAAAATTTGGACCTCTCGCCAAAAAAAAAAAAAAAGGCACAAATAGAAGTTGCCCATACTATCCACCTAGAGCTCAGTGTGATTAATATTTTCTGGGTTTTGTTCTTGTTTTACTTCTATGTCTTCTTAAAAAGTTTTTCAGAAGACTAAACAGTATTTTTTTACTTGAAAAATACACAATTCACAAGTCCTATAACCTTATGTCTGTGTCACATTGTATGTTTCTCTGTATTTCAGAGAACTGAACGTATGTATGCATTTCAGTTCTCTGCCTCACTCCCACTTTTTTCTTTTCCGTTATAAACAATGAAGCAATGGACATTTTTGTGCATTCGTCACGTGCGTGTGGGGAGCAGAGAAGAACGGAGCTCTTGTCCTGTGCTCTGGCTTCTGGAAGGTCTGGGTTTTTGGATGCCAGCTCTGCATGACTAGCCTCACGCCCTCTCATCCTAGTTGTCACCTTTGCAAGATGATAGTCATGAGTCCCTACTTCACAGAGTTTTGTGAGGATTAAGTGAAGCAATCCCAGTAAAGAATTTAAAACAGAGAAAATGCAATAAACGTTTACCTAAGCAAACGAATGAGCAAACAAATAAACCTGTGTTTGATTTCTGGTTCAAATGACATGCAGTATTTTAAAGCTTTTGATAGACAGACCTACTGCCAAGTTGTCTTCCAGGAACATTTTGCCAATTTCAACATTCACCAGTAATGCATTCAACTACTCTTTTTACTCTGTTTTCACCAACTCTTGAAAATGTTTCTTAAATGCACATATTTTCAGTGTGGCAGCTTAACAAATGATATTCATGGCTGTTTTTTTTTTTTTTTTTTAAAGAAATTCACGTTCTTTTATTTATTTATTTATGACTGTGTTGAGTCTTCGTTTCTGTGCGAGGGCTTTCTCTAGTTGCGGCAAGTGGGGACCAATCTTCATCGCGGTGCGCGGGCCTCTCACCATCGCGGCCTCTCTTGTTGCGGAGCACAGGCTCCAGACGCGCAGGCTCAGTAATTGTGGCTCACGGGCCCAGTTGCTCCGTGGCATGTGGGATCTTCCCAGACCAGGGCTCGAACCCGTGTCCCCTGCATTGGCAGGCGGATTCTCAACCACTGCGCCACCAGGGAAGCCCTTCATGGCTGTTTAAACTTTGATTCCTTTGATCATTACTAAGTTTGAACATTGCCTTTTCTATTCATTAGCTATTTGTGATTCTTTTGTGATTGTTTATTCTTGTGAATTGCATATTACTCTGTTTTTGTGAGGATTCATAAATTAGCTATATATATAAAGAGATTAACATTTTCTGTCTTATAGGGCAATTTTTTGCCAATTATATGGCATACCTTTCAATTTTTGTAGTGTATTTTGTATAGAAAGTATTTTATTTTTTCTACAATTACATATGAGGTTAATGGAATCATGATTGCTTTTCTGTTTTTTAAACTTAGGATTTCCTTGAAATGTGGAATATATGTGGACACATGTAATTCTTTGCAGTTTCATTTTTCACATTACCTGAAATCAAATTAGATATTGATATTTTTCTCTCATCTTAGTGTTGGTATTGTTTTGTTTGCTTTATTCATGTATGTAAAGTGAGAGGTCAGAACATTTCTCAGCATTCCAAATGGTAATTAATATCCTTCTTAAAAGGTGTTGGGCAATTTCCACTTTTCCCTCTGAATTGATTCACCACCCTTGTCATTCTCTAACTCACTGCATAGTTTCTTTAACATCTTTAATATTATAATTTTACAATCAATATTTTCTCGTCTTAATTTTCAGACTTTTTTTAGCCACTATTATCTATTCATTCTTCAACATAAGGTTTAAAATATTTTGTCTAATTGAAAAAGAAAAAAATTCTGTTTGCTTTTGATTACAATTCATTAAATTTATAAATCATCACAGCAAAATTTAGAGTATCGTGAATTCCTTCCCAGCAATAGAGGACATAAAACCAACCATTTAATTATTTAGTTTAAACATTAATTTGATAATTATCTTCATATGGAACCTATACATTTCTTATTAAATTGATTTTAAACATTTTACATGTCCATGTCTGCCGTGAATATGATCCTTAATCAGTCATATTTTTTAACTTGTTTGGCTCATATATAGTAAAACTACTGATCTTTGTTTGTCCTTTCTGTAACTCAACACATTAGTGGACACTCATTATTTTTATACTTGCAGTTGATCTTATCAGTCTTTCAAGATGGACAATGTCACCAGCAAGAATAATTCGATCTTCTGTTTTCTAATAATTATACCATATTGATTTTTTTCTTGTTTTGTTGAATGAGCTATATTTTCTGAATGTTGTGATGTAATAGTGGTAATAATGGGAATCCTTGTCTTTTCCTTTCATCTCTGAGATTCTCATTCTAATTCCTTCAACTGTGGTCCAAATCACCGAAGCCTGACCTTTGGAGTCAAAGAAGGGCATAATCTGGCTGTGCATCAATATTTAAGTATAAACATATTATTTCAATTTTATTTATGATAATTAGATATGGAAAACAATCTAAATATCAAAAGAGTTTGGTTAAATTAAATTACTCTGTAGCCATGAGATCACACCACTTACAGTCACTAAAAGTAACTGCTTTAAAGAATATATCTTGGCACGGGAAAGACTTATAAATGTGTAAGATAAACTGAAGTATCAGGTCACGTGAATGTGAGCTGTGCATAGGAACCCCTGGGTTCTAATCCCATCCAGGACCCACGAGCTGAGTGAGCAGAGCAGTCTACTTAAACCTCCGTGACCTGTTTCCTCATTTGTTAAATGGGGTCATAATGTATGTCTCTTCTGGGGTCCTCACAGCTATAAGATACTACACATGTCCTTGTGCCTGACACATAAAAGGTGCTCATTAAGCATTGGCTGATACCGTATTATCCTACACAACACACTTCAGGCCTAAGACTTGAAACACAGTGACTTTTTAACAGAGTGTTTTTCTTATTGGTGGAATTCAGGGCAAATTAAAGATGTTTCTTCATATTTCCTTCAGCATTTTTCACAATACTGGCATGTAGTTTTTAATAAAATCAGAAAAATAAATAAAGACAAAGGCAGATAATTCTGATGAGTTAAGACTGTGTTACGGGACAGGACATAGGAGAAGGATGAGATGGCTTCAAATCCAGAAAGAGGTGTGGAGCTGAGGGACAGAGTGACCAGTGAAAAGGGTGTGCGTTAGGGTTCTTCAGAGGAGCAGAACCGGTAGGGTGGAGTTATATGTCATATGCCTATATATGATACGTATATGCACACACTATGTATGTATGTATAAAACCTCTGTGTATACATATATGTCTTATACATGTACATATATAACCTATATGTATACATGTGTACCTACATAGGTACATATAGATAGATAGGTAGATAGATTTATTACGAAGAATTGGCTCACACAAACATGGAGGCTGACAAGTCCCAGATCTGCCATCTCCAAGTTGGAGATCCAGGAAAGCTGGTGGTGCAGTTCATTCCAAGTTTGAAGGTCTGGGAACCAGGGGAGCCAGTGGTGTAACTCCCAGGCCAAGATCCAGAGGGGATGAGATGAGAATTCCTGACTCAAGCAGGAAGGAAAAGGGGAGAATTCCTCCTTCCTCCACCTTTTGTTCTATTCATGCCCTCAACACATTGGGTGATGCCCACCCACACTGGGGAGGGAAATCTACTGAGTCCTCCGATTCAGACGCTAATATCCTCCAGAAACACCCACAGAGACACACATAGAAACAATGATGAATCTGGGCACCCCGTGGCCAGTCAGGTAGACACATAAAGTTAACCATCACAGGGTGGACCATCTATACAGTGGAGATGCTCGACCACAGGCGGTGGTGTGTGCACCCAGACTGCCAGCTCCCCAACCTGACTCACTTTACCCTGCAGACGCTGAGGGTGCCCAGAAGTGGGCTCCAGCAGTCGGCAGGACCTCGGGACACAGGTGGGGCTGCATATGGTGTGATGAAAGCCCCAACGCTGAATGCAGTGCCCAGGCTGAGCTTGGAGGGCAGAGGTCCAACTCACCTTAAACCCAGATGCTCCTTTGCTGGACCATGCACTGCGTTTGTCACACTGTTAATGTTTTATGTGTGACAGAATGTTCTAGGCTTTTTTAAGAGGTTTTTGTTTGTTTTGTTTTTTTGCATCCTCTACTTGTCTTTTTCTCTACTTTGCAGAGTTTTGCAGAACTCTGTGTACTACATGGATATACTAAGTAAATTAGCACATATTCAATATTTATTCATGTTTGTTCAGATACGGCTGTTTTGGAAACAAAAAGAAAAAGTTGTGATGGATGCCTCAGAAATGCAGTTGGCATCATTACACTTTATAATTCAGATGTTGTGAAAAATGGGTCACTACCAACTACAAAACCCAATCGACGCATGCAATGTCATATTGCTAAAAATACTTAGTGCTTTCCAAGGTGAAGAGAGCATTTTATTTTATTTTATTTAACATCTTTATTGGAGTATAATTGCTTTACAATGTTGTGTTAGTTTCTGCTGTATAACAAAGTGAATCAGCTATATGTATACATATATCCCCATAACCCCCCTCCCTCTTGTGTCTCCCTCCCACCCTCCCTATCCCACCCCTTTAGGTGGTCACACAGCACCGAGCTGAGCTCCCTGTGCTATGCGGCTGCTTCCCACTAGCTATCTATTTTACATTTGGTAATGTATATATGTCAGTGCTACTCTCTCACTTCGTCCCAGCTTACCCTTCCCCCTCCCCGTGTCCTCAAGTCCATTCTCTACGTCTGCGTCTTTATTCCTGTCCTGCGCCTAGGTTCGTCAGAACCACTTTTTTTTTTGGATTCCATATATATATGTTAGCTTGCGGTATTTGTTTTTCTCTTTCTGACTTACTTCCCTCTATATGACAGTCTCTAGGTCCATCCACCTCACTACAGATAACTCAATTTTGTTTCTTTTTTATGGCTGAGTAATATTCCATTGTATATATGTGCCACATCTTCTTTATCCTTTCATCTGTTGCTGGACACTTAGCTTGCTTCCATGTCCTGGCTATTGTAAACAGAGCTGCAATGAACATTGTGGTATATGACTCTTTTTGAATTATGATTTTCTCAGGGTATATGCCCAGTAGTGGGATTGCTGGGTCATATGGTAGTTCTATTTTTAGTTTTTTAAGAAATCTCCATACTGTTCTCCATAGTGGCTGTATCAATTTACATTCCCACCAACAGTGCAAGAGGGTTCCCTTTTCTCCACACCCTCTCCAGCATTTATTGTTTGCAGATTTTCTGATGATGGCCATTCTGACCGGTGTGAGGTGATACCTCAATGTAGCTTTGATTTGCATTTCTCTAATGATTAGTGATGTTGAGCATCCTTTCATGTGTTTGCTGGCAATCTGTATATCTTCTTTGGAGAAATGTCTGTTTAGGTCTTCTGCCCATTTTTGGATTGGGTTGCTTGTTTTTTTTTTTTTTTTGATATTGACCTGCATGAGCTGCTTGCATATTTTGGAGATTAATCCTTTGTCAGTTGCTTCGTTTGCAAATATTTTCTCCCATTCTGAGGGTTGTCTTTTCATCTTGCTTATTGTTTCCTTTGCTGTACAAAAGCTTTTAACTTTCATTAGGTCCCATTTGTTTATTTTTGTTTTTATTTCCATTTCTCTAGGAGGTGGGTCAAAAAGGATCTTGCTGTGATTTATGTCAAGAAGTGTCCTGCCTATGTTTTCCTCTAAGAGTTTTATAGTGTCTGGCCTTAAATTTAGGTCTTTAATCCATTTTGAGTTTATTTTTGTGTATAGTGTTAGGGAGTGTTCTGATTTCATTCTTTGACATGTAGCCGTCCAGTTTTCCCAGCACCACTTATTGAAGAGGCTGTCTTTTCTCCATTGTATACTCTTGCCTCCTTTATCAAAGATAAGGTGACCATATGTGCATGGGTTTATCTCTGGGCTTTCTATCCTGTTCCATTGATGAAGAGAGCATTTTAATTGAAGAAAATTTATTATGCCAAAAAAAAGGAAAGATGTCTCTTATTGTCCCAACATTCAAAGGTAACTACTTGTAATATTTCATAAATTTGTTTTTTCTAAATTTGTTTTTCCCATTCAAAGATCATCTGTATATCTGTTTGAGATTTTAAGTAATCACAAACCATCCACAGCCTACAGTGAGGTGTGGGAATGCCATAGTGAATGACTGTCTCGAACAGAGTTTAGGTCATAGAAATTTTGGAAGGTGACAGACTGGTTCAAAGAGAGCTGCCCCACCCCCTATTCCTGAATAGAGTAGTGGTTGGCTAATAGTAACATTTAATAAATATTTGATGAAGGAATGAATGAATGAACATGAGACTTAAATCAGTAAAACAACACATGCTAGGTATGATGAATAATATGCTGTCCTAAAGAGAGAGACGGCCCTTCAGAAAAAGCTGGCCTTTCTTTAGGTGAAGGCATTCGGGTTTATAAACAGTGCTTGGCCTTTCATAATATGCAGGAAAAGAGGGTATGGAAGTAACTTGCGTCTGGCCTTAAATCATGAGACTTCCGTGAGGGCACAGAGTTCAGAGGTCTGGCCACCATCCTGGAATGAGGAATGGGAAACATGGGGAGCAAAACACAAAATAGTATCTCAGTAAGTCATCCTGCCGTGAGCAGCTCTCCAAGCCAGTTAGGAATCTAGGTTTGAGGCTGTGGGGAACATCACAGCCTCTAAACACGTGAGGCCGCATCATTTCTGGAGCTGGGCAGTTTTGTCAGGTGAAATCCCTGGGCTGCAGGGATTCCAAAGGAGAGAAATGGGCAAAGTTGACAAATGGCTGGGCTGTCCTCTGCTGGAAGAGCCGGTCCCTGGCGGGGGAAGATGAGCACACGCAGACAGAGGTTTGCAGGAGGCTGCTGAGGGGGGCCTTGGGGTCCTCAGATCTGGGTCACACTCAGTGGCGGGAGATCTTGGACAAGTCTTTGACTAGTCAGACCTCGATGTCCCCATCCTCAGGAGGAGACGATCGTGCACTCGTGGCGAGTGAGGATTCCTGGATGACGTGTGGCTTGTCCCCCACACATTAAAGTTTCACAAAGACCAGCCCCCTTCTTTCTTTAGAACTCAGTTGTGTCACTTCCCAGGTGGTGGCCTGCTGAGAGGCAGTCCCTCCGGAGCCTGTGCCTTGTGATTTAAGCATAAACTCTTGCAGAAATTCTAAATGGTTTTGCTTTACACGTTCAAAAATATAGGCATCACCTTGAGCAGTGTCTGAGAATTAGGTTTAATTTTACTTAAAGCAAATGATGTGGTGGCATTTTGTATATTTGCGAAAGTTGGGGAGAACCAAACCCACTTCAGACCACCTGCCGATGGTGGCCCCCATTTAAAGAGTTATGGAAGTTTTTTCTTTTCTTTTTTAAACAGATTTATTGAGGTATAATTGACGTACAAAAAACACTGCACATTTAACAGATACAGTTTAATGAGTTTGGACATATGCATGCCTGCATGGTCCTGTCATCACAGTCAAGGTAACAAACATATCCAGAGCCTCCAAGTTTGTGTGTGTGTGTGCACGCGCGCGTGCATGCACATTAAGAACGCTTAGCACGAGATGACTTTTGAACGAATCTTTAAGTGCATGATGCTGTTGTTAACTCCAGTCCCAGTGGTGTACAGCCGATCTCTAGGACCTGTTCATCTTGCATAACTAAATCTCCATGCCCATCGAACAACTCCCCATTCCTATGAAGGAAGACCACCCTGGGGCCCACGCCGAGATGTGCCTGCAGTAGGCATCCTAGAGCAAAGCCCGTATCTGGCATCAGCCAGCAGTTAGGTTCAGAGAGTCCACAGCAGCCCAGCTCTGTCCTCCTGACACTCCATGCCCTGGAAGCACGGAGCCGTCCAGAGCCTTCTAAAATATAGCATGCATCGCTTCTTCCAGGAACAAGCCCGCATCCCTCATTCTTGCAACTGTCTTCATCCACCGAGTTTATCCCGATGCAAACTAGGACAGCGGCAGAGAAAGTGGACAGCCTGCTGTCCTCCCGGGAAGCCACTCTCACTGGAAGAAGACGTGTGATCCCACCTCTTCTTACTGGAGTCAAGACCGCCTGGAGTTCGGGAGATCCCCACTCCTGTGGGGAACGGGGTGCTAATCCTTCCCCAGTAACTTGGGCTGGGAGCCTGCCTCTCTGCCCAGACAAGGCAGCTGAAGCCAGAGCCGGCCACGCTGGGTCGCAGGCAGGGCTGAACCAGTTGTCAGCGTTACAATTATCGTCCCTGTCATCTTCGTCATCATTGCCCTTGGAGCTGCCACGTATGTGACCGACGCTGCATCAGATACGCTAGTGTGGTGCAAACACTCGGGCTCAACAGCCCATCTCAGGTTCAAGTCCCGCCTTCATCACTTGCTGGCTCTGTGACCTCAGGCAAGGTGCTTACCCTCTTTGTGCGTCAGCGTCCTCATCTGCAAAATGGGTGTCATGCTACTGGCACTTCACTGGGCTGCTGTGGTGGAATGAGTGGTACAGAGCCCACAGAGCACAGGAAAGGGCACGTGCACAAAAAACAATGGTTTCTATCATCTCATACAATCCGATAACAACCCCATGGAGAAAGGAGAGTTTTTATTCTCATTTTAAAAGTGCATGTTTAACAGACTCGGTTCGTACGACTGGGGATCCATTTATGAACCAGACTGAAAGCACCTTTGCCCCTGTGGAGTTTTCACTCTAGACTTGGAAGACAACAATAAACAAGAAGGCAAATGAATCAGTCACACAATTTTAGCTCATGGGAGATGCCAGGAAGGAAACCAGGTGGGGCCATTGCTGGGGAATAAATGGGAGGGAAGACCTACCGGACAGTGCAGGCAGAGAAGGACCACTTGAGCTGAGACCTGAGTGCAGAGAAAGGAGGTCAACCCTTTGAATATCAGGAGGAATTGAACTGCAGGTGAAGGGAGTGAGCGTGCAAAGGCCCCGAGGCAGGAAGCAGACATCGTCTTCCAGGTAAGGCAAGACCGTCGTGGCTGGAGCTTAGTGAGCAGTGGCTTCTGCCCTCCTCTGACTGGCTTTGCTCTTGCCAGAGTTTTTAGACATAGTCCTTGATTGTGAAAAAGAGTCTTTCTGTAAGCAAACATTTTGTAATGCCTCCTCTTCATCCTGAAATGAAATCCGTAAGTAACACACACTACCTATTACATATATTTTTTTAAATTCACTATAAAGCCCTACTTGTGACATAGGGGAGAACAGAGGAGCATAATGTTAATAAAATAAGAGGTATTCAATATTTACATGCTCAGTACGATGGAACTAGAACCGAAATGCCCCCATAGGCTTCAGAATCATCTCCTGGGGACATCACGGCTGTTGGGAGCCTGTGACCTCACAGCAAAGTGGGAGTGCAGCGTGGTGGAGACCGCTCCTGAGATGATTTGGGGCAATGAAGGCCGTCTCAGCAGCCTCATCTGGGGCCCCGTTGAGCCTGGGCCCCTGTTCATTTCCCCAGTGAAGGAGCTGCTGCCTCTGAGCAGTGAGTGTGATAAGCTCCTCCTGTGGCCCCCGGGGAGTGCAGAGGACAGGCGGGATGTGGCTGGGACCATCTGGAGCAGTTTATTCTCAGTGTCGCTCTGAACACGAGTCCTTTCCCGACCCGCACTTGCTGAGTCATCAGCCTCTGCCGCCGCCCCTGGAGCCCGCCTGTGCCTGGGGTGAGAAGTGAGGGTCCAGCACCCCCTTCTGGGTCTGAAGACACAGCCCCATCCATTCCAGATGGGGAGGCGGCAGTCTGTGAAAGCGTGCCCGAGCCGGGGGTCTCCGTGAGGTCTGTAGACAGGGCCGGGGGAGGTGTGGTCATCAGGACTCAACCTCAGCGACCCCCTCCGACCTGCCCACGCAGGAGGAGCGTCTCCCCGAATCCTCCAGTTCAGGAGTCCCCAGCCCCTGGGCCGCAGACCGCTACTGGTCCTCGGCCTGTTAGGAACCGGGCTGCACAGCGGGAGGTGAGCGGCGGGCGAGTGAGCGAGGCTTCATCTGCCGCCCCCAGTCGCTCTCCATCGCTCGCATCACCGCCTGAGCCATCCCCGCCACCCCCACCCCGTCCGTGGAAAAATTGTCTTCCACGGAGCTGGTCCCTGGTGCCAGAAAGGTTGGGGACCGCTGCTCCAGTTTACCTTCAACTGTTTGGGTCTTTGTTTTTAAACCTCGCCCTGAACTTGCCGTCTGTCCTCAGTCAATTCACACATGTTTACTGAGGTTCCAGTGCCATTGTATGGACTGTGTTCCACTTAGTGAATGTTCACTGAGCCCTCATTCTGGAAGGAGGGGGTGAGCAAGGATCCCGAGCAAATACGGAGCTGCCTTCTCACTCCAGGAGGCTGAGGGCTCTGCGGGAAGCTGGGCAGGCGCACACACTTTACAAGGAAGAGTGGCTGAGAGCGGAGGCTGGGCTGGTTCCCCGGATGGATGTGCCCGTCAGTGAGCAGAGGTGCCCCCACGTCACGCTGACATGGGGGCACGTCCCCTTGGGTGGGGACCAAGGGAGCTGGTTTTGAACGAAGCAGCCTCATTGTCGTGCACCCCCGCCTCCTTCCTTCCCTCCCTTCCTTCCTTTATGTTTTTCCTTAGATGTAGGGTTGGGTTTATCAGGCTCCAGCTCATAGCACATCATCTTTATCCATTGTGAAAGTCCCTTTTTTCTCCCCTCATTGCCCAAGAGCCCCACCTCTATCTGTCTTCTCCCTTTCGGGACTCACTCAGATGTGACTGATGCTGGTCCATAAAATACACATGTATTCTCATAAAATACAGAGGGTCGTTGTGATGTGGCATTGTGCTCTAACTCTCATTCTGTTTCTCACATCTTTCAGTCAACACAACATTTTAAAACAATCTGTGCCTCTGCGTGCACATCTAGTCTGTTACTTCTCACTGCATCATAGCCTCGCACGTGTGTATCCACGGCATCACATACCCCAACATACAGAGGCTAGTTTGCTTCCAGCCCCCAGTGCCTCAAAGACTGTGCACTGAACATTTCTGGGCATATCTTGGAACAGTCACTTTAAGTCTGGTCACGGGGCACGGTTCAGGTGGGCAAATGCTGCCCCACCGGGAGTGGATGCGCTGGAGGGACTGGGCGTGGGTGAAGCTGTTTCCTTCCCAGAAGCAGCTGCTGGAGACGGAGGAGAAGAGGCTCCATTCCCTCCTCTGCTGACAGGAAAGCCGAAGTCTCGGACAAGGAGGAAGGTGAGAGCAAACTAGGTGCACGTGTGTGACGTCGGGTGAAGCATTAGCGGACGCCTGTGTGTGGTGCCTGGACACCGGAAGTCTGTACTTGAAGAAATGAGTGAGGGGGTCTGAGCAACTCTTCTGGAAGAGGAGAGGCCGAGGGCGCAGGCAGCTCCTGAGCTCAGCTCCTGGGATAACGACGTTGGGCAGCCGAACTCGCCCTCCCCTGCGAGCGTCCACAGAGGACCTCACTGTGGGCCGCCCTGTGCTTGTCCTCCCGCCTTGGCTGGAAGGGCCGCCGGAAGGAGCAGGACGGGGTCATCGCACGTCCTCTAAGGACGTTTTCTAGGCCCCCATCAAGGGAGCAGTTTCCATGATCACCAGACAACCCGGAACCTGAGACTGGGGCCAGTTAGCGCCTTGCTAGCTCCACTAAGGAGACTTCAGAAGAGCTATCCTGTTTGCTTTCCAGGCCGTCAGACGCAAAGGTGCCGAGGGCCGCAAGGGACCATTAGGGATGACGGCGCCTGCTGGGATGTCGGGAACGGCAGGGGCTGGGCTGCTGGGCTGATCTCAAGGCAGGAGCGGTGCCTGCAAACCAAGTGGGGTTTGTGCAAGCAGTGTCCCCAGACGCAGGGCAGCCCGGGCTCTGCTGCCTGCCTTTGTCCCGGTGAATTGCTTGGTGAGCCCCTGTCTTTGTGACTCATGGGCACCAAAAATGCCACCACATTAGGCCAGGTCTGGTTCCCTGAGGATGAAAGATGTTGACTCCAGGATCAGTTTCCCCCAAGACTTTCTCGATGTGCTGAGATTCATTAAGGAAACTTTCAAAAAGGAGAAAAAGACAATAAGCGACCCCAGAAAGTGTGTTCTTGCACCTTGCTATGCAGCCACTCTGTGGAGGGGCCGATTCTGTGTGAAGAAGTGAAATTCATTTTTTCATCCATTGAGAACACTCCGAGTCACTGTCTCGCGGAGCTTACGTTTAGTGTCGTGAGGGCAGATAAACACACAACTCAGTGCACACAGAACAGAATGAGGCCGAGGGCAGAAGTGCTGTGAGGGGAAATAAAGGAGCAGAAGCCTGAAGGAGAGAGCGAGCCACACACGTGGAACAAGATTCCTCAGAAAGGGGGACATGCGTGCAAAGGCCGGGAGGTCAGAGACCCATGAGGAGGCCAGTGCAGCAACTGGAGGAAGGGAGATGTCGCAGGAGGGCTGAGAGGTGGTCGGCAGCCAGGTCACTCAGGGTGTGTGGACCACGGCTGGCGGGGGCTTCCTTTCTCATCCGGCAAGATGAGCAGCCCCTGGGGGTTCCTGAGAAGAGGGGTGACGTTGGTCTAACTGCTGAGTGGTGAACAGACCAGAACAGGACGGACATCAGCGCATGGGAACAATTCAGGGAACGTCCAGGGGCAGACAATGGCCGCTCAGACCAAGGTGGGGAGAAGTGGTTGGATACGGTTGACTTTTGAGAATAAATCTGTCATTAAGGGGAGGAAATACATTGTCTTCATTTCTGCAGAATCTGAGCTTTGAGACAAAAAGGAATGCAGTGCTTCTGTAATGTGAAAGGAGAATGCATAGATGACATGGCGCGTGGCCCAGATCCTCCCATCAGGACCGAGACCCTCAGCCCCACCCCCCCATTGCGGGGCTTGTGGGTGCTTATGGATGCCTCACAGCTCTGTCCCTCTCTGGACACGGACCCTGCCCACGGCCGCCACCTCGCCCAAGACCCGCCCCTTCCCGGCAGCCTGGGTCGCATGTCCCCTTGGGGTTCACCTTCTCCCTGTGCCTATTCCTTGTCCCCTCCTCTCAGGTTGTTCCTGAGACCACTCCCTAGTGAACCCGCTAAGGACAAATCTCCACCTCACATCCTGTTTTCTGGAGACCCCAACTTCTCGCAATTATCACCTTTTCAGTGGTTGGACTGCACGTAGAGACCCATTTAATTCTACCTTCTAATGGAAGGTTTGGGGCAGGGGAGATTCTTGTTTCAAAGAGCAAGATCTCAAGGCAGTGAGGGAAAGCACTCATGGATATGCGTGACTAATAAATTCCTAAAGATGAGTTTTACATTGTGAATACAGAGGTAGGTGGAGAAGAACAAGCTATAGAACTTTCCAGAACATGGCAAAATAGGGGCAGATAAATGGGGTGCCTTGTAACAGAGCCGTCCTGAAGTCAGATATTTGGTCACCATGTCTGAATCATGAAAATCCTAAATATGATATGGCCAGACGTGCCTCTCCTTTGTTGTTCATTGCTCCTGGAAACCCATCCCTCAGCTCATTTTGTAGTGTTCTTCAGAGATTGATGGGAAAAAAAAAAAAAAAAGCATGTCCTCGGTTACCAGACAGTACGGGCAGTGTGATCTCAGTGGAGATTGAGTCCGGGAATGCTCTCTGTTGTTCTGTGACGAGCTGGGAAGCTCTGGGAGCCTGCTCAGTCCCGCAGGCATTTGCGCTTGTCAGAGGGAGAGAAGAGCCCAGGCTTGGAAGGCATCTGTTCACAGCGGAGGGAACATCCCCAAGGGCTCCCTGGAGGAACAGGAAGAAGGCTGTGCGCATGGAGATGTTATTTTCCATAACAGAGAAGAGAGAGGGGACAGGATGACAGGTAGACTGAGCACAAGCCAGTGACAAGAGGTGGGTGACCGTGGAGAGGGAAGACATCAGAGAACCCAGGATCTGTGACTGAGACAGGAGTGCTCTGAAACCCGACATCGCCTTCAAGATTCCCGCCCGAGAGCAGGTTAATTCACACCTGTTTCCTCTAAGCAACGATGGACACAGGTGCCAGAACCTTTTGACTGTGGTTTGTCCAAAGGAAGCCACTACCATTGGCTTTCAGTGGAGAACCCCCCACGTGTCATTTGGAAGGCTGGGCTCGTGGGCTCCATAATTAGCAGAAAGGGCCGCCTCCAATTCCAGCGGTTAGAATGAGGCCCGAGGCTGTGGCGATTGATCTGAGGAACCAGCAGCAGGCCTGCTGGAGCAAATTGTACCTGTCAAGGTGTTCTGCAGGAAAGGCGCAGGTATGAAGAGTGCCGAGTCAGCAGCAGAGGGCCTAGGAGTCTCCTGGGGTCTGGTCCAGGAAGATGCGCTTTAACAAGCTCCCCAGAGGATTCTGGGACTAGATGAAAGGCCCTTTCCCATCTGTGAGTCCTCACCTCCTTCCAGGAAAGATGAGATTGTTTCATTCCTCCGTCTCTGCCCCCACCCCGTTACATTTTCCCCCAGCAATGGATTTTTGCCATAATCTATATACAAGGTACACAACCCCACTGAGAATTTAGCCAACTAATGAAACCTCAAATTCCACTCCAAATCTTTCTTATTGATTTGCTTTCGGAAAGTGGGCCCTAATTGGCCATTAAGAAAGTGCACCGTAGGTTCCTTTATGGGCCCCCTGGATTTATCCAGCTGGGACCCGAGTCAGAGGGAACGAGAGGCTTTCACTCAATGTCACAGAACGTTTAACTAACCGTTTCATTTCTTCCCAGACCTAAAGGAACAAACACATTTATTAAAGCATTTTGATCCTTTGGAGACAGATTAATACGAAGTTTGTGTCAGTTTTGTAGGATAAAATGAGTCAATAAAGAGAAATGCACACTGACAGGAGATCCTCTGAGCCACAGGCGGGACGATGCACATGTGTATTGTCACAGAGAAACATTACTTAGGAAGAATAATCTGCAGTGTTGTATTTCTCTTACTGAGCGGATGCTCGAAATCTCAGTTTGCATGTGTGTGTTTGTGTGTGTTTGGGGTGAGTCTATTTTTTTTTTAACTGAATATAGTGAACACATTTGAATAAGGTTTTGAACTCAAGTGTAGCAATGCCATGAGTTTCTATTTAGCCTCTGCCATGATTTGGGGGGCCATGTGGTCTCCATCGAAACTGCTCATCTGTCACAGTTATTGTGCCAGAGTGAACACAGACATCACTTAAACACACTGTGTGGCTGCATTCCAATAAAACTTTATTTATAAAGTAAGAGGAGGAGACCCACTGAAGCCAGGAAAAGCCCCGTATCTGTCCATCCTGAAGAGGCAGTCTGTTTTCATATCTCATTACTAAAGGATTGTTTATTCATTGGCGATGTATTCTGACCTTGTATTTGGGGGGTAGTTCAACTCTCAGGAACTAATTCAGGAAGTATGTATGTGTATTATACTTCTTGTAGTTGGAGACTCTTCCTGGCAGATGCTTTATTCTAATTTAAATGAATTCTCCTTTTAGAACAGGAGTTTAACATGGAAATAATGTAGATTGTATTTTGCAAGCAACACCTTCGTATCTAAGAACAGTCATTTGCTTTAAAGACAACTCAGACCCTGACTTCTTTTACTTTAAAAAAAAAATTAAATTTGAGTAAAATTTAATTGTGTTGAAATGGAGATTAGCATTATGGTTTAATAATAACTAGGAAAAGGTCTTTCATTTTGACTAGGGAATTCCTGAATTCAATAAATGACAAAGTTAATTAGACAACAAGGACAAAAACGTCTGTTTCGTTAATCCTGTAAGCAAAATGAGACTTGATGGGATCACTGGCAAATTGGTGTTTCTGAAGTTCCCAGTAAACACCCCACTCGTGTTCCCAATTTGGGGAAAAAGAAATTCAGAACAAGTGTTACTACAGGAACACCAAATCTCTTTTTTGTTTTGCTAATAATGGATTATTATTCATGCCTCAAAGCCAACATTATTAACCTTTAAAACTACATGCTTAAGGGCTTCCCTGGTGGCGCAGTGGTTGAGAGTCTGCCTGCTAATGCAGGGGACACGGGTTCGCGCCCTGGTCTGGGAAGATCCCACGTGCCGCGGAGCAACTAGACCTGTGAGCCACAACTACTGAGCCTGCGCGTCTGGAGCCTGTGCTCCGCAACGAGAGAGGCCACGATAGTGAGAGGCCCGTGCACCGCGATGAAGAGTGGCCCCTGCTTGCCACAACTAGAGAAAGCCCTAGCACAGAAACGAAGACCCAACATAGCAATCAAGCAATAAATCAATCAATAAAACTTTAAAAAAAAAAAAACAAAAAACTACATGCTTAAAAAGGAATGACTCCATCTAAAACCAGAAGCAAAATTAGATTCAGGTGATGGTATCTGTGGCTGTCTTCTGATAACCTGTTTCCTTCCTAATTAATTAGCCTCTCAGAACCAGGAGTTGCCAAGCAGGAGAGTGTGTGGGGAAGCTTCTCCAGGAACGTGAGACAAACGAGATGCAGGCCAATCATGGCTTTCCTCCTGGGAAGCACAGCTGTTCACAGCCCATATTTGTGTTTAGACAGGGGAGGAGGAGAGGGAGGGGGAGACAGAGACACAGAGAGATTCCAAACTGGGGAAGCCATTTCCCTTTCTAGTTGGAAACAAACACATTCTGAACCTATCCTCCATCTGTGCAGCAGAAAATTATGACAACAAATGTTTGCCAGTCACAACGTGATTTCACATATTATCTTACCATTTAATGATCACACACGCCTCATCAAGTAAGTGCTAATATGCCTAAATTACAGATAAAGAAACTGAGGCTTAGAGAGTTCAGGAGGTTTCCTGGGATCATAAAGGAGATCCTGGAAAATCTGACTTTTTTCGGTCCAAAGTCACTGGGTGCACTTTCATCACCATTGGTTTTGGCCCAGGGTTCCCTGGATTCAGTGTAAGTAGCAGAGACTGATTATAAGCGCTTCAGTAAACGCTGTCTGCCTGCCTGCTCGTTTTCCAGGTAATTGCTTTTGTATCAGCAGCTCATCCGCAGTGGGGGCAGCACACACATCTGTGACTTTCCTTTTCTTCTTGATACCTCACTGTCTCAGGCCACACTGGGGTTCATCAGAAAGAAAGAGGGCCCAGGGTTCCGTACTGAGCCACAGCTGTCATTGTCCCCATGCTGCAGTTCTCACCTGGGCAGTTATCCCTCTGAGCCCTGGATGGATGCCATTCCTCACAGCAGTTCACCTCCTGGCCACACAGGACGTCAGTGGGCTCCGCGGCACAGAAGTCACTTGCCAAATATTGGATAACTGTGTCCTGTAGTAACATTGTACACAGTTGTGTACAGTTACATATATTGTACAGCATAAAGGAACATTTACAGGAACATGTTTATTTAGAGATAAACTCATAGAAGAACAGCTCCTGAAAGAAAGCTGAAAGTTTAGCATCAAGCAGACAGACAGAATTTGCCTTTGTAGGGGAATTCAGTGTCTAGCTGAGCCTGAATGAAGGCTGCGAGATTGCCACGTCCCTCGGTTATTCCCGATGGGATCGATTAGCAAACTAAAAATAAGGTGAAAAGGAGTGATTCTGGCACCCTGCTCTCCATCTGTTACTCCTAGCTCAAAAGATTCCCAGGCTGAGATCTGACTTTGATCAGAACCCCCTTCTCCCATGGTTGAGGCCACCAAGGATGGAGACCTTGGGTTGAAAGATGCGTTGCTAAGGAGACCAGGATGTGGACGCGGCAGATGAGCCCTGAACCCTGAACGCACTTCCTCTGGAACAGACGATTTGCTCTTTCCAGTCTCAGCTTCCCCATAAATCAGACACAGGCCCTGTATTAATAACGGGGCAAACTTTGGTTTTGCCACTACGTAAAGACGTTTTCCCCACGACTTTTCTTCCTGCTTGCTACGAAAGGACAGCTAAGAAAACAAGATGCCTATTTGGCATTTAATGGTGTGACAACAAAAACACTGGTGATAATTACATGTTATTCATACGCATCATGAACCATTCGCTTTCACCCATTCCGCCACGCCGTCGGGTATTTGCAGCGGCCCTCTGAGGAAGGGGCTGTGTGGTTATTAGAATGACTGTATGGCCTGGTTTTACTGCAATGGTCCCACTTCCTGTTGCATGGCATAATTATACCTCACCGCCTTTCTATTCTTGAAAGTGTCGCAGCTTGGACAACAGGATGCATGGTCACCCTAACTTTCAAATCCACACTTTACGAATCTGGAAGTCGAGAGTCGGAGAGGCTAGTTGCCCGGGCATACCCAGGGCAAAGGGCAGCCTTGGGATCCAAAGTCAGAAGGAAGATTCTGAACCACTCGTGGTCTCCTGAGTCTCACACGATGGCAAGGGGCATGTCGCTGACCACAGCCCTCCTGACCGTTCTGCCACAAGAAGGCTAGTTTATGAGTCGCTGAAGGCAGGCCAGGGGGCCCTGGGAGCCCACATGTTAACATAACAACAACAGTCACATTTGGGGAAACTGAGATCATCAGCCAAACCCTAGCAGCGCCTGCCTGCTTTTTCTTGTTCCTGATGTTCAGGCTCAGGCTTTGGGCTGGAATTGTCAATGGACAGGCTACCCCTGCCTGGGCTACCAGCCCAATGGAGAAAGCGGGGTTTGGGGGCAAAGTGCTTTAAAATCTGTTTCTATATCATAAAAGCATAAAGTCTTACTTATGGGAAAATCAAATTTTTGATGGACTTCCTTCACCCTAGTTGGCAGGTCTACTGTTTAAATTTTCAATGATGGATGTGGGAGTGGGGGCACCACATTTTTTCCTGATGCTGTGGATTCCCCAGGCCTTCATGGGACTCGACCTCTGTCTTGAAGACAGAACATCCTACCGAGTAGAATTTGGAAGGTTGTGTCTGTGTCTGGAGGTGAAGTCCACTGACAAAGGCCCTCCAGCCATCAGTAGCCAGCAAATTACTATGTGTGCATCCACGGTCTGTCTCAGCAGGAGAATGATTTACCTAATGCCTGTGATCAGCAGGACACCTAGTAGATCAGAGGGTGTTTGGAAGGTCTCGGGCTGGACCCTCCGGTGAGAAAGGCTCTTAAGACAGGACACATAAAATAACAGGGCCCTCAGGGGCGATGGAGCGTCTCTGCCCCTGCCTTTGATTCCATATGTTTGCGTTCAAAACTGGCCTCTTAACAACATGGGGCTTCCCGTTCTTGACCTGAGTTGCCAAATTCAAGGCCCATCCTTCCAGGAGGTGTCAGGGCCTCCTATTTCCCAGTTAAAGGTTAGGAGCACCCAGTGGTGACCATGCCAACATGGGTTGGAATTCACCAGATTCTACAGCTTTAAAATTATGTGATTCTGAGACTAGATAGAAATTACAGGGAAAAATCTGTAAAAAATACAAACACATGGAGGCTAAACAATACACTACTAAATAACCAAGAGATCACTGAAGAAATCAAAGAGGAAATCAAAAAATACCTAGAAACAAATGACAGTGAAAACACAATGACCCAAAACCTATGGGATGCAGCAAAAGCAATTCTAAGAGGGAAGTTTATAGCAATACAATCCTACCTCAAGAAACAAGAAAAATCTCAAATAAACAATCTAACCTTACACCTAAAGCAACTAGAGAAAGAAGAACAAAATATCCCCAAAGTTAGCAGAAGGAAAGAAATTGTAAAGATCAGATCAGAAATAAATGAAAAAGAAATGGAGGAAATGATAGCAAAGATCAATAAAACGAAAAGCTGGTTCTTTGAGAAGATAAACAAAATGGATAAACCATTAGCCAGACTCATCAAGAAAAAAAGGGAGAAGACTCAAATCAGTAGAATTAGAAATGAAAAAGGTGAAGTAACAACTGACACTGCAGAAGTACAGAGGATCATGAGAGACGACTACAAGCAACTCTATGCCAATAAAATGGACAACCTGGAAGAAATGGACAAATTCTTAGAAAAGCACAACCTTCTGAGATTCAACCAGGAAGAAATAGAAAATATAAACAGACAAGTCACAAACATGGAAATTGAAACTGTGATTAAAAATCTTCCAACAAACAAAAGCCCAGGACCAGATGGCTTCACAGGCGAATTCTATCAAACATTTAGAGAAGAGCTAACACCCATCCTTCTCAAACTCTTCCAAAATATAGCAGAGGGAGGAACACTCCCAAACTCATTCTACGAGTCCACCATCACCCTGATACAAAAACCAGAGAGAGAGATGTCACAAAAAAAATTACAGGCCAATATCTCTGATGAACATAGATGCAAAAATCCTCAACAAAATACTAGCAAAGAGAATCCAACAGCACATTAAAAGGATCATACACCATGATCAAGTGGGGTTTATCCCAGGAATGCAAGCATTCTTCAGTATACGCAAATCAATCAATGTGATGCACCATATTAACAAATTGAAGGACAAAAACCATATGATCATCTCAATAGATGCAGAAAAAGCCTTCGACAAAATTCAACACCCATTTATGATAAAAACCCTCCAGAAAGTAGGCATAGAGGGAACTTACCTCAACATAATAAAGGCCATATATGATAAACCCACAGCCAACATCGTTCTCAATGGTGAAAAACTGAAAGCAGTTCCATTAAGATCAGGAACAAGACAAGGTTGCCCACTTTCACCACTATTATTCAACATAGTTTTGGAAGTTTTAGCCACAGCAATCACAGAAGAAAAAGAAAAGGAATCCAAATCAGAAAAGAAGAAGTAAAACTGTCACTGTTTGCAGATGACATGATACTATACATAAAGAATCCTAAAGATGCTACCAGAAAACTACTAGAGCTAATCAATGAATTTGGTAAAGTAGCAGGACACAAACTTAATGCACAGAAATCTCTTGCATTCCTATACACTAATGATGAAAAATCTGAAAGAGAAATTAAGGAAGCACTCCCATTTACCATTGCAACAAAAAGAATAAAATACCTAGGAATAAACCTATCTAAGGAGACAAAAGACCTGCATGCAGAAAACTATAAGACACTGATGAAAGAAATTAAAGATGATACAAACAGATGGAGAGATATACCATGTTCTTGGATTGGAAGACTCAATATTGTGAAAATGACTATACTACCCAAAGCAATCTACAGATTTAATGCAATCTCTATCAAGCTACCAATGGCATTTTTCACAGAACTAGATCAAAAAATTTCACAATTTGTATGGAAACACAAAAGACCCCGAATAGCCAAAGCAATCTTGAGAAAGAAAAACGGAGCTGGAGGAATCAGGCTCCCAGACTTCAGACTATACTACAAAGCAACAGTAATCAAGGCAGTATGGTACTGGCACAAAAACAGAAATATAAATCAATGGAACAGGATACAAAGCCCAGAGATAAACCCATGCACATACGGTCACCTTATCTTTGATAAAGGAGGCAAGAATATACAATGGAGAAAAGACAACCTCTTCAGTAAGTGGTGCTGGGAAAACTGGAGAGCTACATGTATAAGAATAAAATTAGAACACTCCCTAACACAGTACATAAAAATAAACTCAAAATGGATTAAAGACCTAAATGTAAGGCCAGACACTATAAAGCTCTTAGAGGAAAACATAGGAAGAACACTCTATGACATAAATCACAGCAAGATCCTTTTTGACCCACCTCTTAGAGAAAGGGAAATAAAAATAAACAAATGGGACCTAATGAAACTTAAAAGCGTTTGCATAGCAAAGGAAATCATAAGACGAGAAGACAACCCTCATAATGGGAGAAAATATTTGCAAATGAAGGAAATGATAAAGGATTAACCTCCAAAATATACAAGCAGCTCATGCAGCTCAATATCAAAAAAACAAGCAACCCAATCCAAAAATGGGCAGAAGACCTAAATAGTCATTTCTCCAGAGACGATTTACAGATTGCCAACAAATACATGAAAGGATGCTCAACATCACTAATCATTAGAGAAATGCAAATCAAAACTACAATGAGGTGTCACCTCACACCAGTCAGAATGGCCATCATCAAAAATCTGCAAACAATAAATACTGGAGAGGGTGTGGAGAAAAGGGAACCCTCTTGCAGTGTTGGTGGGAATGTAAATTGATACAGCCACTATGGAGAACAGTATGGAGGTTCCTCAAAAAACTAAAAATAGAGCTACCATACGACCCGGCAATCCCACTACTGGGCATACACCCTCAGAAAACCAGAATTCAAAAAGAGTCCACAATAGCCAGGACATGGAAGCTTACTTTAATTTAATTTTTATTTTATTTGTTTATGTAAAAAGCCCATCTGTGAGCCCCTGGCTTATTTTCCTTTGAAAATGACTAATTTCATATTTTATAAGTGCACAGTGAATGCTGATGAGTCTTCATTTGTCACTGGGTGCCTGTGATTGGAACAGTCATTCCCCTAATATAGCTTGCAGAAGAGCCAACGGGATCATTGATGCTGGTTACACAGAAGGGAGGCTTTTTCCTGCCACGTCCCTGTCCATTTGGCTTAGTGACCTCCCTCAGACTGCAGGTGTGTCAGCATGATTTACACTCATATTCCGTGTGGTCCTTTGCCAATAGAATTGACTGGCCATTAAAGAGGAGGAGAGAATTCTGTAGACATCCATACACATCCATTTCAGGATACATGGCCCATCAGCTGCTGGTGGTTAAAGTAATACAGAGGCCTAAAACCATTTTGAATATCAATATCCATCCCCAACTTTCAACAGCATTCTAATTTGGCAATGCTTGGTGGTGCTTCTGCCTTTCCAGCCAAATGACATTTGTCACACTCAAGTAGGAACAATTATTAATAATTTTCATTTCATTAGAAGCACTACAATAAAATGTCAACAGTCTTAAAAGTGCATCAGAAGTGTACAAATTAATTTTGATTTTCTGAAGTGTAATTACTTTTGTAAGTACTAGACTGTGTAATCACTTTGGGCGTTGTTACTTGTGCAATCAATTATACTTAAATGCACTTATCTGTTTTCAAATGTGATTTTCAGAGGTCACCTGTTGGTGCTTTTTGCTATTATAATAGGAAGTTGCTGTAGTTCATATTGGACATGCAGTAACCAAGGCATGGTTAAGGTAGTGATGAGATGAATAGAAATATAATAGTAAAAATTGTCTTAGTAAGAGACCAACCCAACCCACAGAAGACTTTGGGGCTTAGTTTTGATTTAATTCTGGCTGGGGGACTACCTAGTGACTACAAAATGTTTTTACAGTGGAAAAATAAAGGTGGTAGTTCATATCTATTTTAGAATGTGGATGTTGAAAACTTGGTTTCTGATAGCTGACTTTCCAACTTGCTAGCTGTGTACCATTGAGTACATTCCTGCACACCTGTTTGCTGTTTACTCACCTATAACATGAAGGGGATGGAGCATCTACTCCCATGAAGCTCTGGGCCTGCTTCCATCATTTCATCTTTACTACACAGCCTGGTGCAGAGTAGATGTGAAATTAATAGTTATTGAAGAAGTAAATGAATAAGCATTGATGAAAATTCAGTGATAAAACATAGAACATGATGATTAGCTGTTAGCTAGTATTATTAATCATCATGATCAATATAGTATTAATAATGATCATTTCAATCTTAGAAAAAAATCTATTGATTCCATTTATTTTGACCAGGAAATGGAACCAAACTCAATATAGCCATGGAAAGATTCTACACGTCACTAATAATTACATAAATGCAAGATAAAGCATCAATTGAATACCTTTATTGCTTACAGTATATCGAAATGAGATCAATAACATTCAGAGATGGTGGAGTGGTGGAGACACGGGTGCTTTCATACACTGTTGACAGGACTATAAATTGGCTCAGCCTTCCTGAAGAGTGATTTGGCTAAATATATCACAATTAAACATGTACACATGTACTTTTGGCATCTAAGTTACAGAAATAACGTTTAAGTAGACAAAGATATATACACGAATGATTTTTTTTGTAGTATTAAATGCATAAAATGGATACACCATAAATGTCCATCAATAAGGTATAGCTAAACAAGTTATGGTTTGCCCAAGATCAAAATTTTATACATACGTTAAGAAGAAGAATCTTTGTGAATTGGCATGTACATTTTTCTAAATTACTGTGCTAAGTGATACAAGCAAGTTGCAATCCAACATGTATCATAAGCTTATATATATATTTTAAAGAATGGACTAGATTGCATAAAACCTAAGAAGAAACTAGAAAGCGAGTTATGATCAAGCATAAAGAATTACTGTCTTTTGGGGAATGGATTGCATGTGTGTGGCTTTGACTTTTATTTATTATTTCACATATTTTAAGTAGTGGTATTATGTGTGTTTTTAATTTATTTGGCATTGGTAAGAAATTTAAATAAATGCATCACATTTATTTAAAAATAGATGTAAGCCTATGAGAACACTCTTGGTAAGTAACCAACTGAATCAATAAAAGAAGGGTAACCAGACCCATCTGAATCATCCCCCCCCCCCCCGCCTGGTCCATTTGGGCTGTGTTCCCAGGCTTATGCCTTAATTGGCTCCCAGCTGGAATTGATTAGCAAGCGTACCAGTATAAATGGACGCCTCATGAAAAGGGGTTGGTAGATCCCTATAATTTATACAAAGAATCATTTACTTAAACTTCAACATTCTCAGGACCTTCCAGTAATAAAACTCCGAAAGTAGGACTACTCTCAGTACTTTCCAAAAATATGGATAAACTCTCAAAATTATGTCTTTCTCCTCAAAATGATTTCCTTAGCTGTTAGCTAAATTCCTGCCAAAACGTCATTGTACGAAAATGGTGAGGTCCTGCCTGCATGGAAATGGAAATAACAGCTCCAGCTCTTTGTGAACGGGAACCAGAGTGGGGGTTTCTTGTCTTTGTTAGAATCCATTCCATTTGAGGTCCATGAATGGGGTGTCCGCCTCACTTTTACCATGTTGATTTTTAAAAAAGAATCGCATTTTAAAACATCATATTAGTAAGTAAAGTCGTAATGACAAGAAAAATGAAATAAATAAAATAAGAAAATAACATAAAATAAAAAAGGAAGACCTATTTAAAAAAAAAAATCTCCTGCTCTAAATAACGTAAAACCTTGCATTGACCTGAGTACTTGACTAATGAGGCATTTGCCAAGTTGTTTAGTTTTTATGGCTTGCCAAGTGTGTAATTACTTTGCTTGGCACTTTTAGAAAATGTTATTATGAACCCTTCTTCCAAAGAAAATTATGCAACATAATTATTAACTCTAAAATTACACACACATTTATCTGCTAGTATTCGCTTTCATGCTTCAGCTGTCACTTAAACATCGCCCGCTTGAATCACGCACCTGTTCACAATGATGTTTTCAATGTGTTTCTACTAATTTCCCATTATATGGTAGAAAGCCAAACACTGGGAAAAGGAAAGTAACAAAAACTGGGCTTTAATAGAAAATCACTTCCTGTAACGTCTGAGACCCTGATAGCCTTCACACGGAAGGAGGACCATTGAATCCTTGTCCGTCGTGATCATGTTATTCACGGCCTCTGTTGTACATTTTCACCCATTTTGAATATTTCAACCAGAAACAACAGCACTTCTGACTCACACACAAAGGCAGGCTGGATCATGTCCAGGTTAGATTCTATTCTTGCTTTCTCTTGAATGTTGCCTCTGAAAAGAAAGAAAAGAATGCCTTTTTTTTTTTTTTATTAAATTTATTTATTTATTTTTTATTTATTTATGGCTGTGTTGGGTCTTCGTTTCTGTGCGAGGGCTTTCTCTAGTTGTAGCAAGCGGGGGCCCCTCTTCATCACGGTGCGCGGGCCTCTCACTATCGCGGCCTCTCTTGTTGCGGAGCACAGGCTCCAGACGCGCAGGCTCAGTAATTGTGGCTCACGGGCCCAGTTGCTCCGCGGCATGTGGGATCTTCCCAGACCAGGGCTTGAACCCGTGTCCGCTGCATCGGCAGGCAGATTCTCAACCACTGCGCCACCAGGGAAGCCCAAGAATGCCTTTTTTAATGGACAGAAGTGAAAATGTCCAAGGACAAAGTTTCACGAATAAAACTTTCATTTCAAGGTGGTCTTCACCCAGATTTCATCTTTGAATTCCCTTTATGTAAGACATCTGCTGTCTGCTAACCAGAAGCTCCCCAAGGGCAGCGCTGGGTATCATAACTGCCCAGCCTCAGCACCTGCTCAAGCTCGGGGGTCCCCCCGATGCTCAGGAATTATTTATTAATAGGCTGTTTTCCTTTTGCTTCAGTTCATCAGTGATCAGAACATAAGAACTATTATAGATTGAATTGTGTCCCCCACTAAATTATATGTTGACATCCTAACCCCCAGGACCTCAGAATGTGACTGTATTTGGAGATGGGACATTTAAAGAGGTGTTTAAGTTAAATGAGGTCATGTAGATGGGCCCTCATCCAATGTGGCTGATGTCTTTATAGGAAGAGGAGATTAGGACACAGACACATGCTCAGAGGGAAGACGTGGGGAGAAGACAGCTGTCTAAAGGACGAGGAGAGAGGCCTTAGAAGGAACCAGTGCTGTCAACACCACTGTCTTAAACTTACAGACTCCAGAAAGGTGAGAAAATAAATTTCTTTTGTTTAAGCCCCCCTCCCCAGTCTGTGGTCCACTGTTATGGCAGCCCTAGCAAACTAATATCTTGCTCTGCTTAGTAGAGAACTCTTTGTGAGTAGCTATGGAATAACTTGCGCTAATTCCGTTGAAGCTTCATTTTGAATTTCAAGACAGAAGAGAAATGGATTCAGCAGTGGCAGTGTGGTGGGATCTGTCCGTAGGGAACTGCCACCCCCCAGAAACCCTGGGGAGTCAGGAGTCCGTGGTTCACTGGGTGACCACGTCCAGGGAGATGGGAAAGTGCAGAGTCAATATATCTGGACGATTGTGGCTTTCTTTGTAAGATATTGTGCCAGCATTTTCCTGGACAGTAGTGGACAGCTTTACTGTCATATTTTAATCCATTTCCATTATACAAACTTCCCAAATTGTCAGGTTAAAGATCCACTGTAAATTGCTGGAAATGTCATAGTTACGGTGCAAAGGGGAATTCTAAAAGTGCACTAACCTATGCACATGGACACTGGCTTCCCAAGACCTGAGGGGCAGCTGTCATCTTCTTCTTGTAAAGTTATCAAGCTCCAGACGTTGGGTTGGTTGCCCTCTTCTTGTAGAAATGTGATAGTGGATCAAACTCCAGCTAATCTTCATGGGTGCCCCAAGTCAAATGAAGGTCTGATGCTGAATACATTGTTGTTTGCAGGGAAACAGCTTTTATTGAAGCTTTACATGTTGAACTAGGATGTATATCACTGAAATAATTTTTTAAAAACCTGTGTTTAGAGTTCTTGAGACACAGCGCTGGATTATTTCCACATTTACTGGCCCTACACTTCCTAAATTGATTGCTTCTTTTGCTTCTGGTTTAGCAATAGAGATTAAAATTTATTTCTCTGGGGAGAGAAAAAGGACACAAATAAGAAAGCTCTGGGAACATAACCTTTTTTTCCCCTGTGAGCCCTGAGTTTATCAACATAGACCCATGTGACCATACTCTCTGGTATGTTATCAGATATTATTTTGCTTTTTGCTGGATGCCTCCTTAGATAATCCAAGAGAAATGACATGCAAATCTGCATGCTGCATTCTTAGAAAACATTTTTAGGTCCCATTTTAAGGAAAGAGTGAGACATATTTTCACTTTTACACCTTCTGTTCCCAAATGAAAACATTGACTTGAAAGCCAGGCTTGCAAACAGCTTCCCACTTAAACAATGAAAATGCACTGAAATCTTTCCAGTGATACAGAAGTTATATGTAAGATGTAGAATTCAGGTGCTTATAAGCATATAGAATATATGGAAATTCACCAAATTAAACCAATGAAGCATATTACTTTTCAATGCAAAGTGATATATTAAAGAAAAGTAGCAACAGTCTCTGCTGGAATGTTCACTTAGCCCTCATGGAAATACCAAATTAAGCAACAAAGAAAAAGATGGTTCTGCTTATTATGCATTGGATATAAGAAAAGAATACAACCATCTAAGTTGTATTCATGGGGAAACCCCCACCTTTTTGCAGGAAGAAGTGACTCTCCAAATTGAAGGCGAAGTTTATTATCACAGAGTTAGTTCATGTGAAAAATGGAGCATTCAAATAGGGACTCCTAGACCGTTAACAGCACAGATCCCACGGTGATTACAACTGTAAACCTGGAGTGTGCATTTCCCTTTGCCAAATGTATTGGGTTTTTTTCCTAGTGATTAACTGGAGGAAAAAGGTAAAGTCAGGCACATATTAATTTCCAAATTCAAATAAAGTGGTGTGACACAGTACCTGGCTAGCCTCATTTTAATTTCCACTTGGTACAAGGACATTCTCTTAGATTTATATCTTACTGTTCTTTTTTATTATGTCTCAGAAGCTTGCCATGTGGGGAAAAAATCATGCTGCTCATCAGATAGACTTGCTCTAATACAATCTCAGCTCTAATCCCTGGAAATGTCTTGCGTTAATGCTTCGTAAAGCTCATCAGTTTTTACTATCTAACTCAAATCAGGAACAAAAAGATATACTGTTTCCTTGAGTCCATATGTATTTAGCAAATTTACCTTAAAACCCACTGTCTACAATAGACAATGCATATGTTATATAATGTGCTTATAACTCTAGGAAAGCTTCTTTGTTTAAGGAATGTAATATCCTGCGAAGTTTATCTGAACAATAAATGGTGTTTTAGGTGCACGAGGAGCATTTGAAGCTACTCTTTCAGAAAAGCCACATTTGCTGAAATTTTTCTGGTTTCCTGAATCGTGTTGAGATCACAGGGTTTTCAGGTAAGACACCAAAACTTGCTTTTTACTGGAACTCTTACTTTGGAAGGCACAATTCTAAGAGTCACAAATTTGGTGGTAAATTGATGTTTAGCCATGGCCACAGTGACTTTTCACACCATCACAGAGGAGTGTGAGAGTATGAGAACCTCTCATGGAAGTGGAGTGAGTGCCTGGGCTGGAAAGCGCTATTTTAACCCAGAGATGGAGAGACAGTGCTCCAGGGCGGGGCGGGGGGGGGCGGGCCTGGGTGTGCGATGCTGGGCGTCTTGAGGTCTGAACTCGGCATCAGAGGGTCCCTCACCGTGTCCTCCTGGAGCACACTCCCCATAACATCGTCTCTGGACCCAGGGAGCAAGGACCTGTGGGGCATTCAGCCTCCAGCGTGGTCCCTTGCTGCCCCTTCACGTCTTTGCGCCTCATCACATTCATTGTGTCGCCAGGAGCACCAGGCAGGACCTTCTCAGGTGGCGGGTCAGCCGTGCACTCACACGAGACCACGAAGTGTGAATAAAACGCAGCTTTCAGTTTGCACTGACGTTATTGAATCTTGCTCATCAGCATATTCCTCCCCACCCCCCACCCGCTGCTCAGCCGGAAACAGACTTGCCAGTGAACACAACCTTGCTTTCCCTGGTCTAACTAGTTGCCCTCGGCTCAGATCGCCCCTTCTGTGTGATGCCCAGTTTTTCAGGTCCGGCTTCTTCCCTCTTCGTCTCCCCAGATGAAGTTGGTGCCGCCGGGGGCACTGCTGATGGCAGTGGGTAGAGGAGGCTTCTGAGCGGCGTGTGGACCCTGGACCACCTCTCGGGTCTTGGTTGGCCTCTGTGGAGGTGCTGCCCCTTGTGTCCAGCTCCTACTGGCCTGTGATCCAGCTCGGGTCTCACTGGCCCTTTTGGGTCTGGCTCATGTTCCGTCCTTGGCTGAATGGTTCCCCTTGTACCTCTCTGTCATATCGTCACTTCTGAACACCTCCTGGGACCCATGGAGACCCCAAGGGGAACCTAGGCCCTCCTCTGCCTCATCCTGCCACTCTGAAGGCTTGCCCTGGATGTGGTCATCTCTGCTGGGGCAAGAGGGAGCCACTCCTGCAAAGTGCTGTCCTCCTAGGCGGCCAAGGGGGAGTCAGATTCCCCACACGAGGCAACCTGGTTTGGTAAAACGGGTCTTGGATTCGTATTCCTGATTGCCTGTATTGGAGTCCGGGCCACTTAGGACCTGTGAGAACTTGGCCCAGTTATCTACATTTCTAATGCTTCAGTTTCCTCATCTGCAAATTGCGGATGATGAAAAGAACAGCCTCTACCTCTTGTGGTAATACTCTTGCAGTATTTAGAGCAGAGAATACCATGTCGTTAAGCCTCAGCAATGACTGCCGTTATTGCTAATACAACCTGAGTCCACGATGGTAGATGAGGTGGAGGGAGAGAGTCAGTGCTTTATTGCTGGGCCAAGGTGATGCTAAGGACGCTCCAGGAATGCACCTCTACGGCTGGATGACGCACGGCTGCTTGCTGCGCGCCAGGTATCAGAGCGGCTTGAGAGTGGCTCTAATTCAGCCCAATTTTACAGACAAACCAGATCAGAGAAATTATGTTACCTGCCCTAGGTAAAGAAATCTATCTTTTTTTTTTTTAAACAACTTTATTGGAGTATAATTGCTTTACAATGGTGTGTTAGTTTCTGCTTTATAACAAAGTGAATCAGTTATACATACACATATGTCCCCATATCTCTTCCCTCTTGCGTCTCCCTCCCTCCCACTCTCCCTATCCCGCCCTTCCAGGCGGTCACAAAGCACCAAGCTGATCTCCCTGTGCTATGCGGCTGCTTCCCACTAGCTTTCTATTTTACGTTTGGTAGTGTATATATGTCCATGCCACTCTCCCACTTTGTCCCAGCTTATCCTTCCGCCTCCCCGTATCCTGAAGTCCATTCTCTAGTAGGTCTGTGTCTTTATTCCCAGCTTGCCGCTAGGTTCTTCAGGACCATTTTGGCTTTTTTTGTTTTTTTTAGATTCCATATATATGTGTTAGCATACGGTATTTGTTTTTCTCTTTCGGACTTACTTCACTCTGTATGACAGACTCTAGGTCCATCCATCTCGCTACAAATAACTCCATTTCCTTTCTTTTGATGGCTGAGTAATATTCCATTGTATATATGTGCCACATCTTCTTTGTCCATTCATCTGTCGATGGACACTTAGGTTGCTTCCATGTCCTGGCTATTGTAAATGGAGCTGCAATGAACATTTTGATACATGACACGTTTTGAATTATGGTTTTCTCAAGGTATATGCCCAGTAGTGGGATTGCTGGGTCATATGGTAGTTCTATTTTTAGTTTCTTAAGGAACCTCCATACTGTTCTCCATAGTGGCTGTATTAGTTTACATTCCCACCGACACAGCAAGAGGGCTCCCTTTTCTCCACACCCTCTCCAGCATTTATTGTTTCTAGATTTTTTGATGATGGCCATTCTGACCAGTGTGAGATGATATCTCATTGTAGTTTTGATTTACATTTCTCTAATGATTAATGATGTTGAGCATTCTTTCATGTGTTTGTTGGGAATCTGTATATCTTCTTTGGAGAAATGTCTATTTAGGTCTTCTGCCCATTTTTGGATTGGGTTGTTTGTTTTTTTGATATTGAGCTGCGTGAGCTGCTTGTAAATTTTGGAGATTAATCCTTTGTCAGTTGCTTCATTTGCAAATATTTTCTCCCATTCTGAGGACTGTCTTTTCATCTTGTTTATGGTTTCCTTTGCTGTGCAAAAGCTTTTAAGTTTCATTAGGTCCCATTTGTTTATTTTTGTTTTTATTTCCATTACTCTAGGAGGTGGGTCAAAAAGGATCTTGCTGTGATTTATGTCATAGAGTGTTCTTCCTATGTTTTCCTCTAAGAGTTTTATAGTGTCTGGCCTTACATTTAGGTCTTTAACCCATGTTGAGTTTATTTTTGTGTATGGTGTTAGGAAGTGTTCTAATTTCATTCTTTGACATGTAGCTGTCCAGTTTTCCCAGCACCAGTTAATTGAAGAGGCTGTCTTTTCTCCATTGTATACTCTTGCCTCCTTTATCAAAGATAAGGTGACCGTATGTGCATGGGTTTATCTCTGGGCTTTCTATCCTGTGCAATTGATCTATATTTTTGTTTCTGTGCCACTACCATACTGTCTTCATTACTGTAGTCTGAAGTCAGGGAACCTGATTCCTCCAGCTCCGTTTTTCTTTCTCAAGATTGCTTTGGCTATTCGGGGTCTTTTGTGTTTCCATACAAATAGTGATTTTTTTTGTTCTAGTTCTGTGAAAAATGCCAGTGGTAGTTTCATAGGGCTTGCATTGAATCTGTAAATTGCTTTGGGTAGTATAGTCATTTTCACAATGTTGATTCTTCCAATCCAAGAACATGATATATCTCTCCATCTATTAGTATCATCTTTAATTTCTTTCATTAGTGACTTAAAATTTTCTGCATACAGGTCTTTTGTCTCCTTAGGTAGGTTTATTCCTAGGTATTTTATTCTTTTTGTTGCAATGGTAAATGGGAGTGTTTTCTTAATTTCACTTTCAGATTTTCATCATTAATGTATAGGAATGCAAGAGATTTCTGTGCATTAAGTTTGTATCCTGCTACTTTACCAAATTCATTGATTAGCTATAGTAGTTTTCTGGTAGCATCTTTAGGATTCTCTATGTATAGTATCATGTCATCTGCAAACAGTGACAGCTTTACTTCTTCTTTTCCGGTTTGGATTCCTTTTATTTCTTTTTCTTCTCTGATTGCTGTGGCTAAAACTTCCAAAACTATGTTGAATAATAGTGGTGAGAGTGGGCAACCTTGTCTTGTTCCTGATCTTAGTGGAAATGGTCTCAGTTTTTCACCATTGAGGACGATGTTGGCTGTGGGTTTGTCATATATGGCCTTTATTATGTTGAGAAAAGTTCCCTCTGTGCCTACTTTCTGGAGGGTTTTTATCATAAATGGGTATTGAATGTTGTCAGAAGCTTTCTCTGCATCTATTGAGATGATCATATGGTTTTTCTCCTTCAGTTTGTTAATATGGTGTATCACATTGATTGATTTGCGTATATTGAAGAATCCTTGCATTCCTGGGATAAACCCCACTTGATCATGGTGTATGATCCTTTTAATGTGCTTTTGGATTCTGTTTGCTAGTATTTTGTTGAGCATTTTTGCATCTGTGTTCATTAGTGATATTGGCCTCTAGTTTTCTTTTTTTGTGACATCTTTGTCTGGTTTTTGTATCAGGGTGATGGTGGCCTCGAAGAATGCGTTTGGGAGTGTTCCTCCCTCTGATATATTTTGGAAGAGTTTGAGAAGGATAGGTGTTAGCTCTTCTCTAAATGTTTGATAGAATTCACCTCTGAAGCCATATGGTCCTGGGCTTTTGTTTGTTGGAAGATTTTTAATCACAGTTTCAATTTCCATGTTTGTGATTGGTCTGTTCATATTTTCTATTTCTTCCTGGTTCAGTCTCTGAAGGTTGTGCATTTCTAAGAATTTGTCCATTTCTTCCAGGTTGTCCATTTTATTGGCATAGAGTTGCTTGTAGTAATCTATCATGATCCTTTGTACTTCTGCAGTGTCAGTTGTTACTTCACCTTTTTCATTTCTAATTCTACTGATTTGAGTCTTCTCCCTTTTTTTATTGATGAGTCTCACTAATGGCTTATTAATTTTGTTTATCTTCTCAAAGAACCAGCTTTTAGTTTTATTGATCTTTGTTATGGTTTCCTTCATTTCTTTTTCATTTATTTCTGATCTGATCTTTATGATTTCTTTCCTTCTGCTAACTTTGGGGTTTTTTTGTTCTTCTTTCTCTAGTTGCTTTAGGTGTAAGGTTAGGTTGTTTATTTGGGATGTTTCTTGTTTCTTAAGGTAGGATTGTATTGCTATAAACTTACCTCTTACAACTGATTTTGCTGCATCCCTTAGGTTTTGGGTCGTTGTGTTTTCATTGTCCTTTGTTTCTAGGTATTTTTTGATGTCCTCTTTGATTTCTTCAGTGATCTCTTGGTTATTTAGTAGTGTATTGTTTAGCTTCCATGTGTTTGTATTTTTTACAGATTTTTTTCCTGTAATTGATATCTAGTGTCATAGTGTTGTGGTCAGAAAAGATACTTGATACGATTTCAATTTTCTTACATTTACCAAGGCTTGATTTGTGACCCAAGATATGATCTATCCTGGAGAATGTTCCATGAGCACTTGAGAAGAATGTGTATTCTGTTGTTTTTGGATGGAATGTCGTATAAATATCAATTAAGTCCATCTTGTTTAATGTATCATTTAAAGCTTGTGTTTCCTTTTTTTTTTCATTTTGGATGATCTGTCCATTGGTGAAAGTGGGGTGTTAAAGTCCCCTACTATGATTATGTTACTGTCAATTTCCCCTTTTATGGCTGTTAGTATTTGCCTTACGTATTGAGGTGTTCCTATGTTGGGTGCATAAATATTTACAATTGTTATATCTTCTTCTTGGATTGATCCCTTGATCATTATGTAGTGTCCTTCTTTGTCTCTTGTAATAGTCTTTGTTTTAAAGTTTGTTTTATCTGATATGAGAATTGCTACTCCAGCTTTCTTTTGATTTCCATTTGCATGGAATATCTTTTTCCATCCCCTCACTTTCAGTCTGTTTGTGTCCCTAGGTCTGAAGTGGGTCTCTTGTAGACAGCATATATACGGGTCTTGTTTTTGTATTCATTCTGCCAGTCTGTGTGTTTTGGTGGGAGCATTTAAAGCATTTACATTGAAGGTAATTATTGATAAGTATGTTCCTATTACCATTTTCTTAATTGTTTTGGGTTTGTTATTGTAGGTCTTTTCCTTCTCTTGTGTTTCCTGCCTAGAGAAGCTTCTTTAGCATTTGTTGTAAAGCTGGTTTGGTGGTGCTGAATTCTCTTAGCTTTTGCTTGTCTGTAAAGGTTTTAATTTCTCCGTCAAATCTGAATGTGATCCTTGCTGGGCTGAGTAATCGTGGTTGTAGTCTTTTCTCCCTCATCACTTTAAATATGTCCTGCCACTCCCTTCTGGCTTGCAGAGTTTCTGCTGAAAGATCAGCTGTTAACCTCATGGGGATTTCCTTGTGTGTTATTTGTTGTTTTTCCCTTGCTGCTTTTAATATGTTTCTTTGTATTTAATTTTTGATAGTTTGATTAATATGTGTCCTGGTGTGTTTCTCCTTGGATTTATCCTGTATGGGATTCTCTGTGCTTCCTTGACTTGATTGACTATTTCCTTTCCCATGTTAGGGAAGTTTTCAACTATAATCTCTTCAAATATTTTCTCAGTCCCTTTCTTTTTCTCTTCTTCTTCTGGGACCCCTATAATTTGAATGTTGGTGCGTTTAATGTTGTCCCAGAGGTCTCTGAGACTGTCCTCAATTCTTTTCATTCTTTTTTCTTTATTCTGCTCTGCAGTAGTTATTTCCACTATTTTATCTTCCAGGTCACTTATCCGTTCTTCTGCCTCAGTTATTCTGCTGTTGATCCCTTCTAGAGAATTTTTAGTTTCATTTATTGTGTTGTTCATCACTGTTTGTTTGCTCTTTCGTTCTTCTAGGTCCTTGTTAAACGTTTCTTGTATTTTCTTCATTCTATTTCCAAGATTTTGGATCATCTTTACTCTCATTATTCTGAATTCTTTTTCAGGTAGACTGCCTATTTCCTCTTCATTTGTTAGGTCTGGTGGGTTTTTACCTTGCTCCTTCATCTGCTGTGTGTTTCTCTGTCTTCTCATTTTGCTTATCTTATTGTGTTTGGGGTCTCCTTTTCACAGGCTGCAGGTTCATAGTTTCAGTTGTTTTTGGTGTCTGTCCCCAGTGGCTAAGGTTGGTTCAGTGGGTTGTGTAGGCTTCCTGGTGGAGGGGACTAGTGCCTGTGTTCTGGTGGATGAGGCTGGATCTTGTCTTTCTGGTGGGCAGGTCTACGTCTGGTGGTATGTTTTGGGCTGTCTGTGGCCTTATTATGATTTTAGGCAGCCTCTGTGCTAATGGATGGGGTTGTGTTCCTGTCTTGCTAGTTGTTTGGCATAGAGTGTCCTGCACCGTAGCTTGCTGGTTGTTGAGTGGAGCTGCGTCTTGATGTTGAGATGGAGATCTCTGGGAGATTTTCACCGTTTGATATTACGTGGAGCTGGGAGGTCTCTTGTGGACCAGTGTCCTGAACTTGGCTCTCCCACCTCAGAGGCACAGCCCTGATGCCTGGCTGGAGCACCAAGAGCCTGTCATCCACACGGTGAGTGGCAGAGGTGCTGTTAATTTCCTGCGTTGTTCACAAAGAGAGCAGCTTAAATCCTCAGCGGCAGCGGCAGTTGGCGACAGGGAACCTGAATTGCAGAGTGAACATCTGTCTGTGACCATCTGTCTGCAAGCATGCGGGGGTCAGAGGCACAGTGAAATATAGACCTGACCTGTTGTGTGGTAAAGGGGGCAAGAGGGGAATCTATCATAATTTTAATTTGTAGTTTGACTTATTATCTTCAAATTAAGGTGTAACTAATTCAATGCACATGTGTGTACTCAGGTATTGAATATACACATGTATAGATAGGCATTCAAATTGGCTTTCTTCATTCATTATGCTGATGTGTTGAATATAGGTGGGATTTAAAAAATAGCTGTATTTCCAGGAAATAATAAAGTAAAACCTGCCATCTTAAAAGGACAACAGGATGTTGGCATCTGTATTAGTTCTCTCTTGCCCCCAAACTTAGAAGGTTAAAACGGCAAACATTTATTATCTCCCCTAATTTTTGAAAGTCAGGAATCCAAGAGCAGTTTAGCTAGTGGATTCTGGCTAAGGGTCTCCCGGGAGGTTGCATCCCAGCCGTCAGTGGGGCTGTATCTGCCGAAGGCTTGAGTAGGGCTGCAGAACCTGCCTCCAAGGTGGCGCCCTCACCTGGGTGTGGGTGGGAGGCCTGGGTTCCTCACCACCTGGGCTCTGCACAGGGCTGCCTGAGAGCCTCCTGGGATGGCAGCTGACGCCCCCTAGAGACTGATCGGTAAAAAACACAGCAAGCAAGAAGCCACCGTTTATCACCTGGTCCCCACCATCACTTCTGTTTTATTCGTTAGAAGTGCATCAGTAAGTCCAGCCATTCTCAGAGGGAGGAGAATCAGGCTCCACCTTTTCAAGAGGGGATTATCAAAGGATGTGTGGATGTTTTAAAACCACCACCGCATCCATTCATACTGCTTTAATCCCTGGTACCCCACTGTGCACCAAGAGAGCCCTGTGGTTTGCCCATGGCTTCTTTGGGGGTGCTTTGGTTGTGCTTCAGATGGCGTGCATCGGGCATGCACATTATTGCCTGGAGTCACCGCAGACAGGGCACACACCTGGTCAGCTGCTGTGACAGAGGCACCTGGCTTTCCCCCATCTAGGCAAGGACCCAAAAGCATCATATTTCTAGGTTGTAAGTGCTGCGAAGGTGATTTTGCTCCAAATGTGTACTCAGCACCTAAAACAGTTTTTAGCACATGGTAATTGCTCAATAAATAAGTCTATTGAATGAATGAATGAACAAATGAGTGAATGAATCAATGACCATGCCTATCGACATGCAAGGACTGCATGTCAGTCTCAAAGAAGGAAGAGCCTCTGAAGGGGAAGGAAGGCTTAAGCACCAATGGGGAAAAAAAATCCAAAACAGAGTGTGTGTGTGTTTTCAGACATTTATACAGATTATAGCTAAGAAAATAGGGAGAAGTCTATGCAGACATTGTCAGCTTCAATCACATATCCCTGAACTTGTAGCTAAAAGATAATAAAATCCAGCATCTCTGTTAGCACTCAGAGTTGTTAATTCACAGGCAGGCACTTTGGATGAATTCTGGATGAGAAGCTGAATTTTCAGGAGCACAGCAGGAAAATCATCACTTACCGCAGTTGAGAATGGTTATCAGTGATTAGCGTCCCTGTGTTTGATGTGGTAGCTTTTGTGCTACGCGCAGCGTGGGGTGAAGTAGCCGACTCTCTAGACGCGAGTCTCAGTGCACTGAAACAAGCCGTGTATACAGGGCGCAGTGAGCATGGCCAGGCGTTGAGGGCAGATACAAGAGGCTTCTTCACCTGGGAAAGAAGAGGGGCGTGCTGCTGGCCAGGGCTCCACACCCAGGTCAGAACGCTTCCATCAGGGGATCGAACAGTCATGGGAAGGAGACGTGGACAAAGCACATTTCATACCCAGGCTTAGCCTCACATTTGTGAACAGATGGACATTTAGATCATTTTTCTAGCCTGAGATGATTCCCTGCATGGAGCCAAGATGCGCAGTTGAAAAGTGAGAAGTATAGCCTCTCAACATGAAAATTGGCGTCCGTGCACTGGAACTATGGTTAATTGGTATTTGGCTGAAGCATTGACTTTCGGCTGGAGTGTTCAGTGTGGTGCCACGAGGGTGTCTTGTGAGCCTGCCTTGCTCCAGGGTGTGTAGCCCTGGGAACTCAACACGTTGATCAAAGTCTCTGCCATCGCGGGGGTTTCTCTTAAAAGACACTGTGGTTGGTGATGCAATTTCATCTAAAAATGAAGCAACAAGAATCTCTCCCTACATGTGCACACCTCACATCTTTTGGAGTGTAAGTGGGTGGGCATGTGGATCTGTGTGTAGAATCCCAGCCTCTCAGAGCTGATAGTAGCCTCTCTGTAGGATTAGGGACTTTGGACAGTCTGTTGACTCTTTCCTCAGAGCACAAACGTGGTAAATTACCCTCAGAGAAGACAGGCTGGGGTCCCCGGGGACGGATGATTAACGAGGAGAGTAGGCATCCGTGACTCATTGGCAGTTGGGCGTATGAATTGTTGCTAAGCTTTGCTCAGTGCTGATCATTTATCAGAAAACAAACCCACATGGCTTCTTAAAATGCCTCATAATCATCCATAAATGGTTTTTTAAATTATTCCATTTCATAAGTACAGTCAACTTGGTTGCCTCTAAAAATACATATACCACAGAAATTTATTTGGGCAATTGACAGTTTCTCTCAAGCTTGTTCCATTTTAATATTTACTGTGATCTGTAACCAGGTTATAAATAATTATATTCCCGGTAAATTTATTTGCCTCAGTGAAATACAAAATTTAGCTTAAATATCTCGAATCTGTGATTGGTTTTAGGATATAAATATTCTCTCTGCTGTGAAATAGGTATGAATCATCAGGTACCAGTGGAAAACATTACACAGTCATTATGCACCCTCCAAAGGTGACTGATGACTGCTTATCACAATTTCTTCAGAGAGGTATTAGGCATCAAATGATTCATCAGTCATATTTCAGGAATCTGTTTGACTAACATGGGTAGAATTATCTGAGCATCCTTTCACACTTATATCGCTTCCGGTAAAAACCACTCCTGTCTCTTCTGCGTGCACTTAATGAAGTCTGCGATCTTGCCAGCCTGTGACATTTGACATGCTCAAATGAAAGCAAATAACAAAGATGCTAGATGACAGTCCATGTTCTTAATTAAAAGATTTATTGTTCAACACTGTGTGTGGCATTTCTTCACTCTCTTATAAATAGTTTACAAATTTTGAGAGCATCAAACTTAAAACACCAATAAGCTAATAAATTAACTCAGATAATTGAAGAACAGTATCCTTAGAGTTCTAGGTGTTTAATTTTTATTTTTGATCGTCATTGGATTTGAATTTTCTAAAATTAAGCACTGTAGAGAAATCTATATCTGCAGGGCATGTTTAGCCTTCTAAGTAACTTCTTTAGAATGGCCCAAACTTGGTTGCCCTAAAAGTATCAGAAAAATTAATTATTAAGAACTCATCACTTAATATAAATAGTGAAAATGTTTTGGAAGCTGCCTCTCTCCTTTTCTTCTCCCTCCATTTCTGTGGTCACTGACATTCCCTCTGCTGGAAGCACTTTTCCCCACATAACCACCTAACGCACTCCCTCATCTTCCCCAAGTACTTGCGGAGATTTTCACCTTTCAATGTGCTCTACAGACACCATGCTATTTAAAATGGTAAGAGCCCCTCCCTACCCCCTCCCCAGACCTCCTGCTTCCCCTGGCCCTGATTTATGTTTTTCATGGGCCTTATCACTTTCTGACATGTCGTGTTAGTATTGACTGGCTGTCTTCTCCCACAGGCAGGGAAGCTCCGTGTCGCTGTTTGTTTTGGTCACCACTGGTCCCCCTAACCGCTAAGATGGTGCTTCTCCCCTTCTGGGCACTCGGTTAATGCCAGCAACCTGGGGTGACCTCTACCTGCCAATTCATCCGAGCACCTGGCCAGCTGGCTAGAACATCCACCTTTAGTGCAGTGATGCTTACATCTCTGGACCACGTGGATGTCTTACAAACATTTCTGGATTGAGAACCAAAACGTGAAAGCTGAGTATTTGGTGAGGATTCACCCACTTCTGCATTCTCCATTCCTTGGAGTGTACAGCTGTCTCAAAAATACTGCTACTAACCTTTCTGTAAACAAATTCCTACCCAACACCAGAAGCTATTTAGTTACACTAAAGCATGAGATGTGAGTCAAGTGGATTTTATATTTTAGGTTATAAAAATGGAACTTTGGCACAATACTCAGACTTTTCACAAAAGGGAACATTTTTCCCTCTTGTTATTGTAGGCAGATCTGGATCTAGAACTAATCATTTTCAGATTGTTCTCATGGCCCTGAAATAGGATTGTCCTTTCCACGCCTGCTTCTGTCATGTGCATCCATAGAAAAACATTTCCCCTCAGTTCCTTTCTTCTTCCTGCATTTTGATCCATAGTCTAACCTCTTAAAATGTATGAATTAACATTGGGATATATACTTAACAGAAAGTCAAGATAAACTCTGTATAAGATGGCTACCTTTAGAAATATTTAAAATATGTTATTATAGAATATTCTACTTTACGGGGATTTTTCCATTTATAGATAAATTGGTCTATTTGAGGAAACTAAAATTATGATTTTGCTTTCCCACAAAACTCTCTTTAATCCTGGCATGACCAGGCTGACCTGTAAAGATAATATCCTAAATCTACCTTAAACTTCTTCCATTTCGGTTTAATTCTGATTCCTTTTCCTGCAAGGCAGCATTTGTAGTCTCTAGGGGAAAAAAGTCACGTGGGTTTAAAAATGCTGAGGCAGGCCAGGGTGACCCGTTTGTACATCCCCACCCAGCTCATCTTTCCAGAGGATGTCTCAGGGGTCCCTTGGGGTCTGGACTGGTGGATCCTGGTGTCTGGTGACATGGAGTAAGTCCACAGTGGAGGGGGAGGCGCCTGATTGGACCTCACTGCCCTAACTTTGTGGTTGCTTCCGAGAGCCTCCTGGTCTTGGCTTGATTTTGGCCACACTTTCGCTCTTATTATCTCTGAGACATCAACAGGCGTTATTCAACAAGTAAATGGTGCTAACTAGCGCCAGACACACCTCTACACACTCTACAAGATGACCTCATCGAAGACCACATGACCCCCCGCCATGGGGTAGGTATTGCTGTGATGCCCATTTTATAGAGGAGTAGATGGAGGCGAAAGCAAGCTTGGTGTCTTGTAGCAACAGGGTTAAATAGGGTCTTGTGGGAAAGCAAAATCATCTAGCCCTAATCACCTCCCCAAGTGCCCTCTCCAGAAACCATCTCACCGTTAGGGCTTCAACATAGGAGTTTGGGAGGGACACAAACATTCGTCCATAACACAGGGCCTCCCGGTCTCAGCGCTACCGACATTTGGGGCCAGGTGATTCTCGGCAGTAGGGGCCATCCTGGGCATTGGGGGACGTTCAGCAGCTTCCCTGGCCTCCACCCTCAAGATGCCAGTAGCTTCCCTCCAGCCATGACCCCAAAGTGTCTCCAGACAGGGACAAACCTCCTCTTGGAGGTGGAATTACTGCCACTTGTGAATCACTGGGCCAACCCACCTCTGAAGCTTGGGCTCTCAGCTCCGATGCCATCCAAGGTCACCTTGAAGATGATCCCTTGGCTCTGGTTTTAGTGGCAGGGGTTGAACAAAATGTCTTTAAACTACCCTCTAGCCCTGACATCCACAAGCCTTTAATCAAGAAGCTTATGACCTTGTAGGGACTTCCCTGGCGGTCCAAATGGTTAAGAATCCATGCTTCCACTGCGGGGGGGACACAGGTTCGATCCCTGGTTAGGGAACTAAGATACCCTGCATGCCTCGGCGCAGGCATTAAAAAAAGTTTATGACTTTGTAGAAGAGGCAAGGCATATGCAGAATTAACCTTAAGCATCTTAGTGCTTTGTTTTGATTTTTTTCTCTCCTGAATGGAGAAAGTTGAAGGTACTCTCTGTCCTGGAGAAGCAGGGGCACAGTTTTAAAGGGCCAGTTGCCTCTGGCTTTCTTGAATACAGCCCATGAAAGATCTTAGCCAGCTCCACGCCAAACTCCTTGGGGCAGCCTTTTCCTTGTAGGGCTTACAGGATCCTTTGGTCCTGAGCAGGACTAGGTGATGGCTTCCTAGGAAGGAAGGCCTTTGCACAGGGGCCTGTTCTGGCAGCCACACCTGCATGCTCAGTAGAGGGACCGCTTGCTGCCTGTCACTGACGGGAGGTGCTCTGAGACCATCTACATACTCAGAAGATGGAACCAAATATGTGAGGATTAAGTACTTCGGTGAACCTGAAATTACAATTGTAATATATTTTTTAACAGAAGTGAACATGTGGTGTTTTAAATTTATCCAAGATTAACCCATATTCAACACTTTAAGCACCCAGGCTGCTGTAATAAACATTGTCTAATTATGCATTCTTGGGAGTGCACTTTATGTTGGGTTTTCGAGTTGGAATTTGGATCCGACTGAAGTTATCTACACAGTGCAGTTTTTGTGTATAATAAACTAGGGATTCAAAATAGTAAGTCTTTTTTGAGTAACTCCACTTTGGGGTCTCCTTGTAGCTTCTCTCTAGAAAGGAATGTAGTTGAGAGCAGTGCTTGCCTGAGTTTAGAGTGGCCTCTCTACCTTTGACATTCTGGTTGCATTCAGGTACATTTTTGGTTGGTACAGGGTAGCAGTGCAGTTTGCAGTCCTGCGTTTTCCTAAAATTCAGCTTTTTCTCCATGTTCGGTGATATTATTGGAGGTTTCATCATGACCCAGATTCTGCCAGTTTTGATTTTAAACACGAAGCAGTGCATTTACATCACTCGAGTAAAGGGTCTGGTCCTTCCTGATTTCTGCTTCAAACTAATGCAACGTGGAGGTAGGTGGCCCCCAGATGATAGCAATAGAAGTGACGGAGGCAGTAGGATAACCCGATGTCTTACTGGTTCCCAGTCTCTTGGGAGATTTCTTAGCCCCACCTCAGGCTGGGCACTGCAACATTTTGAGCCCAGCTGATAAAAAGAATATTTTGATAACTTTTTTTTACCCTTTCCATGACAGCATTTTAATGGTCCCCTTCCATCTCCCTAACAATGCATCTCCTTCCGGGAGCATCCAGCTGGGGATGGGAGAGGCAGCCTGTTGAGATCAATTCTGAGGCCTGATTCCCTGCCCACCCTACCCTGCCACCTCCTGCTCTTGAAATGTAGACACATGGACTCCTAACGTCTATTCTGTACCCTGTGGGAGTTTAAAACCCTCCCAGGATTTCTGCAAATGCCCCAGGGCTTACATTCCCATAGTCATGTCGAGATCAGGGCCCTCACTTCCTCGGGGGGTAAGTTGCTGTAACATTCTGCATGAGGTGTTTCTTTAAACTTCTGACCCAGAAGCCCAAACCAGCCCCTTTCTCTGTTTCTCACCCTCCCCGCAGAAGAAGCCACTTGAGGAGCTTTGTGTCTCTGGCACACTTTCGTCAGTGTTTGTAGGGACTGAGACAGGGCAGGACTCAAGCTGTAGGATCACACACTCGGTTTTCTTACGCAGCAGGTTAATCCAGATTCCTCCCCCAATTTAGCTCTGGGCTGCTCTTGGCACAGGCAAGCCCATCACAGAGCTCAGAGCATAAAGGCTTTTTCCTATGAGAAGGGAGGCTACCGAGACGATGGGGAACGCACCTTCCCTCGCTGGCTCCAATCTCCTATCCTCCCTGTGGGTTCTCAGCTTATAGGACCCACTGTGTCCTCACAGGAGCATCAGAGCTCTTTCACCTGTCACAGGAGCTGTTCAGAAAGCGACCTTGCCCAACAGGAACCAAGGACAGTTCTTGAACCTTATCACCAAGGACAGCTCTCACGCCCCACCCCCATGCTCAGCCGCAGAAACAAGAAAGGTTCCCACATTATATACAATTTGCAAATTAAACAGGGAAATATCAAAGGCAAAAATGTTCTAAGGCCAAAGGCAATGCCGTTTGCTTCACATACAGCTGTACCTTGTTTTATTGTGCTTCTCAGATACTGTGTTTTTTTACAAATTGAAGGTTGTGGAAACCCTCCCTGTGTTGTCAGATGATGGTTAGCATTTTTTAGCAATATAGTTTTTTTAATGAAGGCATGTACATTGCTTTTTTTAGACATAATGTTATCGCATACTTAATAGACTACAGTCTAGTGTAAACATAACTTTTGTATGCACTGTGAAACCAAAACAATTGTGTGACTCACTTTCTTGTGATACTCACTTTATTGTGGTGGTCTGGAACCACACCGGCAGTAACTCTGAGGGGTGCCTGTATAAGGCAACGCAGGATATTACAAGATTGTTATGGTCCTGAATTTGATGAAAAAAGCAGAGCAATATGGACCAGGTTAAGTTTTTACTTTCAGCCAACCTTGGGCCAGGTGCTGGAATTTTCCCCCCAGCTCCATGCCCTGAACCCCATAAAGGTCCCAACATTACCACTTTACTCCTCTGGGATGGTGAACCCTTGCCCAGTGTGGAACCCTTAGGTTGGTGTTTGTGATTCATGAAAGAAATCATGAATCAATATATTTGGTAAATTATGCCTTAGGTGAAGTTATATAACTTCTTGTAAAGAGCAGGATTGCGTGGCGTCTGTAGCATAACAATTGCAGTTGGATTATTCAAGGGAGGTGTGAATATGCATGTCTCAAATGTTAGACAAAGAAAATCCTTTTTTTTTGTACGGGGGGGGCGGATGGTGTCCATCACTAATGACCAGAGCTGTAAGGGCACACTTGTGGAGATGCTGGGTTTGGGAAGAAGCACATGCTCTTGGAGGTGAGACTCTGGCTTCTCCAAAATGAGGGAGAGGACTCGGTTTAATCGTGTCGGTCTGCCTCCCATCCACCCAGCAGGTGCCCACACACCTGCTCTCTGCATCTTGGCTCTGGATGTCGTTTCTCGTCCCCCCGCCCGTCTGCTCCATTCCGGGTCTTTCCTCCTATGCCCCTAACCATCCCATCGCCTGTCTCAGCCTTGGCCCCCCTCCTCTCCCTGGTCCTCGCTCCTTCTGAAGGCCTCAGGCTCGCATTCTCCAAGGCCCTTCACTCCGCTCCAGCCCCGCGCATCCTCACGTGGGGTGTGGGCTAGAGGAGTTCCTGCGAAGGGAACAGACATTCTCAGCAAGGGGAACAATTGCATCATTCTGCCTCCTTGATAAGCAGAGGTTCAGCAATGAGAAGATGTTCTGCGGAGGGAAGAATCTTGGGCATTTGCTGGATTCCCGGCTGTCAGTCTGGAATCCCCTTCTTAGTGTCTATAGGAACATAGATTTGGTGCCTGCAGGTCCGTGTTCATTCGAGTGTCAACCCTGCCAGGCACTGAGAGTCCGAAAGAGTCTCAGAAGAGAGGTTAAATGACTTACCCAGAGACTCAACACTTCTTCTGGAAATTAGTGAGGAGTCTGATCAAATCTGTGAGTCTTTTAATCACATGTAACATTCTTAATCTCGGTGTCGGGCACATAGGAAATGAGGAATACAGATTATCTGACGCTATTATCATTATTAGTGTTATTATCACCCTCGATTGATTCCAGCACCATAACGCAGAGGACCATCCAGAAGCCCAGAGCCTCCACCCTCAGGGCCCCCGCTCCCTGGTCCAGGCAGTGGAAGGGAATGGACTCCTTCCCTTGGAATCAGAACCTGCCTCTCCCTGGGGGCCTCTTGAAGGGAGCTGCATCTCTCTAGATTAAATGCCGCCGTTGCTTTGAAGCACACAGATTTATTCGGTTGTCATATTTGTTGGGTTGCTCTGCAAGAAAATGATTGCTCCTAATTAACATATCAACACATGAATCATTTCTGGAGCCCTAGCAGCACACACTGCCCAGCTGCTGGTCATTTCTTGCAGAAGACAATCAGGGAAAATATAACAAGCCTGCAGTTCTCACCCCAGCTCGATGCTCCCCCGCCACCGCCCCCGTCTCCCCTGCTGTTCCGGGAACATGACAGGCACTGTGGGATGGGGAGGTGTCAGCTGAGAGCAGGCTGGGGGCTGAGGGAGTGACTTGGTCTTTCTGATGACAGACGTTCTCAGCTAGGTTGCAGGACTCTAATGGGGGCAGGAGGAGGACTTTACAAGACCATTCTGTCTTGAGGACAGAATTGAGTCTTGTTTAACTGAGGAAGCGTTTCGCGGTATCTAAATCAGAGCATGGGCTCAAGCCTCTCCCTCTCTTCCTAAGTGCATAGACCAAGTCCTCATCTTGGCCCGTGAGGCACGTCTCCACGGGCACCAGACCCAACCAGCATGGCAGGGCTTCCCAAGTCAGAAACAGGCTCATGGAGGGGCTTTGGGGGAAGGATGCCTTAACACTGAGCAAGGTGTGCCCCAAGGCAGTTGTATGTCCACCTTGCATCTCAAAATGTGTGTCCCTGTGTTTGATGACAATTAGAAAAAGAAGATGCGTTTGGATGCCCACTCTTAACGTTTAAATTCCTCAAGGCCTCTGGTATCATGAGAGACACATTTCCAGCCAAAATTTCACTTAGTTGCACTCACAATCCAAGCACACACTCCTATATTGATCATCACAGACAATTAAGTTTGTGAAGAAAACCACAAGCCAGGCAGCACGGTGGTTTTTCCTGCGTCAGATTCTGTCCAGTGTTCACCCGTTTGCTAATCCTACACACGTGTATGGCCATCCCTAGATTCCACACCAGGTTATCCCTTATTTGAGTCAGTTCTCAACATATTCCGCCCAGGGAGACTTCTCCATGTATAAAGGACAACAGATATGTCAGAACGATGATGAGAAACGCCTCTGGTGAATTTGGGTGGTATCTTGGTTAACTGCAACTAATGAATCAAAAATCCTGTTGTAACTTTTAAATTATGTTTGTATTGGCCAGTGTATTTTGATTTCCTGTGGACATTGTGTGTTCTATCAGAAGATAAGTGATACTTGGCTTCACGATTCCTGTTACTGTAAACTCTAAGAGGTCCTGAACCATATGTGTTTTTGTTCCTCATTGAGTCTCCGGCACTTACAACAGTGGTTCGTGCATAGCGGGTGACCAACATATATCAGTTAATCAAATTTTATTTAATGAATGCATGGAGAGGTGGATGGATATGGCAGTACAGGGGCTTTGAGACAGATGTTGGGTTTTAGTAACTTACATGGCATCTTTCATCCATCTGTACTGAACACCAAGAGTTTTGGAACACAGGCACCTGGCACCTGCTGGACCTTAGCTAGTGACGACCACATCTGCAATGTTTGATTTAAGCATATCTCAATGAGTGACTTCTTACTTCTCGTCTCAACCCTGGATACACACTGGAATCACCTAGGGAACTTTTGAGATGATGAAAATGTAATTATGGTGATGGTTGCTCTATAAATACCCTAAGCCTCCTCAATTGTATACTTTAAGCAGGTTAGCTTTATGAGATGTAAATTATATCTCAGAAAAGCTGTTAAAGAATAGTGAATCCCTCACCCGGAGGTTCAAATTCAACTGGTCTGGAGTGTAGCTGGTAAAATCTCCCTGGGTGATTCTAATATGTGGCGAAGGTTGAGAATTACTGGTTTCCAATCTACCCAGGACTCTGACAATCAATTTCTGCACACATCTGGGAATCCTGGGCCTACTATGGAGACCATTGATTATTCTATTTGCATAGACCTGGCTACCCAGGGACCCACATCAAGTGTCACGTACTGTCAATAATGTCTTAACTCCACTGTTCCTAAACCTGACCGAGCATCTTACGAAACGGAGATTTTGTAGAAGACATCTCCCCTTGGCCTACCTGCCGACTTCCTGAGTCACCATCCCCTGAGGCAGGGCTTGGAAATCCGAGTCTTTAAGAGCTCTTCCACGGAGCCCGAGACCCCTGATCAGCATTCATAGGGCTACTACAGACATGTTAAAATCAGGCACCCAAGACCCCAGCTAAACAGCATATATTCCCAGAAGTGTCTTGTGTGTCACCTTGTTGGAAACTGTTTGCACGCACAGTCACAAGGCTGTTGAAACAAATGGCAGTTAGTTTACTTAAAGGGAGAGGGATGTTGGTATGAGGCCATCCAGAGAGAGAGGCTGGCCCCTGCCACGTGCTGGCTGTCGAACCCCGGGTGGTGTATTTTCTCCCGGCACTGCTCCTTCTCTGTCTCGCATACTGTGAAGGCACTGACTCCTTACATGTGAGGTCTGCTTTCCCATCTCTGGTCTGAATCCCACGCTTTCATAGGACGCTTAGGTTCCCAGTGACACTTCTTCCCTCCCATAACCTCAATTTCTCAGGAGCCATCCTCTCTTCCAGCTCGTAAACATCCTTCTCTCCCATCTTAACAACAACAAAAAAACCCTCAGTCCCTTCCCGCACATCCCACACCCCGCAAGCTATACCCCAGTTCCACCTCCGTTTTGCATCCAGACTCACTGCTGAAAATACTTGACTGACAGACCACGTTCTGCCTGTTCCTCCGTGTCAGTCCCCTCCCCCCGCCCCCAGCATGGGCCCCAGCTCTCTGACCTGCCTTCCTCACCCTTGCCTACCTCACATTCCATTTCAGCATTCTTGAGACTCTGGCCTTTCTCTTTTTTCTTTATTTGTCTTACTCTTTGTTCATCTTGATTTTTATTTGTCTCTTCTTCTTTATTCTTCCCTAGAGGTTCTCATCCACTTCAGTGTATCACTGTCTATAAACTGAAGACACCCAGATGATCACTCAACCCAATCAAAAGCTCATCAGTGCTGCATTTCAGATGCTTCTCGAATTCAGTATCACCTGCAGTTTTCCCTACAGATCTCTGTCTGTGGTCCCCGTCTCGGTGCCTAGCACCACGCTCCATCCAGTGGGTTAATGCAAACTGGAGCCTTGGCGTCTTCCTTCTCTATCCTCCTTAATCAGTGTTCCCTACATGTTAAAAGTTTTACCTCCAGGTATTTCTCAAATCTTTTTGGTGCTCTTCGTCTCTGCAAACTCGCACTTTTCCAAATTGTTCTTTCAGAATGCAAGACTCATCACCTCTTACTCCTAAAAGGAATCCATAAATGATTCTCTGTGGCTCATTGGATAAAGAACAAAATTTCTAACCACTTCATGTAAGACCCTGGAGAGTCTCACCCTGCTGGTCCCTCCAGCTTCTGGCGGGACCCTCTCCCCCCTGCTCACTGCTCCCCAACCACACCAGTCTCTACCCTCCATGGAGAGAGAGAGGGAGAGAGCGTTCAGTTTTCTGACACTGGTGTCTCAGTGCTTAGCATAGTTGCAGCGTTATGATGGGCCCTGGAAGAATATCTGTGGACCAAGTAAATATTGAACTACCTAAGCCTCGGTCTGCCCGTATGTAAACTGGAGCTGATGATTGTAGCTAACATTTAGGATGACTTCATTCAGATGGCACGTGATAACACCGGTGAGATACTCACACAGTGTCCAGCACATCATTAGGGCACTGACCCTGATGGTGATGATGACGATGATGATAAACCCACCAGGGGCATCGTATGGACAGAACCCAACTCATGCTAGATAGTTAAAGCTATTGCTCTGGAAGCAGGATCTTAGAGGGTTTGTGGGTAGCACCCAATGTGGGCCTCCATTTCCTCTAATATGAAATGGGGGTGTGGGCCTGGAAAGGTTTTCTACTTCTTTCCCCAAGACTTTGATGTGGCCGTGTGCCCTGCGGAGGGGCCAGAGTTGAGGGCTGGGGAGCGCCAGGGGCACCCCAGCTGCTTGATTCACAGCAGGGCCCATGTCACGGTTTCCATATTAAGCTCTGGCACAAACGGTCTGTGGCCACAGCCCTGATGGTGATACCTCACTGTGGGACTGGGGGAGGTTTGATGCAGTCAGGATTCCTTGTGCTATAAGCAAACAAAACCCAACCCAAACTGGCCTTGCCATGAAGAAACTATTGACAGCTGGGCTTGCACCCAGACTCAGGTCCCCATCTGAGCTCCCTGCTCTGCCTTCTCCCGAGAACGCCTCGTCCCAGCCCGTCTCCCCCCGTCTCTCCCCAGGAAGGGCTGAGGGGCCGGCTGACGTCCCAGCTCAAAGGTGCCGCCAGGTGAAGGGCAAGTCTCCAAGCAAGTCCTGAGGTCCACTCTGATTGGGCTAACCTGGGTCGTCGCATGCCCACCCCCATTCGTGCCCTTGGGAATACGAGGTGCTGATGACACCCCAACCAAGTTGGGTTCTGCACCCCACTTTTGGGGGTGAGGATAAAACCTCCTGTGAGCGTGTGAGCCGGGAGTGTGAGAGGCTTCTCGGGGGGAAATTGCCAAACGGTTGCTAGAAGGAGTGCTGAGAGCAAAATGCAAAGAAAGCCCAACATTCTGATGCTTAGACAGTTTTAAATCCTCAGAAGAATCTAAATTCACTCAAGCCATTTCGGTGAAAATTGCTGCTTCAGCTCCAGCTGCCAAATAAAACATTCCTGACCCCCGGCACCTCTGGACTATCTCTTGGACTAAAGAATTTAAACTTCAGTCTCGAGGCCCTAGAAGAAACCAACTGGCCTTCTCTTAACTCCAGCATTGCTAACAGAATAGTCAGGAAATGAACAAAGCTTGCCGGAGTGCTGGTGTCGGCAGAATTCCAACTGTCACGTCTTCCTTCCCCGAGCTGTTTGCACGGCTCTTATCCTCTCTATCTTGAAGATCTTGACAAGTTCCTTACCCATTCAAGCAGCTCCCTCTCCATTACGTCCTTGCTGACCTAGAATATTAGTCTTTTGTATGCTACTATTTCAAACGCTTGCTTGAAGTTCAAGTAAATTATAGCCGGGCTTTCTCCTGTTGACTCTTTGTGCTGTTTCCTTGAAAAATTCTATCAGATTGACCAAGCGTGGTTTTCCTTTGGTGCGTCCATGCTGACTACCTGTAATTAAGCTCAGGTGCGTGCGCCCTGCTTGGTGCCTGGGCTCGTGTTCCGCGTTTTGCACTGGCTCCCTCTGCAGCCAAGGTGGAGCCCAGCAAGTTCCTGAGGAACACAGAGACGCTGTGGCTCTTTCCCAAAGAACCAGTCCAGGGCTCTACTGCCTCCTTTCCTGTGGATATTCCCATCATGCCTGAGAAGGAGCATCCCCAGGGATGCTAACTTCAGTCCAGGAGGCAGAAGACACCTGGGCTTTGGAGGCTGATGTCTTGGGTCCAGATCCAGCTCTGCCTTTTAGTAGCTTTGTCGTCCTGAGCGAGTCACCAGATACCTCTGAACCTGTATCCTCATCTGTCCAGTGGCAACGACAGTGAGCCCCATTTGCAGAACATCCGTCAGAGGTGTTCTTTCCACAGTAAGCCATACAGTAGGTGAACAGTGATGGTGTCAATGGCTTATTTCTGCAAGTTGGCTACTTCCCCAGTCTGTATCTAATCTTATTTCCTACTGTAACTGCTTTCACTGTATATGACTTTAAATATATTTCTAATTTAATTTATACATAAAATTTAAATATATTTAAATTTTTATCATGCTTAATAGACTATTTCTTCTACAGTCTTGATGCTTACCTAGGAAAGGGCTTAGCTAGACGCTTGGTTTCTCTCTACCACTTATCCCCAGGGGAGCAGGGAGCTCTGACTGCTGGGTTTGCAGAGGGATCTGGGCATGCTCAGTGAAGTTTTCTTCTCCCTGTGGAATCTGCCTCTCTTCCTGCAGCCAGAAGATTCTGCTCTGTTCTCTGTTTCCCCAGAGCAGTCTGGATTTTCAATTGTCGTTCCAGTGTAATTCCTAACAGCACCTTTTTCTACTCTCATTATGTCCCACTTTGGGGGGTAAACTCTGCAGTCACTCCGGATCTCCGTCATGCACTGAAAGTGTCTCTCCCTCTAAAGGGGCTTCAGCTGGTGGTCCAGCTGGGCCTGCGTCTAGACAGGCTTCATTCAGGGGTGGGCACCCACAAGCTTGCTAAGCTTCTGTAAGGAAGGTGACCTTTTTTTTTTCCCCTTTTCTTTAGCTTCTGTTTGGGTTTTTATTGGTGCATGATTCAGGAAGGAAGAGAATGCCAAAGTGCTCCTACCCCATCTGGAATCCGTGTCCCCACTCCCCGTCTCACCCTACCCCTTAGTCAGACAAAGTTAAGTCTTATCCAAGGAGTCTTTCCTAAGGCATGGCTCCACCCTCCGTGAGTTGGGAGTAACCCCTGCTTCCTCTGAACTCCCAAGGGACCTCCTGTGCACCTCTGCTGGGACACTTGTCAATTTTTCCTGGTACCCAGTTATGCTGGTGTCTTATCATCTGCTTCTTCAGGATCAGTCCTACCCTGGTCCATCTCTGTCTTCTCTCAGTCCTAATGGAAGCTTTGCTGGTAGGGAGCGTGGAGTGAGAATGTTTTTCTTTATGTTTATCAGTTTTTCATAAAAGGATATGATAAAGAATACAAATGAACATCCAGATGGAAGAGATGCACAGGGAAAAGAACATGGGAAGGGGACAGAGTTTCCATGCTCCCTCCAAGTGCACTACTTTCTCCACATCTCAGCTTATTCACCAACCCAGAAGCTCTCTGAACCCTTCAGAGTGTTGTAAATGAATGTGTGAATGAATAAGTGAACGCACTAGTGCTGTCTTTGCCCTTGGGGTGCATATTGATGCTTCATTCTAGTCCATTCAGACTTACAATTATACCCACGGATAGAAATGCAAGTTATAAGCATTAAACTTATAAACAAATATCATAGGGACTAATGGTTGAAGATTACTACCTATGGAAGATGTTTTGAGTTAGTTAAGACTTTTTAGTTGCAAGTGGCAGTGACCCAGCTCCAACCAGCTAACTGACGAGGAGAGTGTATAGGTTTACAGTACATCCAGGGAGTGTTGAACAAGGGAAGGATGGGAAAAACCAAATCTCAGGAGCAAATGCACCAGAAGATTCAGAGGCCGCCCGGACACCAGCCCTCTCTGGTTTCTCTCTGCCTTCGGCTTCAGTCTTTCTCACCACAGACTGGCTTCTTCCAAATGGAGGGGAACGCGGCCACAGGCTGATCTCAGATATTACTGCACTTGACAGTGAGTCCATGAGACAGATGGTCTCTTCTGAGATTCTACTGGGAGGAATCTGGTTGTCCCAACTGGTGTCCAACATCTGCTGCCAGGCTGACCACCTGTGGTCTTGGGTGGGTGTTGAGGAGGAAGGGAGAGCTGAGAGGGGCACAGCAGTTGCGTCGGGGAGCAAGTGGACGGGAGAGGGTGGGATGCAGGGGAGCGGCTCTAAAAGGAAGGAGGTGCTGGGGGGATGGAGCAGTGGGTCCTTCAGTGACAGTGTGCCGTTGTCCTCTTTGATGCTTGCACTTTAGACATTTGGACCTGGACGCTGGGGTGAAGGGAAAGTAAGGAAGACTAGAAAGAGTCAGAGGAACATAAAGCTAATGGATTAAGAAGCAGCACCCACTGAAGGTCATTACACCTGGCAGCAGTGAGTCTCAGAAACCCCAGGGTAAAGAGGACCATCACTACGTCCACCTGATGATGGACACAGTGCGGTCCTTATAAGTTTGGGCTACGGCCAATCCATGAGCTGGGGTAGCAAGGCACTGGGCCTGGAAACCTGAAGTGGTCTTATCTAAACCACTGAATGCTACTCAGACTCTCCTGTATCCCTTTGCAGAACTTGGGCTAATACTCCAATCACCTGTGAGCCGGGTAACTTTGGACAGGCTTCCGGGCTCCCCCTCCCGGCAAGCCTCGGTCTTCCTAACACTACATGGTGGTGATTACATCTCATCAGCAGGGGTTTGTGGTGTTCAGAGGGTGGATGTCGGGTGCTCAGGTCACTCAGACCCAGTGACAGGTGCCTGCTCTCATAAGCGATGGAGACGGATCAAATTCCACGTCTTCCTCCTGCTGGGCCCCTGCTGCTTCCACTTCACTCCCCCTCCTGCAGGACGTCATTCTGGCAAGCAGCGACAGCACAGCTCTGCTGTGAGGGTCTTGCTGAGCATAAGCCCAGTTCTGGGATGTTCTGTCTGACTCTGCACCCCTGGAAACATCTGACCTCCTCTTAGCAGCCCCTTCTACTTCACCTGTCGAGGGACAGGGCAGACACTGAGACCACTCACTTCCTGGCTGAAGGCAGATCTGAGAGGTTGCGGGCATGGTTCGTCTTGTTCCCTGGGGATTGCTTGGAAGCTGCACATGTGTCCAGAGAGGCTGGTGTCATCTTCCTATCATCAGTGTGCAACCTGTTTGAGAGTACACTAGCCCATAGGAAAGCACAACCTGAAAGTGGAGAGAATAAGATCAAAACTGTGTGAAGGTACTGGAGTCACTGAATCCATCTTGACCTGAAGCCAAACCCTTGCTATTTTCTAGGCTTGGAAAAGACCTAAAAATGGACGATGCAAGAAGATGCCAGCTCTTCACTTCTCTTGTAAAAGAATAAATCCCTGAGACAATTGTACTAGATGTGCGGGGTGAACGTGCCCAAAAGGGAGTGGGTACAGCAGGCAGAGGGCAGCATAGCAATTCCCTAGACCAGAGACAGGAAGGCAGTCCAGGGATGCTGTGAACCACCTAGGCTCAGGGATGCAGGTGCTTAAGCACAGCATCTCCCAGCTCCAGCCCAGACAGGACATGCCAGCCTTGTACGCAAGGGCTGGAGACTCACACCAGCTCTGCAGTTCTGAGCCCTGACAGTATGGAAATACAATTCCTATGCAGCACTTAATTTAATCCTGACAACAGTTTTCAAAGAAAGTTACTCTTTTTCCATCTTGATTTTATAGATTGTGTAACTAGTAACTGGCTGAAATAGGATCTGAACCTGACCTTCTACTCAAGCAACTGTATCTTATGCACTCTGCTATTCTGCAGCCAAGGACTGTGTCCTGGAACGGTGGGCATTTGGGTGGCGAGCAGGGAGGACTGTGCGGATAAAGGGAGGCTCCTTCTGTGCTTCAGTGCTGGCAGGGTTGGGGGGTGGCAGTGGAGAGCCCTGATGACCTGCCAGGAGGGAGGGGGCAGCTCAGAGTGGCTAAAGTTGAAGTAAAGGCGAAACGTGAAGTTGCTCTTTCTTGCATGGGGTTCATGGGCTAAGATCCTTACTTGCTGCATGTTCCATCTCTTAGCCATCTGAGTTCTGATTTCCGAACGTGGCCAGAGTCATTTAACTCCAGCCGCCTCAAAACCTGGCTGGGACCTACCCAGTGGCTCTGTCTTTGCAACCTTGGAAAGGTCTGTTAATTGAATCTGCAGCTGGAAAGTGTTTAAAATGGGGTATCCTGTTGCAAGAAATTATTTGTAAGTAATCCTCACAGTGATAATTTTGGAAAGTGATAAATGCAACTGTTATAAAAATGCACACCTTGTAATATATAAAACGCAGGTTCATAAATACACATGGAAGGTGCTTAATAAATTACATGCTGAATAAACAGAAGAAGAAATGGATGCTTTGAATTTTCTTACTCAACCCCATCATCTTCTCCATATCCACCAAGATTTTCATATATATTTTTTCAAATCTAATGAAAGTTCTGTGTTATGTTTTAAGTAACTGTGTCTTCATTAAAGTGGGATATGCTGGTATCTTATAAACGTGTAAGCTTCTTTGAAGCAAAATGGATCTCTCTACTCAATGTGAACAGTGAGTGTTAATTCACTAGAGCCTAGGAGGGGAAAAAAAGAAATAAAAGAAAAAATATATATCTCACTAAAATCAGTACTAAGGCTACTTCCGTAAATATGAATTCCACTGCAAGTGGCATCATGATTGCTTTGTGAATCGGCACCCAGACCTTGGCCGTGGAACAGAGGCATAGATTATCTATTGATTGCTGGCATTGTTTATTGTCATGAGAGGAATTCTTCCTACATAGTGGAATTATGACACTTCTTGTTGATTAAAGGTCCAAGACATCATCTGAGAATTATAATGCCATCAGTCAGGCTGAGCTGAATTCACGTAGAAATTCAGTCACCATCAGATTTGCAATTGTAAATATTTTGAGAAGGAATTGGGAGAAACGAATGGCACCATCTTTCATTATCTGCGTGAACTAACGTGCCCTGTGTTGCAGAACAAAGTCTGCGGTAAGAGGATTATAAACGAAGCACGAAGAACGTGCCTGTTTCATCCTCCACAATCGTAGCGCAGGAGGTGTTCTGACACAGTGTTCCCAGAGCAGAGAGTTCAGCTTTGGGCCACCTGAGCTGACAGCTGCCCTGTGAGCCCACAGCACACCGGTTTCTCTGAGCCTTGCCCGGGGTTTCTCAGTGTTGGCATGGCTGACGTTTAGGGTCAGAGAAGTCTCTGTTGCAGGGGGCTGTCCTAGCACTGCAGGACGTCTAGCAGCTTCCCTGGCCTGGCATCTAGCATCACTAGATGCCAGCAGCACCCACCTGGCAGTTGTGACAACCAGAAATGTTCCCGGACATTGAAAAGTCCGCCTCGGGAGCAGAATCATCCCCAGTTGAGAATGGTCCAGCCTCTTGTTCCTTCATATCCTGTCTCGTGTCACTGGACGTCAGGCCTCAGCATTGCTTGTCCCCAAGTCCACGCAGAGGATCCTGCAAGGGTAGCTTGTGCACGCACATCCCTGCTCAGCACGTGGATTCCCCTCTGTTCCACAAGCTCCGTGTCCTGCTCCGAGCAAAAAGGAGCGTTGCATCATCTCCTTCCCTCGCCACCTGTCTCTGAAACAGGGCCATCCTCCTGTCACACATTCAGCCAGAGATCTCCTGTAGTGTTGCAGCTAACACAGCTTTCAATGCAGCCGGATGGGGTTCCTCGCTGTGCATCCCAGCTCCCAGGGCAGAATTCAGGCACTCTGTGAATATCCCCTGAATCAATGTGGTTCCCGCAGGTGGTCAGGGAACTTTGGGGTGCCCCCCCATCTCTCCTCAACCCTGGCCATTGGACAAGTGTGCCACTCAATTAAAAAATATGTTGTATGTACACAGTCTTATTAAGCTATCCGTTTATAATTTAAATGATTGGAATGGAAGAAATTAAATATGTTCTTTACCTTCTTTATATTTCATTAAATTATATGTAACATTATTATGTTACTGTATATTTACTCTAATATTTTTAGATTAAATTATACATATATAATTTAATAGAACTTAAGGAATAGAATGGAAGGAATACACACACCAATATACATACAGACAGCAGTTTTCTATTTTTTTTTTTAATTTTATTTATTTATTTATTTATTTATTTTTGGCTGTGTTGGGTCTTCGTTTCTGTGCGAGGGCTTTTCTCTAGTTGTGGCAAGCGGTGGCCACTCTTCATCGCGGTGCGCGGGCCTCTCACTATCGCGGCCTCTCTTGTTGCGGAGCACAGGCTCCAGTCACGCAGGCTCAGTAGTTGTGGCTCACGGGCCCAGTTGCTCCGCGGCATGTGGGATCTTCCCAGACCAGGGCTCGAACCCGTGTCCCCTGCATTGGCAGGCAGATTCTCAACCACTGTGCCACCAGGGAAACCCCTCTTCTATTATTTATATCCAGTGACTTTCTTCACTAAAAATAATTCTCCACTCGCCCCTTCTCCATTGTTTCTGACCACACCCCGACGTGGGTATGGGATATGGAAAAAACATGCAGAGAAGACATCTACCTGGTTAGTAAATGTGAACAGATGCAAGGTGGTTGGTCGACTCCGGAAGTCGTCAGGGCTCATGGGTGAAAATAGCCATTTTGGCTGATATGTTGACAATACAAGTTAAATATTGAAGCCATCTGGTAGAGGTGAGCATCTGAAGGGGCAGTGTCTCATACCTTTCATGAGAAGTTAAGTTGGTGCACACGTTTGGGGGACAATTTGTTGATATGTTTCAGAATTTCAAGTGTAGGGATGCTCCATCCGAGCCATCCAATTGCCAGAAAGCCCTCTAAAAAGTACACTAACTTTTTAACAGTGGTTACGTGCTGGGAATGAAAGATGGATAAGAGCAGAGGATGAAGAATGTCAGTTTATTCTCTATTTTTTGTACTGTTTGGATTTTCCATGCTGAGTATTTACGTATTATTGTGTAAATTGAAAAATAAATTCATAGAGCACTGGAAAATGGACTATAATAATTATAGAAAAGGGCAAATGCCTTTCTTAAATACAAAAATAATCTTCAACACCATTGTTTTAAAATGTATAAAATATTATAAATTAATGTAATATTTTAAAATACTATTGTCCTTCATAAAATATTATTGTCCTAAGACTGAAAAATAAGATATAAGTTTGAGGCAGTTGGCATATAGGAGAAGCACACTTAACAATTATTTGTGAAAGTTTAAGTTGGTATAACATTCCTGCTGGACCACTTAGAAATACAAATTTAAAATCTTTTAAAATAACCAAACCTTTTGACCCAGAAATTTGACTTTGAAGATGAGACTCTAAAAAATAATTTAGAAATATAACATATACTAGAAGATGTTCACTGCATTGTTATTTATAATATAAGCAAATGGAAACAGCATATATGTTCTTAACTAAGAAGTTGGTTAACTACAATAGGACATCGTATTATGATGAAACATATCATAAATCATTAGAAATAATGTGGAAGAAATAAGTATTACATTGAAAATTCACATGGTGTTTTGCTAAAAAAAAAAAAAAAAGATATGGAACTGTGTCTGTAGGATGCTCCATTCCAGTCTCAAGGTCCGTAGTAATCTACAGGGGATGAGACTATGGGTGGCTTCTAATTTTACTTTGGTGTCTGTGTATAACCAAATATTTGTATTCCTGAGAAAAAAAATTTCAAAACAAGCATGGCGGCATTCATGTCAGGGAAGAATTGACCATGTCCCTCGTTAAACTTCTCCCTGGGAAGTGACATTTCTGCCTTTACCCCCAGTTGAGCTGTGGGGCGGGACGGGGAGGAGGCACGGACTGGGAGAAGCACCACGAGGAGGTGACTCAACTTCTGAGTCGCCTGGAGTTGGCTTCGTTTTCTTTTGCAGTGTGTATGGGGGTGTGTTTGAAAGTGGGAGCTACAGGCAGGTTTACAGTCTGACCTGTTGAACAAGTTTGATGTGTTCAAAGCAGATCAATGACTGAGTCAAGGGCTGGAGGGGAAGAAAATCAGTGTTCACATTCGCAGGGGTTTCGGGGATGCAAGAAAATAAAGATCACAGAGTATGGAGTAACAGGTGAGGGCAGAGGACCTTTCAAAGGACTCAAGGTCGACCAATTCCCCTCGATGGCCCCAGGCACTTGGGATTTCCCTCCCTGAGACCCTCAGCAAGTTCCCTCCAACCCAGGAGTCTTTCCCGCTCTTCGGGTGCACAGGGGGTCCCAGGGCTGCCCCCAACCTCCCACCCACCTCTGCCCCCAGCTGTAACAAACTCTTCTTTGACCTTGCTCTAACAGGATCTTTGGTCATCCCCAACTGACCATCTTTCCTGTCCATATTTCTTCTTAGTGTGCCTTATGCCTTGTTGTTTATCCCCAGTGATGGAGGGGCAGAGGCTAAGCATCTGGTATTAGGACAGGACAGCCTGGGCCTCTTCCAGGCTCACCACTCGCCATGCCCAAGGTGTCAAGACAAGTCAGTCAATGTCTCTGCCACACATTTTCCTCTCCAGGAAGAGGCAGAGGTGATGGCTACTTTGCAGGACTGATTCAGGAATCAGGAGTGAAGCACATCTAACCCCTAGCTTAGTGTCTGGACCAAACGTGTTTATTAAATGGTTCGTATTATCATCATTATTTCCAGATAAATTTCCAGCTCAATATGGTGTGCAAGGCTGGAAAAAAGCCTGACTGTATCAACTGCTTCAAGAAGATATTTCCTCAGATGTGGTCTATGGAATATATTCATGACTGTTGCTTTGGGGCAGTGGGAGGATTATATTTCTAACCTTCACTTTTTAAAAGGTATTTTTTAGATATCTGTAAAAAGGCAGCAAACAGAATTGTTCCTCTTACTATGTGATAATCTCAGAAAAATAATCTAATGCTCGTGTAGGACTTCTTATGTGCTAGGTACTATTCTAATGCTTCATATTTCATCTTTAATCCTGTAAGACTATTATTGTTCCCATTTTAGAGATGAGATAGCTGAGGTTCAGAAGCATTAAAGCATTTGCCCTGGCACACAGCTGCTAAGGAGCAGAACCAAGGTTTGGACCCAGGCACCCAGCTCAAAACCACCACACTCTGTCCTTTGACAGATACCCAAGGTCAAGCCTCCCGGTGTCCAGGCAGCACTTGTCAACTGCCCTTCACATGAATGTTGTCTACTGATTGGCCACTGCTCTGTGCTGTGTATTTTGGCTGAATATTTCAACATACATCTGCGGCATTATTCAACATTTATGGTGCCTGAAATATTTATACCGAGCAAATTGCTTCCCCACAGCTCTGTGGCTGGAAAGGCAGTTTTATCAAAACAGCAGCAAAGTGACAAAACCACACAAATTCGTGAGGCTCTCAAACTATCTGGAACTTCTCAAGTGAGAACTTCGAAGAGAAGAGAAGCATATGCAGATTCGGTTTCTGAAATATCAAGGTCAGATCAATGAATAAACAATATCAAGGTGAATGAGTTGAGGAGCAACCTAATTCAGTTGCTCCCAAATATCGTGAAAAATGTAGTTTACATGTCTGTTTCTTTGCCACGTCATGCGTGGAGAAGCAGAATGTTCATATCCCACTCTAATTGAGCAAAAAGTGGAAATAGATTTGATCCGGTACCTCATATGGGGATGAAGCTCAGCAACATTATCCCAAGTTTTAAGCAGCTGTGTGTTCTAGAATAGATCCCAAAAAGTGTTATTTAATAAAACATTTTTTGGAGCATGTCTTCTTTTATTAAAAAATGCACATGCAAAAAAATTACTTTATGTTGATATAGTTTATTCTCATTAACTTATGCCTAAGCAGATTCCTCTAATTTGTTTTTTGTTCTGTGAATATGAATCAAATTTTTATTATTTCTTTAAGTGATTAATTCACCTTTGAAAACTTTTTTTGGTGCTGTCTACTTTAATCTAAGCCTACATTTATATTTCATGAACTCCTCTCGGTGTTCCATCAATATATTATAATTTAAAAATGTTTCATGGTTAGGTAAGTTTAGAAAATGCTGATCTAGAACTATCTAAAAGTGTTTTCTTGTCATGTAGAAAAGAGGTAAGATTTTTGTAGCTGGGAACAATTCCACTATCTGTTTTGATAATCTCTGATTAACAATGGCATGAAATGGACTATAGATATAAAAATGATTAAGAAAAGTTACCTAGAAAGAAAATGGTGCCCTTGGGTTTTACCCTTGGTGAAATCAGAAGCCACTGGAGAGTTTCAGCCAAGACTGGACAGGAACCGACTTGTGTTCTGAAAGACCCATTCTGGTCGTGTTGACAGAGAAAGGGGAGGGGGGAGAATGGAAGCGGGTGGGGGGAGGTCGCTGCAGGAATCAGGCAGGGGAGGATGATGGCTTGGTCCAGGGAGGTGGCGGTGGGGATGGTGAGGAACGGTCAGATTCAGACGTACTTCGCAGTAGGGAATTTGCTACAGATTGGACATAGGATGCACGAGGAAGAGGGGGGTTGAGGCCACCTCAAGAAATTTGGCCTGAGAACCTGGAAAGATGGATTTTCCATTTGCTAAGGTGAAGAAGACTTTGCTTGAATTTTAGGGTGATGGATTAAAAGTCCAGTTGGAACATTTTAAGTGTGAGTTGCATCTCAGCCATCTCACTGCAGATGATGGGTGGGAATCTGGATTGTCAGGGAGAGGGACTCGCCAGAACTCTGAGGTCCGGGCCATTAGCATGTGTATGATTTGGCAATAAACTGGATGAGATCCCTTAGGAAAGTGGTTTTCAAACTTGGCTGCACATGGCAATCACCTGGGAAGCTTCGAAAACATACTGATGTTTCCGTTCCCCCCAAGAAATTCCGATTGAATTCATCTAGGGTGCGTTGAAAGTTTTCACAACACTCCAGGTGATTCTGATGTGCAGCCAAGATTGAGAACCACTACCTAGGGAACCTAATAGAAGTAAGGAAGTAACAGAGCTGAGCCCTGAGCCCTGGGCATCCCAACATTTTGAGGTTAGAGAAGTGAGGAGGAACCAGCAAGGGAGACTCAGAAGGAGTATCAGTGAAGAAAGTGGAGAATCAAGAAAGAAGTGGAGAGTCAATCAGAAGCCTAGTGAAGACAGGAGGCCATGCTCTGCTGTGTCAGAGGCTGCAGACAAATACGTTAACATGAGAACTGAAAGAAGACTTCCGGGCTTAGCAGTGAGGAGCTTTTAGAGTTCTTCTCAGGGACAGTTTTGGTGAATGGTAGGGATACAAGCTCAACGGGTAGGTTCAACAGACAAGGGAAAGAGAGGAACTTGATACAAGTATAGACAACTCTTTGCAGAAGATTAACATAAAGGGGAAAGTCGAGCGGACTGGCGAGAGATAGAGGATCAAGACAGCTCAGATGTCAGTCTGTTTCTTGAGTTTAGGCAGGAATCACACTACTAACAGATTTTCATTACAAAGATGACCAAGGGTGTGATAGAAGCTGATGAATTGCTGAAGTAGGTCCTGGAATATTTCAGAGGCGAGAAATCCAGTGCCAGAACAGAGAGGATGGACGGCCTTGGATGAGAGCACAGGCAGTTCACCAAAAGTAACAACAGGGAGGGCACCCGTCCACCTGCACGCAGGCTAGTGGGTGTGATGGTGGCAGAACGTGGAAGTCCTCCTCTCACTGCTTCTGTGTTCTTCCTGATGAGGAAGCAAGGTATTCTGCTGTGAGTGAGGATGGGGAGGAGGTATCTCTGTTTCAAAGAGAAGAAAGAAGATGCTCAGTAACCCTCCAGGAGGGGGAGGAGGGGAGAGTGAGCCCCAGACTCGGGCACACGTCCAGTTAAAACTGAGAACGCTGGGCCTCCCCTGCAGGGTCTCTGCTTCAGTGGGTGGTGCTGATGCTGCTGGCTGGGGACCACGTGTTGAGGACCAGTGGGTCGCGGAGCTTAGAGTCCAGCGAGGCTGCATGGACTTCTCTTGAGGTGAGCTCACGATTTCTGGTTGAGGCCAGGTAGGGTGGTTGCATTTTCCTTTCAGCTCCTTTCAGCTGTGTATGTGCAGGTGTAAACAGAGTTGGATCTGACCAGATGGGACTTGACTAGGTGAGCGCAAGGAAGAAACAAATACCCTCTGTTCCTAGAAAGCCTTTAGAAAACTTGCTTTAATAACGAAACGAAAATAAGTCACCTTTAATAAGAATTCCACCAAGCAGGGTTGGGTAGGAAATACGCATTGATTTGTGTATTAAGAAGCATTATGTGACAGGGACTACCAGATAAAAGAAGTCATACCAGCATTAGCCAGTAACAATGCCTGGGAATTGCTGCATCTACTTGAGTTTCCTTTGACTTTATCAATGATGTAAAGACCTTGCATATATATGGATATGTAGATGTGCGTGTGCATATCACGTAGTTTTTCATAGTATGAAAACTTACAGAAGAATCACGTATGACCTCAGATTCACCTCTCTGAGCTTCATCTTCTCCATCGATAAAGTGCAAACAATGATGATGTCTACTTCAAAGGACTGTAATGATCTAAAAGTTAAGTCATTAACTTTTGTTTGTGGAAGTGTATAGCTAAGTACTTGGAAGAAAGTTAGTATATCTTCACATACTTTTAAGTTGTATAGTTTTTATTACTCTACATCATTCTGGGTCTAATGCTACTTGGGGGTCTTGACAGTCTTGCCCAGTGGTCTCAGAAAGTGGTAAATGTCTTAAGAGTGGGCCTGGTGAAAGAAAATCAAAATGGAGTTGGTATTGCTAAGAGAACTCTCTAAAGTGGAGTGGGGAGGCCACAGAAGAAGTGTGACTTACGCGTGTCTCAGCCTGGATGGGATCTGACCTTTGGGCCTGATGAAATCATCCAGAACACCTGCTGTAAACCCAAGATACTTATCGGACGCTTACCCTAAAATGACTCGCCACAGTCTAGTTATCAGACCCCTACCCAAAAACAACTTGTAAGGACAGATCTTTTCTGACTCGCGTGAGAGCCAATCACAGTTCTCTGCCGGCAACTTGTAACAACCTTGTGGCTTTTGTCTTCATAAGCCCCTGACTCTGTCTCTTGGAACACTCTTTCGGGGTTACCGGAATCTGTGTCTTCCCAGTTGCAATTCTTAAGACCCCCAGTAAACTACTTTCTTATTCGCATCCTTCTTCCTGCACTATGTTTTGGTTGACAGCCCTAGTTCTCCATCTCCTCTTGCTCAAGAAGCAGATGAAGGCTCCCAACACGATGGCAGCTGGAGATGAGAAGAGAGGAACTTCTAAGACTAGAAGTGTGTGTGTGTGTGGGGGGGGTGTCTGTGGGGTGTCTGTGTCTTTGTGTGTTTGTGTGTGTCTGTATATACTTTAAAATTTACATATAAATGTAAATTGTGTCTAAATTGCTAATGCTAAAAGCATCTTCCCAGCTTTTAGATGAAAAAAATGGGTATTACGTTCTACCCCAAACATGCAGTCTCTGGTAAGTGAAAAGCTTTTGAGTGAGTTCGGTTTTGGAGCCCTCAGCTCCCCACCGAATGCTGTAAATTATCAGATGGGAGGGAGTGCAGTCACCGCCTGACTCCTTAATGAGTTTCCCATAAATCTGGGCCACTCAGTAGAGGTCAAATTGATAACCACGAACAATGAATATCCGCGCCTTCTAGAGTTCTACACAGAATGCGACTGTAGCTACCGAATGGCTGCTTCTTTATCGCACTTTCAGAAAACAGTGGTACTTCAAACACTCCTAACGGCCAGCCTGAAAATCAGAGATCATTATTGTGTTCATTTCAGTGAATCAAGACATAAAATCCTCTGATGATGCACTTTAGACATTGGAGAACCAATGCTTGATTATTTATTGCTTTGGATTTACAATTAAATTATTTCTCCTGAAACCTTTCTGGTGGCTTTTGGTTTTGGATCTGCACTGTTCAAATTTTAAATACTCATGGAAATCTCTCAATTCCCCTTGGGCTCTTTCCCCTTAAAGACTGAAGTACAGTGTGCTTAAATTTCTGGTCTTTGTATTGATGAAGTTTCTAGCTTCTTAGGAGTGTAGCTTGGAGGTAGGATTTGAGAAAGTTTGAGATTCTCACTGTGCAAAAAGTGAGCTGAAGCCCCAGGATACTTTGGAACTATTTTGCTTGATTTTCCTTTAATTAGACAAAACAGGTTTGAGAAAACAGTCGCTGGGTAAAGGAGCACATTTGTCTCCATTCCACCCCTTTCCTTCTGAGGCAAACACCGTGACACCTTGCCATGAAAATTTCTTACAATGATCTTCTCTAACATTTTGTTTCAGTGATATGGTTCTTTTAGAAATCAGTTCTAAAATGTTGTGTATCTTCTCTAGCAATGGGATGGAGAAATGCATGCAGAAGAGGAATGTTGTTTTATGTAAATTGCAAATCCTACTAATAAGCCTTAAGGGAAAGGAGGACCCTCTTTAAAGAAAAGTGAAAACAGAATGATCATATTCTTTTATTGCAAAGCTCCAGTGCTGGGGATTGGCACTCATAAGTATAATACTGATAATATGTAATCATAATGGTTGTGGTAGATTGTATACTGCTCCCAATTATTCACTACCCTCCCTGTAACAGGATTACATGACCTTGTCCCTGTTAACACCAGACTTGTCCACTGGACTTGCTTTGGCCAATTAAATGTGAGTGAAAACGGTAAATGCCATCCCCCTATCCATGGCATCAGTCCACAACGATGCCCAAATCCTGTGGGAGGTTCTGAGTCTCACTGTGCCTTCCCCCCCACCACCATAGAAAGGGAACGGGGTTGGGGGCAGAGCCTCAGAGGACCTTGTCATCGCCAGCCCCTGAGATTCGGGAGGGATTTGTTGCCACGGCACAACCAAAAGAAAACTAATACAGTAATAAAGGTCATCTTTATTAAATCAGGTATTATTCCAAGTGCATTTCTTGTATTAACTTATACAGTCATCACAACAAAGCTATTCTTCTTCCTGTTTTGGAGGTGAAGTGAGAGGTTAAGTGACTCGCCCCATGTGAGCAGGTAGTGAGTGGCAGCACCGTTACTGTGACGCAGGCAGGGTGGATGGTCAGCGTCCACGCCCTCAGCCTCCACCAGCTGATCATTGAAGCAGACAGGGCAGCCTCTGGAACAAACTGCGATCCGCCCCTTGGATTCTTCCAAACCCAAGGATGGTCCCCTTAGAGGAGTGAAGTCACCCCAAATAAGGGAAGAAATTGGAAACCCCAGGGCCCAGAGCCTGGCGTCGGATTTGGGAAGCATTTTGGAGTCTGCACCATGATCAGCAGAACGTTCCAAAGGAGAAGTTCCTCCCCGCTCCCACGCCTCATATTTTCAGAACGTTAACTTTCAACATTAAAGTCCAGTTGATGTAGGTGACCAAGAGTTACCAAGTTATACCCAGGTGTTTTTTCTTTTACTGGTTTGTAATAACATTTTTATTCCCAATAAAAAGAGCTCTATTCTTTTTTGTTGTTGTTGTTACTGTTTTTTAAAAAATTTTATTTATTTATTTATTTATGGCTGCATTGGGTCTTTGTTGCTGCACGCGGACTTTCTCTAGTTGCGGCGAGCGGTGGCTGCTCTTCGTTGTGGTGCGTGGGCTTCTCATTGCCGTGGCTTCTCTTGTTGCGGAGCACAGCTTCTAGGCATGCGGGCTCAGTAGTTGTGGCTTGTGGGCTCTAGAGCGCAGGCTCAGTAGTTGTGGCACACAGGCTCAGTAGTTGTGGCTTAGGGGCTCTAGAGCTCAGGCTCAGTAGTTGTGGCGCACGGGCTTAGCTGCTCCACGGCATGTGGGATCTTCCCGGACCAGGACTCAAACCCGTGTCCCCTGCATTGGCAGACGGATTCTTAACCACTGCGCCACTAGGGAAGCCCACTGTTTTTTTTTTTTTTATTGAACTGTTTTTTTAAATTGAACTATAGTTGATTTACAATGTTGTGTTAGTTTCAGGTATACAGCAAAGTGATTCAGTTATATATATTATATATATATATTCTTTTTCAGATTCTTTTCTCTTATAGGTTATCACAAAATATCGAGTAGTGTTCCCTGTGCTATACAGTAGGTCCTTGTTGGTTATCTATTTTATATATATTAGTGTGCATATGTTAATCCCAAACTCCTAATTTATCCCTCCCCCCTTTCCTCTTCTCTTTTTTAAATAAACTTTTAAAATTTGCAATGATATTAGATTTACAGAAAAATTGCAGTGATGGTACAGAGGGTTCCTGTATGTCCTTCACTCAGTTTTCCTTGCATTAACATCTTATGTAGCCATCATACCTTTGTCGAAACTGAGAACTTAACTTGATATTTACTCTTAACTAAACTCCAGGCTTTAGTCACGTCACCAGTTTTTCTAAGAATGTCCCTTTCTCCTCCAGGGTCAATCCGGCATCCACCTTATATTAGTGTCATGTCTCCTTCATCTTGCTAGTAGGCCTGCCATACAAGAAATGCTAAAGCAACTTCTTTAGAAAGAATGAAAAAAAAACCAATCATATTCTTTTACTGCAAAGCTCCAGTCCTGTGGATTGGCAGTGATAAGTATAATACTGATGACATGTAATCATAGTGGTTGTGGCAGATTGCATACTGCTCCCGGTTATTCACTGCCCTCCCTGTAAGAGGCAAGTGGACAGATGCTAAAGATTATGTAGAAGGGTGTCCATCAAATCTGATAACAGTGAAGCACTGGAAGCGATGTAGATGTTCACAGATAAGAGGCTGGAGAGACACATTACGGTACAATGACAGATTGGAATGCTCCGTGCCACTCGACAGTGTGTAGCTGAGCCCATCAACGTGGACAAACACCCTGGACAGATGATTAAGTGAAAATGCAGGCTCCACATTGCTGCCTCTTCTCCAGTCCGCGTTACTGTCACTGGAGTGGGTTCCCACGTGAATGTGCGTGCACGGCTGTCCGTGGCAGTTATTTGCAGAAACTGTAAACACTTCAGGAAACGCTAAAAGCAATTGCCCACTGATGGCAGGATTCTAGAGGATATCTTACTTCATGCTTTGCTTCATTGTTCAGATTTTCTAGACTATGTATTTAGAGAGGAGCCCGTATTTAGAATGAATGTAGCTAGAGAAAAGCAGTTTTCAGCTTCGAGAGGCGGGAAGGCAAAGCCGAGACTATTTTCATTTCGGGCACAAGCGCCCAGGAGTGGAATGTGTGTTCAGAGCAGCGCCGGCCAGCGCGTCCCAATTGCTGTAACACTGCCTGTGACGAGTTCAGCAGCCTCCTGGCGTGAAGTGTCCAGAGTCCCATTACAGCATCTTCACTAGTGGTGCAGGCCCTGCTGTCCCCGCTGTCCCCCGGACGGGGCTTTGCCGCCTGGGAGCTGGGGCATCAGGCAAGTTACTGGAGTCCTTGGAGCTTCAGTTTCCCCTCCTTAGCCAGAGAGGCCACAGGTCTTCACGCGGTCGTGCGAGGGTTTAATGAAATGACCTGTGTTCATCCCTTGGTGCACCACCTGGCGCAGAGTAAGCACTCAGTAAACCAAGGCTACAGTTCATCTTAACCCTCAGCTAAGCCCGTGTGTGGTAAATCTGGTCCTCAAGATAACAGGGTGTGGTCCACTAAAGGATGGATTTCCTGGCCGGGTTCCCAGCTCGTTCACTTGTGAAAATTTCTGAAAACCCTCCATCGGGGTCTGGCCTGTGCTCGTGAAGGTGGCTTTAACCCATCCTGAGGCTGCCGGCACGGCGGTGTGTCCTCCCACCACTGGCTCAGGGTAGGGGTTGGGGTACAGCCTCCCCCTTGGCCGGGGGGGCCCCAAAGAATACCAGGCTGGGGAATAAAAACCCTTCATTTTCTCCCTTTAGAAGAGAAAGCGACAGATTCATGCCTGTCCCCTAAAACACATCAATTAAACCCAACAAAACCACTTTAGGAAGCAAAGAGATCATTAACAACATTCGGGCCTGGACCCCTCCACAAAGGCCACTATCCACAGCTACCATGTTGGCAACACGAATGTGGCTGAAAGATGTCATACAGAAGAGACTTGTGGGGAACACTGAGACATGGATGGATTTCAGCACCGCAGAAATCCACAGCACAGCCTTCCCGACGTCCTCCGTCTCACCCCAGCGTCTGCAGTGCATGGTTTGACCCAGAAACCACGTTTAAGAAAATGAATCAGACAAGCCAAGTTTGCAGACGTTGCCCAAACATGGCCATTTTATTTCTTTTTCCTTTGAAATCCAAACAGCTTGAGGAGACAGCAGCACATGTGGTTGGCTAATTTCTATACTATGCATACCCTAATGGATTTTTTTTAAACCATTATTTTTTTAATAGCTATATGACTGACATGTAAAAAGCAGTACATATTAAATGTATACGACTCAATGAGTTTGGGGATAAGTATAGTCCCGTGAAACCATTGCACCGTCAAGGCTGTAGACATATCCATCACCTCCCAAAATTTCCTCCTGCCCCTGTTATTATTATTAGTTTTGTGGTAAGAGCACTTAATGTAAGATCTACCCTCTTGGAAAATTTTGAGCATACAATACAGTATTGTTAGCTCTAGGCACTCTGCTGGGTAGAATATCTCCAGAACTTACTTCTCCTGCATAAGTGAAACTTGGCACCCCTTGACCAACATCTCCCAGTTTCCCTCCCCCACCTTGGCAATCACTATTCTACCCTTTGCTTGCGGAGTTTGAGTAGATTAGATTTCACATATACGTGAGATCACGCAGTATTTATCTTTCTGTGACTGGATTACTTCACTCAGCACAATGTCCTACAGGCCCATCTATGTTGTTGCAGATGGCAGCCTTTCTTTCTTCTTAAAAGCTGAATAATATTCCACTCCAAATATAGCTCACATTTTCTTTATCCATTCATCGGTGGATGGACATTTATGTTGTTTCCGTATCTTGGCTACTGTGAATGAACAGGCAAAACATGCTGTGAACGTCGGGATGCAGGTATCCCTTCCAGATACTGATTTCAATTCGTTTGGATAAATATCCAGAAGTGGGATGGCTGAATCATATGGTAGTTCCATTTTTAATTTTTTAAAGAAGCACCATATGGTTTTCCACAGTGGCTGCACCAATTTACATTCCCACCAACAGTGCTCCAGGGTTTCCCTTTCTCCACATCCTCACCAACACTTGCTATCTTTTGTTTTTCTTAAAAGTAGCCATTCTAAGAGGTGCGAGGAGATAGCTCAGTGTGGTTTTTGATTTGCATTTCCCTGATGATTAGTGATGCTGAGTATCTTTTCATGTACCCGTTGGCCATCTGTATGTATCTTTGGAAAGGTATCTATTCAACTCGTTTGTCCATTTTTTAACAGGGCCTGGAGCCTAGATCTGCAGAGAAGTTAGACGTTTACATGCATCCCTTGACGTGTTTCCTCATTTCTTCTCCGCTTAGATGCTGGGATCTCTCACTTGGGGTCCAGAGCCCCCATGAAGGTATGTTCATCCGTGGATGGTTGTTTATATCATATTTTTTCTGTGAGGGGACAGAGCCTGTGACCTCCTATTGTACCACTTGCTGATGTCCTTTTAAGTGATTCTTTCTATAGCCATTAAATCACTGATCCACCATCTGGAAAGCCCTCACTAAAACAGGTCAGGGACACAGATCACTTTCCTTGCTTTCTGGATTTCTAAGCCCAAAGGATTAGAGCAGACCACAGTTCAGGTGAAAATGTTAACAATTGGACACTGAGTATTTGTGATTCCAACACGAGATAGAGCCAGCACAGTGGGGAGGTGTCTGCTCCCGTCCCAGGGTCACTTGCACTGGAAAACCTCCTTCACCACTAGGTAGCTGTTTGACCTCTGGCACTTGATCCTTTCTGGCCCCAGGTTAAAGTCCTCCTTTGTAAAGTACTTACAACTCCTAACTTGCAGGCTGTGCACGAGTTAGGTGCACGGTCCACATTGAGTTCTGTGCATGTAGGTCATTGTTCTGTTCGAAGCTGCTTGAAGACAGAAATGAGGGAGGTCACAGTCAGCTGCAGGTCCACATGTGTTTTGGCAGGCCTGGCAGGAGGTAGAGGGACACAACAGCGATGTGGCCTGGAGGTGGGATGGGAACACAAGGCTATTTTCTGGACCCCAGAGGGAGACGGGCAAAGTCGGGGCAGTGAGGCCGGCCTCCCGGGGAAGTTGGGATGGGACTGGAACAGAGGACGTCAGGGTAACGAGTTCGGCCTCTGTCTCTCAGCCCAGGAAATGGGGCCAGGCAGGGGTCAGAGAGCCTGGGCAGGAGGCTGTTAAACTAAATCACGACCGGAGGCTCAGGGGCTGGTCCAGGGCGGTGAGAGGGGAGAGGAGAGGAGGAGTGAAGACGCAGGTAGGGCAGAAGGGAAAGAATGAACCACAATTCAGAACCTCAGGGGCGTGCAATGGCTGAGGAAAGGGTATCTCTCATATTTGATTTGTCCTAAAAACAGACAGATACAAGAGCACTGTGCCTGTCACAAAACAGCGTCAATAAAGAAAATACATAGTTGTTTTTTTCTGTGTGTGCAGTTCTTCTTGATTTCTTTTTTTTTTTAACATCTTTATTGGAGTATAATTGCTTTACAATGGTGTGTTAGTTTCTGCTTTATAACAAAGTGAATCAGCTATACATATACATATATCCCCATATCCCCTCCCTCTTGCGTCTCCCTCCCACCCTCCCTATCCCACCCCTCTAGGTGGTCACAAAGCACCAAGCTGATCTCCCTGTGCTATGTGGCTGCTTCCCACTAGCTATCTGTTTTACGTTTAGTAGTGTGTATATGTCCATGCCACTCTCTCACTTCCCAGCTTACCCTTCCCCCTCCCTACGTCCTCAAGTCCATTCTCTACGTCTGCATCTTTATTCCTGTCCTGCCCCTAGGTTCTTCAGAACCATTTTTTTTTAGATTCCATATATATGTGTTAGCATACGGTATTTGTTTTTCTCTTTCTGACTTACTTCACTCTGTATGACAGTCTCTAGGCCCATCCACCTCACTATAAATAACTCAGTTTCATTTCTTTTTATGGCTGAGTAATATTCCATTGTATATATGTACCTCATCTTCTTTATCCATTCATCTGTCGATGGACACTTAGGTTGCTTCCATGTCCTGGCTATTGTAAGTAGTGCTGCAGTGAACATTGTGATACTTGACTCGTTTTGAATTATGGTTTTCTTAGGGTATATGCCCAGTAGTGGGATTGCTGTGTCGTATGGTAGTTGTATTTTTAGTTTTTTAAGGAATCTCCATACTGTTCAATTTACATCCCACCAACAGTGCAAGAGGGTTCCCTTTTCTCCACACTCTCTCCAGCATTTATTGTTTGTAGATTTTTTGATGATGGCCATTCTGACCACTGTGAGATGATACCTCATTGTAGTTTTGATTTGCATTTCTCTAATGATTAGTGATGTTGAGCATCCTTTCATGTGTTTGTTGGCAATCTGTGTATCTTCTTTGTAGAAATGTTTGTTTAGGTCTTCTGCCCATTTTTGGTTTGGGTTGCTTGTTTTTTTGATATTGACCTGCATGAGCTGCTTGTATATTTTGGAGATTAATCCTTTGTCAGTTGCTTCATTTGCAAATATTTTCTCCCATTCTGAGAGCTGTCTTTTTGTCTTGTTTATGGTTTCCTTTGCTGTGCAAAAGCTTTTAAGTTTCATTAGGTCCCATTTGTTTATTTTTGTTTTTATTTCCATTACTCTAGGAGGTGGGTCAAAAATGATCTTCCTGTGATTTATGTCATAGAGTGTTCTGCCTATGTTTTCCTCTAAGAGTTTTATAGTGTCTGGCCTTACATTTAGGTCTTTAATCCATTTTGAGTTTATTTTTGTGTATGGTGTTAGGGAGTGTTGTAATTTCATTCTTTTACATGTGGCTGTCCAGTTAAGAAAATACATGTTGACTGAAGAAAGGATTCGGGGGGAACCCTCCAGATGGTTGTGTATGTTCAGAACCTTACAACCCTGAACTGGAGTGAATCACAAACATCAGTCAAAATGAAATTATGCCAGATTTCATTTTCCATTAGTTTTTTTAAAAATGCATTTGATCTTAGAAGTGAGTAAAACTTCAAATGTTTTAAAATGCTACGTCACTTTTTCTTCAATTTTCATCCATTAGTCCCTTCCAAAAAGTCTAGCTTGTATAAGTATTTCAAAGACAAAAAATAGTCTTATTTTTAAAAATGTAGAAAAAGAAAACTTGCCATCAGAAATTTCTGCAGCTAATTGGCAGTAATGTCGTATTTGAAAAACTGGTGTATTGCAGGCTGTTCTAAGCATCCAGCAATTTTGATGCCAAATCCCTCTTTCTGTACTGATGAGCCCTCTTTGACAATATCGTAACTGTGTGTGTGTGTTTTAAGAGAACACCTTGCACCAGCATCTAAAAATCGTTAGGAAAAATGGGATAAAAATGTGCATTAAAGGTGATGAGGAAATTTAGATGAGACCTAAAACAGCCGGGATGAGAAAGCAGCAAATCAAAGAGATCAAAGGTAGGGCTGGCTGCTCTCAGCAGTGATGCCGTGGAAGGAGCCTGTTCAGGTAAGGGCTTAATTAGGGCTGTCAGTCACACTAATTGCTTGTGATTAAATAGTGTGAGTCAGCAGGGCCGCGGTTCGCCCAGCGACAGGCATCACCCCTGAGCTCGGAAGGGCAGTCGGGGACCACGCCTCACCGCAAGGGCAAGTGGCACCGTTCGTGGATACTTTCTGTGAGCACCTACGTGAATCATCTGCTTTCTCCAAACAGCAAGCACTTTGTTTTATCAGCACCAAGTCACGCGCTGGAGGAAGCTTCCAAAGAGCCCTTATTTGATTTCCGTGCTTCCGAGGTGGGGCTGAGGGCGTCAAGTTATTAATGAGCAAAGCTCCAGGCATCGACTACGAACCGTCGGCGCCTTGTAATGCTACCAGATCCCTGTTTCTCTCTTTGGCGTCTTTGGCGTCCTGTCTTCACAGCCCAGGCCCTCTTGCGCTGCCCAGCTGGTGTCTGGGGAGGTGCTTCTCTCTGCAGTCCCCCCTGCATTTGTTCTCCACTCCAAGGCCATGGCTGTGCCTTGGCCAAGAAACCCCTCCCCACCACCGCTCCTCTCAGCCCCACCGACCTCCTCTTTTCCAAATCTAACCAAGCTTGGCGGGCGGCGGTCTGCCTCACATCCTTTTAGGTGACCGCCCCTCCCTCTCCCCACCCCAAGGAGACCCGGCCCTCCTCTGGGTTCCTTTGCACTTGCTGCAGCAGTAATGCACTCTGCCCAGGGACCTTCTGTATCCAGTTGACTGAAGTGCTCCCCGAGTGCAAATATTCCTGCTTGGGTCCTGTCTGGGGTTGCCGCACTATTCTGAAAGCACTCTGTATTTTCAAAAATAGTTTAAAATCCAGAGTAGATACTCAGGAGATGTTTATTGGGTCAAAGGAAGTACATACTGCTGGACAGAATCAAAAGGCCTTAGGGAGGGAGGCTGCAGAGAATCCCAAAAGGTCTGTTTTCATCTGGGTGGCTTGGCTAGGATACCAAATAAAGCAATAAAAATGTTAATCTTCCCAGCCCTGCCTTCTGCTTCATGGAGCCGCCGAGGCTATGACAGCAATAAAGTAGGTGGAAAAGTTAAAGAGGAAAACATAAATTAGGTCATGAGAGGATAAAGAGACGGATTTTCAATAGGCTTCAACCTTCAGAGTTGGGAGGGCCTAAATTAAGTGGATCATACGAAATTCAATAAACAAGGATTGTAGACGGCAGATGATTTATCCCATTATAATTTGAATTAAGCTCAAGCATCAATAACACCCCTGACCCAAAGGTTATTAAGAGACAGCTAATAACATGAACTGAACCAGCACATCTTGTATATTATTGCTGGGAATTTAGGACTCAGGCATTTAGGGCTGGGGAATTGATTGCCTGAGAGATAAATTTCATCCCTGGTGCCGTGGAGCAGACCTCAGGAGAAGAGGCAGCCAGCAGTGTGCCAGCAGCGTGCCCAAGCCACCCGCCTGCAGCCCAGGACCCACTCACCCATGACCAAGACAACCTGAACGTTTCCCTCAGCTTGGGGAAACGTCAGACACATTTCTTCCTAGCTGGAGTTTTCTCACCTCCCCTTGCTTAGAGCACTTACTTAGAAAACTTGAAATTGTAAATTCTTCCTCTGCCCCTTTGCAGATGTCCTCCCAGCCCCTTGCCTGTTTAACAACCCAGGAAATACCTTTCTCGAGGACCTGAGAGCCGCCTCCTTGAAGTGTGGACAGAGAAGGAGCTAGCGCATCACCTCTCAGTCTCCCTAGGAGAGGAGCAGCCTGACTTCCACATCACAGAGGAAAACGTTCACTCAGTGTGCCACACACACACCACTGGCTACCTCCCCGAAGGTGGCTTCCAGCACTTTCCACTGGCTCCCCAGGGCTTAACCCCCCCGCCCGCCCCCACTGCTGGTTTCAGTGGAGTTGAGTTCGGCCCCGACTGCACTAGTCTTGAGGAATGTCTCGCCTGCCTGTTTAACTCTGTCTGGGGCCAGTTTGACTTTGACACACGTCTGCAGGCATCAGTGGATGAGCATTTGCTCAAACCCGGACCGCCGCTCTAGCAAGCCCTCGGCTGCCCTGTGTGTAAACACGTGCGCGCCAGCCAGTTAATCCATGCCGGTTGCCTCTGTTTGTGTCAGATGATTCAGACTGTGTTCAGACGTGGAAAACACACCGAATCAATCTCAGAACTGGGCCCAGCAAATCTCAGGAGAACTGTTGGATGGCCTTTTGCTTCCCAGAGCACTCTCTTCCCCAGGCTAGCCTAATTTCAAGCTCCCCGACGTCAGCTTTGTATTAGTCACCTACGTCATTTGGTGTGATAGGGCTTTTGCCTTTCAGCACCACTGAGGCACGATGTCGGCAGAGTCAAGCTGCCTCACACCAGCAGGGGCCCTTTTGAGCGTGCTCCCGAGCCCCTCCAAGCCCTTTATCCTTTCATCTTACAGGACCCCCAGGAAAACACTGCTAACCCCTCTTCACTGATGAGGAAGCCAGGCTCAGAAAGACTGAGGGTCTTGCCCAAGGTCACACGCACGGACAGAGCCAGAGCTGGGATGTGAACCCAGGCAGCGTGGGCCCCCAGACTGCACGATTTCACAACGGAATGTAGCAAGGATTTAACTGTGTGGAGTAGGAATCCCGGAGGGAACGTAAACCCAGGGGGATATATCTAGATTGCTGGCAGGGCAGCTGGGTCAGAAACCAATCTCCTGAGGGACCAAAGGGGACTCCTGCTGGACGGAGACCGTTCCTGGCAGAAGCACTGGAGGAGGGTCTGGGCACTGTGTGTCTAGGGCAGACGGGGTATTGTCTGGGAAGAAAGGAAGGGATGGGCTACGGCAGGACCCATGAACTCAGCTGTCTCGCTGGGTTCTGCAGGACTTCAGGACCCCTCTGCTTGTGCAACAACAAGGGGAGAGAGCCATCCCCCTTCCCATGACAGGACATCATTGAGCCTTGGAAAGTCAAAGGCTTCAGTGCTTCAGCAACTGGGAGAGAGCCAGGGCCGCACAAATAAGGCGGCACCAGTGGAGGCTCAGTGGATGCGAGGACGGAGCGGCAGCTGTCCTGGGGGGAGGAGTCTTGCTCATGAGCACAGGTGAGCGCCCGCCACCTGTGGACTTCAGGTACTCCTGCAGAGGGATGTTCTAGGGACTGAAGGGACCACAGGAGCCACTGAGGATTGCTTTTCTGTTGTCATCGTCTCTCCTCCTCTACTTAGTAGCCAGTGAGGGCTGGGGAGGCAGCTCTGCTGTCTCTTTATCAGCAGTTTCACCCCCACCTGCCGAGAGTGAGATGCCTCCATGGGAATTTGACTCTGCCTCCCAAAGGTCAAGTTAAAACCACTACGTCTCCGGTGCTGCCTTTACAGGCGCTGGGTAGGGTGGGATCTGCCGATGGAAGTTGATATCTGCCAGGAGAATTGCGTGTCAGTCAGTGAAACTATCACCTGTTCACTTGATAAGAGAAAATTAAATTATTCAGCTCCCAATAACACAAGCAGCATCCCAGCCATGATAGTGGCGTAATTGTTTTACAATTAAGGCATGCCGAGTCATGTTAATAATGTGTGCATTGAGTCGCTTATATTTTTCCAAAGAGAGGCAATTCAAATAAGTAATTTAGTGGTAGAAATAAACTATGAATTTAATTTATATGTTCATTAATTGTACAATTAAACAGAATACTAATTGACTGTAGAATTATAGCTAAATGGAACACTGCACCCGGGTAATTAGTTCTCGTCCTGTTTTTCATTGTGAACGTAATTTTTGGTGGTCTCATCCTACCCAATTAGGTTTTGTTTGGCTTTATTGGAGCATAAATCATTCTTCTAGCACAGAGACTTAATCCCCCCAATACAGCTGGTGTGTTACTCCCTTTTTGCCAAAGGTTAACTCTTAAAAGAAAGGACATCTGGCTATAGCCGTCGGGACGGGCTGGTGCTGGCCTGTTCTGCAATTTCCAGTGCGTTCCCTGCAGCAGGAAGGGTAGAGGCGAAGAGTGCAGGTCAGTGATGGTAGCATCTTGGTTCTTCCCCTGCATCCGGGAGGGGCCGGAAGTCTGGACGATCTGCTCACCGCTTCTAAGGTTTTCACCTGGAATGGCCATTTTTAAACCATGGTCCCTTGAAGCCACACAGGCTGTGGGCTCCGACACGGAGGAAGCCTGACAGGCAGGAAAGGTGTGTATGCCGGAAACGTGGTATCTTTTCATGGAAATGAAATGTCTGCAATAAACTCAGGACCACTTACCTTTGTGGGCTGCTCCATCGGGAGCTCGCACCTTAAGCTGATGTCATGAGCCAGAGGGTCCGGTTGTGATCAGCTAATCCCTGGTTCATCCTGAGATACATGTTTTCCCAGCTGCTCAGAAAGAAGAAAAGGAGAAGGGAAGATGTGAAGTGGTGGCTCACTAATGACGCTGGAACGTAGCTTCCCCACGTGCATCGGGGAGGCTGGGGTACAGAGCCCCACGCAGGCGCCTCTGGAGGCACCAGGATCTTGCGGGGGTTCGGGTGGCTTGTCGAAGTGCACATTCCTGGCAGAGGGGCCCTCCCGGAGCAGTTTAAACTTCAGGACTTCTCTCGGGCACAGTCCCCGAATGCGGCATAAAGTCAGACATGAAGCAGGCTGTTGCCAGCACGTTTTCCTTACACAGAGCTTCTGTGGGACCAGGTTTGCTCAAGTCATCCAACAAACAGGGTGCATCCCAGACATGGTGACGGGTACTGGGGTACAGCGTCGGACAAGGCAGACCCAAATCCCTGCCCCATGGGACCCACGGCTGAGACCACAGCCACGGGGAATGTGACCCAGGGCCATCGGATGAGTCTCCTCGGCCGGCCCTGACCCAGCTGGATGGGAATCCAAACAGCGGTCCCCGTATCAGCCTCCTGTGGCAGCTGTAACAAATTATCACCAACTTGGCAGCTAAAACAACACAAACTAGTTATGTGACAGTTCTGGGTGCTGGAAGTCTGACATGGATCTCCTGGGGCAAGATCAGGGTGTCATCAGCACTGGTCCCCTTTGAGGTTCCAGGGCCGCATTCCTTGCCTGGCCTTTTCCAGCTTCTGGAAGCGCCTGCGTTCCTTGGCTCGTGACCCCTTCCTCCATCTTCAGAGTCAGCAGTGGTGTCACTCCCACCTCTGCCTCTGTCCTCACATCTCCCATTTTGACCCTTCAGCCTCCCTCTTGCACTTAAGGACCCTCGTGAGGACTTTGAGTCCATCCAGACCATCCAGGACACCCTCCCATCTCAAGATCTTTAATTAAATCAAATCTGAGAAGTCCCTTTTGCCATGTTGGGTAACCTGGTTCCAGGGATTAAGGTGAGGACGTTTGGGGGGCCGTTATTCTTCCCACCACCCTCCCCGTGGGGAAAAGGCGTGCAGTGGTGCCATGTCTTAGATTCTGGGGGAAACAGAGGGTCCTTCTGAGAGGCTTTAGAAATACTTCGTGTTAACTCTTCATTCCATCCTCCAGTCTGCTCCCAGTGACACTGAAATGAGAAATGTGACATTCAGAAGTGACAGGAATGCTCAAAGGCAAAAACCCTTCCTGCCCGTGGAGAGGAACTGGGTGGAACCAGTTTTTGTTTTATGTTTTTGTTGCATTATTTATACCATTGAAAGGCAAATTCCCATAGAAACGAATTATGACAGCAATGAAAGTTAGAAGGGTGGCCTCCCAGGTGATTCCATAATCTAGGGAAGGAGAAATTGCTCAGAACATCATTCACTTTACCATAAAAGTGTTGATGTAACAGGGCCTTAAACTGGAAAATTTCCCTAGTGACTAGTTTGCATGAAATTTATAATTATACATGAAATGTAATTAAAGAGCAGTCATTGTTGGTTCCTGAGTGTCAATAACTGAACATTTACCAGAGGAGAAGGCAAGCTTGCACCTCAGGAGTCTGTGGTGTACACACCCTCCCCCGAACCTTAGTTCCTTCCCGTCTTTATTTTGTTCCTAAGTACTTAGCACCTTCTGATACACTCCATAATTTACTTACTTGTTTTTTTTATCATCTGTCTCCCCCATGAGATCAGGGATTTTGCGTTTTGTTTTCTCTTCCAAGAACTAGAAAAGTGACTGCTCTGTCAAAGGCAGTTGATAGTAATTTACACCATATGATTAGTACACTGTATTTTGCATACGGGAAATAATCTTTCTATTATAGAATTAAACCTGGGTTTTTATTGCTGTTTGGAGGATAAGATTTTTTTTTTTTAAGTGTTAAGTCAAGCCAAGATGCTTTAGGACTTTCCCAAGTTCCCAAATCAGGCCACGCAGTGGGGATTGGTCAGCTCCTTCCCCAACCAGACTCTCTCAAGTTCCCACTAAGATATTCATAAAGGCACAGAGAAAAATGGAGAATTTGTGAAGCTCTTGCACAATGCTGATGGAAAAGTTGAAGAGATAAGATGAAATGGTTAATTATAGATAAGAAAACCAATGTGAGGAATTATAGCTATTTCTAAGGAAAATACCAGAACTACTGAAACAGAGTTAATTATCAATGACATCATTACAGAAAAATTGCTGGAAATGTGATAAATATCTCAGAATACAGGCGACAAATGTTCTCCATATCCCAAGGAAAATCAGTCAAAATGGGCCAAAGTTAGACACATTTCGGCAAGGATTTAAAATGATAAAATAAAGATAAACGCAAAGACCAGTTTTAGAAGGAGAAGATATGGCTGCATAAAAACAAACACAAATGTGTGTGGTCTCAGATCGCTCCCCACCACACTCCTGCCAGAAGGAAATAACGGCAGCTGCTGCAGTTCATGAAAAAAAGTGGAAAATCTGAGAACCTTAGACCCAAGCAGGGACTTTCCCTGTGTGTGGGTGACACCAGGCAGTCTCTGACATCCACTGGCTCATGAAATACACCATCTAGACACATTTTCTTCAAAGTGTTACAAAATGTCTACTTTAGTGCAGTAAGAGATGAATTTAACAGTTGAAGATTCCATCTGAGACTCGAAAAACTCCATGATGTAAGCACATCACAGGGTCTTGGATGTGCTGCAGAATCTAGTAGGACGGTTCTCATGCTGAGGTCTTCAGGGAGTTTGCCCGCCCCCAGAGATTCTGCTTCTGTTCTGTAGCCCGGCCAGACAACAGCTCTAATAGCCAATGAACCCTTATTTAAATTAAATAACTTCACCCTAAATTGCTAGCTCTCATCCTGAGAGTTGGGCAGAATGCACCGAAATGTGCAGCTGATTGCCTCTGCCTTTCAGGAACCTGGGTGAGCCTTCCGTTCTCTCTTCTCCTTTGCATTTTCTAGGTTTTTAAAAGAAAAAGTCTTTCCAGTGAAAACAAGCAAAAAAACCAACCAAACAAAAAAAGCTTCACAGAAAGAGAAGAGCCAAGTTTTACAGGTCACAGTGACCTGATACCAATATATTCTAACATTCAGTTCTTATTGGAACAGAAAACCCTGTATTTTTATCTGGCTTTTACAAACCTCTTCAAATGTGAACTTCCAGATCCTCTCTGAAATTCCCCTTCTGTGCCACACTCAGTCAAATACATCTTTAATAAAAAGACTGAAAGTGAGTTTTTATCTAAGAGACTCCTGGAAACTTTGGAAGTTAATTCGTAGTTGAAAAAAACAAAACAGGCTTGGGTTTGTCTGGCTCAGCTGTCTGCTGACCTTGAAATTCAGGGTGGGCTGCTTACCTGCTCTAAGCCCTTGTTTCCCCATCTTTGAAATGGAGATGATTGTATCTTCTTCAAAACAGCAAAGACAGAAATAACGCAACTTGAGGAAAGGTCAGAGACCCTCCCTCTCACAGCGTAGACGCTGGTGGTTGTAGAGGAACTGTGACGGATGAGGGAACGTGGATCTTCACCTTGGCGTCTGTGGGAGAGGTAACTCTTCATGCTTTGTTACCCTCACATTTCAACAGAACCATCAGACCAACAGACTTTTGTGGGTCAGGAGATCCCCAAGACCACCATCAGGTCCAACAGTTCCCTAGGAGGACTCAGGAAAGCGGTTAAAGCCTGGTTCTGGTTTATCACAACGCAAGGCTGCAGGGTAAGGTCAGCCGGCGGGAGACATGCGTAGGGCAGGCCTGGGAGAGACCAGGCGTGAGCACCCAGGCGTGTGCCCCGAACGCAGTCGTGGAGAGCGTCTACTTTTCCCCGCAGTGGTGTCCGGCAACACGTGTGAAGCACTGCCATCCAGGGATGCTCACCCGAGCCTTCGTGTCCAAGGTGTTCACGGTGGTCAGTTACACACACAGGCAACACTGACCACCCCTGTGGCTGACCTTTGGTCTCTGGTCCCTCCAGGGGTTGAGCTGATACAGCACGGCCCCAGGCCCCCACCACACGTCTCGTTGTTGGCATAGAATATCAGGGGTAGCCCAAGGCCTCCGGTAAACAAGGACACTCTTACTAAACAGGAGGACCCGAGGAGAGCTCACCTCCCAGGAACTGGGCACAGGTCACTCCTTTCCGAGGCGAGGTTGATCCTCTACGGCACATCTCCTATCGGAGGTTCACTATTTGAAAAAGTCAAGACACGGGTGATAAAGACCCATCAGCAAAATGGCAGAAGGGGTTCCAGGGCCCTGGGGGAGAGCTGGCTTTGGAACCGATTGCTAACATTTCTGAGAGGACCGGGTATAGTTGAAAACTGCTGTGACCACATGCCCTCACCACTTGCTGAGAGGTGACAACTCGGACTTCCCAGAACTGATGGCCTACCCCAGAGGTCAGCACACTTTTCCTGCTGTAAATATCTGTGGCTTTGCAGGTCTCGTGGTCTCAGCTCTGGGGTGGAACAAGAGCAGCCATTGACAACATGTAAACAAACCGGGGAGGCTGGGTTCCAGTAAAACTTTCTTTCTTTGTGTGCAGACACTGCAATTTGAATTCCACGTCATTTTCACATGTCATGAAATATGATGATCCCTTTGGTTTCTGGACTACGTGATGCACAGGGGATATTTGGGGGGGGTTATGGAAATATTCTGTATGAAACAATAATGGTGCATACAGGCCATTATGTGTCTGTCAAAACTTATAGAACTGTATGACTCAAAGACCAAACCTTAACGTAAAAGGTGAACTTGGATTAAGGCTCACAGTTGTAGAAAATGTACCACTAATGTAAGCTGTTAATAGGGAGAAGTGTGTACCTGGGCTGAGGGGGGAAGGGAGCGGGCATGTAGAACTCTATGCACTGTCTGCTCAGTGATCCTGGAAATCTAAAACTATATGAAAAAATAAGGCCTAAAATGTTCAAACATTCTTAGCTCGCAGGTCATAGGAAACCAGAGGCAGGTGGGGTTTGGCCCGTGACACGTCCTCACTGACCCGCAGACGAGCCGGAAGAAGGGCTCACATGTATACATATGTGGCCCCTTGAAAACACCAGGACTGGGTGTGTAAACAACCTGAGCGTCCGTGCAGTGCGCACGAAGGGCTTCGGCTTCCGCTGAGCTGGGAGCAGCTGCTGTTCCTACTTGCTGTCTGCTTAAATAGTGGTATTATTTGCAGCGAAGACTTTGAAATGCGGGCCTGAAGGGAGACAGAAATGTCTTCAGGTGTTGTGCTGCCTTTAATAAGCTGCTCCCCCTCCTTGCTTCTTGAAGATGGAACAATCAATACAGCATCCCTTTGAACAGAATAATAAGCACCATTCATTTGGGAAACGTGTGTTTAGCACCCACCGTATGCTCGCCGCCTGCCTGGGCTGCCGGAGCTGGTGGCGGCTAGGGGGCGATGTCGAAAATGGCTGGACAGCAGCTCCAAGTAAGAGAAAGAACACGAGGGGTCATGTTGCTTTTGTGGAATGTTTGCTAATAGATTTTAGTGCAGCCCTGCGTTCCCATCGTGTGGCTGCCTGGTGCCCACTTGGCTTCCGTCTGTGGCTGTTGAGTCTGCCCGCGTCAAATGATGAGAGCGCGTTCATCAGCCTCCCCTTGACAGGATATGCATTTACTGCTTCTGACAGTCCCATTACATCCACCGAGGGCTCGACCTAGTTCGTAAAGGCAGCGATGAAGTGGGTTTCCCACAGGAGAGATGAGGATGGAGGCCCCCTGACTCCCCACTTGGAGATGGTCAGCAGAAACCAAGTCTGATCCTGCAGTCTCGCTCTCAGCGTTCACATGATTCTCTCTCCTTGGGATTCAGAGGGATCGGAGACCTAATTACAATTTCTCCTCCCGTGCTGAGCATTTACTCCAGTTACGTGGTCAATAACTCATTGTATATGGATTTAAGTACTACTTGGGGACTTTCCACTTTTCTCCATCTCTGAGGCAGTGAGAATTGTGTTTTCGTCCATGGAGCCCCTTCCCTAGAGCCTTCTACCTGCTGGCTTAGCTCCTTCTGTGTAAGCCGGTCTTTCAAAGGAAGAACAAGGCAGCTTTAGCAAACCGCTGAGAGCACGGAGTCTGGGTGAGACTACAGGATTCCACCACACATCCCTAGCTCTGAGAACTCACTTCTGGTGCCTCAGTCTCCCCATCTGCAAAATGGGAATAACATTGATGCCTATTTGAAAAGCCCTTAGGATGATGCCCGATATGAAGTGTGCAATAAAGGAATAATTTATAAAGAGGACAAAGCAGTGAAAGCTGAGCATTTCCAGAGCAGCTTTGGGAAGAGAAAACAGAGAAAAGATGAGAGGCAGCCTGCTCTAGGTCCTGAATTCAGCATGGATCTCAGAGCTGAATGCGCAACCAGAGCTCTCAGTCCCATGTGTAATCACTGTGGGTGTAGAAATGATGCTGCCTTCTGTTTACCGACCTCCTCAGGCCACGGTACTTTCAATGTAGAGACTCATTGCCTTCCAGAGTATTAAGAAAATCCCCACCAAAGGGGGCTGGATCTGCTTCTTACGCTCCCAGGAATGCACATTCGTTAAGAACCAGGCTGTCCCTGAAACACATTCTCAGACATGGGCTATAAATCCACCCTCTTCTTTGACAAACAGTAAATCAAACGTAGGTGATGACATTGATTTACCTGTAACTTAAATCCTTAGAAGTGTCATGTGCAGTCTTGCTACTTTACTGGTGGTGCCCACTTTTCACTACAAGCCTCACAAAACATGTGACAAACCTCCGGGTGAAAATGTGTGATCTAAGATAAAACATTTCTCTGCAAGACCTCATTTCTCTATAGATTCAGAAACCTTTTGCACTACAGAGCTGCACTCCTGTGAATGAGGCCCCAGGGCCGGCAGCCGCAGCATCCCAGGGGAGCTTGTTAGGAATGCAGAATCTAGGGTCCCACCGGACCTGCTGACCCCCAGACCCCTGGGTGGTTCGTGTGCTCCTTAAAATGTGAACAGCTGTGCTGTTGTGCAGGTCGAGAGAAGCCAGGATGAGCCGTGTGTGGCTTCTGGCCCTCATCACGTCACTTCTGATCTAGTGACCTCTGCTTCAGCAGCAAGACACCCAAGCTCGACACCCCGTGAGCTAATGAGTTAGAAGTCCACAGAGGCCAGTGGTTCCATGAATGGCAAAGCGTTGCCTCCAATCTGTCATTTTGGGGCTCCCCTTAGAGCACGTTTCCTCATTTTCCACTCCGTGCACTGAAATGCCTCCCAAAGAGCCCCTTGAAGAACGTTGCCTTCCAACAGGAGGACGGCAGAAAAACTGGGGAGAACGTGGGCTAGTTCTACTTTGCTCGCCTGCCATCTCCCCCCCATGCCTCCTTGCTGCCGCCTTGCAGTGAGCCATGTTTTATTTAACATTTTGTAATTGCAAAATGCATTTACACTTTATTTATTGAGTGTCTCTCCTTCTGTGCTCTCGGCCTGCTGAAGAATGATGGGGGTGATGCAATGTAGGAAGCAGAGGAAATGAACTTGGGGTAATGAGTTTTCACTTGACATCGGATGCAGTGTTTTATTTCACTCTCCTGACATGCATTTGGTTAGGGGCCATTTAGAATTACTAGTTAATATCGATACTTTCTATTAGATAATTCAGGGTGTGGAGCAACTTCTTTGTGATGGGTACGCTTTTGCATTTTATAATCAAAATCTATAGAGGAGTGCATCTCAGCTGTTCTCTTTGTGTAATGTTTATGCTACCTACAGACAAAAAAAAAGAGAGATCTTTTTGAAAAAGAAAGGCACATTTTTATTCTTCATTGAAACATGTAATCGAGTTCTTTGTATATCAGACGAGTCTATTCATCTGTATTGAATGGTCATGGAGATGTTCTGTCTATTCAAAATGCACACAGCCTCAGTGCAAATGCAGGATGGACTCCTGTGATACCTAGGAAAATATAATGCTTTTCGGAACAACAATTCCAACCGATTATAAAGTTGCCGAATGTTTGGACATAATCATTTCTGAAAAGACGATTAACAAAAAGTCAATTGATTCTGGCTCCTTTGGACTGACATGAATATTTTAGATTTAACTTGTGGTTTAGATGGCAATGAAGGGAGGGTCCATAGCTGTCAAGTACCTGTTAAAGATGTAGACATACACATACTTTGAAGTAGGAAAGCATATTCAATGTAAATTAACTTTAACATTCAAAGGTGATGGTTCGTGATTTATTTTCAAAATAGTGTATTTGTGAAAAATTAAGAGCCACAAGGATCCAATTATCTCGATGGCAGTCTAATTTATGTGGCATGAAGTACTTAAAGAAAAGTCGGGAGGGATGTTTAGTGAGGCTAAATTGGTGTTGCCTTGCTGGATCACAGCTTGAAGTCTATCTGAACGACATGGATCTCATTAAACATCATCAACTTAAAATCGCTTAGGTGATAAGAAAGATGAAGATGAAGATCAGCCCGATAAAAGTTTCCCTTTTGTTCATAAATGTACTTCCTCTTGGGAGCATCTCTGGCTTCCCCAAGCAAACAGCGCTTTGCCAGACAAGCTGGGAAGGCGGATGGGCTGGGAGCATCTTTCTGCCAAGATGCCCAGGTCTGTGGCGGCCCGACCGTTAGAGGGTGGTTCAGACCATCAACTCCCTCTGTCCCAGAGCCTGAAGTCCTGGCTGCTTGCTGGTATTGATTTTGGAAAGGAGATTTGAAATTGATCAATATCTGTTGGCAGCTGAAACCTTCAGATATTTGTTAAAGAAGCAGATCGTCATGTTTCTGTGGGCAGAGAGGGTGGCTGGTATTCAGGGTTACATGATTAAATAATGCCTGGTTTAGCTGTTGTTGGTAAGTGACAGGTCGGCACAGAAGCGGGCATTTCCTGTGATTAATCTAAACAAGAACAACCCACATTGACCTGTTCCTTTGGCACCCGTGTAAGTGAAGAAAATTTGTCATTTGCTGCTTTAGAAGCACTTTCTCCCATCTAATGAGCTCTGCAGACAGATGGGGGGTTCCAATATAAACCTGCCACAGAGACCAGAACTATCAAGCAGCTGCAGGAGGCGGAGGGCCTTCCAGCAAAGCAGAGCACGGCTCAGCTCCCCAGGCGCTCCTTCCACACTCTGAAAGGAGTGCAGGAAACAAAACATCTAAGTCATTAGGCAACCATGGGCTGCAGCCTTTCACAGCAACCGGGAGAGACATCCTTGCCCCATAAGCCTAGTGTCTGGGGGTGCATATGTCTCTACAAATTTATCTAACTAGCTTCAGCCCCTAGTGGCACAAGGGATGCTGAATTCAGAGCGGGCATTAAAATGTATTTCCCTAGTAAGGAAGAATTCCTAAGCAGCCCACTGTTTACCGTTTCATCTTCTGTGGAACGTTTTGGGACACACTGATAAAATACTCCATACTTGGCCATTCCACAGAGTCTAGGATTGTCAGCCTCTTCTGGGGTGACTTGAGGTTGGGGGGTAAGCTGGTGCTCATACAATCACAGATGCAAAGGAGGCAATTTAAGATACCCTGAACGTAACCAAGTCAAATGAGAATATATCCAAGCTCAGGGAAAAAAGTAAAGATTCAAGAGAATCAAGATAGAATACCTGAAAATCCACGGCTGTAACCAGAATACTTAGATTTTATGCATAGCTTTCCATCGTTTAAGACTTTTGGGTTCTCTGAAACAAAGAGAAGAGGGTTTGAATCCTCTTCTGTGTTTGAATCTCTGCTTGGCCATGTATCAGGTAACAGTGTGTGCTGAGTCTTAGATTCCTTATCTCGAGAGAGAAATGATAATCCCCAGCTTCAAGAACCTTTGTGTAGAGTAGATGAGATATCAAATATGCTACCCAGGAAGCAGCTGCGTAATAAATAGTATCTGAAATGGTATATTCCCCTGATGGGTGTCTGTTTATTTACTACATGGCTATGCTACACACACACAGTGAATACACAGGTGCCTTCCTCTCCGTGTGTGTGTGTGTGTGTGTGTGTGTGTGTGTGTGTGTGTGTCCACTCTCAGAACCTCAGCATCAAACGAGGCGTCCGTCAGACCTGTGGAGAGCTTATCTTTCTTCCTGATCTCCTGATCCGGCATTGACGTCCTCAACCTGGGATCCCATGTGGCCTTATCCCATGGGTCTTGGGGCCCATTCGTCTTGAGCCAACTCTAAATAATACATCCTCCAGGAGCCCCAGGCAGATGAAGGGGCGGTTGTTACTGCTGGCATCCAGCAAATGCATCCAGCTCATCAGTTTAAGTGCACCCTCACCTTTGAAGGTATATGCTCTCCCTGGCAATGGCAGTTTCTACCAAGTTCCGAGCAGACAACACAGTTTGAGCTGAACAATTTAAAAAGGGCTTTCACATGTGTGATTCAGATCAGTTGCTTTCTGCCCAGGGGTCAATGACAAACTGTATCAAGCGTTTCATAGCTCAGCCTCACGATCAGTAAAATGTCTTCCCTCTCATTTATGCCCAGAGCCAAAAGTCATGTGGGTCAGATTTTAATTTCTCACTAGGCCAGAGTCAGAGAATTAACCAGTATCCTTTAATGGAGGGCAGGTAGAAAGACACCTTGTAGGGCGATAAGGGAAAGGCAGAATCTCCAGGCATCAGTAGAAGGCAAGACCCTGAGAAGGATCCTTTTGCTGAGACTTCCACGCGTATGGGGTGTACCCTGTGACATACTGAAGGACCTGTGAGTGAAGTATCTTTTATTTGTATGGTGGAGAAGAGGCCCATTACCATCAGGTGTCAGGACAAATTATAGGTCGGCACCAGGAAAAAATATCCGGTGAGTTCACCACTGGATCCCAAGCCCTGAGCTGCACACCTGGTACCACGGACAGATGCCTGTCACTGAGTGGACAGGAGACAAGGCAGAGAGGGAGGAGAACGGCTGTGTGTGTCTCTCATTGCTTCTGTCATGGCCCCGAGGGGAAGGGAGTTCAGAAAAGAAGAGAAAATGATGAAGGAACAGGAGTGAGGGTCCCTGAGCAGCTGCTCCGTGCCAGGCACCCCTCTCAATAACACTGTGGCCTGAGAGGCAGGTGTCATCCCCCGAAGTTCAGAGACGGAATCCCGCTCAAGGCTGCTAAGCGGTTGTAACGGGTCAAATCAGGATTCAAGCTCACGGCTTTGCCCAAGCTGATGGACCGCTAGGAGGGCCCTGAGTCCTACGGAGAGGAGAGTCGGCGCACAGGTGTGCAGTGTGAGAGTCTGGGACAGGCACCTGGGTTCCTGGAAGGAAACCTCCAGCTTCACCTTCCTCCCGTCATGCACCTGGTGCCACCAGCGTCCCCCAAGCTTGGACACCTAGACACTGTGCTCCCCAAAGGCGGCAGAGAATGAGGGCTGGTCTTGCTGGGTTTCCTGACCCCCTCCTGCCCAGGACCCACCTCATCTTCCCTGGTGACCCAAGGGGCTCCACACGTGGACGCTGCCTTTCCTGGCCATGAGCTCGGAAGCATCTTTGTAAGGACCATAGTGATTAAAAAAGAGACACTTTGCCATCCATGGACACAGCATCGTGCCCGTGATTCTTTAATGAAAAAGACTCTAATCTCTGCCCCTGCTCATTTCTTGTTACCACAATTATAAATGTTTCTGTGGCTTTGTGGAGAGCTTTCTGGAAGCATAGAGGCAGAAAATCTATTTTCATGAAAGCTCTGCCTTTTAAATGAGGCTGTTGTTTCTTGTGGCCCGAATGCCACTCTAATTGCCCCTTCCTGATCGAATGACTCTCTTAATTGCTGCAGGTGTGTCTCTGCAGAAGGCACTTTCCTGGGCTGCCCCTCGGAATGGGTGGTGGCTGGCAGTTCCATCCAAACAGCATCGGTGGAGCAAGTACCAAGAGCTTTATACACGTCTCACCTTGTGGAGGTCTCACAATAACTTTGCGAGATAGATACCATTGTTGCTCCCATTGTACAGATGCAGAGACTAAGGCACAGGGGCCAAACAACTAACCCAAAGGCAGACAAGTAGTCGGTGCAACCAGTAGGTGGCTGAGACAGGGCTTGAGTGTGTGTGGCGTGCCGGTAAACCAGCTCTCTGGGGGAATAAAAATGGGAGGGGTGGGTTTTAGTACTTGCCCATTTCTATAGTGTAAATAATCCCATCATTTAAAGCCACGGATGGTTTAATAGCTGGCTTGCTGAATTCCTAAATATTTAACAACCAGCTCTTGCCAGGCAGGGCAGGTGGGCTTCACTCACCCTCATTACTGGAGCTCAGACACCAGCCACTGGGCCCAGCCAAGGCTGGGGGAGGGTCTTCGGCACAGTTGGGAGCAGCACCCATTTCTGTATCCCACACCCAGGGCTTAGGGGGAGAGGGAGGTGCCCCCCTGGACGTCATCAGAAATACCATGCGTTTTGTGAGATCTTCCGAAACTCCTCAAAGGAAGCTAAGTCTAATTTCAAATCTTGAAGGAGTCCGTAGGAAGGAATCTCTAGAATTAGGCCTATCACAAGGAAGCTCTGCAACTTTCCAAAGGTAGGAAATGTCTGACCCAAATCACCTTCTTAGCAGGGTCCTTCTATCTTTGCTTCTCTTTCTATCACCTCTGATTTGAGCTGCGGCTACACTGCAGCATCTGTCTGTCTGGCTCCGTGAGGTCAGGGCACGGCCCGTTTTGGAGGACCTGGCTCATCTACAGGCCCCTTCTCAGAACGGGCCCTGACCCGGGCCTGCCGAAGGAGCAGGTCTCACTAGCCTGCTGTGTCAGTAGTAGACCCCCCAAGGAGGAAGCACCAGCGCAGTCCTGCTGAGGGACCAGCCCCAGTGGCCGCACCTGACACTGGACCACAGGGGTCCTAACCAGTACTGACCAGCTCGTCTCAGTGATGAGCAGTCAGACGTGGGGATGGCCTTACCTGGTGGTGGGCGCTGGGATTTCATGCATGTGAACTGCCAGTGGCCACCCATGTAAGGGCCTTTGCAAATGGAACACAAAGTCTGCATTTATTTTCTGATTGATCAAATGGACTCTAAGGATGTACTGTATCCTGGTCCAAAATTCCACCACACATTAGAAATTCATTTAAAATCATGTTTAGCCAAGTTCCCCAACATCGCTCTCCAGAGGTTATTCAGTAAGCCCAAATAATTCCCTATGATCCAATTCCCATGGACAAATTTTAGACCAGAACTGGAATTTCTTTTCCCTCTCAAATACAAATGCCAATGTTTTAACCTTTTTTCTTTTCTAGATTGGTATAATAATAAGAGTCTTCCTGACAACATAATCCCGTCCAGAGCGAGGACAGATCCTGTCCTGAGACTCATTGGCTCAGTCTAATCCAGACACGGCAGGTCAGGCCCAGGCCCAGAGTCTTGGCTCGAGGAAAAGCAGTGCTTCCAGGAGAGGACAGTGTGGGAAATACGGCAAGGGACTCACATGTCCTCCTGAGGGATAAGACAGGGCAAAGGTACGTTCCTAAAACAGTCTCAATTCAGGTTGTGGTGATGGTTGCACATCTCTGTGAATTTACTAAGTATCATTTAAGTATATACTTTAAGTGGGTGAATTTCATAGTATGTAAATGATATCTTAATAAACATGCTTTAAAAAGGTGCATTGCTGAGGAGGCCACTTCTGTCTTCTATAATGGTTGCATGTTGGTTAAACTCAGGTCGAGTGTATCAAAAAAAAAAACAGAGCAAAACATATTCTTACAAGAGGGGATTGGATTAGCTTAGAACTGGGAGCATCAGACTCGGGAAACTTCAGGCCCAGGTGGATGCGGGGCTCAGAGATGTTCTTAGGGTTCACTGTCTCCCCGTTGTGCCCCTCAGCTTCCATCTACACTGGCCTCATCCTGTGGCCGGGGGCCAGGGAAGTGGACCACCATCTCAGGCGGTGCTTCCCGCTTGGCAGCCATCCAGCCCCGTCAGTGCGCCCTCCTCAGGGCCCACGACTATAGCCGGGGAAAGGGGCCCATTAATTGCTTGCACGTGGTCAGAAGACCTCCCCCATGCCATGGCCAGGCTGAGACAGAGTGCCCTGGGCAACGAAGCCCACCAGGACTGAGTAGGATGGGCAGGGGGTGTTTCCCCAAATGGAAGGCAAGGAGGGCACAGTTGCCATAAGACAGACAGACTGCAAAGCAAACTAACAGTGAAAAAGCAGAGCTCTCTGAGGTCACCTACCCCATAGCTCCCTGCCCACAATGTCTGGTGGACCCAGAAGAATGGTCCACACAGGCATCAGGCTTGGGCTGAACTCACAGCCTGGACCTGCCCCCCAGTCTGGGTCGGCTAAACTGAGGTTGACCCACAGACACATGAGTGAGAGATAAAGGCTGGTTGCTATAAACTGTTTGGGGATGGGGTAGTTCATTACACAGCATCATTGTGGCAGTAGCTGACCATATACCCCCTTTGTTTGCAGAGCCAGGAATCAGTGTTTTCTCCCAACCAAGGAGCCCCACTACAATGAAAATAGGGTGAAATCCTTCACATGATGAACTACCTGGCAGAGCAGTGACCTCCTGCTTTATTCATGGAACCATCTCACAACTTTTAAGACCTGGCCTCACAGGGGCTCTGACACAGACATGGAGCTTATGCCTTTAAGTCCCCTTTGCGTCTGTACAGCAGGCCTCCAAGCTCACCTGAGGAGCAGAGCAGAACCGCCATCCTTGGAATGGCCTGGGTCCATCCCCACCTCTATCTGCGGGGACCACCACAGTGACTGGCATGGACCTCCATCTCCTTCCGCCATTCAGATCTTCGCCTTCACCAAGGACACAGGTCAGCATTTATAGTGAACGGGACGCAGAGATCCCAAGTCACGGGAAAGTGTAGCAGCCCTCCCCCCGCATCTGTTTGGTAATTTATTTATGAGATTTCAGCTGTGCCCGGTGTCATATGTCCTTGGAGCACTGATGATTTCCTCATGCCCCAAGGACATATGAGGAATCAAAGAGAAAGGTCAGGAGTCTTCGTGGGTGTAAATTATCATACCTTCTTGCAAGTGATGTGAGGACACCTCTGGGCAGTGTTTCTTTCTTTTTTTTTCTTTTCAAGAGTTACTCTTTTCACTTTGAGAAAATTTTAGACCTAAGAAAAGTTGCAAAAATAATTCAAAGCGTACTCATACCCCCCTCACTCAGCTTCCCCTTATGTTAACATCTTTTTTTTTTTTTTTTTTTTAATTTTATTTATTTATTTATTTATTTATTTATGGCTATGTTGGGTCTTCGTTTCTGTGGAGGGCTTTCTCTAGTTGCGGCGAGCAGGGGCCACTCTTCATCGCAGTGCGCGGGCCTCTCACTATCACGGCCTCTCTTGTTGCGGAGCACAGGCTCCAGACGCGCAGGCTCAGCAATTGTGGCTCACGGGCCCAGCCGCTCCGCGGCATGTGGGATCTTCCCAGACCAGGGCTCGAACCCGTGTCCCCTGCATTGGCAGGCAGATTCTCAACCACTGCGCCACCAGGGAAGCCCCATGTTAACATCTTAATGTCGTTTTTATCAAAATTAAGAAATTATTCTTGCTGTAATCCTGCTAACTAGAGTATGGACGTTCTAACGTAATAATACTCTAACTATTGAATTTCATAGTTTTTCGTTAACCCTTCTTCTGGTCCAGCATCCACTGCGGGATCCTGTGTTTGGCAATACTGTCTCCTTAGTCTCTTCCAATTTCGGGCAATTCCTCCGTCTTTCCTTATCTTTTGGGACCTTGACACTTTGGAAGATATTGGTCAGTTATTTTATTCAACATACCGCATTTTGGGTTTGCTGATGTTAGCTCATGGTGAGACTGAGGTTGTGTATTACTGGGAGAAACGCCCAGAAGCAGCGTCCTCCCCAGTGCGTCCTGTCAGGGTGCCTGGCATCGATGTGTCTTCCTGGTGATGCTGCCCTTGACCTGAGCCTGACATGCCTGTGCCAGGTTCTCCCCGAAAACGTACTACTTTTCCTTTTGCAATTATTAAATATTTGGGAGGGCAGCAATGCAAATATCCTATTTCTGCTTAAACTCTGAATGGCACACACAGTATATGAAAATAAGCAAATAACCCTTTTGCTCCAATCTGTACACTCAAGTGACCATGGTTTAAGCCAAGGAAACTGGACGTCTGTCCCACGTCAGTCCGTCTCCTTCGATCTCATCCCAGGCCCTCCCTGCCGACGTTTTCTGGTTTACATGTCCAGCCTCCGCTCTACCCTCTTCCATGCCAACCCTTTCCTTTCAATTCCCAAGAGCATTCTCGGGAGCCTGCACCATGGGCAGCAGTGGCCGTGGCCCGGGCGGGCACGTGGCACGAATCCTTCAGTGAGGAAGGATCCTTCCAGCTTCAGGGAAACAGATCCTGGAACAACTGGGGCAGATGCAGAGTGGTGTCCGGGCATTTCTGGTCTTTAAGCCCGTCTCATGCCCACACCAGGCGCACACGGTCTGCAGACCTTGGCCTGGCAGCCCCCCACCCAAGGTGTCACTACATCCCTGAAGCTGCTCAGCGCCACCTCACCCCGTGGGGAAGAGGCGCAAGTTTGCAGGCGAGGCCGTCAGAAGATACGAAGAGAGCCTTCCTGGAGTTCTTCCCAAAGCCCGAAACAGACAGTGCCCCCGCTTTCCTGGTAAATGTCACAAGCCGGTGTGTCGGTTTCCTTGGCTAATCTTCAGTGACAAGTACAGTTGGCTGGTTGGATTTCTCTCCTTCCTTTTTTCGACTGAACATAAGGTAAGGTCTCCAAACAGAGACATTGATCCAGGATTTCATTTTCCCCCTCTGCTGTTTCGGCTTTATGAGGACCCAAGTGGTTACTGCAGAAACTTTTGATGGGCCCAGCAGTCTGGCAAATTAAATCTTGCAGCCCAAGCGAATCCTGCCCGGGCATCTCCGCACAATCCCCGGCCTTTCGGTGGATTCATGTGTCTCTTCGGTGACGGGGTATCGGTTTACCCCCCTGCGGGTGCAGGTTAAATAATAAAAAGGCTGAAAACAAAACCAGCTTATATCACAGACAACCTACTGCTACTACTGCTTTTTCATTACAGTCCAGAGAGAAGGGACCACTAAGGAAAAAGTGTGTTCTGGAGGAAGGGGAGAAATAAAAGATGGTGAGTGAAACGGGAGGGTCTCTGTGGGCAGCGCCGAGCCCTGTTCTGCTGGGGAAAGGGTGCTGGCCGACCTGCCGTGAGATCCGCTCAGTTCTGCGGGGTGGGGAGAACACTGTAGATTCTCCTTACGGATGGGGGGGGCAGCCTGGGTAAAACACGAATCCCCGCGACCCCCGCCGACTCTGACCCCGCGGGCGCACGGCCGGCAGAGTCAATATCCTGCAGGGGGACACGCGTCCTCTCTCCCTCACGTGCGCCTCGCCCACTCTCAGTAGAGAAACAGAGCAGCAGTCTGAAAACAGGCTCTCGCGCTGGCCTTGTGGCCCGTCAAAGTCAGAAGCTTCTTTCTTGTGACACACTCCAGCCACCTTTGGCCCCAGGTGGAGCGAGACTGGCCTCTTGCTGCACTTGATACCAGGTTTGAAGCCAAGGGTCCTGCGGGAGCGGTTGAGCCAAAACAAGTCCACAGATCTGATTTTCCAGGCCCGCCTGATGCCAGGCCAGTCGCATTTTTAAGTTATTTGTAGTATTTTTTAAAAGTAAGATATTTCACGTGAAAATCTGGATTTCTAGTTTATCTAGAAAAACAGAAAGATGCAGCTTCCTCGGGGCCCCTCGCACGGGGAAGCAAGGGGCTGAGCCAGGCGGGTGAGTGGCTTTGTCCAGCTGACCACCCTCCTCACGCCGCCCGTGGTGCCCCACTGTCCATCGCTGTGTGTCATCTTAAGGTGTGTCTGCTCTGTTCCCCGACGGATGTCCTGCCGGTCCCCGAAGGGATTCACCGTGTGACCCTCCGGTGGAGAAGGCCAGGGTGGGCTTGGCTCGGAGAGGAAGGGGCAGGGCCATCCACAGGGCGGATCTGCTCTGAGCCGGTCCCACTTGCTTTGCTGAGGATAATCAGAACTTGGAAAAGATTTACTTAAAAAAAAAAAAAAGGAATTAAAGAAGGTTCAAGGTTCTATCTGCAAAAATATCACTCAAAAGTGAGAAGCAGCGCGGGTGACGCCGGAGCCCGTGGGCTCGGATCCGGGCTGCCCCTGCTCCACGTGCTTGGGAAGCCAGGCTTGGACCCTCAGTTTCCCCATCTGTGAAACGGGTGTGATAGAACCGCCCTGAAGCTGGTACAGGGACGGGATGCGAAAATGCAGGCAGAACAGGGAGGAAACAGAGGGGGCCACCGGTTGGCATGCACTGTTTTAATTTTCTGACCAGCGGCTCTGAGACGCTTGGCTGAACAGGAAAGGCAGGGGATTGAGCGGCAGTGAGCCCGTGGGACGTTTTTCCTCAGCTGAGCGTCTGGGAGAGTGAGGGGCAGCCTCGTTCCTGGACGAGTGTCTGAAGGATGAATGGGGCTGAGGCAGCTGGTGACCGCTTAGGGGTGGCGTGACCCTCAGGGTGGACAGCGCAGCCCCCAACCCCAGTGGCTGCCACGGGGGAGGCCCCACTGCTCCGGGGCTAAGGGCAGTGCCTTCACTGAGCTGTCAGGGGCCTGCCCATCCTACCCCCGCGCAGAAGGTGGGCACCCGCAGGACCTCCCCTTGAGGCCCGTCTGCGGGCCTGGCCTGTGGGCGCCCCTGCCCTTTGCCTCTAGAGGGCAGCCCTCACCTCCCCAGCAAGACGCTCAACGCACAAGGGCACATTAGTGTAAGTCGTTGCCCGGCCAGCCGTCCCTGCCGCCTGCGAGTCCCACGAGACCAAGGCCACTCTGTCCACACCCATCCCAGGGCTGAGCCCAGGGCCTGGTGCAGGGCAGACGCTCAGGACTGCTAGTTGAATGAAGGCGCCTGACACTCTGCCAGACACGGGCAGGCCCCCCGGCCAGCCCCCGGCCCCGGGCATTTGATGGCAGCTCCTTTATAACATTGGAACGAAGTTTCAACGGCACCGAAGGTCTGCTGGGCAGTCTGTGCTTAGCGAGTACCGGCCGCTCACGAGGTTGTTAGTGTCCCCGGAGGAGAGCCACAGGGGAGCCCGGCCCGGGAAGCAGCGCCGTGGACACTGGGCGAGCTGATCGGCGTCGGCTGTGGGCACGGTGCGTGCGGTCAGGTCCCGTCTTCTCGGATGTCTTTCCACTCCTCAACCAGTCAGAGCCACGCCACCCCACGTGTGTTTCAGCCTCGAAAATAAGAGGAGGAGCACCACATTCCCTTCTTCAAAATTAAGACTTGGTCTGATTCAAGGAGTAGACCCTGATTATGGAGAAAACATTCAGAACTTTAAAAAAAAAAAATTAGCAAAACAAGCAATTGTCAGAGATTTTCAGTCCTCCCCACCCCGCCAAGAGGAAGAAAAGGGGAAAAATCTTTCCTGAAATAACCATCTGAAAGGGGATCTGACTATTTTTACTTAGAAGCAGGAAGCAGTGTGACCATAAAATAGGCCAGAAATACTTGGAAAATGCTAGATGCTTATATTTGACTAAATGGTGATAAGCTTATTGATGAACTGAAGGGATTCCTACATTCAGGTCCATCTGTCTTTGCGTTCTGAGGTCCCCACGGGTGCCCCTCAGATGTGGCTTCTTAGCCGTCCAGATTGAAATGTCTAAAACAGCATTTTGCCAAGTCTCATGGGATGTTCTGTGAAAGAAGTTTCTGTAGTTAAAAGTGTCCATGGAAAGCAGACACCTGAATGTCCCTCCCTTCTCAGAGGTTCACGGGGCATGGTGACTTAGTAAAGGCCCTGACAAGTCCTGCAAGAGAGACACTTGTTTCGCTCCATTTAATCCATTTTTCCTGGACTTTTTAGACTAAGGCACTTCTTTGGTAAAGAAACCTTACAACACCCCCTTGTTATACCGGCAACACGGTTTGAGAAAGCCTTATCCTGCAAAAGAAGAGACGCTCCATTGTGTGCAGAAACCGTCGTAAATGAGAAAGAGCACATGAAAACTTTGTCCAACTTTAAAACAATTGAAAGAAGGAGCATTTGAGCTGAATTTCTGAGACAGAAAAATGTCTAAGACATTGGCAGCCAGACGGCACCGTTGCATCCTTCCTTCCCTCAGGAGTGCAGGGCATGGAATATTCTATCAGCCTTGGAGCCGTCTCTCTGCCCCTTGGAGTCTCCCTGGCTTTGCATGCTCTGGTCGTTGCTGCCTGTAACGTTGCTGCCTCCTCCACGTTAGATGGCGCCCCTTTAACCCCACTTCTGCCAAATTGGGGGCCACGTCCACCGAGCGTATGCATCTCAAATGCAAACCGTCACCGTGTTTGTTCTGAGAGGCTGTCAGAGGACTCTGCTTCTCAGCCTCTGGCATGTTAATAGCAGGGCCTGGGCAGGCCTGCCGGTGCTGCAGGGAACCCTGCCCATCCGGGGCTCACGCCTTTTGGTGTCTGGGACGGAGAGCGCTCACCTCTTGCTGGCTAGAAAGGAGGATGTCTCAGGGTGTACAAGGCCAGCTTTGTTGCTCCCATGGACGAAGGTTGAATCCCACTAGGATTTTCCCATTAGGCACTGGGCTTTCTGAGGTAGGGATGCTGCAACTAGAGGATGTGCTTCCCGGAAAGGGATTCGACCACTCTCAGCACCGCAAGGGGGCCTGGTTCTGTGTACACGTGTGACCCCTGGAAAGTCATCCCTGAGAAACACAGCCTTCTGCAATCCCCGGACACCTCACTCCATACCACCCCATCATCAATGGGATTAACCCGACCAAATGGAGGATACAAATCATCAGGGTTTCCCACCGGGCAGAGAAAGAAGCAGCTCTGTTAGCAGTGCCAGTGCAGAATCAAGTGATCATAGAAAGGTTTCTGGGGCCGCTGCTTCGTGCGAGGCTCTGTGTTGGGTGGCAGGGGGCATAAAGCGTCGTCTCAGGCTCAGGGAGCTCAGAGTGGGACTGAGGGGCCAGACGGGTGTGCCCCTCGCCACAGCACAAAGTAATCAGAGGTCACGTGCATTAGGATCTCCTGTGTTTGGGTGTTTTGTTTGCTTGTCCAGCTTGCGTTTTCGGGGTGCTGCTCCTCCCCGATTCCATTTGGTTCTCGGGGGACCATGAATCAGAGCCTCTAGTTCCCCCAGGCCCTGGGGATCCACTCCAGTCAGCGGTACTCCATCCGCAGTACCGCAGAGACTGGTTCAGGCAGGAGCACGTGCCCAAGCAGGGCCAAGGAAGCTTGTTGCCGGAACTGATTTATAGTCTATGAAGGCTGTGAGAGTGAAGGCTCTCTCTGCCAGGCTGCTGAGCTGAGGGATCCTGGGCAGGGCTGGGTCTAGAGTGAGGCATGTAGGGCAGCTGGGGCACAAAGTGGGGGGCGGTGAAGCTCGCACAGCCGTGAGCGTGAACCCCTCCTTAAATTTGAGTCCGAAGCACCTCACCTGCCTCACCCTAGTCCTGGCCTTGATCCTGTGCCCCAAGGCCATCTTTCCTTGCTATGGGAGAAGACCTACTTGGAAGAGGAGAGAAGGATTATATACAGAGGGAAACAGCAGAGACACAGAGAGAAACAGAGCCTCAGTGACTTCATGGGAGCGCCTAGATCCAGTCTTGCCTGAAGCATGTCTTTCTAGTCACCAAGCTAATACATTGAGTTGGCTTTCTGTCCCTAAAAGTGCCAAGATACAACATAAACTGGTACCTTGAAGTGGAGCATTGCAAGTGATAGAGTGTAAAACACAGACTTGGCTGAGGTGAGGTGGTGAGGAGGCCAGTGAAAATTATGTGTCCCATGCGGGGCAGTTGGTGAGGTTTGTCCTGCAGTGTAGTGAAGCTGTAGATGAGGATGGTACCAGTTCTGTTTCGGGAGTCAGGGTGTTGAAGAGCATAATAGACTTTGTATGGTGTTCAGGAAGGTTCTAGAACAGAGGAGACCTAGCCTGCCTGTCTGAGAGCAGAACAGGAGCAGGGAAGAGCTTGTTTTTTATTAGCTTTCAAGACAGGAAAGTGCTGGATCCAGCTGTGCCTGATGATAGCGCATCCTCGATTTCCGAGTTGTGAGAACCAGTACACTGCTCTTTTCCATGAGCGAGTCCACGGTGGGAAACGCCCACTGAAACTGAAGGACTTCTGATGCGGGCAGAATTGTGATCCCCTCCGCACACGCACTAAATTGTAAGCAACTCGGAGGCCAGTGCCTTGATCCCTCCACCTCTGCCACCCGGGTCAGTGTAGAGACTGACGCCTTACAGGCACGTAGTCAGCTGTGGGAAGTGAATGAGTGAGTGAATGTGTGGTGGAGAGGCCTCCAGGGCTCCCTCTCGCAGGAGGGCTCACTCTGCCCTGGACACCCTACTTGCGATGTAGCCTCTGCTTCCTTGGAATAGCTACTTAGGCAGAGCAGAGGGAAGTTTAAAAGGACCATCTGGGGCCCCAGGGCCTGGGTGCTGACAATCCCCAGCTCTGAGCGAAAGGCACACGTACAATTCCGCCTTTCTGGTCTCCTCCAATCCCCCTGCCTAGGGAGGACGTGGCAGACACACCCAAAGGTGACCCACAATGCATCGCACCTTGTACAAATCGCCTTCCCTCCAGGGCAGGCAGACCCTGTGACTTGCTTCTGACCAATGGAATATGGCAGAGGGGACAAGAGGTCACTGCCATGACCACATTACATCATATGACAAAGGTAAAGGGATCTAAGGATGCAGTGAAAGTCTCTGTTTGGTCGACTATGAATTAATCAAACAGATAATCCCAGGTGTGCCTGGCCTAATCAGGCAATGTGGAGGGTCGGGGAGACTTTTCAAGGAGGGTCTCGTCCTTCCCCGATGTCAGAGTCTCCCCATAGAGAGACACTCCCTTGTTGGACATTCAGAAGCAAAAAGCCACGCTGAGAATGGCTGGGGGAGGTGGATGTCCAGGAGCTGGGCCCTCAGTTACGCAGCCGTAAGGAACTGAACACCCTGGGAAGAGGACGCCGACTCCACAGGAGCACGTTGGTCGCAGCCTTGGAAAACCCTGAGCGGAGGACACAGAGAGGCCCTGCTCGGACGCTGCCACCAGAAACTGTGCCGTAATAAATGCGTTTTGTTTCAAAGTGCTGTGTTTATGGTAATTTGTTAGGTGACAGTAGGTAACTAATAAGGAGCGGAAAGGATCTGGTAGGGGCAGGAGGGCGGTATCCTCCAGGATCCTAGAGTAAACAGTCTTGCCTTGCAATTCAAACCCGAGGCTACAGGCTGGGAGAAGTGCGGAGAACCGCTCGCCCCAGGGTAGACCTCTCCTGGGAAAGCGCTTGGGCCACTGTCTATGTTTGCTGATCTAATTCCTACTCCGAGCACCAGTGGGCCCTTCACACACGTGCTGCTCAGCCCGTCTCCAGCTTGAACTTATGAAACATTTCCCGTTCGTGCCCTTTGTTCCCCGCGTGTGCTCCTGCCTGTTTCCCACTAGGCTCTCGGGGACCCTGAGCCCGGCTCTACCACGCGGCCTCGACTCTCTCCAGAACAGTCATTAAATAGAGTGGATGCAACGTTCTAATTCCCTTACTCAATTATGTTAAATTATACATTCCCACAAAATCTCTCCCCTTGCTGCATTATTTAAGGAGAAAGAGCTAAATAAAGAAGACTGCTATTTTTCATTCCTAATTCTCAGATAATTATAAATATACTGCTTTTTTTTTTTTTTTCCCTTAATCGTGGTTTAACTTTTATGGAGATGGTTGATTTCCTTTTTACGGAAACTTGATTCTGACTGAAGCCCTCAACTTGTAATAAAGCTCATGCCTAATATACCTCCCCTTGTGCTCACAAGAATATCTCACCTGGGCATTTCTATAGCAACTGTCACAGCCGAGTGAGAGGCCAAAGAGGAGCTCGCCGAGAAGCCCAGCTTCATTCCTGAGCCAGCATGTCATGTGACTCCGACAAGCCTTCTGAACCCTGGTGGTGCCCCCATGGGAGATACCCTCATCATTTTACTCAGGGATTTGCAAATGCTCACTGATGGACTTTTCGCAGCTTGAACTCCAGTTTTCCCATTCATTTACATTTTGTGTTTCCAAACGTGTTTCTAGGGGAGGTTGAATGAGCGTTTGACTTTTCCTCACTCTGCTTCCCGTCCTAATTGTGATAAACCAAAAAGAGGAGCTCTCACTATTCAGAAATCCTAATCAATCAATGTTTGTGTAGAACACAAACTCCTTTAAGTAATGCAAATTATCAGACAATATAGGGAAAATACAGTAAAGTGCCTAAGAGCACAGACTCCAGAGACAGACGCCCAGCACTGCCATAGACTAGCTCTGTGACCTTGGACAAGTGAGTCAGCCTCTCTGTGCCTCAGTTTTCCCATCTTCAAAATGGGATCATAATAGTACTTGACTCATAGGGTTATTGTGAGGATTAAATGAGTCAATGTAGTTAAAGCACTTAGAATGGTGCTTAGCCTATGATAAATGTTACATGTATTATTATTATTATTGTCTTTTTTTATTTTTATAAGATGGATTTCTTTGAATACCACAGGCGATTTACTGATTTACTCACTCACCCATTCATTCACTCATTCATTCATGCTGCAGGCATTACTTTTGTGCTCCCAGGATGGTGCTGGGCACTGTTGTGATTTGGATATTCATTTTCTGCATCACTTTTCTCATCAGTGGGGAAAAGCTTAGACTCACTCCTCCAGGTTGAGCTGACTTATTTCTGCCAACACTGAGCCTTCTCCAGCTTGTTCCCTACCAGTGACCAGAGACTATAATTGTCTTTCACGGGCTCTGGATGCATCTGCAGAGAAAATGTCACACAAATGAGGTCAGTGGGAGAAAATAAGCCGGATACACTGGTGTAGGCGTTCTCTTGAAGGACTCGTGTCTTCCCATCCGCCAGCTTTCTTGGTTCTTCAGAATCCTGGCAATTCCTGGGTTTTGTGAAATAGATGAGCAACAGATTCAGGCTTGTATTGTTTCCTTCTGAAACCTTATTTCAGCACTTTCTGAGCACAGGTGAGTTTTCAGTGGCCAATAGCCAGCATATAAAGGGAGCGCCTGCACCTGCATCTCATCAGTTGTGCTAAATCTGTTCTGTGGGGCAGAGGTGAGGACAGACGGCTGCTGGGGTCATGCAGCTTAGCACAGACACATGCCTAAGACAACATTAAAGCAGGAAAAAGATGCGACCAGCCATCTTCTCAGATGGCATTGTTAATTTCTATCACACAGCACTGCCTTCAGCCAGACACGGCTTCATCTTTTTCTTACTTATGGCAACAATTCTTCCATTTGAGAGGATGAGATTATCTATGCTACAGCCTCTCCATGCAGATAATCAAATTACGTGTCTGATTATCAGGGGTAACATCTGTCCACCCGAGATGAGACAACTTGCCTGGCACCACCCTCGAAGCAAAGGTGTCCTCAGCAGCTCAGCAAGGATTTGAGGACCTCAATTAATTACCCCATCCATCCTGACCCATAAACGCTCATAAACGTCAGAGGAATCACATCCGGAGGAAACAGATTGAATGAGAGGAAGGCAAAAGTTTTTAAGAAGTCATTTTTAGACATTTTGATAACATCTCTTTGTTGGGAAAAAATTTTTAATTAAAAACTAAGAAAACCCAAAAATCTATCATAGCATTTAGACCTCACTCCTTCTCAATTTGCGATAATTGATGCACGGCAGCAGTTCTCAATCGGGTAAATTTACCCTGCTGGGGGATGTCTGACAATGTTTGGAGACAGTTTAGGGTGTTGCTACTGGCATTTAGTGGATGGAGGCCAGGACTGCTGTCAAACACCCTGCAGTGCTCAAGTGAGCCCCTCACAACAGAGAATTGCCTGGCTGTCAGTGGTACTGAGGTCTAGAAACCCTGTGACCAGGACTGATGCTAGGATACAACAAGTTTATTTTTATACAACATAAAAGCATCACTTGCTAGGCTAACTTGTGATGTAGAGATAATTTGAAGAGGAACATTTAACAAAGTGACAATCTGCTGGTGAGTACTTGAGTTATCACCTATCTGACTAAAAATCATTCAGCATTTTTCTCCAAGCAATAAAGCTGCCTAAATCCTCATTTTGTGTCATAAGAGTAATTATCATTATCATAAATATAAAAGTAAATATTTATTGAGCAGTTGTTACTTTCCATAAAATGGGGATGTCCGTCTCGTCTTGGGGACTCAGGATGGAATGCGTGTGAAGTGCTTGGTACACGACCCGTCCGGGCAGCGATGGTGCAGGCACACAGCAGGTGCCCGATAAACGCCGGGTGGTGGCACTAGGCGCTGGTACTGCAATCAGAGCTGCTCATCTCACCAGCACCCCTGAGTTCATCCCACTGGATGGTTCCAAATCTGAGGCTCGGGCCGCGCTTCTACCCTCCTCACCTCCGACACACACACACACACACACACACTCAGGCCGCGCTTCTACCCTCCTCACCTCCGACACACACACACACACACACACACACACACACACACTCGGGCCGCGCTTCTACCCTCCTCATCTCCGACACACACACACACACACAGACACTCACACACTCGGGCCGCGCTTCTACCCTCCTCACCTCCGACACACACACACACACATAGACACTCACACACTCGGGCTGCGCTTCTACCCTCCTCATCTCCGAGACACACACACACACACAGACACTCACACACTCGGGCTGCGCTTCTACCCTCCTCATCTCCGACACACACACACACACACACACACACACACACACACTCGGGCTGTGCTTCTACCCTCATCTCCAACACACACACACACACACACTTGGGCCGCGCTTCTACCCTCCTCATCTCCGACACACACACACACACACACACACACATACATACACACACACACACACACACACTCGGGCCGCGCTTCTACCCTCCTCACCTCCGACACACACACACACACACACACACACTCGGGCCACGCTTCTACCCTCCTCACCTCCGACACACACACACACACACACTCAGGCCGCGCTTCTACCCTCCTCACCTCCGACACACACACACACACACACACACACTCGGGCCGCGCTTCTACCCTCCTCATCTCCGACACACACACACACACACAGACACTCACACACTCGGGCCGCACTTCTACCCTCCTCATCTCCAACACACACACACACACACACACACTCACACACACTCGGGCTGCGCTTCTACCCTCATCTCCAACACACACACACACACACACACACACTTGGGCCGCGCTTCTACCCTCCTCATCTCCGACACACACACACACACACATACATACACACACACACACACTCGGGCCGCGCTTCTACCCTCCTCACCTCCGACACACACACACACACACACACACACACACTTGGGCCGCGCTTCTACCCTCATCTCCGAGACACACACACACACACACACATACATACACACACACACACACTCGGGCCGCGCTTCTACCCTCCTCACCTCCGACACACACACACACACACACACACACACACTTGGGCCGCGCTTCTACCCTCATCTCCGAGACACACACACACACACACACATACACGGGCCACGCTTCTACCCTTCTCACCTCCGACACACACACAGACACACACACAGACACACACACACTCGGGCCACGCTTCTACCCTCCTCACCTCCAACACACACACACACACACACACACACACGGTCAGCTCAGCAGTCAGCACCGCCCCCCAAGGAATCCAGAGTGAAGGTGGAAGCAGGCCCTGCGGTGGTGCCCGTGCAACCAGCCTGTCTGGGGTGCCAGTTGTTTCCGAGCTGTGTGGTTGCTCATTCATGGGGGGCACGGGTCACGCTCACCCAGAGGCAAGCTCCTTTCCAGCTGTAAGGCCCCAGAGGCCGTGGAGAAAGGTGGAGGTTCTACCATTTTGAGAGACTCGGTCCTACTTCACTTCCTGGATCTTCATGGAAGATCTTGACGACTTTGTGTTTTTTCTTGGCCCATACTCGTTGGTGCAAGGAGACAGGACCAGGGTGCAAAGGCAGAGCCACGGTCACCCCACAGCCAACCTCGTTCACTGGCCGTGAGGCTTCAGGCTCCCCTAAGTCTCCGAATCCTGCCCCTTTGAGCAGTCAGGCCCCCGGCAAGAAGTCCCTGCTTCTTCCTGATCTCCTGAAGGGGCCGAGAGGCTCAGGGAGGAGAGGATGCAGGGAAAGGGAAGGAAGGCGCAGAGTTAGGCAAGTCACACCACCTCTTGGTCTGGACGGCACCCCCGTGAGGTCAGGGTGGTTCTCCCTGCTGCAGGCAGGAAAGCTGAGGTGCAGAGAGGTTAAGTAGGTGTCCAGGGTCCTTGAACTCGTTAGTGGAGAAACCAGGATTTGTCCCAGACTGACGGCAGATCCCGAATCCTGGGTCACCGGTCAGTGCTGCTTGGGAGCAAGGACGCTGGATTCAAGCAAACCTTGACTACTTCCTAGACTTGTGACATCAGCAGGGCGGCCTGTGCCTCTGAGCCTCCGCTTTCAAGTCTGCGGTTTGCAGATGACAGTAGTCTGTGAGGATCACACGGGGCATCGCAGCGGCAGGGCTCAGCCCAAAGCCCTGCACACAGCAAGGGCGCAGGAAGGATGGCCGCCATCACCACGATTACTGGTCCAGGCATCCAGCAACATTGGCCGTACAGAGCCTCGATGTGCACAGAACAAAAGGCCAGTCCGGTGGTAAAACCAGCTCTGCCTGGGAATGGGCAGAACCAAGCAAAGTTTGACGGTACAGGGGAGATGGCCAAGGACTCTCTAGGGTACCTTTTCAGACTCTTTCCTCTGTAAATGTCACCCCACTTCCAGGAGATGGTACAAACGTGCCCCATATTGCCTGCCCTAATACATTTATGTAGTTTTCCCCTGGATGGTGTTAAACAGCACAACCTCTATTTCACACCTGAAGTACGATTCTTCAGCCTTTTAGCTCGACCGCAGTTGTGAAAATGGGGGCATGCTATCTGGCCGCCAATAGAAAGAGCCAAAACATCCCTTTTCCGTGTGTGGTGAATTCTTATCTAATGTAATAGCAGGGTGACCTGAAGCAGCCTAATCTCTTTAATCATTTTAATTAACTAGAGTATAGGGTTTTATCTAAATACGCCAGAAAAAAATGCAGTAATGACAGATACAGTAGGCATTTAACAACACCGAGGTCTCAGAAAGCTGATTGGAAAGCTGCAAGCGCTTTTGTTATTTCTCCTTTCTTAAAATAGACTCTGGCCAAATAAGGGAAAAAGACAATGTAAAGCAAATCAAGGCTGCTTGGCTCTGCGCATTATTGCCAATTTTTCACCCTGAGATTTATGATTAGATGAAGGCTTCAGGTTCAGTACAAGGTATCGCCAATGATTTCACCACCCACCCCTCCCAGCATGAGTTCAAAAAGAGAATAGTTACAATTAAGGCCAAACAGTCATTCTGCATCTTGATGGCTGAGGAAGGAAGCCCCAAACCTCTATTAACTCTGCCGGTGAAGGACAACCTCAAAGCCACTTCCTACACGTGCCAGGCACGGCCTCCGCTTGGACTCGTGTGGCCTTCTGGTCACATCTGCATTAAAGGATCCTGCGGGGGAGCCCATTTCCAATTTTCCAATCCCAATCTCCCGAATTCCACTTTTCTCCTCCAATTTAAGAAACATACAGTGATTTTCTTTTCTTTTCAAACATTTTTTTATACAATTTTTGTCATATAGTGATTTTCTTGAAACGAGGTAAAGGCAAGAAGGAAAGCAAGTGCCGATTCTGATCATCTCCTTGTTGGGGTTGAGGCGCTGATGACCGGGGTGCTTACTGGACCGGCAACACTCTGCAGTTGGGTCTCATGCCGGCCTTGGCAGTGGGGTGTCCACGATTCTGCTGGGCAGACGCTGACCCAGGACGCTGAGAGATGAGAGCCGGTGGCTTCCGAGGCCACCGCTGGGCTCCCTCTGCACAGCCCAGTGGTCCTCCGTGCGACAGCCCGTGGGACGTCTCTCTAGAATCCAGAGGCTGTATAGATGCAAGGAGCTTATAGATCCAGGGTCCCGCCACCGGGGTCTGACAACTGCTCTAAATCCAGTGGCGGGCAAAAAGGAGAGACCCAGACCTCCATGTGTTTGTCCTGAGCGTGGAACGTGGTGATGCTTGCCCAGGGCTTGGCACGTGGTGAGCATTCGTCGTTACAATCAAAACTGCCTTCACGACTTTCTTTGGGAAAGCTATTGTCAAAGAGATAGTCAGATGCTAAAACTATGGATAAAAATGAAGCCAAAATGAAATAGTCTAAAAATGCAGTATTTGGGGGGAATCAGGGACTTCAGAACGGTCTCAGAATAATAAAACCAAGGTCTGTTGTATTCTCATTCCTGATCATTTAATGGGTAAAACATGGAATAAATAAAAAGGCCTTTTGAGCTGAAAAACAATGTGGCACATCATTTCCATAATGATACGTGTTATGGATGTATAAACCCTCTGGTTCCCAGCACGAAGGCCACTGCGTGGTTGAAGTGTCCTGGGTCAGAGAGTCAGATGCATGTGGCTTCTGGCCTCATCAGCCACTCAGGGGTGCGGGACTTGAGCAGGGCACTTCATCTGTCTAAACCTTGGTTTCCCGTCTGTGAAGTGGGGACTGTGGAATCCACCCTTCAGTGCCCTTGTGAGAAGTACTCAAGTGAATGACTCCAAACCGTCCCCACACTCGCCTGCTAAACACATGCCTCTTCTCCTCTTTGTTACGAGGAAATGTCCCTTTGCTGTACTGGGGGGAGGAAAGGAACGCAGAAGCGCCAGATGAAGAAATCCTAATATTTTAGCACAGTGGCTGGTGTGCCTCGCTTCCTGATTTCCGCATCTGGGTCAGGCTCTAAGGAAGAATTTTCCCCTTCAGAGGTAAATGCCCAGTCTCATTTTTACTCAATCCTTTCCCCTCTTTACCACTGAAAATATTAATTCTAGCTCTTACTTCCCAAGAAGAAAGACGATGCTATTGCAGTTTCAGTGATTTAAGTGGGCTCCCTTGTCTAACTTTGCTTGCTTTTCTGATCGCACCATGTTCTTTCCTGGCTTTGATATGAATGATGGAACCATTCACAGGGTTTGATTACAGCCGTGGGTTTGTTGGTGAGTGATTCTTCTTTGCTCTGATTTCAATTGCTTTGCAGTAGCAGCAGGTGAATTGGGGGAACAGATAAGGCAAAACAAACAACGGTAAATAAAGGCAGGATAAAAGTACCCAGGAGAGAATATAGGTTATTTATATGGTGCCTTTTTTATTTTAGTATGCCATAAGAAAAAAAAGCTACACTTGAAAAAATGGATTTGAAGGCTCAAACATTTATGGCTAAACAGAAAGTATATGAAATACTGTAAACTAAAACTCATCCCTTGAATGTGTTTGCCATGTCCAGTGTGTACAATGCTCTCGCAACTGTGATCTTATTTTTCCTCTAAATGATTCTCTGTGGTCAATGTCATTAACTCTTTCATGGATGACAAATCTGAAACTTAAAGACATGAAATAATTTTCTCCACAGCCAGGTAGCAGTGCTGGCTGGAAACTAGCCATTTTCACCTAAATCCAGTGTCCTTTTTAAGACCCATGGCTGCTCTCCAAATGCCAGACCAATCATTCTCACTCTGCAAGATTTAAAGACATGCCTTAGGTCGGGGGCCTGTCTTGGAGGGACACATAAGATGAAAAGGCATATACCTTACTTTGGAGGAAGGAGAACATATCTTCTCTAGAATTACATATTTTTTGGCATCTCTGAAAACCTAGTCAGATCAGCTATTCCTTATTCTCGGTTCCGCAACCTTGACATTATTCGTAATTGGCTGATTCGGGGCTGGATGATTCTTTGTTGTGCATTGTAGAATGTTTCACAGCATCCCTGGTCTCTATACATGAGATGACGGTAGTACCCCTACCCTGCTGTGACCATCAAAAATGTCTCCAGACCTCACCACCTGTCCCCTCCGGGGAAAAACAGCCCCTAGTTAGAAAACTTTGTCTTATCTCTAGTCAGAATACAACTTGTGATTACATATTATTCCTTTTACTATTTAATTGTTTGGGTCTTTAATTTTATGAAAAATTGGGAACTTCCCTGCAATCTCTTGAGTCTTCACTCCAAATTCAAGGGAAAAGGAAAACACAAAACTTTTGCAAAATTGGCATGCCAAAAGCAAATAACCACGATGCCATATGGGTTTATGTCTGGGTACAGAATTTTTACAAACATATTTCAGATTCAAATGTCCAAAATTATCTGTCTAATGATATGTAGTTTCAGAGTAAACACTCCATTTTTCTTCTAAGTGAGCATTCAGTTTATAGAAATGGAAAACTAATGTATTTTTTCTGCTGCCAGAAACAATCTCCATGGTATTCAGAGACCTTTGCTGATTACTTTTTAGCTACATGATGGTTACATTATTCAAACCAAAAACACCAAAATGATGGGTAGAAGGATTATCTTGGATTTGATTCCTTGTCTGCCTTTAAAATCCAGTTTCACATCTAATCATAAAGTAAAAGAGAGGCATCTTGATAAAATGGAGAATTGATTGTAGGTATCTTGTGCCACTAACCAAATTCCTACTGAAAGGAACGAAGGAAAACCTACAACAGCATTGAAAAGGCAAGGTCTCTCTACAGGCCACACAGCTGAGGACTTTGTGCTGGATACAGTGCACGTGGAACAGTGTAAGTACAAGACCGAGGGCTGGACCACAGCCCGGTATCTAGACACGGTGGTGCAGGGCCGTGGGCAGTGGAACGAGGTGTGCCTGATGACATTATGTGAGAGCCAACAGTTTATTGGGGCCTGAGCTGAAGCACAGTATTGCCCGAGAAAGACAGGACGTGCCAAGGGGTGGTTCTGTGCGGGCTGCAGAAATTCAGGATGAGCTGCCGGGATGGTTGGAGATCAGCCTCCAAATTCGGAGGAGGGGAGAGTTGGGTCCTTACCTGACTCCATAGCGGTCTCCCAGGAGCCTGAATACATGCTCAGGGACCAGGAGTGAAGACCTAACAGACAGAAAATGGGACATGAAAAGCTGTCTCAAAGAACATCATCAGGGCTTCCCTGATGGCGCAGTGGTTAAGAATCCGCCTGCCAATGCAGGGGACAGGGGTTCGGGCCCTGGTCCAGGAAGATCCCACATGCCGCGGAGCAACTAAGCCCGTGTGCCACAACTACTGAGCCTGTGCCCTAGAGCCCGCGAGCCACAACTACTGAAGTGCGCCCACCTAGAGCCCGTGCTCCACAACAAGTGATGCCAACGCAATGATAAGCCCACGCACCGCAACAAAGAGTAGCCCCCACTCACCACACCTAGAGAAAGCCCGCGCGCAGCAACAAAAGACCCAACTCAACCAAAAAAAAGAAAAAGAAGAACATCGTCAGTAAAACCAGAAAAGCAATGGCGCCCAGTTTTCTCATTGAGCTGCCTCTCAGCCTTCTGGATATTTTAGCATGAGATCAGGAAGCAGAACCCCAACAGAATCCAGGATGAGAGTGCAAAAATGTGGAGGAATTCAGCTGTCAACACTGTTTAGGGGAAAATATCCCAGATATGCAGAGAACACCCCTTACTTACAACGTCTTAATACATAAAATGAATGCCCTGTGTCTAACACTGTACTCTTAACACTGTTATGGAAATTCCAATTCATGCAATAGTTGACTGACTGATTGATAGATTGATTTGCCTATTCTGAAAAGCCAAGAAAAACATAGACAAATAAGAAAGATAAGTACGTTGGGGCTATTTACAAATGATATGTACAGTGCAACAACAGCCAGACCTTACATACCAGACCCTGTGCTAAATGTTTTACCTATCTCTTTTAGTTGAATTCTACATTGTGCTAGCTGTCAAAACTTACACAAATTTATTTAATCTCTCTGGGGTTGTACTTTGTTGGTTTTTTGGTATCTGCGAAGACTTACTTGGTGTCTTAGAATACACCCAGGGCACTTGAAAAGAATGTATTCACGTTGGGTTCATGGATCTAGTTTCCACTAATTGTGACTGGCATGTGTCCGTATCCTTTCCATATCCTTTAATTGTATTATCTGTCATTTGTTGAAACCTGCATTGCTTTTCTCATTATCACTGCCGATTTGGCATCCTCTTGGTGTTCTGTCAGTATTTATTTTTAATTCATTTTGAAGCTATGGTGTCTGGTGCACACAAGTTCAGGATTGTGTGTGTGTGCGGTCTGGTGCACACAAGTTCAGGATTGTGTGTGTGTGTGTGTGTGTGTGTGTGTGGCAATTCTGGTGAATCATCTCATTTCTCATGATGTAATAACCTCTTCATCCCTAATAATCTCTTTTACCCCAAAGCCCCTCATGTCAGATTCATATAGCTACCTTAGTTTTCCCTTTTGGTTAGTGTTTGTATGGTGTATGTTTTTAAATTCCTTTTACTTTGAATCTTTTGGGACCTTACATTTTAAATTTATCTTTTGTGAATAGCATATGGTTGGATTTCTTTTTTTAAATGCAGTCTGAAAATTTCTTACTTTTAACTACATAGTATAATCTGTTTTTACTTATTGTGGTTTTAAAAATATTTGGATGAGTTTATACGATCATAGTATAATCTTTTCTCCTTCCTGTGGTGTGTTTGATGGACTAGCCTTCATTCTCCTTTTTTTTTAGCCTTTCATCAGATTTGGAAGTTTTGCCTTCTATTTCTTTCCCTTTATTGGTAACTCTTAAAAATTTAACATTAGATATTTAACTTTCAAAGTCAATCAATGTGTATATTATCCTTTCAAAGAACACAACTTTGATAATCCCCTCCTAAAATCTCCTCAGAACTCAACTCTGATAACCCCCTCCTAAAATCTCCCACGTTCTTGTTACTGGCATTTAATTTTTACCTTCTTATAAGCCACCCAAATTAGACAGTTTTCCAGAATGCACTACAGGGATTTATAGAGATGAAAAATAAGAGGCAGACATTATGAGACCAGGAAGGTAAAATGAATAGATTCAAAAATATATCTAGTAGGATTCTCAGCTATGACAATAAAGAGAATGCAGGAGAAGCAATAATCAGAGGGAGAGTGCTTCAGGAATTTCCAGCTTTGAAGAACAAGAACCTACACACTCAGCAGGCTCAGTGAGCTCTGAACAGCATAAACAATATAAATCCCAGTAAATCTTATTGTGCTGCGACAGCAGGACACCAAAGAAACCGAGGAAATCTCAAAAGCAATCCTAGGGAAGAAATATTTAAAAAGAAATAACAATTAGTTACTAGACTTTTTTTCATCAAGTACAAGATAAGCTAGAAGGAAAGACAATGAAAGCTTCTGATTGCTAAATGATAAGTTTCTAGCAATCTATACCCAGATACACTATTATTTGAGAAAGAAGGTAGATAAAGAACTTCTCAGTCATACAGAAACTACAAGTTTTACATTTGCAGATCCCCACTGAAGGAATGATTGAGGGATTAGATCCTTCAGCATAATCTCCGTATTGCTATGGTTACAAATTACCTCTGACATCTCAACGCATTAAAAAATGTTTCTTTTCCTTGCTCTGATTGCACTGGTGAGTATAAAGCCAATAATATTCATTTTTCTGCTCACATGACACCTACCGCAGCTGGGGCTGTGCTCACAATTCACAGAAGGGAAACTCAAAGGAGCAATTTCCAGATGTATACCCTCCGCCTTTTTACACTTGCACAAGGAGGCAGTGTATACATGGGCTTAGTGTTGCATTTTTCTGTAATGTAAAATAATGAGAGCGATTTTTAAAAATCATTAAGGGAATGTATACAAATTATGGCCTACAATGGAATACTACAGAGCAGCTGTCAGCAAACTCCCTGTGGCCCAAAAAGCCTAAAATACCTACCTCCTATCCCTTTAACAGAAAGTTCGCCAACCTCTGCTTTAGAGCACTAAAGTGAATCGGTGTAAATACAACTAAAAAATATCAAAATTGTAATGTGGCAAGGGAGAAAAAGCAAGGTTCAAAAGGATACATACAATCTGATACACTTTATTTTAGTTATGTATAAAACATAAAAAATAATACTAATACTATATGTCCTGGTACATACACATATAAAAAAATAGAAAAAGAAGCGTAAGGAGGAAAGTCTCTATAAATGTCAGAGCTCTGGTTACCTGTGGAGAGAGAAGGAAAAGAAATGAGTGGGTGAAGGTGGGAATGTTAGTAACATACTTATCAACATTTCTTGTCCTCCCAAATCTAAATGTGAGCAGAGGTTAAAACTCTAGGTCTTGGTACATTTGAGCTACTCCACAATTTAGAATTTAAAAATTACAAAATAAAGCAGTAATTAAAGAGGAAGTGCCCCAATGGGAAAGCAGGCTAAGGATGGCAGTAGAATCATACAAATGTGGGAGAAAACTACATCCTGAATAATAATCAACGACAAATTAATTTTTAAGAGGAGCATCACTTTTCTGCACGAATGACTCTTCAAGATAATACCTCTAAGTGTCAAGGACATGGGAATATGACGGCCACAGTATTCCGTATGCTGCGTTGTATGTTGTAACAAACGTTTATCTTTGGGACCCCCATTCCCCCACTACCACACATTCAGACTATAAACTCTTTGTGGGCAAGATCCACATCTTTTTTCTATCTTTGTATCTCCAGCACCTGTCACTGTATCTATGAAGATTAGCTATTTATCATACCTGTTTTGAAATAAAGGCAAGATTCTGTGTTCTCTGTGTTGCGCTTAAAATATTGATTTTGAAAAATGTCAGCTGTGCAGAAAAAAAATATGCCAACCATCTGGTGCTTTTCATCCCCAAAGTTTAGAACTCCGGTGAACTCTCAAAACAGGCAGACTTGAGTAGAAGAATAGAAATAAGGTCTTCATTTCCCAATATGGGAGCAAGTGTTAGGAGACATTTGAATGGCAAACAGGTCAATCAGCGTATAATTGCATCTGATAGACACTCTAGAAATCAGAAACATTCTTTACCTAGAGCTGAGTGCCACTTGAAAAGTTGACAGCCTTTCCTCCCTTTGAAAACATCAAAGACAATCAAAGCATCAACTTCCAACCTGATCCTTAAGATCGAACGCCCAGCGGATGACGTTGGAATGAAGACAGCAGCCTTGCCAGGAGAAAAACTACATTACAGACCAAAATGTAAGTCACAGAGGAAACAAATCCCACTGCATCTCAGCAGTACCGTTGGCTAGGCAACTGGCTGGCCCAACTTTGAGTGATCCTCAGCAATCCTGGGTTCATACAGGACAGCATCAGATGGGGGTGGGTCGGTAGCCAGGACAGTCACCTCTTTGAGGCTTGAGGGGCATCAAAGAAACATTTCCACCTGCTTGTGCTTCCACTAAAACTCTCCTTTGGGTTAACTTTAAACTTTCCAACGAAATGCGAAGAGTAGCTGGGAGAGGTAATACTTGACTTCAGATCAAACATTCACACCTCATTTGAATTAACATTAGCGGTTACTTGGCCCAGAGCAGAGTTGAGAATAAGTGGAACTGTCAAGAAAGAATTTTATATCTCTGGTTAGAACTTGTCCTCACTTTTAAGGGTAGGTTTTGGAAGGCTTTTCTGTGGATAAATGCATATTTGATTCCTGGAAACTAAGCTGTTGGACTTAGTCTTACAGTTTGGCTTTTCAATTGTTGTCTGGTAGGAAAATTTGCCATTTCCTTTTAGAAAACAATTTGCCAATGTATTTGTAATTGACTTTTATTTTGAGATAATTGTGGATCCACATACAGTTGTAAGAAATAGCACAGAGAGATCCTGCATACCCTGTGTCTAGTTTTCCCTAATGGTAACGAGGAGAAAAACATCTCTTTCTCTACCCATCTTGGGTTCATTGGCTGGGATCCTGCAAATTAGAATAATAAAAGACATAACAAAAGAAAACAAACAGAAGCTTATTAACCTGTGCATGGCATGTACACAGGGGAGTAATCGGTGGTGAGTAACTCGAAAGGGTGGTTAGAAATTGGGCTTCTACAGAATCTTAACAAAAGAACAATACACTTGGTAAAGAAGTGGCAAGACAAAGGAAAAAGGAATTTGAGTTTCTAGGAGCAGAAAATTATAGGAAGGTAAATATATAGAGGAACTAGTGGAAGAAAAGGTCTATATAGTAATGTTGGTCATGTACATCCCTCTGCTGCCATCTCTGGGCTAAGGGTCTAGAGTTGTCCCTGGTCATTGCCTCTGGCCTTCCTGGTGGAGGTGAGCATCTTTACAAATTTATGTCTTGCTTTTAGGCAAATAGAAAGAGGACAGACAGCTTTTATTGTTTCTGCTTCTTCTCAGTTGCCTTCGGTTCAAAATAATCCTTATGCCAAAGTGTCATATTTTGGGGTGCTATATTCTGTTACCCTTCAGTAACATCTTGCAAAACTATAGTAAAATCTCACCATCAGGGCTTCCCTGGTGGCGCAGTGATTGAGAATCTGCCTGCTAGTGCAGGGGACGCGGGTTCGAGCCCTGGTCTGGGAAGATCCCACATGCCGCGGAGCAACTGGGCCCGTGAGCCACAACTACTGAGCCTGCGCGTCTGGAGCCTGTGCTCCGCAACAAGAGAGGCCGTGATAGTGAGAGGCCCGCGCACCGCGATGAAGAGTGGCCCCCGCTTGCCACAACTAGAGAAAGCCCTCGCACAGAAATGAAGACCCAACACAGCCAAAAATAAATAAATTAATTAAAAAAAAAAATCTCACCATCAGAATGTAGGCATTGATACAGTCGATATACAAAACATTTCCATCAGCACAGAATTCTCTCCTCTGTCCTTTCAAACCTTCTCCCCCACTCCCATCCCCAGAAACCACTAATCCCTTCTCCATTTCTAAATGCTGTCATTTCAAGAACATTATATAAATGGAACTATGGAGTCTGTTATCTTTGGCATTGGCTTCTTTTCACTGTACATAATACCCTCAAGCTTCCTCTTAATTCTTGTGCACATCAGTATTCCATAATATGGATGGACCACTCATTCATTCACTGAAAGACATCTCAATTGTTTCCACTTTTTGGCTATTACACATAAAACTGTTATGAACATTCATGCACAGGATTTTGTATGAATATACATTTTCATTTTTCTGGGGAAAATGTCCAAGAGTGCAATTGATGGGGTGTGTGGTAGTTGCATGGTCAGTTTTCTAAGAAATTACCAAATATTTTCCAGAGTGGCTGTACCATTTTACATTCCCACAAATAATATTTGTGTGTCAATGTATTTTAAAGGATTGTAAAGCTTCATGCTCATTAGCCTAGGGAATCTATCCTCAGGTGACAGCTCAAAATATGGAAAACCAAATAAAAAATTGATATAGGCTACCGTTTTGACTCTGGAAATGCATCGGGTAAGTTAGATGGTTATTTTGTATTTAAGCCTAGGAGAAAACCAAGTTAAAATTATATTTATGGAAAGTATAATTGAGTGGAAAAACACATTGGCCTATGTTTCTCAGGCAACAATGCTTCTAATAAGCTGTTTGTTTTGAACATATGGTCGTATCATTAGTACCACTGTGCCTACATGCTCTCCAGGGAGAAAAGTAAATGTGGAACATCGGGTGAGAAAACCTTAACCATAAAAGGTTAATTGACTGGTGAGAAGTAGGAAACTATTAAGGCCTGGAAAATTCCTTAGACTGGTAGACTGAAGTTACGGGTCACCAAGAGGCTGTGTGTCTGTCAGGGGAAGGGCAGCGGGAGTGGGTGGGAGGGGACCAAGGCAGGAGGATGGGAGGCGGTGGAGGGACCCTTACCCTCTGCGTGATGGATGCGAGGACAGCCAGGGTTGAACGTTAGCACCCCCGTGTCCCTCAAGGTAAAAACTAAAGCAAAACAAAAACCTTTCTCAGAAATCACATTTTTCAAAAACTGTTTGAAATCATGAGGTGGTTTTTTTAATATGTATAAGATAAAATAGTAACCTAACTAGCTAGCATCAAGGGGGAAAGAATTTAATAACATTTCCTATATCTTTAGGGTCTTTGGAGTGTGTTGCTGGGAAACATTCCAGAAACCCAATATACAAAGAGATCAGAAGCAGTGAACTCCTGGGTCTTGTGTGATGGATCTGGGAGCCGTATCGCAGAAATGTCAAGCCAATCAAATCTTAACACAGAATTCAGTCCACTGTTAACAAATCACAGATATGAAATGATGCCTCTGTTAAATCCATTTCCCATGGAAACAGCACCTCCGGCGGAGTCTGGTGTTCACCAGGGGCTGCTGTTTCGGATGCTGGTGGAGGGAGTTGGGTGGAGTCCTCTAGAGGTCCCTGGGGCGTGTGTCCCCAGAACCTGTAGGACGCCTGGAACGCTGTGGCCGTGTTACGGGGAGGGATGGAGACACAAAAGCAGTTAAGCCCGTGGAAACCATTCCAGAAACCATGAGAATCTGTTAAAATCTTCCCTCCCTAGGTGGAGAAGGGAAAGCTACAAGCTCGTAGTTTGGAATTACATAGACCTGGAAGGAAATCTCGTTTCTGCTACAGACTGCACTGCAGGGTCGTGGGAGGTCACGAGTCACATCACCTGATGAGCTTTCATTTGCTCACCTGGAAACGAGGACACTCATACCTGCTCATGGGGCCATCCTGCGGACCAGGTAAAGTTTAAAATGTGAACCATGTCGACTGAGGCGTGTCTTAACGACATTTGTTGCTGCATCGGTGGTGTTGATGTGCTGGCTGCATTCCTCTTGTTGCTGGGATTTGTATGTCGTTGGTGGACTTACAATCACATTTTCTTTAGGATTAATTTATTGGCTCAACGGGTGTTTGTTGAAAGCCCACTGGGCACCAGGCAGCGTTCTTGGAGCTGTGGACACAGCGCCCAGGTGCAAGGAGGCCAGGTTCTCAGGGAGCTTACATTCTGGGAGAGGGGAAGAAACTGTAAACAATGAATCACGCAGCCCAGGCACGATAGATGCTAAAAAGAAAAATAAAGTGGGACCAAGAGATAGAGCGTGAATGTGTGGGTGGAGAGGATGCCATGCTCAAGGTTGGTCAGGAAACGCCTCTGTGACAAGATGGTGTTTAAACAGAGACCTGGAACCAGCGAGGTTTCGAGGGGAATAGTCGTGACCGTGTTGTGATGGCCAAGCACACTTTACTGAATTACTTCCTGGTGTGAGTTCTTGATGATTCCTTTTGATGTGGTGGTACCCAAGACTGATCTGGAAAGAGTTTCTGTTATATTTCGGGAGTGCCACGTGGTCTCTTTGTTTGTTTAGTGGGCATCAGACTGTCTGTCCAGGACGTTTGGGCCTGGCTTCTGCGCAGGGATCACTCACATGCCCGGGCGTCTCGGGCCTCTCTGCCCGCGTTGGCTCACACGCGAGCTCCACGCTACCACGGTTCCTTGTCTTCCCGCCCGTCTGTCTCCGCCAAGCGGCCTGCAGGCTGCAGGAGCGGGGGACTTAGCCATCTTTTTTTCTCCGGTGTCTAACGTAGCATTTATTTCAGAGCAGAACCTTTTTCAGCCAAAGTCAGGAGAATCACTGAGGAAAAAGGAAAACTAAATGAGTTTGACTTTAAAAATGCATATACTGAATTTTTATGCAGCACATCAGCAGTAACAGAGTTTTTTCTAAGATTCTTGATCTAGGTAAGACAGAAATCCACCCTAACTAGTTCAGGAAAAAGGAAGGAAGGAAGGTGGTCTAAAGATCGGAAAGAGCCTCCAGCCAGGCCCCACCGACGGTCTTAGAGGAATGCTGGGAAGTTTGCCTCCACCCCTGCCCTCTCCCCACAGCCCCAGGTCGCTCCTCCCTGCTTCCTTCATGAATTCTCCCTCTGCCATAACGTCCTGCATGTGTGTGGCGTTGCCTGGCCAGGGTAGTGGCCCGAGCCGGGAAGCTCTGTGACCAGCCTCTTCAAGCCTCTTTGGTCTCACCTTCCCAGTTTTCCATCCGGGAGGCAGACTTTGGCTGGTGCAGGGCCTGGGGTCTGCCCTGGGCCACTCAGCTGCGGGCTTGGGATGGAGTCTGCAGCCCTAGATTTGCCCTTGTTCGCGTCGGGTGGTTTTTTTCATGTGCTTCTTCTACTAGTAAGCTCCATGCTGGTAGGGGCTGATGCTTAAAGCAGAGATACCCACCATGCCTCTCAAAGGATCTAGGGTAGAGTAATGGCTCCATCTACATTTGTTAAGTGTTGATTTAATGTTGAATTTGGGAGAAAGGCAATGATTAGCATGTCTTCCATAACCATGCACTTTTCTGAGAAATTAAAAGTATGCTTTTGTTTCCTTAACAACGGCCCATTCTGCACCTAACTACCTCTACACTGGCATGATTCTTCTTTCCCCTCCGGATTTCTGCAAGATAACTAACCCAGTCAGGAACCTCCACTTCCTAAACGGAGGAATATTACATTTAGGACTAAAAGGTAATAACTTTCTAAACATTCTAGGTGAAGGACAGCATTTGTGACTTCCTCATCCTGAGGTGTAGTACATTGTGTGTGTGTCCGTTCACTGAGCCTACTTTTCTTATCTATTCAATGGAGGTATTACTACTACTAATAATAATAGTAATAATAGGAGGATATACTTCATATGGCTCTTGTGAGGATTAGAGGAAGTATGTGAACAGAGTGACCAGCATGGTACCTAGAAAAACATTCAGCCCTGAATATGCAGGTGCTACAAGTTTTATCAACACTGTCAGCGTCGGCGTCATTGTTACCATCCTCATGAACTTCACCATCAGCATCATCGTCATCATTGCCGTGAACTTCACCATCCCCACCAGCATCAGCATCATTGTCGTTATCGTCATGAACTTCACCATCCCCACCAGCATCAGCATCATTGTCGTCATCGTCATGAACTTCACCATCACCACCGGCATCAGCATCATCCTCATGAACTTCACCATCAGCATCATCGTCATCATTGCCGTGAACTTCACCATCCCCACCAGCATCAGCATCATTGTCGTCATCGTCATGAACTTCACCATCACCACCAGCATCAGCATCATCGTCATGAACTTCACCATCAGCGTCAGCAGCAGCAGCAGCAGCCGTGACACCAGCATGACCATCATCCCCATCGGCACTCCCACCCGGTGGGTCATGACGATGGACAAGTGTAGGGCCATCATTTGTGGTTTTCTGATGCAGACAAAAGGACTCAACAAGCTCTATTTCTATTTTTTGAGAGGCAATATGAGGAAAGAACAAGCAGAACACAAATCATTTGGAAAAAAGTTTGATTTATGCCTGCAGTGACATACAGTCACTTTTCAACTCTGTTCATTAGCTTGTGGAATCTCTTGAACCCTCAGCTCTTAAGACACGGTTCTGAACCCGGTGAAGGCTTCAGCTCAGCTTGGAAATGAAATGTGAAGCATGATAAAGATGAAAGACAGTTTGCAAGACACCTGAGCATGGAAATTGTCTGCAATTTAGCCATTCTTCATTCTGTGTGATTGGAAGCACTGGCCCACTTACAAATGACAATCGAATAAAGAGCTTTAAACAAGCATTTTTTAGAATGTTAATTTACTGGGGGAGGAAAAAAATTGTTGTATCCTGCCAAATGACTGCAGCACCTATAAAATGGTAAGGTTATTTTTTTTTGCAGAAATGTCTCAGTGAGATTTTTTAAATAGATTCCTGGTGCAGTTTTAATAATGTCGAGGTTAAAGATAAGGGGGAAAAGTACTTAACAATGAAAGGGAAGCAAAAATATTGATGTTTAAAGTGGATTTTAGGAGTAGCCTTTTAGTATGTCGGTGTAAAATATTAGCTTATGTCCTGCGAATATTTTTATAATTGTTTTATTCGTAATTAATAGCCATCAGCTGCACAGCTCCAGGCTGTTGATCCCTGCTCTGACTCTCCTGTGGAATATCATAAAATCAGTCCCTGGAGAGTCTGGAGGGAGGGAAAGGAAATGGGGAGTGTATGAGGCCTTGCAAAGTGCTCAGAATTAAAATCTGAGTCAGGTCTGCAGTGGACATTTCTTGGAGTGTCTATCCAAACTCTCTCTTGAACTGACACCCATGATTCAAAGCCTCCAGTGGTCAGGATTGTACTAAGTAACCCAGACCCATCCATTCCTTTGTGCCTCGAATTTGTGCTGGGAAAAGAACCAGAGAGATGGGCATAGAACATATTATTAGTACAGTGCCCGACATTTACTCCCCAGTGGAGGTCTCCAGTTGTTCAGTGTTACTTGGATTCCATAGGTATCTCGGTAACTGTCTGACAAATGACCCCTGCCTAAAGAAAACGTATTAATTAGATGGCTTATCATAATGAAAACAATCAACAGAGAGGTTTAATTCTCTTACTGAAGATGTATGGAAGGAGGGGGCCCCAGGGTTAGTTGAGGAACTTCCTGCAGTCTCTCTAATTCTCTTGGCCTTCACTTCAGTGTCACAGAATGGCTGCTGAAGCTCCAAAATCACATCTAGAGTTTAGCCAAGAAGGCAGGAGAAATGTTTTCTCCCTGCCTCCTGCCTCTCCTAGACGTGCCCAGCAGCTTTCCTCTGTGGCCAGCTCTGAATCCTCCAGCGATCTCTAGGTGCACAGAAGGCTGGGAAAGCTTTTTTTTTTTTTGATCTCCCTAATGGAAGGTGTGCAAGAAGGGGGTTGAGAGCGGCTGTTGGGTTAGCGGTGACAGTGTGGGCCCCTCTGCCTTGAGTGGCTTTGTGTTAGCAACGAAAGAGCCCAAATATGACGCTGTGAGCTAAGGGATGAGGGGGCCTTCAGACTCTAGGCTCACATCCCAATATTTGCTCTACCTAAGCCTACAGGAAGGAGGGATGTGGGGTCCAGCCTCAACCCCACCTTCCCTCTCAGACCATGTGGGCAGCTCCACGTGCTGAGTAAGATCCCGTACAACCGTGTTCAGCCACCCAGGACACGGGATCTTTACTTCAGTTCCCTGTTTGGAACCATTATTCCATCCTACCTCCCCCTCTGTCTCCCCAGAGGTCCTGGCTATCATGAATCGGACTATCACATCCATTCGTGGTTTTTAAATATATTTTCCATAAACATAAGTGTTCATAACAATATATAGCATCACATTTTATATGATTTTATAATATTACACAGATGCTATCATACTGCTTATTTGATCGGGCAGCTTTCTCTTTTTTTCACTCAACGTTAAATTTCTGAGATTTATCCATGTTGGCATATGTAGCTCCAGTTCATATTAGCTCCTATGTTCTCTTCTATTGTGTGAATAAATCATTATTTATTTATCTCCCTACTCATGGACTATTAAATTGTTTCCACTTTATCGTCATTACAAGCAATGCCTGAAGGTACATATGTCTTCTTGAGTTTAGGAAAAAGCACTGTTCTAGCTGTATGCCTAGGAGTGGAATTTATGGAATAAATACATTGAGGTACGAGCATCTTTTACCAGATTTCACCAGGCTGTTCTCCGCCTCCAGCCACACCCCCACCAGCCATGGCCAGAGGTTCTACTTCTGATGGATGAGTGAGAAAGGGCATCTCTGTGGTTTTAATTTGCACTTTCTTAGTTACTGGTGAGTCTGAGCTTCGTGTTCCATGTCTACTGCTCATCTGAGTTTCCTCTTCTGTAAATTATCTGTTTTCCATCAGTGGTTTGTTTTGTTCTTATGATTCTGTAGGACCTTGCTCCGCATACCCGAGTATTCCTCTCCCATCAGTTATGTGCGCTGTCAGTGCATAACCCCAGAGTGCGGCTGTCTTTGTTTTGTTTAAGGTATCTTGTATTTTACAGATACTTTAAATTTAAATGTGCTATCACTTGTTTTGAGTGTGGTCTGTGCCTTTTTAGTCCAAATCAAGAAATTTGTCTCCATTCAAAATTATAAAATAGTCTGTTATAACTTACCTTACGGGGTTCGTTTTGCTTTGTTTGAAATGGTTTCAGGGACTTCCCTGGTGGCGCAGTGGTTAAGAATCCGCCTGCCAATGCAGGGGACACGGGTTCAAGCCCTGTTCTGGGAAGATCCCACATGCCACAGAGCAACTAAGCCCATGCACCACAACTACTGAGCCTGCACTCTAGAGCCCACGAGCCACAACTACTGAAGCCCGTGCACCTAGAGCCCGTGCTCCACAACAAGAGAAGCCACCGCAATGAGAAGCCCGCGCACCGCAACAAAGAGTAGCCCCCGCTCGCCTCAACTAGAGAAAGCCCACGCGCAGCAACGAAGACCCAACACAGCCAAAAATAAATAAATAAATAAAATAAATTTAAAAAAAAAGAAATGGTTTCACTTTTTCATATTTAAGTTTACAGTCAACTTTGAATTTACGTTTGGGTATGATGAAAGTAAGGATATAATGGTCCACATTTCAACCAGGTAGGCGAAGATGCTGGCGCCATTTGTAGAATGCCCATCCCTTCTCTCTGACTTATAGGGCACCCCGTCTCATTCCAGGGCCCCATATGTCTGGGTTCTTTCTGGGCTCCCTATTTTGTTCCAGTGGCCAGTTTGTTTGACCCTGAACTAATCCTTCATGGGTTTTTATTTTTACATAATAAATAATAAGCAGGGAATTTTTCCTTGACATTGACTGTAATCATTTCAAAACAGTCTGATATTTGCTTGTGGTTTTATCATGTTAAGGATAGTCCCTTTTATTCCTAATTTGCTTGCTTTTTAAAAAATCATCTTTGGATGTTGAATTATATTACCTAATTTTGTGTATCTATTGATATGACTGTTCTTTAGAAATGTGTTAGTAAGTTGAATTGCATTCACAGGTTTCTTTATATTAAATGGTAAATGAACACGTGTCTTATGATTTAATAGTGTGTACAAGTGTGTGCATAAGTGTGTGTGTCCGTGCACATACATACGGGCATTCAGTTTGCTGACATTTGATCTAGGATTCTGTATCTGTGCTCAAAAGTAAGAGAACATATTTCTTGTCAATGCTATAAATAATTCCATCCTTTCCTTTTGATTCTTTTGTGTTAGGAAGTTGATTGTGGGGTGGGGATGATTGATCCAATCTGAAAATTTCTGTCTTTTCAAAGAGGTTATGATGTTTCGGTAGGCATACAGTGAGGTTTCCTGGGACTTATTCCTACTCTTATTTTGGCTGTTGGTTTTCCTTTACCAGGCACGACCAGCACCAGGTTTGTGGGGGAACTGGGGTCCATCGCTCCAGGTGGTGCCCACCGCAGCCCTAGTGGGCGGGCTCACCTTTACGCAGGATCGAGTCTGTGGCCCTTACGCAGGGCTGCTTCTGCTAAGAATGTTTGCGTGTGTTTCTGCAAATGTCCGTCCAACACTAGAACTGACCAGCAGCTTAAAGGGAGGCAGGTGTCCGCTCGAAGCTCAAGATGAAATTTACACCCTCCAAGCCGAGCAGATGGTGAATACATTGCAGACTCAGATTTTCAGGCAGGATCTTCAAACGTGTACAAAGGAAAAAAATAAACCACCAACGAAGCCTATTAAAATATCCTTAGAAAGCACAGCTAAAGTCAAGTCAAAAGATCTAAAAGAAAAGATGGTCGCTCTCAGCAACTCTTGTCTCAATACCAGATAGCCTTCCAGTGATCGTAAAAGTTCTTAGTGATTCCTTAGCCTTGATCATTTGGTAGCAGGAGGCTTATTGTGGCAATATTTTGCAAACAGTGTGTTAATTTTATTTAACGTCCAATTCCAGGAGATACATAAGAGACACAGTGAAGTTAGGTATGCAGAAAGAAGCTCAGAGTCTGGACAGTTGAATAAAAGATGTGCTCTAAAATAATAACTCTGATTTGTCTAAAGTTATTTGTAAAATGGTTCTAAGGATAAAAACGACTTGGAATAGTTGGAAAACATTCCAAGCTAACATCTTTTAGGCCAGCATTACTCATTTTTATGTGCATTTTGGCAGGATCTTTTTTTAAAAAATATTATTCCATTTCTGTATTATCACAACCTGTGACTACAGGCCAACTGAGAAAATGATCAAAGGGGAATTAAGACATTTCCAGGAAAAATGAAATCTCATTGAAATCTGAGCGTTATCACCTAACTCTACCAGCGTGTACTCTGATGAGATAAGAATGCTGATCTTGTCTTGGGACTTACACATGGTTGAATGATGGCCCCCAAAAGATACATCCACAGGGTAACCCCTGGGACCGGTGAGTATTGCCTTATTTGGAAAAGGGGTCTTTGCAGAAGTAATTCAGTTAATGCTCTCGAGGTGAGATCATCCTGGATTATCCTGAGTGGGCCCGCAATCCAGTGATAAATGTCCTTAGAGAAGACAAAAGAGGAGAAGACGTGGACACAGGGGAGAAAAAGAGGAGGAGGAGGCCACATGAAGACAGAAGCAGAGACTGGAGTGATATGGCCACAGACCAGGGAACACCCAGACCCCCTAGCAGCTGGGAGTGGTAAGAAGGGATTCTTCTCTAGATCCTTCAGAAGGAGCACAGACCTGCTGAGAGCTGCCCTTCGGACCTCTGCCCTCCAGAACAGTGAGAGACTACGTTCCTGTTTCTTTTGTTTGAAGCCACCAGGTTTTGATTATTTGTTATGGCAGCCATAGGGCACTAATCCAGCTCCCGCCTTGTTGCGTGTTGTTACCCACGGGTGATCCGAAGCCAGGAAGAGCAGTGAGGACCTCCATTGACAGATCGTGAGCAAAAGAAAAACCTCCTGAAGCCTACAGTCTGAATTGCTGGATGGCTTTAACAAGGAGACTTAGTAATGTAGATGTAGAATTATAAAAGCCAGCATGGCAAAACCACATATGCACAGGACAAGCAACCGTGAAAACCTTTGAGGGTAACCTTGAAGCAAAGGTGATGCAAATTTGTGAAAGGGTCCACACGAAGGCCAACATGACCCTGAGGGACTTTGATATGAGGCCGGCTTCTAGAACCAGGGACACCTGCCCAGCACTGACCCCACGTGCAGTGCCCCCCGCCCAGTCCTCATGGCCACTCTTCAAGGTGGACACATGGACGTGGGCAGAAAAGGTGCCAGGATGGAAAAATGGCTTAAATCCCACTAAAACAGGATGTTAGCAGATATGAGCAATTCCTTCCAAGATCCACAAGCCACACAACGTGTTCATCTCGCCTGGGGGCTTCCAGAGGGAGGTTCTGAAACCTGCGACCCACACCAACCGGGTGTCAGGTCAAGGTGTGGATGCCACCTGTCTAAATGCTGGGCGTCCTGGTGGAGCCAGAGGGTTCTTCCCGCTGCTGGTGTTTCAGAAGTGGGTAGAACACCACTCTGCCGGAGGCTGAGTGCTACCCCAGGATCTGAATGACTCTGAGGGAGGAAAGTGTAAATTTCCACAGGAAAGGAGAGGGTGTGGGGGGGAGGGGCACGGAATGGGGAGGGGCCTTAGCATCGGACCACACAGGGCTCCTGAAAACAGAACCCCATTTCCTCACTCTCATCAACAACGAAGCACTTGGATACTCACTTCATGTTTGTTAAACTGAACTCTTTTAGTAGTTTAATGTTAGTTTTCCAACCTGATTATCCTGTAAGGATGCCAGTAAGAAACTGATATTTTTAGCACCCAGGGAGTAGAAATGTCAAAGCTTCAATTGGGAAATTTTGTGTAATTGGCATGATTCAGGGAAGGAGTTTTAAAACTCGTTTGACCAGTATTTTACTTGGAATATAGCGTTTGAATGGGTACTGTTCATTCACGGATCAACAAACACGTAATAAGTGCTCACTGCATACCAGGCACAGCGCGGCAAACTCCACTCGTGTGCCGGGGCGGGGGTCGGGCGGTGGTTATCTAAGCGATTTCTAGCTGTTAACTCACTTAATACCCGTAACAAGCCTAGGAGGTAGATCCTTGTTTCCATTTTGCAGGTGAGAAAACTGAAACCTTGAAATAATGAAATAATTGGGCATAATTAGAATTTATTTGAAATAATGAAATAATTTGGAATAAAATGAAACACTGCAAGTTGGAATAATTTCCTCCAAGTATGTGGCGGTGGTGGTGCCGGGTGTGGACCAGTCCAAGCAGTCTGGCTCCAGCCAGATCCCGGGCTCCTAACCAGGTCTCCACACTCCTGGGTATGTGATGGTGAACTACAGTGTCACCAAGCCCATCCTTGTGTCACTAACAGCCCCAGGGGGAGTGAGACTTTACCAAAAATGCAGAAGTAAATATTCAATCACAGTTGCAATTAGCCCTAGAGAGTGAGGTTCACAGTGCTCTGAGGTGCACAAAGAGGAATTTTCTACAGTCAAGTCTGCACAGGCTTCCGAGAAGAACGTGACACTTAAGCTGATACCCAAGGGATAACTGTAAACTTGGTTAAGAGGGTGGTCGGCGGGTGTTTCAGGCTGACTGGAGCCACATGCACAAACATTAATCTAGGTTTTGTACAAGATCCAGGCGTGTCCTCAGTGGATTCCTGTTGCAGATCCGTGGGCTTCCATGTGATCCCTGTAGCACCAGCACCTCCTGGAGGCTTGTTAGAAAGGCGAGGTCCTGGGCTCCACCCCACAGCTACTGAGGGGGAAATTCTGGACGTGGGCCCAGCACACTGTTCTCAGAAGCCCTCCCGGAGGTTCTGATGCTCACTGAAGTTTGGAAACAGCTGTCATAGAGGATGCAGTGGCGGCCCTGCCCAGAGCCCCTTCCCCAGCGACGTACCTCTCCGGCAGCGGCTGTGAGTGTGGGGCGCTCACAGCTGCTGCCGCTGACTCTGGAGAGTTTCCCTTGGCCTCATGGGAGCGCCGGTCCACGCAAAGTCCCCTCTGCCGTCAAGTTAAGGTCCACTACCTACAAGGGGGCAAGACTTCCTCACATGGGTCCATCCTTGGTCTCATCCACAGCCCTTGAGAAGGTACTGTCTCCACTTCTGATCTCTCCCAATATGTCTGTCCTAAGTATGTTTGTGCCCAGACTTCCCTCATTCCCTGCACTTCCCTCTCTCCATCACCAGTCACTGAATTTCCAAACATCCTCAGGGCCCAAACCAAATACCAATTTTCCATAAACTTTCCCCAGATGTCACCCTCCAGCCTCACCAAGAAGTATTAGTTTTCCACTCTCTTTGGCCTCATGGCATTGACTAAAGGAATGAATTAGTGAAGAGTAAATGAATGGAGTGATCTACCTGTGTAGAGTCAGACTCTACCTGACTGTGTTTCAACTCCAGAGTTAAATTTAAGTTGTCTATATGCGTCGTAGACTGTGGAATTTACATGTGTTTTAAAATATCGAAGATGTGCCAATTCAAGTAATCTTCCTCTGAAGCAAAATCTATTGACAACTAGATCTCACTTTAAAATCCTCAAAAACAATACCTGCTTGTCTGTGGTAGCAAGTGGAAAGAAGGACGATCTCTGTGGAGTTTGGGCAATTGCTTTTGCGTCTCCGAGGGCTAATCATCAACCATCAGGATTTTGGGTGACACCTACACCTTTGCCCTCACAGTTATACCCCTGCTTCATTCAGAATATACTTAAGGAAGATTTCATAGCTCAGGAACATGGGCAAGTGAAATTTCTCTCACAGACAACATTACCTTCCAGAAAAATGGCATCAGCAGAAGAGGGGCACATATAGGACTGCTTTTTCTAAATGCACTTGGGTTTTTATGGCCAACACTAAATAGAGGCTGGGAGAGATACGAATTTCAAAATAGAAAACAATGACACCTCTCTTCTTGTTGTAAGCGTATTTAGATTCTGCACCTCTGTTGGCATAGAAACTAGTGCCTTGAGCTCCGGTTTAGGGATGACAATGGTATTTGTTTCTTTCCCACCCTCTTCTCCTGGAAGGTGAAGGTGCTGAATGGGTTGCCAAAGCAATCATACAGTAAGCTTTTCTGATCGGAGTATCCCTCGAGTTAACCATGTCAGCCCAGGACTGCACAATGGAGGATATTGATGAATAGTTTTATGACTCATTTGGGCAGATCCATGAAGCCAATTACTTCATAAGGTGGCATTTCATCACGGCTGCCTTCGATCCACTGTGACTGGGTCATTGATTAGCGTTTGCCAAGGAAAGCGAGTGGAACGGTCTGGGCCCCAGAACTGCTGACAGTTGTGTCTGGACTTTACGAAGGGCGTTTCCAGCAATGCGCATAGGATTCCCTTGGGCTGGCTTAATTATCCTGCCATTTGATAAGGTCTGGCAATTTGATAGAAAGTGGGAGAAAATCCCTGGTAATATTAGGCAGAATCCGTAATTCTTCACTTCTGGTAGGACTCATCTGGAACAGCCTCCCCACATCCCCTCCCTTTTTATTGAAGAATTTGAACATTGAATCTAGACACGTGTTCATGCATCGTTTGCTCGGCTTGGAGAAATCGATTAAATTAAAATTTCCAGCTGAAAGATATATATATACATTAGGTCTTCCTTTTGATTTTTTTAGCTTAAATACAATAGAATTATGTTTTGGTACACTTTTCATTGATGTACTGTAGGGCTGTGAACAAGAGGAAGCAATTTGTAAGTAGCAAATGCCGTGTGATTCCAAGCACATGCATAATTGGAAAATTAGGTGCAAATAAAAATATTTTTTGCAAATGATGTATTTTTGCACAGTTTGCTCTCTTTCATTCTCGTGCAGATGCATAGTTGATAGAGTTTTGCGTTCACTCAGCTACCGACTTCTGGAGGCTGCCCGCGGGTGTCTATTCCATCTCAGAGACCCAATGCAGTGTGACACCCAGTGACGTTTCCGCCATCTGAATGCAGAGCAGTTAATGCTGAGGAGGAAGCTTCTTCTCTGGGAAAAGAAGTCCAATCAGGCGGAGACAGTTTCCGCCAGTGCAGAGCTCTGGAAACTTCCTGTTGTCACTGCCATTTAGTTGGAAGGCAGAAGAGAACCACAGAGCCAGGAATCGGAGCTGGGATGACTTGTTTCTTTAAATAAATGTTTTTCTTTTATGCTAAGAATTTTAGAATTATGGAAAAAACGTGAAGATGGTACACAGAGTTTCCCCATGTCCCACACCCAATTTCCCCTATCATTTTTAAACATTTTACTGAGATGTAATTCACATACCATACAATTTGCCCATTCATAGCGTACAGTTCAATGGTTTTTAGTGTATTCAGAATTGTGCAACCATCACCACAATCAATAGCAGACATTTTCATTACCTCAGAAAGAAACCCTGTTCCTAATATCAGTCGTTCTCTTTTAACCTCACATCTCCCAGCCCTAGGCAACCACTGATGTACCTTCTGTCACTATAGATTTGCCTACTCTGGACATTTTATATAAATGGGGTCATACAACATATGGTTATTGTAACTGTCTTCTTTCACTTAGCATAATGTTTTCAAGGTTCAGCTATGTTTCTTCTTGGAGAATTGATTGCTTTATCATTATATAATGGTTCTGTTTATCCCTAATAACCTCCCTACTCTGAACTCTGCTTTGTCTGGCATTAATATAGCTGCTCCAAATGTCTTTTATTTGTGTTAACAGGCATATCTTTCTCCATCTCTTTACTTTGAACATACCCTAGTGTTTCTCTCTAAAGTAGGTATCTTATAGACAATATGTAGTCTGGTCTTGGTTTTTATTTTTTTAATACCCCCTAATAACCTTTTCCTTTTAATTAATGTATTTAGACCATTCACATTTAAAATGACTGATAGACTTGGATTCATATCTACCATATTTCAATGTGTTTTCCTTTTGTTGCCATTGTTCTTTATTTCTTTACATCCCCTCCATTTTTCTTTCTTCTCTGGCTGAATTGAGAATTTTATATGATTATATTTTATCTGATCTCTTAAATTATCGGTTATACTTCTTTTAAAATTTTTTTTCAAAGATATTTTAAAGGATTTACAATATGCATGTTTAACTAATCTACACCCGCCTTCAAATAACACTGTACTACAGGTATCTTATATCACAGGATTCCCAGTTTCTCCCTCACATCCTTCATGACACTATTGTTATTTATTTCACTGTCCATACGCTGTAATCACCCAATATTTTTGTTACTAGTATTAATTTAACATTTAATTTAAACACAGTTATCTGTTAGATCAATTTAGAATAAGAAACATAATACTTTATTTTCATTTATATTTTCTCTGAAGCGCTCCCATTCTGTATGTAATCTGAGGTTTGGATCTTTTTCATTTTCTTTTTCTTGGAGAGTTTCTTTTACCATTTCAAGTAGGGAAGGTCCTTTGGCAATGAATTCCTACAGTTTTTGTTTTTCTGAGAAAGTCTTTATTTCTACTTTACTTTTGAAGGATAATTTTGCTGGATATAGAATTCTAGGTGGGTAGGTATTTTCTGTCAACCTTTAAAATATTTCACTACATTCTTATTTCTTGCATGCTTTCTGTTGAGAAATCCACCATTTTTCTTAGCTTCTTTTGATTTTTTTCTTTGCCTTTGGTTTTCTACCATTTGAATATGTTATGCATAGGTGTAGATTTATTGGTTATTATTATGCTTGGCATTATCTGAGCTTTATGGATCTGTGTTTTGGTGTCTGTCTTTAATTTTGGAAATTTCTCAATAATTAGTACTTCAAAATTTCTTTTGATCAGTTCTCTCTTTCTTCTCTTTCTGGTTTTCCAAATATTCACATTTTACACCTTTTGAAATTATCCCAGCAATCTTACATGTTCCATTCTTGGTGGTGTTCCTATGGTTTCTGTTCTTTTTCTCTCATTCCATTTCAGTCTGGGAAGTTTTCTTCTGACATGTCTTCAAGCTCACTGACTCGTTCCTCCACTTTTCCAGTCTGCTTCTGAGCCCATCAAAGGCATTCTTTATTTCTGTTTTGGTATTTTTGAGTTCTATCATTTTCTTTCGAGGTTTTCTCAGAGTTTCCATCTCTCTGCTTACATTACCCATCTATTCTTGCATGCTGTCTATTTTATCTGCAGATTTCCTTGACTTACTAGTTATAATTATTTTAAATTCCTAGTCAGATAGGAATCCGCAACATCTGTGTCATAACCTAAATCCGGTCAGCTGTCTGCCACTTTATCAGTGTTTTGGACCCTGTGGTTTAGCTCTGTAAACATTTCCTAAAGTGAGCCGAATGGAACATGAGTCCTGTAAAATGACTGACCTGGAAAAATAAAACACTTGGGAATGACACAAACTATCCATTCCCTATTAGAGACTCACACTAGATATTAGTCTGTTGAGCACTTATTCAATAATGAATTAATTTTAGAGTTCTACAGGAAAGAAACTAGTTCAAATCTGTCCAACAAAAAGATTCCTAAACTTATTTAAGGATAAAGACGTTTGTGGATACTTGTTAACACTACCTGAATCTTGCTTTCCCTGGGATATGTTTTGGTAAATAATACCATAATCTAAAATGTGCTTCTATACTTTTTTACATTATTCTTTTCTAGATTTCATTAGACTATATATGTATGTTTTGAACATCAGAAGTTAAAATAATTTGCTTGATATTCATTATGAAATTCCCTATGTAATTTTCCAGATCTTAGATGATCATTAAGACTCTTATTTGCATATTTTTAGTTATGTATTTTTAAAAACTTAGGTGACAAAATAAAAGTGTAGGATATCTTTACCTAGTCAGCATATGTGAAGGCTCTAGTTCCCAAAGAAAACAAATGCCCATCAAATGCCCCTTCATTCTTTCATACACCAAACATCATCTGGTGCCTAAGTTGTGCCATATGGAGTCGAGTTCTTTGTTCCAGCAGAGGCAGCAAAAAATCCTTTCTCTGAAGAAGCTTATATTCCAAGTATATGCCTGTGAAGCATTAGCTCTTTTCTTAGAGACACACAGATAATGACTTTGGCTTTTTCCTTACTTTAAGGCCTATGAGTCATAATAAAGGTGTCATGAGAAGGCTTGACATTTCTAATTTTTGCTTAGAACAAGTTGCATTTAAGTTTGGAAAAAAAAAAAAAATATATATATATATATATATATATATATATATATATATATATATATACACACCTCGGAGCACTAATCCCATAGACTGTTAATATATGTAATGCAAAACCCATTCCAAGATCAAACATTCCATAGTACTTCATATTTAGGGAAATTTAACACCCTTCCTTACTGAAGGCACTCTTACCTCCTTTCATTTGCTATTGTGTCCAGTGAATCTGTGTGTGTGTGGCTGGCAGGGCAGTCACAGAGTTTCTAAAACTTGTTTCTCAGGAAGCATCTCATGAATGTGGTGTTTGATAATTCACATTTGGGGAAATGCTTTTCTATTCCCTGTCTACATCAGAGTGCCAAGTACCCAGATAAGACATTTGTAAATATGCCAGTTTTAGATGCCCAGAAACTACGGAAGAAGAAAGGAATCTCAATGGGGAAAATGTCAAAATAAGAATTCTGAGTGATTTGAAGCCTGCAGATGCTTTACAGAGTCAAAAAAAGTAAATCACAAAGGGGGAAAAAGTCAACCTACAAGCTGAAAACAAGCTGAAACAAATGAACCTAATTTTATATCAAAGTGGTAACATAACACAGAGAAAAATTATTCCTTGTAATCTCTGAAAACAGCAACCTGAATCTAAATCCTTGGTGATGATAATTCTAAGGATAAAAAGAACTACAGAGAAATCTTCAAATTCACTCAGTGTTTTTTTTATAATAATTTTTATATCATAATTTTGACACCATTTAATGAACCTTTTAGAATAAATAACTTAATATTATTAGTACAAATGTATACAAATATATAAAAATATAAAATAAAAAACAAGAAAATAAATTCTGTCATGCTAAATTGGAATAGAAAATGGTAATAAAAACTCATGATTTAACACACGCACACATCCTAGCTCTCTCCAGTGAGAGTGTTTAGAAGCAATAATATCTTGGGGCAATAGCACACAAGCGCAGATCTAATCACTTCCATTAGAAGGAAGTAGGGTTCAAAGACATATTACCATGTGTCAAAGGCAGTTCCAGTGGTTAAATGTGGGATTATTTGAGCATTCCCCCAAACACATTTTTATTGTAAAATATAGAATATAAAATACATGAGTCCCTCATGTTATTAAAATACAAAACAAAGCAGAACAAACTCAAAATAAAAAACCCAAACAGAGAGGGTGGCACATGAGGAAGGAGAGGCTCTCGCCGGCTTCCTTTTCAGAAAAGGGTTTGAGAGCCCATTGCAGGGACGGCAGTCGGCAGAGGGCAGGCACTCAGCTGTCAGCTCCTCGAGGACTGCCTCAAGTTCAGGGAGCCGCCTGGCTCAAGGTTATGCTCTGTGGGGGGCAGGAGGGCTGAGCGAGGCGGGGCTGTATAGGTCCAGCCATTTCAATCCAGCTGGGGTGGGTTGGGCAGTTCCCTATTCTGAAGGGCTGGGCTGGTCCCAGAGTCCCCTCGACGTTGGCCAAGGCTTCATCAGGCTGTGCTGTGGTTTAATCTCTTCTTCTGCCCAATCCCGCCCCCCTTCCCTTCACAGGGGCTGATCTCTAATGAGCATCCTGCACCCCAAAATCCATCTCAGCATTAGATTGTGGGGAACCCAAATCGTGACATGATAAAAGAAAAAAACATGCCACTACTGAAAGTGACAACTACAACCACTTCTTACCTTGAAAATTGGTACCTAATGGGAAAGCATTAAGCATTTACCCAGAACCAGTTTATCCTCAGTTAATAAGAAAAACGACTCTTTACAGAAAACTGGCAGGAGATAGATGCGGAAGGAATGGTAGAATTAGGAAATGGTGCCTTTGCAGTCCCCGGTCACATCGTCCACCCAGGAGTGTCAGGACGGCTATGATCATTAGGAAGAAGCTTATCAGAGAAAGGATTTGCTCGATTCCAAAGTACATGTCGAAACTTTCCTTGTTATTTGTGAAAAAGAAATATACATTCACATGGATAAATCTTGAGGTCACAAGCTTAACCAAGTGGTAAAATTTATCATGACTATTGGTAGGATAGGCCTCTATTCTATGCTTCCTAAAGAAAATCAGTAAGAAGTAGGGACTTCCGTGGTGGTCCAGTAGTTAAGTCTTCGCCTTCCAATGCAGGGGGTGCGGGTTTGATCCCTGGTCAGGGAGCTAAGATCCCACATGCCTCGCGGCCAAAAAACCGCAGCCAAAAAACCAAAACGTAAAACAGAAGCAATATTGTAACAAATTCAATAAAGACTTCAAGAATGGTCCACATCAAAAAATCTTGAAAAAAAAAAAAAAAAAGTAAACAGCATCACCCATGAAGTGTTCTTGTTGAAAAAACATTTAATCTAAAGTTAATCAATACTTTACAGCTAACCGTAATGTAGGGAATCCAGGGATAAAGGATTAAATGTCCCAACAAGAATGCAATCAAATATTCCACAATGGAAGACATTCTGAAAGCTATCTGACATAGTATCAGAAAAATCATTATATAAACATGCAGCGAAGAGTTGGGGGAGGGGGTTTAGAACAAAGGAGACAAATTAAATACAACAGCCTCCAAAACAATGTGTAAATGTCGACTGGTTCCTGGAAAGCGGAAAGCCTGGAACACCCAACCCCTCTTAAGCTGTAGGCATAATACACCAGAGTTTAACATGCAGATACCTGCCAATGGTATGTTTTTAATCCTTATGCCCTCGTGCTCAGGGAAGTGGCTGGGACTAGAGATTTTTTAATGGACATTTGCCACTGTGGCCTGTCCCCCGCATCCCTTTTCCCTTTTGAGGGTAAGGGGACCTCTGTGTTCCTTTGCTGAACCAACCATCACCCACTCACCATCCTTAGCTTTGGGAAGAAGGAGACACAAGCCCAACACCAAGGATGATGTCACCTCATACCTGGCCATGCCAGACTCGCAGTGACTGGAAAGGGGTGGTCATGTGACCTAGGGAACCCAGTACGTTTTTTTCTTTTTTGAACTACTGGGAAAGAGTTTTACTCTTTATCAAAAGTTTAGTAAATGAGCAGGCTATCAACCTGGAGATACTGTGCCCGTCTATACCACAAGAGGGGGTCCTGCCAGAGAACGATGCAGCAGAGCCAGAGAAGGAGGAAGACGTGAGAGGGACATCATTTGGGTCACTAGATCCAACCATGCCTGAAGGCGACACCCAGGGCTTTCCAGAAATGGGAGCCAGTAAACTCCCTGTTTGGCTAAAGCCCATTGGGTTGTGTGTGTTACTCCTGCATCCCTGAAAGTGCTGAATAAAACAGATGTGGCAGTTAAAAATATGAACAAATTTAGGTGTATGTGTGTGGGAATCTTTTTAAAAGAACTTAGTAGGCAAAAGATGTGATATTTTATTTTTAAATTTTAATTATGAAACGTTTCAAATAAGCATGAAAGTACAGAAGATAATAGAACAGATCATCCATGCACCCACCTCTGAACAGATATTAACATTTTGTCATATTTGCTGCAAATGTCTTTACTGAAGCATCTGCGTGGTTTAAAATGCAAGAGAGGAAAGAGTATATGGCATCCTATCTGTCCCTATCCCGTCTTCCAGGCACCGTGTCCTTTTCCCTAGAGGCAACCAGGACTAACAGTTTTCAGCGTATGCTCTCAGAAACATTCAAATGCAGACACTGGGAATGCATTTGATCACAAACATTGACTTATCTTTGCCTATTCCCACAGAATATACATTGGAGATTGTTCATATCAGAAGGTATGAGGCTACCTCATTCCCCTTAAAAGCTGTGAAAATTTCCATGGAAGCAGACCTATTGATTTATGTTTAGATCGTGTTCAATATTTTGCTGTAGTGCAGGAAACTGCCACGGATGACCTTGTGCGTAGATCATTTCACACAGGTGGGACTCCATTTTAGCACACATTTCTAGGAGTAAGAAATCTAAGTCAAAGGTTTTGTATAATTGTAATTTTGATAGATTTGCCAAATGTTCAACATAGAGGTCGTATCAATTTGTGCTTCCACTGGTAATGTATGAAAGAATCTAATCCACAAATTCTGGTCAAGTTGCCAACGTGATCACTAAAAAAATGTCATTTCAAGGTTGTTTGAAGTTGTGTTTCATGTCGAGCAAAATTTTATACACTTAAGAGCCACTTGTCTTTCATTTTCTGTGAACTCCCTGTATTTTGTGCCCATTTTTCCACTGGACTTTTTTAAAAAAAACTGGCCAAAACTATCCATCAGTCTATCATCTCTCTCCCTCTATCACTTTTTTAAAATGGCCCTTTGTGGCATAAATAGCAAGTGTGTTCCACGTTTTCTCATTTGTCTTTTTACTTTTTGTAATGCTGATTTTTATCATGTAGAATTTTTAAAAATTTATTTTCAAACAATCAAATTTATCAGTCTATTTTAGGGTTTTGTGCCATTTTAGGAAGTTATTATGGGATGAATTGTATCCTCTTCAACTTCATATGATGAAGCCCTCACCCCAGGACCTCAGAATGTGACTGTATTTGGAGACAGGGTCTTCAAAGAGGTGATTAAGGTAAAATGGGGTGATGGGTTTTTATTCACTATGACTGATGTCCTCATAAGGGGAGGAGATTAGGACCCAGAAAGACCCAGAGGGAAGACCATGTGGAGACACAGAGAGAAGACAGCCATCTGCAAGCCAAGGAGAGAGGCCTGGGGCAGAACCTACCCTCATGGTCCTCAGAAGAAACCAACCCTGCTGACACCTTGATCTTGGACTTCCAGCTTCCAGAATGAAAGGAAAGAAATGCCTGCAGTGTAAGCCACCCAATCTGTGGTTCTGCTTTAGGGCAGCCTGAGCTGACTAATACAAAAGGATTTCTCACAATAGGATTTTTTAAAAAAGCAAAATGTCCCATGTATCTTCCAGACATGTAGGTTATTTTATTGCCAATTTTTGAACTGTATTTCTTCCCTTCCAAATCTTCTTCAGTGGATAAAGTCGGTCTCAGAGGGATGCTACTTTTTTTTCAAAGAAGGGCCAGGAGATGAGGTGCCAGCTCTCGCTGGGTAACTGAATTTCCCTGAGTGCACATCTGCTGGCCTATCTGTGCCACCTGCTCGGAGAGCACTGACCCCCGACAGAAGGCATGGGCAGCATCTACGTGAGCATGTAGTTTAGCCCAAGAGAAAATAAAGTGGGTTGGAGATCTGGTCATTCAGTTGCACATCATAAAAATATGTCCAGTAACGATCACCTCCTAGACATGGCAAAAGAACGCTTTTTCAAACTCTGTTCGGCAGCATGTCTGCAGCATCGCAGGACCATGGACCCTCCACCAGACGCCCTCCCTGCTGGCCGAGGAGCAGTGGATGCTTAGTGGCTTCTCACCAGGCCGTGCTCGCAGATCCCAGGGAGCGAGCACGTCAGAAAAACTCAGCTTGAAGAGACTTGTGTGGACAGCTCTGGCTCCTGCAGCACTGACTTTGTTTTCTAATCAAGCTCGTGGGCTGAATTTATTCACTTTGTCCTGCTCATAAACTCATCATGTAGCTTTTAAGCGGAGGGAAATGTCCCCATTCATTGTGAGTTGATACGGAAAGTGATAAAAGAGCCAATTTGTCCTTTTCCCCACTGGATATAGATTTGAGCTAACAAAAAGTTACCACTGAAGTAGCTGGTCGTACATCAAAGAGTTTAGATCTAATGGGCCTTTGAAGAGATAGTGTAAACACGTGGGAATAAAGTTCTAAGGGAGCAATGTTGCTTTAGAACGCCACGGGGCTTTTATGACTATCAGCAGTGTTTAAATTTTAAATAGTTCTTCAATAAGTTCTTTCAACTTCTCCCTTTCTCTCCTCTCCCCACAATTAGACCGTAAGTAGGACTAGTCGGGATTGGACAAACTGTGGTTATTGTGGTCGGTGTGCAGTGTTGCCAGAGGAGGGGATAAGAAGATGTATTTCACTTTCCCTGCCACACACTTGAGATCTGATGAACAGGACTCTTGTCTGTGCATCTGCAGCAAGATACCCCAGCACCCTTCTAAGACTCTGCTCATGGTGACAGATCAGTGGGGCACAATGGTGTTTTCTGGATTCGTTTCAAATCTCCTCTTAGGAGGTGCTATGGGGACAAAGGTCAGTAATTAACCTTGGACACTGGACAACTGATTTCACATGGCAAGACTTCTCTTTCTCTCTCTGGCTCACCACTGGGGAGCCAGAATCTGATGTAGTGCCTGGCACATAGTAGGACTCAACAGATATTTATTTGATGAATAAAGGAACATTTTTTAAATGGAAGATTAAATAAAGGCCAACCCTCAAACTGAGGACAGCTAGAAAAAGCATACAACACATTAAAAATTCTCCAAGAAGACGGCAGAAAGCTAACAAGGTAGTGAAGAGTTAGTGGGATAAGATAAAGGAAATTCAGCTAAAATTAAGAGCTGCTTTTCGTCTACGATCACTGAAGTGAACTAGAAACCAACAGGCCATTACAGCCTCTCCAGGTCTAATTGTCTCAGTCATTTGAAATTAGATTGAGGTGATCCCAAACATAAATTGAATCAAATAGGACCTGAGTCATTTACAAACAATTGTAAATGTACAATGATTGGCACACTGTATAAAATAACCAAGCACGTTGAGATGGCGAGGCAACATGTACAAGAAGCAGTAGAAGATACAGGTAATAGAAACAGATTAACAGGGGATCCAGAAATGAGAGTTGTTGGACTTGCCAAAAACTATGATTATCATGTTCAAGGAGGTAGAAGCCATTGAGAATTTCTACAAAGAATCGGCAAACTATTAAAAGAAGAATCATTTGGAAATTACAGAAAAATGCATAAAAATTTTAGAACAAGTCAATGAATTTAACATAGGTTGGATGCAGAAAGAATAGTGAAGTAAGAGATAGATCAGATGTCAATGTCAATAGTTAATCATCAACTGACAAATTATGGGACAAACAGAATAGGGTGGAAGAGACACTGAGGATGCTGAGAGGAGGACTAGCACATGTGTAGCTGGAACCCAGAAGAGTGGAGAGAGAAAACTGGGCCGAAGTAACATTACATTGGTGGGAACTTTCCAAAGCTAATAAAGCACAAAACTGACAGATCTAAGAAGCTTTACTAACCCAAATGTAGTAAATTTTTCAAAATTACACACTAAGGTACTCTATAGTATAACTTCTGAAAACTAAAAGTGAAGGGAATTTTTAAATTCTTAAAGTCAGAAAAAAAGAGGCAAGTTTCCTTCAAAAAAACCCAAGTTAACTGAAACTGACAACTCTCAACAGTAGAAACAGAAGTCAGAAGACAGTGAGATAAAAAGTGTTAAAGAACTAACAGAAAATAACTTCCAGGCTAGAATTCTATACCCAGCAAAATAATAACCTGTAGTGATACTGATGCAATAAAGGCATCTTCAAGCTAACGTAAACTGTGCGATCCCATCGTCACCAAGCCAGCACTAAGGGAAGTTCTGAAGTTGTTCATCAAGTAGAAGAAGCCAGACTCAAAAGAGTATGAACTATGCTACGCTTGTATCTAATATTTTAAAAACGAAACTGTAATAGATACAGTTGTATATTTGTGTGCTTAAACTATAAAGAAAAGGAAGAAAGGGATTCTCATAAAAGATGGGAAAGCCAATTACTTCCTGCGAGTGGGGAGAAAGCGATTTGGTGGGGCAGGAAGGGGCTTCTGCAGTGAAGCAATATTCCATTCTTTGGTCTGGATAGTGGTGTCCTGGGTGTGCATATTGTGACCAATCATTAAGATGTATATTTTAAAATTTTACTCTTTTCTGTATGTGTCATATTCATAATAGCAAAAATGTTTTAAAAATGAAAGAGATGGAAAAACAACCTAGTATTTGACTTAAATATCCTTTTAGGCAAATAGCTCCATCAAGAACAGGTCTTAGACAAGACCAAGTAAGTCAAGTGTGCATCACAAGAAAGCAGAGCAGAACACAAATATCTTAGGTCAGTTTCCATCATGTTTCCAGGACAAATTCAGGTTGTGGAATGTGCTGGAAGATGCTGATATGGAATCCTATTAGATCCTCTTGTAATGAGAGAGGGAGAGAGAGAGAGACTTTAGATTTATTTGAAAAGCAATATATTTCTGTTTAAAAAAATTAAAAAGGAAATACAGTTTATCAAATGAAAGGGATAAACACTTGTAATCCCACCATTTAGATAGGCACCTAACGACACGGTATATATTTATATCTCTATATTATGTCACGATATTTTATCTATGTCAATATAATGCAAGGCATATAAGAGGTGTTCAGTAAATGCTATTATCCTCCTTACGTTCATCATAGGAAATCACTTTTATTATTCAGTTCGAAACATGTGGTTCTGACCCAGTGCTATAACATAAAGGAAGAACAAGTTCTCTTTCTGTATTCTAAAACTTTGACATTATGGAATTGAATAGCTGCTGCTATTACAGCAGTGCTGTTTTGGTGAGGCACGCAATTATCATCATCTAACATCACTGAGCACCCACTGAGGAACAGACGTTGCACCAGATACAGTATGAACCATATTTAAAAGAAAGAGGCAATCACCGCAGCCTGCAGAAAAGGCACTATGACATAAAAAGGTAACTCGACTTTCCTTGGGAGATATTTAATTACATGTGGACATATTTGCATGTTTTCTTTGTGACGTACTTATTGAAGAGCAAGGAGAGATATATTAAAGTATCACAGGCTGGAGGGAAAGTAAGAAATCTATTTGTTTCCAGTTTAGGGAACAATACAAAGGAGCAAATACTATTCGCTATTCTTTACCTACCCACCTCTCTCTGGGTCATCTCCTGTAATCTTACAACAATGATAGAAACCTCAATTTTGTTGGTTCCCACATTTATATCTTGCGAGATAGCAGTTTTTTTTTTTTAACTACTAACACTTCTTTCTAACCAGCCACTGGTCACATCTGTCTGGGTGTCGCACAGGAACTTCAGAAGCCTCCGGGAAAACCCAAACTCATCATCCACCCTCCCCCTCCAAAACGTTTCTCTTCTAATTTCCTACCTGGGATTGCAACATCACCAGTCTTTTTAGCTTGAGTCCTCTGAGAAAACTTTGACAATCCCTTTTCTCAGCCCACATCTTATGAATCATCAAGCCTTGTAGTTTATGACCCTGAAGTATGTTGATTCCATGTCACCTCCCCACTTCTTTACCCATTGACTCAGCCTCTTCCACCCTGGCTATTGTAAGAGCCTCCTAAATGGTCTCATGTTCATTTAGTCTTTCCTCTGCAATGGCCACGGCATTATTCTTTTAGACTCACTGATCGTATCATGTCATATCCAAGATCAAAGACCTTTATGATCCCCCAGTGCCTCCAGGACAATGTCAAATTCCCTAAGCAAGACAGCCAAGCCATCTCCTTACCTGCCCCAGTCCAGACTAAACACCAGCTGCTCCCTTGTTTGTTGCAAGTTTCTGTAACCAGGGGTCCTTATAACCCCCTTTCATACTGTTTAATTTCATGTCTCCCTGTCTTTATTTATAGTGTCCCCATTTGCCTGAAATATACCCCTTTTTCATTTCAGTTATAGCAAACTTCTGTCTGTTCTCTAAGCTCTAACCCACATTTGATCCATGGTTTCCAACCGTTCCTGCAAAATTTATCATGTCTTCCTGTTACAGTCCTGAGTAGAACCTAGTCTGTTTAGTCACCCTCATTTCTCATTCTCCCTGCACAGAGCTCATTCATCCTTTCAATAAGTCATTGAGTATTGATTGATTGTGTTTGCTACGGCAGGCACTGTTCCAGGCACTAGGGGCACAAACTAAAAGATCAGTTGAGTCTGATCCCTTTGGAGCTTACGTCCTATTGGTGGGAAGCAGAACGGAAATAAATACACAAGATCATTTCAGAAAGTTGTTGTTTGGAAGAAAGTAAAACAAAGTAGTGGGATAGAAATGACTAGATGGGGTCTATTTAGATGGTGTTGCTTGGGACGTCCTCTCTAATGAGATGACATGTGATAGCATGCCTGAATTATGAGAGGTAACCAGGCATGTGAAGAAGCAATAAAGTTTGCTCCAGGGAAAGGAAGAGAATTTGAAAACACCTGAGTTAAGAGTTACTTAATGGTGTTGTTTACAGGAATTCTTTCTAGAAGACCAGTTCACCTGGGGTATGAATAGCAAAGACACCAGGGCTGTATCACATAGTCTTTACGTTATAACTCTTTTTATAAAAGTCCTACTGGCTGCCCTAAGGGCTACAATATGCACCTTTGATTAATTAGTCTACCTTCTAATGATATTGAATTGCTTCACACATTATGTAAGAAACTTACAACTACATAATATTTGTTATACATTTTACTTGTACGTGTGCTATAAACCCATGATAAATTGATACTCTTTTTATTTTTGGTAGTCAATTATCTTTTAAAGTGATTAAAAATAGTCTTTCATATTTACTTTCATTTTAACGATTTCTGGAGTTCTTCATTCCTTTCCATAAAGCCAAGTATCTGTGCCATATTCCTTTCATCTGAAGAACTTCCTGTAACACATATTTTACTGCAAGATAGCTGGTAATAAATTTTCTAAGTTCTGTTTGTTCATTTGGAAGAAAACGGGTTTTTTTCTTTCATTACAAAAAGATATCTATAATTGGTATAGAATTCTGGGTTGACAGTTTTTTCCAACTCTTTAAAGCTTTCATTCTATTATTTTCCGGCTTGCATAGTTTCTTAAGAGAAGTCGTCTGAATTCTTTTTTTTTTTTTCCTCTCTATATAATGTGCTTTTTTTCTTTGGATTCCTTCAAGATTTTCTTTGTTTCTTTGGTTTTTCAACAGTTTGAGTATGATGTGCCCAGGGCTTCCTTTTTTGTGATTTTTTTTTTTTATGGTTGGCATTCTCTGAGCTTCTTGAATCTGTAGTTTTATGTATTTCATTACGTTTTTGAAAATCACAGGCATTATCTCTTCAAGTACTTCTTTGATCTTGCCCCTCAGCTCTGAGGTGTTCTGTACTTTTCTTTTCCTACTCTTTTTTCTCTTTGTGTTTCAGTTTAGGCAGTTTCTCTTGATCTGTCTTCAAATTTACTCATTTTCCCCTTCATGTGTTTTGAGTCTACTGATAAATTTATCTGAGAAACTCTTCATCTCTTTTACCATGATTTTTATTTACATTTATATCCTCCCTGCTGAAATTACCCATCTGTCCCTGCACACTGTCCTCTTTTTCCTTTAAAGCCTTTGACTTATCAGTCATGGTTATTTTAAGTCGACTTTATGATATTTACAACATCTGAGTCATTCCTGAGCCTATTTCAGTTGATTATTTTGTCTCTTGGCAGTCTTTTTATCTCATAACTTTTGGTTTATACTCATGTTTGGACAGAGCAAGACCCTTCTCCTGCTGGGCTGTTCATGTTGAGGCACTGAACCAGTCCAGCCAGGAGTTGAGCTTGTCTGGGGCTTTGTTATTACTATGGTTACTGGCTTCACATTCTTTGAGCATTACCTTGTGCTTCAGGTGGGGACTGGTTTGCCAGAGGGCTATTCTTAGTGCTACTGCTCTACCTGCAACTTTAGGACCTCCCCTGGGTACCTGTGCCTTGGAAACTGTCCCCTCCATTAATTTCCCCCTGCCCCGTCTTGCATTGCTGTTGCTTATTCCTCTGTGCTTGCTAGCCTGGGGGTGGAGGGTATTGCTTTGCTGTTCTGATTCAGCAAGTCTTAGAAAGGCAGAAACCTGGGTTTGGAGGTTGGGACTTTCTCAGAGACCCTGCCCCTCTCTTAGGATCAGGAGACCTGTTATGTATGGTCTGCGCCTGGGATGGATGCCTGAGGCTTCCCCATGGACAAAGTCTTCTTTTTCTTCCTTCTAGCCAAAAGTCTACATCCGTACTCAAGAGGCACCAGGGTCTGCTACCCTTCCCCCAATATCTTAAGATCTTTATTCTTTAGGGGAGGAGAGTTCAGACAGGACTTTGTGCCATCCCATGGTGTCGACTTCACCTCTACAGACCTGCACCACTGAGGAAGGATCCCACCCTCAACTTTCTCCTGAGTTCCTGGTGGAGGTCAGTGGAAAAGAGTCTGCTGGTGGGAGTATGCAGCCACTGGGGGCTCTGAACCCTTAGACTCTTCCACACTCAGTCTTTAGCAATTCACTAAACGTTTTGGACTCAGTTCTACGTGCCTGCTTGCGTGGCAACCCCTCTGACTCCTTGTAAGCCAGAGTTCGTGTTCCACCTCCCCTGGATTTGCCTTTTCATCCCCTGGAATTCAGGCCAGTTGGTGCCCTGCAATCTCAGTTCTCTGAGGGGTTTAAGAAGAATTATGACTTTGTAGACAGTGTGCAAACAAATGGGTATGGCTGTGTTCCAATAAAACTTTATTCACAAAAATGTTAGGCCAGATCTGGTCCACAGGCTGTAGTTTTCAGGTCCCTGCTCTGTAGGATTACTGCCCACCTCCTTTAGGTTCTATCTCAGAGACCCCATATTTGTCTTTATGTATCTTGTGGCTTCTGTTTTAGCCCAGACGTTCCAAATAGCCATCTGAAATTTTGTGAAAATGAGTTCAGATGGACAGAAACCTAATTTCACTATTAAAATGCAGTTTGTTGAGTTCTGACTACGTGCCAGGTCCTGAGTGGCCCGGTTTGTGTGCATTCTCTCACTTGATCTCCTGGGAACCTTGCATGTGAGCATCATTCATCATATTTGGCAGTGAAAACCGGTCTCTGGGTTACTGTGGTTAGTCATGGTGCTTACAGGGAGTGGGCTATGGATGGCACAGCAGTTCCCTTACATTTCTGTCCCCCACAGCTTGCTTGTTCCTCAGCTCATGCTAAATGAGTCTTTCCCAAATCCAATGGAGGTGGACATTTATGTGTTGACATAAATGACACAGTGCTCTGTCATTCAAAACTGATCCACTTCTGGACCTGCCAACCCTGGGGCCAGTGACTTTCCACCCCTGCTACTCCGTTAGACTAGGGACCACTCAGCAGAGTCTACTCCTGGAAAGGAAAGCACAGCATTCTGTGAGGACCTTGGCCTGAGGAGTCCATCCAAGGACAGGCTCTTATATCTATACAGAAGATAATGAAGTGGAACACACCTGCCCAAGCAGCTTTGGGGTTAAGCCAAATAGTTACTAGATCTCCTGTTGATCCAGTTGCCAATGCTAGAGCTGATTGTATCATGTAGATAAGAAATTAGAAAAATAGCCTTATTTGTCTCTGAAAGGAGATGCACAAGCTAATTCGAAAACTGTCATCAAATTTCTGAATAGTGTCATGTGGAAATGAGTGCATTTGTTCCATGTAATTGCTGGATTGAAGAAGCGTGCAAGTGAGGAGAAGTTACCATAGTCACCTTTCATCATCATTCATTTCAAGTTAATAGAGCGAATTGAGCATTAGCTGGCTGCGTGGTGAAGTTACCGGTTGCCAATATTCTAGGAAATTCAGGTTGACTACTTGTATTAGTCAGGGTTCTCTAGAGGGACAGAACCAATAGGAGATAGATAGATAGATAGAGAGACAGACAGACAGACAGACAGGAGAGGTAGATATGAGGATATGTATTTTTATAAGAATGGCTCACATAATTATGGAGGCTGAGAAGTCCCACAGTTTGCCATCTGCAAGCTGGAGAACCAGAAAGGCTGATGGTGTAATTCAGTACAAGTCCAAAGGCCCATGAGTTAGGTTGGGGGGTGGGGGGGAGAGGCAGGCAATGGTGTAAGTATTGGTCCAAGTCCCAAAGTCCGAGAACCAGGGGTTCTGATGCTCAAGGGAAGGAGAAGTGGGTATCTCAGCTCAAGCCAAGAGAGCAAATTTGTCCTTTGCCTTTTTGTTCTATTCAGGCCCTCAAAGGATTGGATGGTGCCCACCTGCACTGGTGAGCGCCATCTTCTTTTACTGGTCTACTGATTCAGATGCTCATCTCCTCTGGAGACACCCTCACAGACATACCCAGAATTAGTGTTTTACCAGCTCCCTGGTCATCCCTCCGCCCAGTCAAGTTGACACATAAAATTAACCATCCCACTGCCCATCCAGGACATTCTAGGCAACACTGTAGTGATGTGCGGAGAGCAGGTCTAGGCTCCTTTAAGTTGCCTTCCTGATACAAGGCTGTAGTATGCTGTTAGGACTGGGATTTCATGCAGACAAACAGCCCCCACTCAGAAGCGCCAGTTGAGGAGGACAGCTGGCAGAAGGGCCACCTGCCCAATCCACAGCTGCCCAGACCTTCCTGCCCCTGGTACCTGCCTCCCTCCAGTGACCTCCGGAATTCTTATTTACATCTACACAGTGTTCCTTATTGTTTTGTACGAAGCGCGGAGTGTCCCAAGAGACAGCTGGGACAAGCTGTCCCACCTGTACAAACAACATGTTTGCTGTCCAAGTCCACTGTGGCACTGTCCTGGCCCTGGTTGGATGCATCATGTTTGAAGACATTGGGTTTGTAAACACGGAACCATCCACACGGTGAGGCGGGAGTCCGAGTAATTAGCAACGATCAAAGTTGCCTTGTCTAGAAACTGGAAGAGGAACTGCAGGAAAGCCTCTAGCTCATGAAAGGTTTGGTTTGCTGACCAGATGCTGGTTGGGAAAGGAGCCTTGCGAGAGGAGACAGTCTGGCTCAGGGTGGATGGAAGGGCAAGAGCTCGTGGTTCACTTTTGTGCCTCCAAGAGCAATATTATCCCATCAGCGCTGCTCAGAAGGACAGCAGGAGTTGGGCAGAGAAAATGGCTTTCCACTGACTGGAGCTATTGAGAAATCAATTTCTGTGCTATACATAGGCCCCTGGGGATTTTGTTCCAGCCTCCCAACCCAGCCAGTCTTTACAAGGGCTTCTCCCACCACTGGAGGAGCAGCAAAACCTTAACCTGCTTTTGGACCCTACTTGGAAGGCAGGCTGACAAACAGCTCTGTTGAATAAAGAGTGCTCCACAGGGTAAGGGTGTATGTCTGGGAACCCTGGAAGCCACTCTTACCTCTTCTAAATTAGATCTGTGGGATCACGAGCTTTCTGCTGGGTTGGAATTGGTCCTTAAGCAGCTCTGAAAACATGCCTCCTTCTCTTTCTGTCCTAAATTGTAAACAGGATTTGAAAAGGCATATTAACCAGAAGAGTAAAAACATTCTCAAACAGCTGTGATGTGAGGGATGAATTCACAAAATTTTGAGGGCCATTGAAGAAATATTTATTACATATGGACCTGTGTTGCCCTTGGGATTTTCTGAAACAGTTTTCATTTCAAACGTTCTGTCTCATTGACCATGTAAGTAAACTTATACATACAAGGGCGTATTTCCTGATGCTGATTTCTGGAATACAGTCCCTGCCAGTTTAAGGGATATGGAGACTTGAATCCAGGTTCTTGTCCTCAAAAGTGTCCTGTCTGGTTGGAGAAGTGCATGTCAGACATCAGTATGAGGGGCCTTTATCAGGGCCATGGGAGTGACACAGGAAACAGACCGCAGGCAGAGCCCTCGCCTGCTCGTTTCTGATGCTTGGTCTGCGCTGGGGCGCGTCTCATCTCAGGGGGCAAGAGCACACAGCTTAGCTTGTGGCAGTTCACTGAAGGCCAGTTTGGGCTTTGCCCACAGAACATCACAAGTGTGGACCAGCTTAGATTCCTCTTGTTTTACTGGTGCCATATTGGCATGTTACCCTCTTCTTTTATACTCTGTGGCCGAGCAAGGTGGGAGTTTGTCCCAAACATTGCAGCTGGAAGGCTTATTTGCTCCCTGGAGAACGGTCGTAAAATAAACCCTCATCTCCTGTCGCCAGCCAGTCTAATTCGGGTAGCATGGCTGCCACCTCCACTTGGGGATGACATACACGTTAATCCCTTTATCCACTTTCACCGAGGGCTGTGTTCACGCTCGAAGTACATGTCCCTACACTATTGCTTGTTGCTTGATAAGGGCCGTGCCATTTTATTCTGCTGCTCAAGAGGGCTGTCTAAAGCCATTTCCTCTGGGGTGGAGTCGCCCACTCCCAGATGTACAACAATGTAGGTCCCTCCAAGTTGTTTCCTCTCCATCTTCAACTGTTTATCGTTTTGCTGCACCTTGATGTTAATCACTGAAATGCACAAACCAGCCTTGATGCCTCAGCTGCACAGAGCAGCCAGTCCTCCTTCACCCACATAAATGACAACAATCAAGGAATAACTTGGATTTCTCAACGTCCTGGGACCACAACTTTTCCTATAATTTCAGACCGATTTCATTCACCGTTGGTGAAGTGATCTTCCCTGTCGACAACTCAAACTTCTTCTACTTGAACCTCTGTGACTATGGAGAACATTGCCCAGAATTACAAGTTCCTGGAGAGCAAAGGCACCTTCTAAATAAAAACGATCATGGCTTCCACTTACTGTACAGATGCCAGTAACTGCCCTGTACCTTCGTTTCCTCTTGCAGGCTTCATTGTAGCCTGATGAGGTGGGTTTATTATTACACTCAACCCGAAGATCAGAGAACTGAACCTTGAGGGGGTTAAATCATACACCTTGTCACTCTCAGTTAGTAAGAGACAGAGCTGGGATCAAAGCCCAGGACTATCTGACTTACACCCCGTCCTTTTTATCACAATACAAAATAGTGTCCCATAAGTTTCCCCAGGATAACCTCAGGCCTGATGCTCAAATACTCCTTACAATATTCCTGTCAAAGGGTCATCATGCCTCTACTGGAACAATTGTAATGGTGGGAAATTCATTATTTCCTGAAGCTCTCATCGCTTCATGAGTAAAGTTTTCATCACTCTCCCATTGTGTTTCTTGGACCGCTACAGATTCTTTGGGATATTAATATAGGTTCCTATAAAAACATCTATTAATGACTCAAATATATTTGAACAATACCAAATTAAACAAAGTTAGATGAATATCCCATGCAGGACTTCTCAGAGCCTTTAACATGCCAATGTGGGTTGTGAATCTTCAAGAAGGAGATATATGTTCAGAATTTACCAAGAGTGTTTCACTTGGACTGTTTGTTTCTGAGGCAACTTATAGAACTTGAGGAGGTTACGCTTTGAAAAATTGCTGCTGCAGAAAAACAAAATACGTAGTAGTTGGTTTTCATTATTAATAGTAGTAGGTTTCTGTAAATTCCCTGCAAACACTGAAGTAGTGAATACCGAACTGTTGCTACTAGGGGATTACATATAGATAGAATATTCTACCTCTCTATGTTATATTATCATCTTAAATCTTAAAAACAATTCGTCCTGGTACATTCTGTTTTCTTTATTTGTAAAAGAGGAACAAATTTCAGAAGTCTCAAGTGACTTGCCTGAGGCTGCCCCACTAACAGGTGCCAGAATTGAGATTCAAATCCCGACCAGCTGGTCCCAGAGCTGGAGCCTCCTGAACTTGTCCGCACCACCCCTTCTGGTCTCCATCCTCTGGTCGGCTCTCTGAGGGTCTCCTTTTGCTGCATCTCAGCTATGAACATGCCCTCTGATGACTCACATTTTTCACTGCCCTGCACGTGTGTGCAGATGACTGTCGAGATGCTGTGAGTGTTGATTTGGGGGATTACAAATGAAATGTAATGAGTAAGCAAACTCACCAATAGAGAATGCATGAATAATGAGCATCAACGGTAACTCACTGCCCTGTCTTCAAGCAGCTTCATTATTGGGCAAAACACTATGTATGCACACATACCCATCTCCAACTGAATTTGCTCCAGTCACGAGAGAAAAAGTATCACATGAAGAAACTGGTCCCATTTAGTTCAGTGAGAAATATTTTGTGTTAAGGCCTCCAAAAGTCACACTCATTTTTCACATAGATTTTTTTAAGTATGTAAAAGAAACGCATAGTATGACTAAAGAAAACATTGGAGTGCATATCTTATTAAAACAGCAATTATTTATGAAAAGCAATTATAATTACTTGGTTTGGTGAAAATAAAAGTTTATGCAACCCAAAATTATTTGGAGGAAAATTACTGGATTCCTCGTCTCTCTCTTCCTCGCCTCTTGAAAAGTTGACTGTGAGTCTTCTGACTGTGGAGGTCCATTGAAGTCTTGCTGTTTGGGGTCCCCTCTCACTGGCCCCCACAAGGGCAAGGACCACCTGCGGAATTCTGCTGTGGCCTGGCCTTGCCTTCTCACACGCCCTTCTCTCAAAGCGGTGACTTGATCCACACACTTGCTATTTTCCAGGAATGTCTGGGGAGTGAAGAGGAAAAGAGAAAGGTGAATCTACGTCCCTGTGAAAGAAAGGGAGAAGGAAAGAAGTGAAGTTGGACGCTCCTCTGATGACTTTGCCTGGCACCTAAGTGGGACACCACCTAGGAGTGGCTCTCCAGCGTGGTGATGGTTTAGAGAGGGCTTGGCTCGGGGGATTAATTGTGCTAGAGTGCTATGGATTTGGGCTAGACTACCTGAAATGCTTCCTTAGGGCAGGACTCTTCAAACCCAGATTGAGAAGGAAGTGCCCTACGGGCTACTCAACGTGTGGTCCGAGGACCACAGTGTCAGCATCGCCTGCCAGCTTGTGAGAAACACACAGTCCCAGGCTGCACCCAGGCTGCTGGCTTGGATTCCATGTTGTACCAAGGTCCCCATGTGATTTTGTGGAACAGTAAGGACCAGGAAGCATCTGCTGGGGGTGATGCTGAGAGCAAAACTCTCTGCCTCCCAGGTGGGCTGTTCAGTGCACATTGGAGATCAGAGTGACTTCTTCTGCATCAATACAAAGAGCCAGTTGTTGATAGCAAAAATCAACATTAATTCTTCTAAGGTGGTATTATAGGAAAAAACTGTATTAATGAAGCTGTTCCTTTATCAAGGGACATCCATAAATGTTGGCACACAGGCACCCCGTCTCCTTTCCTCCTGGGGTGTCCACTGCTGGTGGTGCACGTGGGCTCACTCTCAAACACCACTGCACAGAAGAGCCTTGAAAAATGAAGATGTCTGGGCCCTACACAAGAGCAACACAGTTGGAATCTCCTAGAGTGGGGCCCAAGCACTGGTGTGTTTTTAAAATTCCTCCAAGTGATGCCAAGGTACACACAGAACTGAGAACCCCTGGTCAGGATTTGGATTCAGGAGAAAGAGGCTGACTTTCCTAAAACCCTCAAATGGACCAAGGTCTTTTACAATTGTGTGGTTTTCATCAGAGTCCTGGATGTGATCGGCAGTTAGATAACACCTGAGCCTTTAGAAGTCTCTCTCCTTTATACATATGTAAATATACACACATATATATATATATATAAAACAATCTCAATCTCCACCCCAGCCCTTAACCTTTTTTCAATTTAAGGACACAAGTACAATTATAGAAATTACCTGAACTGGGCCACCCCAGAATTACAATATTCATGAAAGATTGGCTGACTGATTCCATTAAAGCATTTTTTAGAACTCCGTTAGGCATGCTTAATTTTAAAACACATGCATATTTAATTTTCACTGGGAATGTATTTATTAAAATAATAATAAGCAACAGCCTCTGAGGACAGAGAAAATAAGACAGATGGGCAGGGGAACATCAAAACTATCAGAAGGGAACCCCCTGTTGTGTCTTTATAACCCCCAATCATGTGTTCTCCACCAAAATATGGAGGAGACCCTATATCCTCACCGGGAATTTATCAACATCCCAGAGGCAGATGTAGCATATCTAGGACTAGGTGTCCTCCCAACATACCAGCAACAGCAGTAAACTTCTATAAAATACCAGTGGGAACCCAAGCATGGGGTAATACTGAGTCTGTTGGCATCTGGACAGTGTGTATATATGTATGAAATGAGTGACAGCAATGGTATAAGAGACAGAAGGAAGGAATTAGTATTATTTTGTTATGATAATGTACTCACACTACCTGTGAAGTGGTGTAGTGTTATTTGAAAATGAAATCACATAAACTGTTCATTGAAAACCACAAAAGGCAGAAAAAGAGTGGAAGACAAAAATAGGAACAAACAACCAGGGCAACAAATAGAAAACAGTAATGAGCATGGTAGACATTAATCTAACTATATCACAAGTCACTTTGAATTGGTGGTCTAAATGCACCAATTCAAAGACAGAGATTGTCAGAGTGGATCAAAAAACACAACCCAACTCTATGTTGTCTACAAGAAACTCACTTTAAATATAAAGACACATGTAGGTTAAAAATTAAGGGTTGGAGAAAAAAATACCATGCCAACACTAATCAGAAGAAAGCAGGAGTAGCTACATTAATATCAGACAGAGAAGACTTCAGAGCAGGGAGAGTTATCAGGGATAAAGAGGGGCTTTACATAATGGTAAAGGGATCAATTCTTACAGGAGACATAGCCATCCTTAACATGTATGTACCTAACAACAGAGCATCAAACTACCTGAAGCAAAAACTGGTAGAACTGCAAGGAGAAACAGATGAATCCACTGTTATAATTGGAGACCTCAACACCCTTCTGTTGCAAATGGACAGATCTAGCAGGCAGAAAATCAGTGTGGACATAGCTGAACTCAACAGCACCATCAGTCAACTGGATGTAACTGACATCTATAGACAACTTCATCCAACAAGAGCAGATTACACATTCTTCTCAAGCTCACCAAGGCAGACCACATGCTGGGCCATGAAACACACCTTAACAAATCTAAAAGAATAGAAATCATACTATGTCTGCTCTCAGACCACAATGAAATTAAACTAGAAATCAGTAACAGAAAGATAATGGACAAAAAAGATCGCCAAATATGTGGAGAAAAAACAACATACTTCTAAAAACCACATGGGCCAAAGGAAAAAAAATCTGAAAGGAAATTTTAAAATATTTTGAACTAAATGAAAATGGAAACACAACTTATTAAAAAGTTTGGGATACAGTAAAGGCAGTGCTTAGAGGGAAATTTATAGCATTAAATGCATATATTAGAAAAGAAAAAAGATCTAAAATCAACAATCTAAGTTTCCACCTTAGCAAACTAGAAAAGAAGAGCAGATTAAATCCAAAGTAAGCAGAAAAAGAATAAAAAGAATTTAGAGCAGAAATCAATAAAACTGAAAAAGGAAATTAATAGAGAAAACCAACAAAGCCAAAAGCTGGTTCTTGGAGGAGCTCAGTAAAATTGATAAGCCTCTAGCCAGGCTAACTAAGCAAAAAGGAGATAAAGAGGGTGGGTTGTTAATTCAGAAACTGCATAGAGCAAGTCATCTGTACCAGGCACTGTGCCAGAATGCCCTTGTGCGTAGAACAGACGTCACCCCTGCTCTGCCAGACTGTACATTTCAGTTGGGGGGGGCATAGATAATTTGAGTAACTATCTAAATGAGATCATTTCAGGTCAGTTAAGTATATTAAGGGCAGTAAGTCAGGGTGTTATAGAGAATGACAGGGCAAGTGGGGAGCTTCTTTAACTGGAGGGGTCAAGGAGGGCTTCTCAGAGGAGGTGATATTTGAGCAGAGCCTGAGTGAGCAGGAGGCACCTGGGCAAAACATGGAAGCAGAGTCACAGTTACTGGCAGCAGGGGAGTCTAGAAGCCTGGGCAGGGGCACGTTTAGGGTGTCTGAGACCTGGCATGGCCAGAGGGTGGTAGGCAGGACAGGGGTGGACAGAAGCCCAGTCAGGCCGGCGTGGTGGGTGGGCCATGCTGAGGAGGCTGGGTTTTGTTCCCAGTGCTAAGTGGAGCCGTTGGAGGGTTTTAAACAGGGGGGTGATGTTTTAAAGGGTCTCCCTGGAAACACCCTAAGGATGGGATGGTAGAACAAGTAGGAGTCAGGGAGACCCGTAAGAGGCTCTCAGCACCGTCCCGGAAGCGGTGACGTCAGCCCTGATCAGGACGGCAACGTGGAGCTGCGACACGTGGACAGACGTGGGGGAACCTGGTGGTGGAGCCACCAGGATGCGCCGATGGCTTGGATGTGGGCAGTGAGTGAAGGAGAGGGGCCGAGGAGATGCCTAGGCTCTTGGCCCGAGCGAGGGTGGGCGGTGGCATCTTCTACTGCACTAGGGGGGGTGCTGGGTGACTTTGCACATGGGCTGCTCCAGGAGGGAAGGGTCAGTAGAAGGTGACCCAGGAGCTCCTCCAGGTGAAACAGGACCGGGAGGTGGGAACGGGGCTGGTTGGGTCATTTAAAAGAACTAGATGCGGGCTGTCAACAATCCCGTATTTGACCCCGACTGCTGACACGTTCTGTATGTTAAAGCATCATTTTAATCCTGCCTCGCTGCTTGAGGGGCTCAGATCTCTTTGGGCATCTTTTCTGGACATGAGTCAGCTTTCTCCCCTGATGAGAACCAGTGGTCCGGCCCTCCCAGGCTTGGTCCAGCATCCTCCCTCCCCTCCATCAGGCCGCAGATCTGGGAACAAGGCCCACAGGATGTGCTTTGGACCCGTGAAACCTAACCTGCTCTGGGAACAGAAGTGGGGCTCAGACCCGAAGGGCGCACATCTAGACCTCTCTGAAAGGCTCGCAGAGCTCAATTCAGAGGCACGTCTGCACCCCCGGTCAGTGCGTCTGTTGACAGAGGCAAAGATATTTCAGACACAAGCAAATGATATGCCCTCAAAGTAGCTGAAGAACAAAAGGTGGGTTTATTGGAATACAGGCTGGTGTCACTGAAGCCATGGGCTGGACATGCAGTGGGTGAGGGGTGGGGTGGAGCTGGACGTGGAGGGCTTTGCTGCCAGGTGGCCTCCTCTGGGCCACAGGATCTGCACCAGCTTTGCTCCACGCCTCTGCCTCTGTCTCCTGGCATCCGTGTAACTTCTCTCTCTCTGATGCCCTGTCTGGGCTCGTGTGTGGGTGTGCATGTCGCCCACGTCTCTGCGTGCGCTTGGGCGTCTCTCCCCGTTCTCTGTCCCTGTGCGCCTCTCCGTCCGTCTCCCCCACTCGCCACGACCGTGTTCTCCCACGTGGCTGATGATGGCCAGGCCGACATGCACCCTCCCTTCCCGGCTAAGCGTCTGCAGTGGCCAGTTCCAACCTGATTGGATGAGCAAGGATCTGTTCTCCGCCCTGCTCCCATCAGCAATTCCCAGTGGGAGGGGTGATGCCATCCTGACTTGACTCCAGGCCAACCCTGTGTCTGGAACGGGGTGGGGTTCCTCGTTGATGGGAGGGCTGTGGGCTGGGCAGAATCTCCACTGAAAGGTCCTGCTGGGATGGTACCACAGGACGCAGAGTGACCATCGTGGATGCATGAAGCCCTGTGTTTGGTCTCGGTCACATGGTTCTCTCTGAGCTGCTCTGCTTGGCTGTTTTGCCCAGCACCTGTGCCAAAGGAGATTTCCCCAAAGGGAAAATGACAGTGGTGGCAGGTGCATTGCAATCCTTCCCACTTGCAGACTCTCAGACACGTTCTTTCTCCTGGTCTCAAACCACAGGGGACAAAGAGAAAGAAAACAGACAACCTCACTAGAAGCAGCTGCATCGTGAGTCTGCAGGGCACCCATCACGGCATCTTTAGGCACCGGCGGGGAGGGGGGTTTGCTCCGTTAGGACCCACGCCCACTCCCACGCGCCTCCTCACTGCCTTCTCCACCCGACACCCAGGGGCTGGGCTGCAGTTGTTTCTCGGGGCTGGTGCTTATTTGCTTGAGCAGATGGCTGGTTAGCGTAAGTGGAACAAAATATTTTTAAAATAATATTTAACAGACGGGAAGAAGGAGGCCTCACCGCAAACACCCATCGTTATCACTTGAATTCCATGAATCCTCCCTTAGCTTAAAGGCTGCCCCCCACTCTCTCTTGTGATGAGTGTGGGGTTCCGTGTGTTTTGCTAAATTGGAAGAGAGGAAAACCTTGGGAGCATCTTTCGAACTATGACTCGTGCCACCTTGGTCCCCTGCCCCATGCATCTCCAACACGCACTGTTTCTCCAGAGCCCCCTTCCTCATACACACTGCGCCCCCCCGGCCCTTTTCCTTTTTTTTTTACATTTTTTTCTCATTCTACACTTTGGGCCATTTCCACCTTTGCCTTTTGATTCTGTTTTTGAGCCTCATTCTGTAGCTACTTAATTCCTTTGTGTAAGGAATTGTGTAGATCTCATTTATTTTTCAATATTGGCTGAAACACCTCCTTTCCCTTGTTCAGAATCTGTCCCCTCGTGTCGTGAGTTCCGTGTCACTCCAGCTTCCAGGTGAAAGGAAAAGGCTGAATTTTCAAATGAGTTGTTCCCGTGAAAGAAAGTGGGAGCTCCCGATACGTCTCCCATTCTGCTCACCTTTTCTGAAACAGAAGGAAAAGAAAGTAAAAACTCCCACACAGCATTGGCCCAAATTCGGCCACTTATTTCATATTGTTTTTCTTTAAACAAATCACCTTCCTATTCTTAAAAAAAAAATTATGTGAACAAGGAACTTTCTATCATCACCGTAAGTGGCAAAGCAGCGCCCCTTGCCATGGGGAGAAAATCAGCCTGAAACTCCATCCGATGGACGTGAGGAATTCTATTGACATTGTTCACTCGCGGCCTGTAAAGCAGCTGGAGAGCAGCCCCCTCGCCCCTGGGGCCTCCAGGCTCCCGGCTAAAAGGAGCATTATTGATGCCAGAAAGGCACTGAGGCCACACACACGGACTGGAACTTTCTTCCCAGGTAAACAGAGGTTTCTCCGGTGCAGCTGGGCTGATACTTCACGCCATGTCCGTGTACCTCCGAGACCTTCTCTGACTTGCCCTGTCACTCAGAGACCAGCCGGGAACGGACCCTGGATCATGGACGTTTATTTCTGGAAAGGGCTTCAGTCACCCCCTAATCCCTTCGTCTCATGCCTGAGCCGTGAAGGTGCAGAGAAGTTAACTGCCTTTCACAGGTGTTGCAGCTCGTTGGCGGCTGACCTGCACGAGGCCCGGGTTCCTTAATGCTGACACCCCCCTGGGCGAATGGCCATCAGTCACGCTTTCGGGCGCAGGGTCTTCGGAAGCAGCAGTGTTAGGGTCTAATTTTCAAGGGATGGGGCTTTCAATACAGCCTGTCGTCCACACCCAGGAGGCCGAGTCTGAATTTAAACACGGGGGCAGGACGACGCCTCCCCAGCAGGTCCAGGCGGCCTGCGGGCTGGGATTTCCTGAGTGCTTCGCACCAGCTTCTCTTCTCTCTTAAGGAGCAAGAAGGAAGAGCCAGAGGCATTGCATTGGGTTCCGCAGAGCCTCGCCAGCCTGGGCTGGTGTGGCTCTGGACCCCAGCAACCCCAGGATATTGAAAATGAAAACCCCAGGAATTTGTAAACTGTCCAACGTAATCCAGGATCTCTGCATTCATGGGATCGTCCGGGCTTGAGCATCAGAAGAAGAAAGGTTGATGGAGGCCAGGGAGGCAGTGAAGACCAGTGCTCTCCGGGCCCAGCTTTGGGGGCCTGGGCGTCTGGTTATTGAGTCGGAAACAGAGCAGCTCCTGGGCGTGAGCGCAGCTCACTGAGGCGACACCCAACCGCCGAGTCGGCTGATTTGACAGTGTGGCCTCGAGGATCGATTCAGGGTTTGCTGTCCCACAGGAGGGCACAGTGTGCACCTTCACATCCTCTCCCCAGGCCCCCTGCCCGCCCCCCTTTCCTCTCCGCTTCCTCCCCAGTGAAGCTCCCTTTGCCGGGGCCAGCTGTGCAGCAGGTGCAGAGCCAGTGCTGTGAGGTGCTCCGCGCAGAGCGGTGAGGTGCCCTGGGCTCCGGGGAGGCTGGGGGCAGGAGCCAGCCCGACCAGCCGCGGGTGTTCTTCAAGGCCCTCGGCCTCTAATACCGTGTGTTCTTCTCCAAAAGTCTGTTGATGAGCACATCGTGTCTGCCCAGCACGAGGACGGGGACTCCCACAGCGTATTTATTTATTTATTTATATTTATTTATTTATTTATGTATTTAGGCTGCGTTGGGTCTTTGTTGCTGCGCACGGGCTTTCTCTAGTTGCGGCGAGCAGAGGCTACTCTTCGTTCTGGTGTGCGGGCTTCTCATTGTGGTGGCTTCTCTTGTTGCGGAGCACGGGCTCTAGGCGTGCGGGCTCAGTAGTTGTGGCATGCGGGCTCAGAAGCTGTGGCTCACGGGCTCTAGTTGTGGCGCAGGGGTTTAGTTTCTCCTTGGCATGTGGGATCTTCCTAGCCCAGGGCTCGAACCCATGTCTCCTGCATTGGCAGGCAGATTCTCAACCACTGTGCCACCAGGGAAGCCCCTACAGCGTATTTAGTTGAATATATAAGGTAAATGTATATGGAAGATGCATGGAGAATGAATGCAGGGATGAAGGGATGAATGAACACATTAAATGAAAGAGGACGTTGTAATAACTTGGACCAGACGACAATCAGGCACTTTCTAGTCTCTTTGTTTCAGGATTTTGAGGAAAACAGGAAAAGAAATATTTTCTAATCAGCCAGCAGACAGAGGGCTGACGGGAGAGAGCATCTCACTATATGAAAGCCCCATGAGTGGAAAATTTAAAGTCTCTTAACCTTCTTCAACATTTCCCACGAAGTAAAGCCCCTTGGGCACCAGGAGGATAAGACTCCTTACCTTAATCCCAGCCCTAATTGCTGGTCGCCCCCGAGTCTAACAACTACGTTTTTTCTTTTTTTTTTTTTTTTTTTTACAGCGAGGCTTGGAAATTAACCTTCATTATAGAAAGATTTTTTATGGTGTGTGGATTTGACCAAGGATTAAGCTTTGCAGCAGTTCTGTACCCTTTTGTCACATTATAAAATGTGCTTTACGGTTTCCTAATGGATCGGCTGTCTGAGCCACGTGCTTGGCTCTGCTGTCGCCCTCACTGTCATCTTCTCCTGATGAGCACAAGGCCGGAAACCTCACGGCCCCGCCCCAGGTGGCCTCGTCCTGCTAAGTGCCCCCAGGGGGCTGGCATCTTCATCCTCAAATGGCTGCAGAGACTGTGGCTTTCCATCCTTCCCTCTCCTTGGCTGCATTTCAGAGCCACCGAATCCCTGCACCTAGCACACTGGAATATTGATATCTTAGATAGGGTAGGTTAAAAAAATTGTTGACCAAAAGTCAGTTCATCATCTTTAAATCAATTTCAACATTTTGATGAAAGATAAGTGAATAAAGCAGTTGTTCTCAAAGATAAGGTCAGTTTTGCCAGCTATTTCCCCACCCCCAAATTCTAAACAATAATATTTTTTTTTTGTTTAGAAAACTGGTCAATAAACACTAATCCTGGTGAAAGAAAATATATGCTACATAATTCATTAAACCCCATAGGCTTTCTGCAACCCCGCCATTCAGAAACGTGTTAACACGCAGAGCAAACGATTTTCAGTGTAATTAAGGGAATGAATTGTGGCAACGGCAGGGCTCTGATCACCAAACTTCTCTTATCTTGTTGTTGTTTTTAATCTCAAATGTTACACCGCGAGTGGTGAGGAGAGGAAGGGAGAAGACAGTGTGGGGAAACTCCCTAAGGAGTCCAACACTTTGAGAAGCTGGATGAATCTCTTCTCTTTTTTTTTTTTTAATTTTTATTTTATACTGGAGCATAGTTGATTTACAGTGTTGTGGATGAATCTCTTCTTCTGCCCCTAGAAGGAGTGTTCGCTGGTTTTTCTTTCTTTCGTTCTTTCTTTCTTTCTTTTTGGTTGGTTGGTTTGCATTCCTGATCATTCTTCACGAAGGCAACAAACCAACGTTCAGAAAATGGAAAAGCCAATGCGTAAGACCTCAGGAGCTTCCACTTTTGACTGGTTCCTTGCTTTGCACTGTGCATCGTGATGTGAAGACATATCAGTGGTTTCAGTGCTAATCTTGGATACTGCTGTGGTCTGAATGTTTGTGTCCTCCACCCCAAATTCATGTTGAAATCCTAACTCCCAGAGGTGACTAGTAGGTTGGGGTTTGGGGAGGTTATTAGGTCATGAGAGTGCAGCCCTCATGAATAGGACGAAGCGCCCTTATACAAGAGGCCCCAAAGGAACCTCACCCCTTCTGCCAGGTAAAGACACAAGAAGTCTGTGAACCCAGAAGAGGGCTCTCCCCTGCCCATGCTGGCACCCTGACCTTGGACTTCCAGCCCCCAAAACTGAGAAAAAAATTTCTGTTGTTGATAAGCCACCTGGTCTGTGGTATTCTGTTATAGCAGCCCAAATGGACAAAGGCAGATATTAACTTAGTTGAACTTTGATGCACATTTAGGCATCTAAGTGCTACTATAGAAAGAGAGTGCCTCTCTTTTGGAAAATAAGAAACACATAGAAAGATTCACACACAGGATGGTCAGTGCGGCATTTTGGGGAGACATAAAAATTAGAAATATTTTAGTGTTCGTTAGTATGAATATATACATGTATATATAGTATATCACTGTTGATGGATTAATATATAGCAGCTAAAATTAATAAACTAGAGCTATCAATCTCATTGATAAGTCTCAAAAACGTAGTGATGAGTGAAAGAAACAAGTTTTGAAAGGCTATACAGGGCAAGACAAAACTTACAATTTTTTCTTAAACACAAGATAATTATATATATATATAATTATATTCATATATAGTTACTGGTCAAATACATATGTACTAAATTTTGAGACTAAAGGGTACCACCAAATTTGGGAGATGGAAAGTAGAAGGGGCACATTTTCTGAGATGTCTTCAAAAAGAATTCTTTTGTTTCTGTACCCTTCTATCTCCTTAAAAATACTGAAGCAAAATGGAAAATGTAGTAGTTGCTAAATTTTGGTCTCAGGCCCATGAATCCTTTACCATTATTCTCTGTGCTTTTCTGTATATTAATCTTTCATATAAACAATGGGGCAAATTTTTGTCTAAGAAAGAAGGGTTCTATGGCCTTTATCTAACTCTCTGGAATAAAAATACAAAGCTAGGCCAGTCGCAAAGAATGTGAATCAGTTCCCATCAATTTCCATCTCAGATACCTCATCGCAAAGGTCTAAAGGTGATAGGAACAGGGGAAATTTTACTCAAAAGGACAGGTTTTGTACATTTAATACAGTTCTTTTTAGATAATTCATAAAAATTAGGAGCACAAGTAAATTCTTCTTAATACTCCTCACTCACTGACCCCTCGCTCACTCTCCTAACATACTGTCGAGCACTGTGACAAGTCTTCTGGATGCTATGGAGTTAATTAGAAAAAACTAGAACTGGTTCTCACCTTCAAAGAACTTTCTGTTGGTGTTAATGCACTTTGATAGAAGGATAAACACGCTGTGGGAAAAACAGCATTGTTCTCTCTTTATGGTCTAGATGCTTCCTTATATTTCCCCAGATTACGTAGTTCGTTCAGTGCACACGGGCACTGCCTTATTCACCTACAGCTGTGTAACAACCATCCCGAAATGTAGCGGCTTTAAAACAATGAGCATGTGTCTTCTTCTAGCCTTAGTGGGCTGGGAATTATAAAGTAGCTTAGTTGGGTATTTAGGCTCGGCTGTAGTCAAGATGTGGGTGAGGGCTGCCGTCATCAGGAGGCTGGACGGGCGTGGAGACCCTGCCCCCAGAACATGCTCACAGCTGTTGGGCTACAAGCTGGGGCCTAAGGTTGGACAAAACCAGGCTCCCCCGAACCCCCCGCCCCCCAGCATAATTGAGAGAGGCTTCTGTTTGCCAAGAGCATCTCATTGTACTAACACACTTTTAAGGAGATGGTTACAGAAAACTCAGCACTTCTGACACTGAGGATTCCCATGCTAACCCCATCTCTACCTGCAGGAGGCTGGGAGGCAACCCGGCCAAACTCCTTCCTTTATGACTCCCCACCACCTGGGGAAGAAGCCAACACATCCCCGACTCGCCATTCAAGTCCCGATGGTTACTCAGACCCCATCAGCTTCAGTGTCGTCTGTGTGGTGGCCACCCCGTGGAATGCAACGTGGAAGACCTGGGCCTCCCTGCAAATAACGATCCAGGGCTTTGCCCATCCGTGTCGGGGAGATAACAACTCCTGCTCCCTCGAGAACCAGGGCTCCCTCCCCGCTGGTTTTCAGTTCTCATCACCATGATGCTTGGGGCTAGAAGAATCCCACAGCCCACAGGCGAGTGACCAGTGAAGGCCGAAGGGCCCCAGGCTATGGATAAGGACATGTGCCTTAGCTGTGGGTGGAGCTTCAGCCCTGACCCTCTCGGCCTGAAGTCTGTGGTTGTGTCTGACAGGAAGTGGGCAGAACGAGGCATAACATGGGCCACACATTTGAGAAAAGGCAGCCCTGAGGAGTTGGGGCCTCGGGCCTCGTAGGATTTTGAATGGGCTGAGGTGCTGAATCGGGTAGCACAGAGGGGCACTGTGCTCTGAATACACGTGTCTAGAGACAAGTCAATGAACGCGGCAAAGGGCTGGGGCGGTGGTCCTGGAGCATCCCATGGGCGCTTACAACCCATCAGTGTCTTCCCACTGCTTTAAGAGGACAAAGCCCTCCCTCCGTGTGACTTGTTCAACCCCAGTGTCCTCCTGCCCTCCTCCCGTCACACTCCCGCCTCACATCTGAGTACCAGACCCCTGACCTGCTCTCGGGGCCTTGGTCTCCAGCCACAGGGCATCTGCACCTGCCTTTCTCTTTGTCTGGGGCATCTTCGCGCTTCCCCACCCCACTTCAGCTGGGAACAGCGAGGGAACCTTTAAACCAGTGGTTCTCGGCCAGGGGATTATTTGCCCCAGGAGACAGCTGCAGTGTCTGGAGAGGTTTTCGGTCGTCACAGTCAGACGATGGGTGCTACTGGCATCCAGAGGGGAGAAGCGGGGATGTTGCACTGCGTCCCACGTGCACTGGACAGCCCACCTCAACGAACAGCCCCGCCCCAAAGTCAATAGTGCGGAGTAAGGGAAGCCCGGATTCAGATCTCAGTTCCAGTGTCCCTTCCTCCGAGAAGCTGTTTCTGACCTTTCTGACCAGTAAATCCTCTTTCTATAGCTCCCCAAACGGCTCCTGTGTGACAGTTGTTGCAATTGTGATTGTATGTGAATATGCGATTAGCACCTGTCTTCCCAGCGCAGTTCCGAGAGGGCAGGTGCTACGGTTTTCCTCCCCACTGTATGCGGTGCCTGGCCCTACAGCCCAGGCTCAGTACATATTTGCTGAGAGTAGGAATTAATAAACAGGACTCTAGGTTCTATGGACTTCCATAGGAGCCAATATAAGCACTCAGACTTGGGGATTACGGGACGTGTTTTCAATCACAGTGTGCTTTGTGGCTGCCCAGACTGTGAGCCGAGCCTGGCCCTGGTCCACATGGTGCACTGGGAGGCTGTAGAGCGAGTTAGGATAGGACGGTGTCCAAGGAGAGGAGGGTGTCCCACAGAGCACGGGGTGACGGGTCCTCGAACAGATGGCAGAGAAGGGCCTGGGGTAGCCCCCTGGGTTCGGGCACTTGTGAGGCCAAAATGAGTTCTTGTCACAAAATCTCACTGACAGTGAGGGGAAAGTGGCTCTCCCCACGCAGGGCTGCCCCGCTGTGCACAGACATGCAGGAACCCTGGAAAGTGTCCTCAAGTTCCTCCATGTCTTTAGAGCCTAATGAAAGCTGTTATCTTTTCCAGGGAGGGTTATTAGAGGGAGCGGCCGCAGATCAGAGAACAAGCAATCAGTCGCAGCAATTACGGTGTCATCGTGACCTCCCCAGGGTAGATAGGAGGATGCAGCTGTGCCTGTGGAAGGGTCCCTCAAGGATTATCAACCTTACGTCCTTCCTTGTTTATTCACGTGACCCACCTCTGCTCGGTACCCAAGTACGGCACAGACTTCACCCACAATCTGGTCCAGAATTAACGCATAAAATGCCAGGTACCTCACCCAATTATCAGTATCAGTTGGAAACATGTTTAGCTATGAGTAAAAGAAATCCTAATGAATAGTGGCTAAAATAATCAGGAGTTTGTTGTCTCACATCATAAGTTGTCAAGAGGTAGTTGGCTGTCAGTTTAAGTTCACTGGTTTACCAATGCCACCAAATACCCAGGCTCATTCTGTCTTACTACCCTGTTATTACCCTCCTTGTGGACTGACTTTTGTCACATCTGTTGAACATCGTCACAAGATGGCTGCCATCATGCCGCCCATCAAATCCATGTTTAGTGGGAAAGAGGGCAGCACCAGCAACATGCTGGCTTCTTTTACAAGAAAGTAAAAAACTTTCCTGGAAACCCCCTAACCTACTTCTGCCTTCTTCTTATTTGTCAGAACTTTGTCTCGTGGTCAGCCCTTGATGTAGTGGGGTGAGAAAATAAGTATTTAATTTTCAAGTCCTTATGACATCTAGGGAGAAAGGAGACGGAGCTGATTGTTTTATCAGCCAAGGAACATTTGACGCGATACTGGCGACTTGTTAATTCATCCACATTGCCTCTTTGGCCATTTTTTGGCCAGTTTGTTATACCCTGAGGGCATGATAATACTGTTCATTCATGCATGCAAGTATTCCTTTATTCATATTACAAATGTTTATTGGTGGCCTTGTACATGTCAGGCCCCATCCTGGGCAATGAGGACACTGCAACAACAGGACGTAATGCCTCCCGCTTGAATGTGGCAGCTGGCCCCCAGCACAGAGGCTCTGGTCAGCTATTTACCAAGGTGAGGAGGTCTACAGAGGAGAAAGATGGGTGGTGGGGGCTCCAGGGGTGCAGGCACAGCTAGACTGAGTCATGTTAGACTTTCTCAACACAGCTCAAGTTTAAGCTGAGACCTATGAAGCGGGACATCAGACAGGATGATGTGGAGGGCTCCCTCTGCCCCAGGCCATGGGGAGGACTTGCGGGGTTACGAGAACGCAGGGTAACTTCCCAGGACTTGAAGTCCAGCACAGCTGGAGACTGGAGCCCGAGAGCAGAAGTTGGTGTAGGACAAGTCAGAGGGAAGAAGCTGCAGGAAGCCTTCCCTGTGCCTCCTCCTTCCCGACATCCCTGCTGAGATTCAGCTAAGAGATTGGCTTCTTAGGGCACCAGATTCCCCACCACACCCTCAGGCAGCCAAGCCTCCTGAGGTGACTCTTCATTCCCAGCTTCCTCTTTGCATCTCCTGCTGGAGGGAAAGCTGTGAGAACCCAGGCTGCCCCCAGGTTTCACCACGCTTCTCTCCTGTGTCCCGCAGAGGATAGACGCTCATTAGTATTGGTGGACCTGGTTTGAATTGCGTGCAAACTCCCTTAGAGCAGGATCCCTGGCTTATTATCTTATTGAGCTCTGTATCCTCATCCCTTCAGTTCAAAGCTTGAGGATGTGGGTGCTGCATGCAGGGGAGGATGAATGAAACAGTCCTCCACCCCTGGGCAGCCACCAGATGCACAGGGGAGCCATTCAGCCCGTTTCCCCCTGAAGCCATGTTTATTTATAGCTGCGTCGTAATACAGACCCCTCTGAAGAACCCATTATAAAGGAGTTCTGATTAACGAATGTCATCCCATGGAGCAGAACCGTCCCCCCGCTATGTCAAATTCCCCGCCAAAACCCGGCAGTACCCTGTCAGCCCATTTGTTCTAAATAACCAAACTCCAAACTGCAATTAATGAAAAGGCTATTTCGGAGGCTGTGTTTCTGGCAGCAATACGTTCAGAAGCAAATTACACGTGTAACGGTGCCTCCACAGTGGTATTTCACACAACCTCATTTCACACCTGCGAGGGAATCTTATAGATTCGCTGCAGACTTTGGGCAATCGTGAAGGATATGCTAGAAAGCTCTGGGCGACAGAGAAATCCTGAAATATTGCCCTGCTCCAGCTGAGCAGGGAGGGGGCGAGGTCAGCGTGTGTCTCCTGTCCATCTCTGCTTCCGGCCTTCCCTCCCCTGCCTGTCCTCCCTCGGACACGTAGGAAAGTGAATGCTAATTTAAAATGAGAAAATAGACCACGAGAAAACTATTGGAGGCTTTAGAGTTCAGGCCTTTACTTCTAAAGATTCCTCTAGAAGCGTTGTGATTCCTGGCTGCCACCTGGCTTCCTCTCCCCAGCTAGAACCCTCTGTGACTTCCTGCAACTCCCAGCCTCACGGGGGCCCAGGGGAGTGACAGGTGACATCTCAGCTTGTTGGCTTCAGGCTAAATCCTTCTCTGCCCATCCTTCCCTGGAAGCTACTCTCCATTGGAGGTGATTGTCCTCAGACAGCACCCAGTGACACAAGCAGGGAGAGCAGGGCACTCTGCAGGAAGTACACACACACACACACACACACACACACACACACACACACACACCATGTACCACACAGGCACATACATACAAACACAGACCAACACACACATCACACACAAACAAAAACACACCGCACACAGACCAATACACACATACACACCACAGACAACACACCAAATGCCACACTTATACACACAAACACAGACCAACAGACACACCACACACAGACACACACCACCCACCGCCATACACATACAGACACACCTCACGAAACACACACACACACATACACACACACACACACACACACACATCAGGATGCAATCAAGCCTCCAGATCTAACTTTCAGTTCACAAGTTGGCAGAAAATACAGGGGATAGAGAAACTGTGTTAAATGATACCAGGGGTATTTAATCCGCAAAATACAGAAGGCAGGGAATTCTACAGAACAAAAGACCCATTTTCCTCAATAAATAAATGTCAGGAGTGAAGGGGGCCGCAGGGCACGAGAGAGGAAAAGGGACCTGAGAGAAGGAGAGAGCAAAGACAGTGTGGACAGAGTTTGGATCTTGACTGGAACAAAGTAAGTGTGAACATGTATTTATGAAAGTCCAGGAAAATCGATTACTCAATAAATATCTGATAGTATTAGGAAATGATTAATAGTTTCAGGTGTGATATTATTATTAGATTCTGTCTTAAAAGAGCTGTAATCTTTTAGAGATGCGGATGGAAGGACTGACGGGTGGAAACGTGGCGATGTGTGGGTTTTGGAGGGGATGGCCCATCGGGAGTTGGGGGCAGGAGGGGAGGGGTCGCTATAGATGCTACAGATGAGACGGCATTCGCCACCTGCGACGTTGACCCTGGCTAGTGGTGACAGGAGGGTTCATTGAGCCCTTCTCCCTTTGTTTGTACCTGCTTGAGAATTTTCATAGCAAAATAAATAAAACAGTGAGAGCTATGGCCTCAGGTCCCTCAGAAGCAGACGCGGAGACAAAGGTTCGCCCACCAGGAACATGGCCCCAGAGAGTGGGGCTGAGGCACCAGGGAGGGAGTCAGGGACGTGGGCTCAATTTGGCTGCCATGCTGGGGCCAGTGCTCCCTCCTAGGGGCCTGCTTTGGAGCTTAATTCAATTCGTCTCACAACTGTTTGCCCAGGAGTCAAAAGGGGAGCATTTGTAGTTCAGCTACTGGCCCCATTGGTCAAGGGAGACCCGTGGATGGTAATTCCTGGTACTTCTATCACACGTGGGTGAGTGCCCAGGTTTCCACAGACATGCCACACAGTTGTGAAACCTCAGAGCAGGAAGCAGGCAGGACGGGTATGGAACCCAGGCACAGGTGGGAACCAAGGCAAGGATGCTCACGTCACATCTGCAAGAATCTGCTCCAAGCCTGCGTGGAGCTGGGGATGGCAGCAGGGCTGGAGTTAGACACGGGACAGAGGGGACACAGGCTTGCAAAAGAGGCGTCTGACGTGGGGAGGGGGCAGGAAAGAGGCTCGGGGATCAGGGCGCTGATATTTTTGAACAAGGGATCTGTAGGTACTCTTTCTTTGTCGTTGTTTTTTTATTTATTTTTAACATCTTTATTGGAGTATAATTGCTTTACAATGGTGTGTTAGTTTCTGCTTTATAACAAAGTGAATCAGCTATACGTATACATATATACCCATATCTCCTCCCTCGTGCGTCTCCCTCCCACCCTCCCTATCCCACCCCTCTAGGTGGACACAAAGCACCGAGCTGATCTCCCTGTGCTATGCGGCCGCTTCCCACTAGCTATCTATTTTGCATTTGGGAGTGTATATATGTCAGTGGTACTCTCTCACTTTGTCCCGGCTTACCCTTCCCCCTCCCCGTGTCCTCAAGTTCATCCTCTGCGTCTGCGTTCATGAACTGTTACAGGCTGAATGTTTGTATCATCCCAAAATTCACCTGTTGAAGCCCTAACCCCCGATGCGATGGTGCTTGAAGGTGAGGCTTTTGGGCAGAAAATACAGGGGATAGAGAAACCGCTTTGGGGAGGGAATTCGGTGTAGAGGAGGTCATGAAGGTGGTGCCCTCATGATGGGATTCGCATCTTTCTGAGAAGGGGAGAGAGAGATCTCTTTCTCCATCTCTCCACACACATGCACCAAGGAAAAGCCATGTGAGGACACAGCCAGAAGGTGGCTGTCTACAAGCCAGAAGCAGGCCCTCCCCACGAACCCCGTCCACCAGCTCCTTGACCGTGGACTTCCCAGACCTCAGAGCGCTGAGAAATATATGTCTGCGTAAGCCACCCAGCCTACGGAACTTGTCATAGCATCCCTGTTACAGCAGCCCAAGCAGGTGACGTTATCCATTTGAGACCATTTAGAAAGTAGTATAATAGAGAGTTACAAAGTCACCACCGAGGTTAAAAGAGATACATGTTTTATTTTACCGTTTAAGCCAACAAATTTAAAAAAATCAGAATAGAGAGCTAGAACCCAAAGTCTGATTCCTTTCCCCCAGCTTCTTCCCTGGAAATGATCACACTCCTGAATCCACGCTGATCCTTGCTCAGATCATTAGACTGAAGGCACGTGTATCCATCCATTCATGACACCCACATTGTTTTTTGTGGTTTTTATTATTACCTAAGTACACTCGTATTCTCCCTTCTCCAAGATCTTTTTTTGCACCCAACAGTCCATTTGTTACTTATTATTGGTGCATGTTGATATTACTTATTTTCACTGAAGTATAGCATTCTACTCTGTGAATACACCCCAGTTTATTTATATGTTCCTTTTCTGAAAGTCAACTTGTTTCTTTATCTTTTTTTTTTTTTTTTTAATACTTCAAATGGTGCCTCCGTGAGCATTCTTGTGCATGTCTGTGTCTATGAGTCCCTGAGAGTAAAAATGGAATTGTGGGTGATCGGGGATGCACATTTTTAATGCTACTAGGTGTTACTAGGTGTCGACAAATTATTCTCCAAGTGACTATAGTGATTACAATTCGTAGGAGTTCCTCATGACCCACATCCTCTCCAAAGCTTGTGTGGTAGGCTAGCTAATGCCCCCTACTTCCTAAACATCCTGTAAATGTGGAATTTGTGAATGTGACCTTACATGGCAAAAGGAACTTTTCAGATGCCATTGTTAAAGATCCTGAGACAAGGAGATGACCCTGGATGATGGGTCACCACGAGGGTCCTTATGAAACAGAGGCAGGAGATCAGAGAGACAGAGCTGAGATGATGATGGAAGCAGAGGCTGCCTTTGAGAAGGAGAAAGGGCCAGGAGCCCAGGAATGTGAGGAATGCTGCTCTAGCTGCTGGAAAAGCAAGGACCAGGAACCCTCCCTGGAGCCTCCAGAAGGACCCAGCCCTGCTGACACCTTGACTGTGACCCAGTGAGAGTGATTTCTGACTTCTGCCCTCCAGAGTTGTAAGATCTTAAACTGGTGTTGTTTCAAGCTCCAAAGTGTATGGTAATTTGTTTCTGCAGCTATAGGAAACTAATACATTCAGGGATTAACCTTATTCCTTATTGCCAGTCTGCTGGGAAATGTTATGCTAATGTTGTTTTATTTTGCTTTTCCCTCCTTACTCAAGGCCAAGCATTTTTGTGTTATATGTTTATTGGACATTTAGGTTTTCTCACCTATGGAATTCTTGTTTAACATATTTTGGCAGGCCTTTTGTCCCCCTGTCACTGTTTTTAAACTATTATTTTCTTATTCTGAATATTCTGGGTATCAAACATGGCCCCTGGCGCATATTACAAATACTTTCTCCCAATTTGTGAAATTGGCTTTCATCATTCAAGTATTTAAAATTCTGTTGTCATCAAATTTATCAATCTTTTTTCATCAGAAAAATTTTTTGACTATCCCAGTGAGATAAAGATATTATCCTATATTTTCTTTTTAAACATTTGCTTTTCACACGTAGGCCTTTAATCCATCTGGAATATATTTTTGTATATGGTGTTATGTAGGGACCTAAATAACTCTTTTTCCATATGTCCAACCAGTTGTCTCCACACCAGTTATTAAAAAGTCCATCTTTTCCCATTGATTTGAGATGCCACTTCTCTTATACACAAATCTCCTACAGCTCTTGTGATTTCTACTGAGGTTAATCCTGCCTGAGTCGTTCTCACAATTGTCTTTTCCATCATTTGGCCCTTTACTATGTTATATAACTTTTAGAATCAGCTGTCAAGCTCTGTTAACTCCTGAGATTTTGTTCGGGATTGCACTGAATCTGTGCATTTATCTGGGGAGAATTTTCATCTTCCTCGTATTACCTCACTTACTTTCCTTTTCAGTCTCCTTGGCTGGTTCTTTCTTCTCTCCCTGCCCTGCTCTCTGAGCCTCAACGGGACCCAAGCCTCAGTGCCTGGAACAGGCATCTCTCTATCCAGGCAGAATCCCGAGAGCAACGAGCCCAGTATCCTTCTGAACCACCTAGAGGTTTATTAAACACAGATCTCAGACCCATGGAGTTTCTGATTCAGTAGCTCTTAGAAGGCCCCAGATATCTGGGGTTGGGCCCAAGAATTTGCAGTCTAACAAGTTTCCAAGTTCTGCAGTCCTGTGACTACTCTTTAGAACCTAATCTCATGGAGTGTCTTTTTAAAATACCATCAGAGATATTGATGAATCCCCAATTTTTATTTCCAGCCTAAACTTCTGTCACTTTCTTCTCAATTCCAGAATTTCACATGCAAGTAATAGTGTGATAATTCAATCATCAACTGAAACTTTACAGAGTCCAAACCAAACTCCTGATACCTTCCCCCTATACCAGTGTTCCATGGTCTTGTCCATTTCAGGCAATGAAAACATTCTGTTTCCAGTGTTTCCAGGCAAAACCTGGAGTCATCTCTTTCTCTCATACTCCATGCACAATTCATTACCAAATCCTATTGGTTCTACCTTCAAAATGTATCTAGAATTTGACCAGTTCTGGCCACCTCCATCCCAACTCCCTGGATGCCTGTCACTTGTATTATAACAACAGCCCCAAACCTGGATGCAGATGTCCACCATTGCTCCCTTTCAATTTACTGACACAAGAAGACAGATGAGCCAGTGAGACTTTACGATCATGCCACCTCTCAATGTGAATATCATCCGATGGATTCCCATCTCACGAGTGATAAACAAAACTCCTTACAATAGCCAACAGGGCCCTGCGCACACTGCACCTGCCTTGAATCCCAGCATTTCCCCCACTACACACACCCACATTCTCACCACACCTGCTTGTTATCCTTCAACGCACCGAGCACCTTTGTGGGCCATTAGCATCATTTTATCTTCTGCCTGAAACAAGTTTCCCCAGACGTTCTCCTGGCATACTTACTCACTTCCTTCTGAGCTCCGCTCAAATGTTGCGTTATCAGGATTCTTTATCAGAATGTCCTTCCGCAAATGTTCTCTGTAATATAGCAACCCCCTCCATCCCTCCATTCCAGTCTCCTTTACTTTGCTCTATTTTTCCCTCCATGTGATTTATTGGCGTCTGATATACTGAACCTTACATAATAAGCTCCGTTAGGTAGGAAATTTGTTTGCAGTATAGCACCTGGCCCCTGGAAGTTGTTTAATACATATTTGTTGAGTGATTTAAAATACCAAGCCGTTTGTCCATGGACAGGGTATACCTGATAATATACTTGGATCTTCTTTTATTTTTTTATTGAAAAGTTATTATATTCTCTATGAAGGACTTGGTTATTTCTTGATAGGTTTATTATTTTTTTAACCATTTTTATTGAAGTATAGTTAATTTACAATGTTGTGTTAGTTTCAAGTGTACAGCAAAGTGGTTCAGTTAATATATATGTGTGTGTGTGTGTGTGTGTGTGTGTATATATATTCTTTTTCAGATTCGATAGCTTTATTCTTAACTACCTTTTAGGGGTTTTGGTGCTGTGAATACCATTTTAAAATATGACATGGTGTAATGTTATCTTCTACTGTTTAAGGATACAATTTATTTTTCTTAATTGTTCTTGTATCTGCCTCCCTTGTTTAACTTTTTTATTAGTTCCCGTAGTTTTATGTTGATTCTTTTAGCTTGCTATGTAGACAGTCATACCATTTGCCATTCATGACTATTGATTTCTTCCTTTCCAATTCCTTTCGTTTTTATTTCTTTTTCTCGTCTTACTACGTTGACTAGGGCATCCACTGTAATGCTGAATAATGTAGTGATAATCAACATCCTTGTTCGCTTCTGACTTTAATACGGGAATGAAAACCCAAATCGACCTGCTGCATATTAGAATCACCTGGGAGAACTTATAAAGGCCTATGGCTGAACCCCATCCACACAGATATTTAATTAACAGGTTTGGAGCAAGAGTGGACACTAATGTGGTTTAAAATCTCCCGAGATGATTCTAATTTGGAGCTGGCATTAAGAACCCCTGCCCAAGATTACTGAGACCGTCACCCTTCCTCCACTGTCACGAAGTGTTGGAATGCAGTTTGCTCTTCAGTTCTCTTTTTTTACTGCACCTAGGGATTTTATTTTCTTTCTTGCAAGAGCAGCTATATATTTAAAAGCACATTTATCATATTTTATTTTCTACTTCTCAATTTTGTAGAAGGGTGTGAGACTACCTACGCCATCAGATGTTCCTAATCAAAAATCTCTTCACCAACCCCTTTGCACACTCAATACCACAACAGGTATCGTGCTGGGCTGCTGCCTCCTTAAGTGACCATAAAAACCACCTGGGACACTGGTTAAGTCCACAGCAGCGGTTCTCAAACTTCTCTGCGTATTAGAATCACTCAGAAAATTAAAAAACAAAAACAAAAAACCTTATGCCCAGTTCATACCCCATATCGACTTAATTAGAATCCTTGATATTGGGGTCTAGGTATCGGTGTTTTAAAAACTCTCCAGGTGATACCAATGTGTGGCCAAGTTTGAAAACTAAAGGTCCCATCCCAGACTCAAGCAGAATCTCCAGGGGAGGGTGCAGAAATCATTATGTCTTACAAGCATATCAGATAATAAGTAAAGCTTGGGGCAGGCTCTGCCCTTCCCTGGGTAGCTGTCCCCTTGTCAGCTAGCTGGGAACTAGAATCAGCATTGCAGCAACAACACGCTTTCCTCGCAGCTTAAACATGCTAGGTCATCCTCGGCTGTTTGGTCAAACAGCCAGAAATCCGGAAATTCACAATTACAGAGGACCACTTGTTTCTCCTGTGCATCGGTTCATTCAGCCATCCTCTTATGCATCGAACTGTTATGGGCCCCTCCTACGTGTCATAATCTGCTCCCTTATTTTGTTTGCCGAGAATTTGCCTTGCTAAGAATGGTTGAATTATTGATGTTTGACTCTCCCTATTTGAAGCCTCCACATCCACAGCAGAAAAAAAAATGGTTGAATTTCAAGTCAAATTGGGATTTTTCAAATATATATAGTAAAAAAAAACAAGGTCGGGAACCCATTCCCCTGCTTTCTATGGTGATGCCTTCTGAGTTTTAATCCAACAAATAATGTTGTCTTTTCTGGGTCTCACTGCCTGTGCACAGGGGCAAGATGAAAGATAGATGGTTCTCACCAACAGAGTAACAGCCCCCCATGCAACATCCAGGAATCTGCTCTGGAACGCGGCACCTCATCCTGTACACAACGGCTCCAAGCGCTCTGTTTGCAGTGATGACTCTGCTGGAATCTGACATTTCTAAAGGGGAACTAAAGCATTCATTTCACCCTTGCAAGTTCCAGCGGATGTGTAGAAATCCACACCCACTGCCCCCTTATTAGAGCCCCATAGAATTACAGAATTCCACAGCCGGTAGAAACCCTGGTGAGCATCTCATCTCTCCTCTTCCGCTGCGGAGGAAAAAGCAGCTGAATCTCAGAGATGGGAAGAGATGTGCTTCACATCACACTGTGACCAGTGGCACAGCTGAGCCCGGAGCAAGACAGCCTGTTCTCTCTCTCTGCCCCACCATGACATACTGAGGAGAGTGCATGCTACCAAGGAGGTGATTCATGCAATTCCTTCCACACCATCCATTTCAAGTAGATGTGGTGAAGAGGCAAATACAAGCTGTTTGAGTTCAGCCAAAAAACTTCGCTTGCAAGCAGTGAGAATGTACACCACATGGAGATGATCATCTCATGATTTGTAGTTTTCGATACACCATCCAGTGGAGTTGAATTTACAAAATATTGATACTAATGCCTGAGATGCCTGTTTCAAGATGGATCAGTCATCACCCATTTTTATTTTTCTTCATTTTCCAAATTTGTAAGACAATATTCCAAAATATAATTTAAAAGTAGGGAAATATGTATATCAGAGAAGGGTGCATCTACCTGTCTGAAATGTCAAAGAATTTACATAAGATATAGGACAGGAAAGACCAGATCAGCTGGGTGAATCACCAAAAGCGATGGAAAGGCCTGATGGGGAAATAGGAGCTGCGACCACGTGCAGGAAACGGTAGCACCAGATGCTCAGGACGGCGGGAGGCCCTGAGGCTGGGTGCTGGATGTGAGGAAGCAAAGCCAGTACGAGAATTCCACAGCCGGCAGGGATCCCTGTGACCATCTCCTCTACACTCTTCAGCTTACAGCTCTCCCCGAGTAGAAAGTCCCCAGTGCCAGGACCATTTCCCCCAGAATCATCAACCCCGAGCAGCGTGCTCACAGGGCTTCTCCCAAGGACAGCCCCTACCAAAACTTGATGATGGAAACACAGCTTTTCAACTCAACTAACACTCAGTGAGGTCCCACCCCGTTTCCAGCCCGTCTGGGCACCGAGGGAGAAAGAGAATAATCAGTCACAGGCTCTGCTCTCAACAGGCTCATGGCTGGTCAACAAGATGGAGAAACCATGAGGAATATCAATGCCCACAAGTACCGCCGTGATGGGGCAATTTAGGTGTTCATCAGACGGAGGGTCCACCGCTGTCCGAGGAAGTGGAGCTGGAGGCTGAGTGACCACCCAGCAGAAATGGTCAGCCCTGATACTCCCGCTGCCCTGGGAGAGTGGGAAGGATAGAAGAGTGACTGAATGCCCTGGGGGAGTTGCCCACAGAAACTGCTACCCACATCCTAAGATTCTGCGTGTTGCATTGCCCTCATTTTACTATTTACTTAGCTCACTTTATCACTAGAAAATCCAATGAGGACGTTTATGAAGACATACACATAATTAATAGGGATAACTCATTAATTTACAAGCTAGCTAATCAGTAATCAGGTTAATCTACACAGGCATCTGAAGAACCACGGTGTATCTCTTTATATTGCTATTTACTCTTGTTCCACATCATCAGTTTTTTGGGGCAGCTATTAAGCTGACAGTGTTGGTCACCATGTACAAAGCTGACAGATTAATTTCTGCTAACATGATATTCTTCTAGGATACGAATGACCTGTTAATAGCCCACGATCAGATGATGGCATTCCCATCAGGAGAAAAGATGTATTTCTCTCTATTTCAAAAGTTCTAATCAATCTTCCTTTTTTCACTCTACCTATTTAATTTTCTTGCTTGCTTTTATGTATTCCAAACATAAGAGAAAAAACTACTTGTTTTTTTAAACTAATTTATTATTATTTAAATAATTTATTATATCATTCTGAGACTACTAAGAAAGAATAAACAAAACACAGAGAGAGGTGACTGAATATCTTGAGTTTCTGGTGACTATCATTTTAGAGACCCTGTGGTTTTAGGGAAGATGCAGCTCCAGTGCCGATGGAAACCACACAAGTAAAGAAATGAGTGAACTGGGCCAGGGGTTTGCAGGGCTGATTGGCCAGCACTTAGCTCTTCTCACTGAGGCCACCTCCTTGTGGCTCAGGTAGCCACTGCCTCTAAAGATTTTCAAAGGTTTCCAAGAGAAGCCAAACCTCTATCAGACAGAATTCTTAGTTGTGGGCAACAGAATCCAATGGAGCCAGTTTAAGTGGAAACGAATTTATTAGAGGACCGAGGTAGTGGATGGCATTTCCAGCAAAACCAGGGCATCGGGTTGTGTGATTCCGCATAGCCAGGGCAATGCCGTCAGGGGAGGGACTCACCCGCCGAGGGGCTGTGCTAGCATGTGCCTTGCTGCTGCCCGGTGACACTAGGGGCTGGCCGTGAATGTCCACCACACCACAACTGCACTGTCTTCCGTCCTGCAGGACTCGGGGACTGTCTGCTCCCAGCATCTAGGCTGCCTGCAGCACCAGCTACAGAAGAATCTGGAAAATGTGCATTTCAGCAGTCCAGGCTCTGCAGTAGCTTGGGAAGGGGTTCAAGTTTCCTGAGTGAACCAACATTCAGTATTTGTCTCAGCAACTAACCAAAAATAAAAAAATTAAGGCTGTGCTGCTGAAACAATACAGCCCTTTGGACCACAGCTGGCCACAGATGCTGCTGTTCAGTAAATGGTTTGCAAACAGGGATCTTATTTCCTGCATCCCTGTGCCCTTCACAGCACCCAGCCAGGGGCTCGGCGCTCAGAAGGCGCGCAGGAGCTCCGAGCAAAGCAAAGGTGGCTCCCCCGCCCTGTCTCCTGCGGACCCTCAGCCCACCCTCCACCCCAGCGGTCTAGGCTGCAGGCCGTTCTTGCCCACAACCTTACCTGTGCTCAGACATTGCCTGAAAGCACACCAATGCTCTCCGAAATCTTTTTTATGCTAAATCAGTAAGTTTAAATTGACCTGACTCATTTGGGGAGCTATTTAGAAAATAATTATGTTGTTCTTAATGATATATTTTGCAGCAGCTAGAAGCAGGGGTGACCGACATTGCCTGGTATTCAGTCAGGAGAGAGAGACTGCCATTATCCAGAATTTTCCTGTGACTCCAGCCTGGCCTGGTTTTTGTTGTAACCCCAGGAAGGATCCCAGTGTCCCCAAAATACTAGGTGCCTGGCAACTTTGAATAGATGAAGGAATGAATGACGAATGGCTGCAGGGGTTCCTGGGGAAGCTCACCCCGCCTGCCCATCATCCCGCAGCTTCCCCAGGAGGGCCCCTTGGTCTCTCTTCTTCTCAGGTTTCGTGAAATAGGAATGCTGCAGGCTGAATTCCTGTCCACAAAACTCAGGTGTACAAGAAAACACCTTGCCTTATTTCTAACTCAGTTTCTGTGCCAATCCTTCATTTCTGCAGGAGGCAGAGAGTAAATCCCCGTTGGTTCGGGGTCCCTCACTGTCCCCCACCCTGCATCTGGTCTGGGTCTTACACGGAGCCACTGAATCAAGGCTCAGCTCCCTCTGCACCTCTCAGGGACGCGCTGCCATGGCACATTGAGACCCCGACGTTGAGGCCCATTGGGGTATGATGACCCCAGAAGTTGAGGTAAATGGTCTGCTGCTTCCCACCACACAGTGGGGACACAGGCATCTAAGGGGCTGCCCAGAGCCCGCTGGCTTCAACCCATGTCCAAGGCCACGTCTGAGGCACCCCGGTCAATGGGCGGGTCCTGTGGGGTTAGGGCAGTTTCCCAGGTCCCACCTGAAGTTGGTGCAGGTCCTCCGCATTTCATCTCTAAAATTGTTCTGTGATTCCTTCCATCCTCAGCCCAGGGTCAGGGTCCAGGGCTTCCCACCCTTGGGAGAACTCAGTTTCTCCTTTTCCCTATCTTCCTCTCCATCTCTCCCCTGATTCCAAATGGGTTCTCCCTGTTATCTGGAGGCAATGATGCATCCTTCATGTCATTGATTCATTCAAGCACTACATATGGAAGGGCTAGCCTGGGTGTGCCTGGTGCCCGGGCATGGAGACTGTGGTGATGAAATGGACCAGGGGCCCGTGCTCGTGGGGCTGCAGTGAAATGGAGCTGCAGACACAACATACAGAGAAAGACCCTGGAGACATGCCAGACACTTGTTGATTCTGGGCAGAGCATTTAAATCAGGCCATAGGGCGGTGAAGACGGGGTGGCTGCATTAGTCTGAGTGTCAAGGGAAGAACTGTCTGCTGAGAAGAACCACCAGTCAAGAAGGCCCCAGAGGCTGGGTGCATGAGGTGGGGGGACCCTGGTAGAAGATGGAGGCGCAGAGCTCTGAGGGGCCCCGTGGATTTCATTTTAAGTGTGAAAAGAAGCCGTTGTAGAGTTTGAGGACAGAGTGTGACATGGTTGGAATCACGTAGGACCAACTATACTGAGATACCTTTACATAAGATAAGAGGCATGGATGTTAAGAGTACAGTTTGATGAGTTTTGACAAATGTATGCACCGGTGTAATTGCTACTCCCATCAAGATAAAGGGATGTCCATCACTCCAAAATATCTCCTTGTGCCCCTTTGCAGTCGATATCTGCCCTCCACAACCTTGGCAACCTTGGTCTGCTTTTATCACCACAAATTAGTTTTGCCTGTTCTCGAACTTTCTATGAATGGAATGATACAGTATGTACTTTCCTGAGTCCAGCTTCTTCCACTCACTGTCTCTGGTTTTCATCTGTGTCCTTACACGGGTCAGTAGCTTGTGCTTTTCACAGCTGTGGAGACTCCACAATTTGTTTATCTAACACCTGCTGATGGACCTTTTCTTCGAGTTTTTTACTATTATGCATAAAACTGTAAATATTTGGATACAAGTCTTTGTGAGGTTTTATGTTTTTATGTGTCTTGGTAAATATGAGAATGAATTGCTGAGGCTAAGAATACGATATGTTTAATTTAAGAAGCAGCCAGCCAGCTTTCCCAAGTGGCTGCACTGCCTTAGACCTCCACCTGCAATAGTGAGAGGCTGGGGACCCACCCGCCAGCCTGATTCTGGGTGCTTGGGCCCTGGGCCCCATGGCTGTGGGACCAAGTCGCACTGTTCAGTTCCGAGATGACCGCGGAGGACATCACACTGACCTCCTCCATCAGTCTCTGTGAGTCCTCCTCAGCCAGGTTTCCCAATGTATGGGCCAAGCACAGCCGCCGTCTGCCAACATGATCTTATTTGGTACCAAAAGGGCATGGAATGTGATGGAACCACGCCGTGAGGAAGTAACCCCCTTTGAGTTCTTTCTGAGACTGTGCTACTCCCTGACATCTCTGTAACCCTTGAAATGGAGCAGGACCCTATGGTCTTTGCCCCCCATGTCCTCAGCCTGACTTTTGTCTGTGGAAAAACTTTAGCCAAAGAGTAAGTTTAATCAGAGAAGTGAGTAAATGCAGAAACAAAGGGAAATAGTCAAAGGAGATCAAATAATAATAGTTTAGTCATTAAGCATAGTCAAGGACGTTTAGTTCCTTCTCAAGGGCTATAGATCATATTCTGAGCCATATCCTGTGAGCTGTCTTATAGATACTGAAACCCACACCAGGTGGAAGAAGTTAACTACATGACGACCAGACTGTAGCCGGGACATAAGCTGCCACAATTCCGAGAACTGGCCTCAAGGAAATGGGAACAAACCGACCCTGGAACTGAAGACTAACTGTACTTAAAACAATCAAGATGACACTGATAGACCACCTCATGATTAATTTCAGGATGACTGTCAGAGCCGACTGTGCTGTTCCTGCATGCAGCCCCTCCCTCAGCCTATAAAAGCTCTTGCCCGCTGATCGTCGGGGAAGCGGGGAGCCGGCCTTTGGACACGCATCCGCCCTCCACACCCCCCACCCCAGTTGCCAGCATCCAAACGAAAGCAAACTCTCCTTTCCACCAACCTGGCCTCTTTAATAGCTTTTGAGCGGCGATCAGCCAGACCCCGCTTTCGGTTACACCCTTGCTAATCTCCTTAAAAATTAAGCTTTTTATTGATGTAGGTATAGATTCACATGCACTTGTAAGAACTAATACAGACAAATCCCATGTACTCCTCGCCTGGTTCCTCCCAAGGGTAGCACCTTGCGGAACCATAACACTCATTCAGAACTGATTTCCTTTTATGACAAAGAGAGACTGCCGGCCTTAAGCTCAGAGCCTTCACTAGGCAGCTAGGATTTAATACGTGTTTTATCTTATTACATTTATTTTGAAGGGTTATGTTCTACTTACAACAAATGATACTGGCTTTCTGTTTATGATAAGGACAAAAGTTTTATTACTAAGTAAATTGATTTAGGTTTAAAATTGAATTATTTTAAAGAATATACTATATAAATGCTGGTGCTAGTGGTATGCAGATATGGAAAATCACGGGAGTGAATAATACATAATTGAATTTAGGGAAACACTGAAACTGTGCTAGCAAATAGAATCGTCTCCAGATCCTACTTTCTCTACAGTGAGCAAGTACTATGATCTAACACATCCAGACCAAACCCACTTATTCATTCACTCTATTCATTCATGCAACAAATATTTACTCTCCCTTGGAACTTAACTTCCCAATAGACAGATAGCATCTCGAGAGCAGACCTGGGTCTGTCCCTCACCATGTCCTCAAGTGATGCTTCACGACAGGTGCTGTCATGGACTGCATACCTGGTACCTCCAGAATTCACATGTTGGAGTTCTAACCCCAATGGGATGGTATTAGGAGGTGAGGCCTTTGGGAGGTGATTAGGTTTAGATGAGATCACAAGGGTGGTGCCTCCGTGATAGGAATAGTGCCCTTCTAAGAAAAGAAAGGGATACCACCTTCCCTTCTTCACCATGTGAAGACACAGTGAGGAGACTGTCTGCAGGCCAGGAAGTGGGCCCTCACCCAGAACTGAATCTGGAGACTTCCAGCCTCCAGAACTATGAAAAATAAATGTCTGTTGTTGAAGCCCCTCCTTCTGTGGCATCTTGTTATAGCAGCCTGAGCTGACTAAGATGGGAGCTAGTTAATGGAAAGCTGGGTGGTGAGTCCAGGACCCTGTGCCCCTGTACACAGGCAGAACCGGAAACCACCTGCGAACAATGAGGACAGATAGCAAGGCTGCTGGACCCATCAATATCTCTTACGTTACAAAACCATAACCTTATACCATTCCTAATTCCTGAACATTTCACCAGGCCTAGGCTGAATTGCCAGTGAGTGTTAACAGAACTTCTGGAAGCAGATGATTTCTTGGTTCACAAGAAGGTAAAATATACCAACATATCCCCGTTAATTTTACAAGGACAGGACAACCTTGAAATGCAAACAGGATAAAAATGCAGCAAGAAAAGGAAGATTTAGCTAAATCTCACTTATGAATGAAGATGCAAAATGCATTAATAAAATACCCATCATTCCATTAAGTATTAAAATGGGTAAAACACACACTGACCAATAAACTTCATTCCAGAAATGAAATCATACTACAAGATATCTACAAAAATCCTATTAATAGGCTAGAAGAGTGCAGAGCTGTAATTTTTGTGATAGAAACCAAAAAAGGATGTGATAAAAGCAGATGAAATTAGACGTCCATTCCTGTTGAAGTCATGTAGTAAAATAGCAATAAAAGTAAACTTTTTTAATGTGTCAAAAACAACTTTCTCAAAACATCATCTAGATAGAGTCAGACTGATTAATGCCAGGCAATCATGAGAGTCCCTAAGTCAACATATATCACATTTTCCCAGCAATGTTAATGCAGAAAAATTAACAGAAAAATTAGAAAAATGTCAGATGTATAAATATTGTAGATATATAGATAAGTTGACTTCATTAGAAAATCGACTTTGAACTAATGTAACCATTAAGTAAGAATTTAGGAAGGTGAACATGTATAAACTTTGTGTGTGTGTGTGTGTGTGTGTGTACAGGCATGCCTGGCAGTCCTGGGTGTGCCAGGACACTCCAAGCCCTGATGGCCTGGCTGCCTGGGTAAGTGCCGAGTCTGCTCCCAGTCGGACCTGTGGGGAGAGGCCCCATGCTCGTTCCTCTGGGACAGCTTCAGCTCTGGACACAGGCAGGTCCCAGCTGCTGCTCTTTACCCCTGGGGCTCACAGACCAAAGAGCCCGCTCTTCTCTGGATAGATAGGAAAAGGCTCTGTGCTGTGTTGATGCTTGTCTTTATTTACTTGTTTGTTTTTGGCTGTTGTGAGAAACTGAAATGCTCAAGTCTTTCTCTAGCCAGGGGAGCTCTCTTTTCCTCCTGCAGGGTCTTGAGGAGAGGAGGAAGTGTCAGATTCAGAGTCAGTTCTACACAGATTCTAGGAGTCTGTGCCACCTTGTAAAGGGAAAAGGACCTAGTCCAACTCAACTCATGTCCTGGGATCTCACTTGTATCCGGGAACGTGCCAGAGGTCCAGCGTAGGTGGTGGGTCCTGAGCAGGTGAGATCTTACAGGCTACAGCATGGAGCTTGTACCAATATTACCGATGGGACAGGAAGAGGGGGAGCCAGGGGGTACAGATTCTATAGTTAATTCACCATTTTTTTGTTTCTGTCTCTCTTTACCTCTCATTCACACACACACACACGCAAAATACAAACACACCAACACCCCACACTTGTTATCCCATGGCCTGGAACCCACTTCCCCAGATCTTTAGATGAAGGTCTCCTTTTTATCACTTAGATTTCAGCTTTAAAGCTTCCCCTCAAATATTTCCTAGCCACATTTTCTAGCAGTTTCCCTGACACTACCACCAACCTCTATCCCAACTCTCCTGTTTCGTATCTTTTGTAAACCATACCCTCTCTGATGTAGCAGCATCTGTTATATCCACCCTTTCCTGACTGCTTCACTGCAGCCTGGGCCACAGGCTCCATCATGTATGCCGAGATAGAATTTGTATTTTCAGCACCTAGGACAGCGTCGGTGAATGTGTGTAGTCTGTTAAGTATTGGTTGAATGAATGGATAGAATAGGCAAATTTATAAATGTATCAATTCTACTCAGCATGTGCTGGGAAATTTAAAGAGCACAGAGAACAAATTAGAAGTTTCTTTAGAAGATGTTATTAGAAATCCATACAGCTATTAAAGCAAAAATGCAACATTTAACTGAAGTCCAAATCTTATTTATAATGCTTCCATTCTTCATGGTGCCTCTTTCTTCAACCAGAAGACTCTGCTTGATGCCCCTCTGTGTAATGGGAAATGTATGTAGGTATATATTAGTATTTATTGATAGTATAATCTCCTTCTGTAGAGATACGGAATTTTGTTTCAAATTTTGCTGATTAAGACATCATAAGGTGTGATTCTTGGGACAAAAGGGCTGAAAATATGGTCAAATATAATCATTTGATTAAAGGTAAGGTGAGAAAAGTTTCTTATGTCACCTGATAGTCAGCCTGCAGAGAACTGTAGAATTTTCAAAGGAATAAATCAAAGCCTAAAGTGAAAGCCCCACGTTCTGAAGATTACAAAAGCAATAATAAAAAGTTGTCATGTTCTGAGTACTTACTGTGTGTCACACACAGTCTAAGCCACTTGTAGGTATTAATTCATTTAATTTTGTTAATAACCCAATAGGTCAATTCTGTTAATAACTGCACTTTACAGATGAGGAAATTAAAGCACTGAAATGTTCCATGACTCTTCCGAGGTCCCACAATTAGTAAGATGTGGACCTGAAATTCAACCCCAGACAACCTGGCTCCAGAGCTGCCTCAGCTGTAATGCAGTAAGGTTCACCAGGGACTCTCAGAATGGAGCAAGCAAAGAAAGTCATAAGGAATATTTTGAGAGCAGAAAAATTTTTTGGACAAAGCAAGGCAGCTATTTTTTTATTGCCAAAACACCTGGATGAAAAGGAAAAGTGAAAAGGGGAGACTGCATCTGGACACAACATTGATGTTTATCATAACACCTGTATTTTATGCAGATGTGCATGGCTCTCAGGTGCCATAGAGACAGAGCTCCCAAGGAGAGAGATTCATGAGCCCTGCTTTCCTCACCTGGATCTAAAAACGGCCCCAAAGTTAAAGCATGCCAAGCCAACCGTCCCGAGAACATCATCAGGAACGTTAGGGAGTGCCCTTAGGAATCTGTTGTAATGTTTAAGACGGTTCTTAGCTTTCTAAGTTGAAAATGAATTAAGCTTTCTCAGTTGTACAGACATTTAAAAACTTTCGGAAAGTCAGGTGCGGGGGTTGAAATTTGACTTGAAAGAAATAAAACTTGTATGTATAGGAGTTCAATGAGAAATCAATTATTCTAACCAGGGAAATGTGATGCTTGACATGCCTTAGCATCACTGATGGTTGTGGGATATTTTTACAGACATTGAATCTAAAAGCTGGAAGGAATTTGAACATCGAACTGTTCATCTAGGAGGATCAAACTGATTTCTTCTGACTTTTCACTAAGGTGCCACTGAAATATGATTTATCAGGCTGTCACTTTTGTTATTTCTGGAAGGCATTTCAAAACATCCTACAAGGATCTGAATTAATTTTGTAATAATGAGATCATATCAGAATATATATCTGATATTTTAGATAACACTGCCCAGTGCTTTTGGTTATGTAGTCAATTTTGGCTAGATACTAACATGCATTAGTAAGATCATAAAGTCAGTACATTTTGCAGAAACACACATTCTCAGCCCTGCTCCTCCAGCTTAGAATAATTTTCATCTCAGTGGGATATTGGCCATGAATTTGATTCTAAAACAAGTAGTAAAATTGAAAACTATTTCTCCTTTTCCCCCCCATTCTTTATTTCTTTGTTAAAAAACTGCTTAAATCTTTTCTTTGGAAACCCTTTTCCCAAGAGGTCTCATTTACTACTAAGAAAATTTAACTTAGTTTTAGAGCTGAAGGAAATGTCAACATAAGCAATATTTTAATGATCATCTAGTTGCATTTAACATTCACAAAAAAGTCTCTTGTTTGAGAAACTCACAATAATTGAAACTATATAGTTTTTAAATTATGCATGTGCTTCTGATGCTGATGCTGTGAGGATAAAAAGCATCCACTGAAATGTTCTTCCTACATTGAAGTTGGAAACATTTGAATTTCTAGACAATTACAGACTGTTGTGCAGTTTACAAGCATGAGCAGTTGTGCTGCAGCTGATGGGGCTGGTTCCTCAATGTGGTGAAAAAGCTCACAAATGCTGAGTGGGACCTCCAGAGGAAGGAAGGGTCTTTGGCTCCATTCTATTAGAAACATTATCCAGGAAAGTCCCATCCTCTGCCTTAACATGAAACACATGTGCTCATCCTTCTAGCAGGACCAGAAAAGTCAGTGAAAATAAGGCCATTCAAAGTCATCTCAAACAATGCCTACGAGACAGGACCATACCAAAATTTCAAAATAGACTTATGATCCTTAATCTTGGCTTCAAGGGCCATCCCTGGTTCGCATTCATGTTCCCAAACTCCATGAGCTTGTCACTCTTACCTTTATTGTGGATATAACCACTAATTCACTGAGCTACGATGATTGGTGAGATTGCCTATGCTTAACCAATTGTAAAGCATTCAATAATAATAATAAAATAATAACAATATGGTTATTATAACTATTAACAATAATAAATAATATTTATTATTATTTTATTCACATTCATTCACATTTATTGTGTGTCAGCATCTTAGCTCAGGCTGCTAAATCAAAATACCATAAGCTTGATGGCTTTTAAACAGCGGGCATTTATTCCTCACAGTTCTGGGAGCTGGAGGTCTGAGATCAGCTTGCCAGGGTGGCCAGGTTCTAATGAGGTCTCCTTTCTGGGTTGCAGACTGCTGCCTTCACCTTTTATCCCCATCTGGTGGAAAGAGAACGTCCTAGCTCTCTGGCCTCTTCCTACAAGGGCACTAATCCCAATCCTGGGGGCTCCACCCTCATGACCCCCCAAAGGCCTCTTATCCAGAAACCATCCCATTGGAGATCTGGTCTCAACATATGAGTTCCAGGGAGATACAAACATTCATTCCGTAACAGCCACTGTGCTAAGTGCTTTATCCAGAGTCTCCCATTCAACCCCACAGGGCACCAAAGAGGCAGAACTATTACTTTGATCTTACAGAAATGGGAGCTAAGCTAATCTGGGTGAGTGAGGGGTCAGTTGTCCAGACCACCCTTCCCAACAGCTGCTGGGGTGCTGTGGGCAGAAGACCTTTGGCCATCAGCCCGTTCAGGGACTGCCTTAGAGGCTGAGAGCTTCCTCGATCAAGCACCCCTCCCCACGCAGTGCCATCCAATGACCGATGGATGCAGAGCTATACAGGCCCAGGCATCTCAGCTGCATGAGGGGGAAATTTAATGGGCTGATTTAGCTCCAGAGCTTTGAGCAGTGGCTGTGAGCCCATCATAGCAGGGCTCCTTAAACTGCTTAAGTCTTCCTCTCCCTCTTCCTCCTCCTCCTCCTTCTCCTGCACAGGATGGAACTTAAGGGCACACCCTAATAATCACTCTGCTACACCCCAAACTCCATCTCAGCATCCTCTCCTCCAGAACTTGGTCCATGGTTAGGAAACGTGACCAGCTCAACTGGATTAGTGATGAGGCCGAGATCCTCCCCTGTTCTACTGGTTCCCGTGACTCCACTGGCAATCCATGACTCTTCCTTACTCTTTCATCACTTCTGCCCTAAAACTTCCAGAGAAACAGAAATTCATCTTCACCTCCATCATGCTCACGACTATTATAATTTTTTCCAGAATCGCACAGCCAATACACATCTAAATAAAAGTTTAGAATTCTTTGAAGAAAAATATCCATGCAATAAAATTTCACTAAATTAAAAGATCAGTGTTAATTAATGAAAAACTCCGGATATAAAATGCTTTTAGATGTGTGTTATTTTATTCTTCTTGAGTAAATATGTCAAGAAACTAGTGACTAAGGAGAGGAACTCAAAATAGAATTCTTATTTGTTCTCTTCTGATTCGTCTGCTTGTGACCACAGTAACCTTGAAAGCAATTTGTTCTCCTACGGAAGCCAACGTATGCCTTCTATAATCACCCTGGATTCACAATTCATTTGCTGAACAGTTTTTAGTAAGAAAAAAGGAGTCTTCCTTCTGACCTACTTTTGAATGTTCACAAATTTCAGGTTACCAGACTGAGAATTAATGAGCTTTTACCGACTCTCCCTCATTTGCCGTTTTTCTCTTACTTTCAGCTTCTTCTTTCCTCTGCATTAAAAGAAATAATAATACACTTTTGGTGATATGTCTAACTGTCATTTCATCTCAAAGCCCTGGAGATCTGCAATCATTCTGGGAAAAGAATGAACCTTGTACCAACCTGAGCTATTTCAGCGACAGCACGCTAGAACGTTTTAAGATCGACACCGTTGGATCCAACAGAATGTCATCAGTTCTTCATGTTCAAACACTTCATCTTCAGAATATCATCTGGGTGCCTTAGGGAAAAGCCCACGTGTTCCTAGGGACACGGATAGTCCCTCTGGGAGGTGCCTTTTCTAGGAAGGGGCTCAAATTCTCTGGTAGGGTCTTCAGCCCTCCTGGACCCTCTCTCATGATGTAGCCTTGCACATAACTCCAGCTCCTCTGCGTTGTTCTAATTGATCTCTTTGTATATTAATTTTAATGGGATGAGTAGAAATTGTAATTCATTATAATGATATATGGGGTTTTTTAGTGAATATGGAACCCATCTGTGCCCCAGTCTGGGTCAGTGGGGAAAAAAAGGAGCAAATGATTCAGGATCTCTGGCCCAGGGAACTCAGAGTGAAGGAAAGTGAAATTTACTGAGCACCTATCCTGTGCTAATGCAAGTCCAAGTGCTGTCCATCTACTGTCTCAGCATAGCACACACCGATCCTGGGAGTAGGTACCCGATCACGCCCATTTTACAGATTAGGACATGGTTATGCATGCGTCACAGATACCTCCAGTGCAAGAACATAGTAGATACTCAGTGGATCATTGACGAGTGGATGAATGAGTGTGTGAACTTGGGAGATAGTTTTCACAATGGAAAGAGCACAGTTTGGAAAGGATAGGTCCAGTGTCTGCTGAGCTGAACCTTCAGCAGTTCATCAAACTCTGCGCTTCTAGTAACTTTCCCACGTGTGGTGGGGATTGTATCCCTCAACGTTGTTGTACAGAACAGATGTGATGGATGTAAGGAGCTTCCTGGGATTCATGCCTTCACTCAGCAGGTATTTATTGCTTATTAGGACCCGGCCTTGCTGGAGGACCTGGGAACACCGAGGTCCCCACCCTCACAGGGGTTACGGATTTGGCAGTTTAGTGGAACATAGTAGATGCTCAATAAATGAGCCTCAACCAAGGCCAACTCAGGTGATGGGAGGAAGTTCCCTTGGGACTGGGGAATAAGGATGAGGTAGCGTTTGAACTTGACCTTCAAACTGGGCAACATTTTGACTGAGGGAAATCGATGGTGAGAGCTTGCCAGGAAGAAAACACAGTGAACAGTGGAGGTACGAGTAGAAATTTTAAGACGCTGCCTGTATCTAAGGGGTGATGGAAGTGAAGTAGGGAAGGCTGCTTCTGGTTGGCAAAGGGGGCCCAGTTTCCCCTGGGGAGTAATTGTGTCCCCCATGTGCCCACTGAGGACCCTGAGGGCTTTTCAGCGGTAAGGACGTAACTGAAGCCACTTGTGGGCGGAAACGCTTCTCTTTTCATCTTTCAGCTCCGCCTTCCCCAGCTTTGCGTCCTTCCATGTGTCCTCAGGTGGTGGCCTCAACAGCTCCAAGCGTATCTCCCAGGAGCTCAGCAAGGCCAGGGAGAAAAGTGCCTTAAACAACGGCTCTGGCAGAAACATGAGACAAGCTTACAGGGTCCCCGCTTGACCTAGCCCGGTGGCCCAGAGAAGGCAGTGGTCTGGCTGGTCAGGCCTGAGTCACGGGTCCACACTCTGAGCTGGGGGAGGGTCAAACTCCCTCTAACCTCATGGACTGAGTAGGGAAGGGTGTCACTGAGAGTCGGAAGGGTCTTACCAAGAGGTGTGTTACTAGAAGGAAGAGCTGTGGTCAGGACAGGGAGGGATGGTTTCTAAGAAGTGAACAGTATCCGCCAAAATAACGCAAATAAAAGCCTCCCTTTCTTCCTCTGTGCCAGGCCGGTCCTCTCTCCTTTCTCTGACCTACAGGAGCATCATTCTCCGCCTTTTATGTAACTTTATTTTTATTTCTGGCAGGATCCTTTTGCTGACCCTCAAACACTAAACCAGGGGAAGGGGAGATGGGCTCTGAGGAGGAGGGTCTCAGCGTCCTCTGTCTGCACACGACCCAGGTGGGCAGGGAAGGCATCTCCCCGGGGGATGTCAGAGCCGAGAGGACAAGCCCCGCACCTCTGTAAGGGCAGCAAAACTCGGTTCCCATCGGCCTAGGTTTGGGCAGCTCCTTCTGTCCGCAAGTGCCTGTTCTGAGGTGGGGAGGGACACACAGGAGGGGGGACGGTCAGAGTCCTGATGGCCTGTGAGACCCCGGTGCAGCTTGACCAGAAGTCAGCCCCGCTCACCCTCCCCCGATTACATACCCTTTCCTTTTGGCCTGTTTATCACTGAAAGTGTCCTGACTGGAGGCGTCTGTAGTTGTGAATCACCAAAACACTCCTGCTAACCTCGTTTTCTGAGCGGCAGAACCCGTGTATCAGCGGACGGAGGTTAACGCTGATTGGTCTGCCGAGCGGTGACTTGAATGTCCCGAGTGTCACTATATAGGTGGTCCTAGGCCGCTTCGTGATACCCGATGGGTCCTCCGTGGTTCTTTAATGACCTGAGCTCTGGAATACCCTTGCGGGCCCCCCAGCACTGGCTGCCGAGGACTCTGACCTTCCCAAGGCTCTGACGGCGCAGCTGGGAAACTACAGCTGGTATTATTCACTCCACAGTTAAACATGATTGCTTTGGTGGAGCCCTTCCCTAGTCATTTTCTTTTTAACTTTGCTTCACTTTTCCCCAAGAGGCCTCCTTTCCTCTGCACGGAGATTAGACAGGACTCACATGACACAGCACAGCCCCCAACCCGGTGCAGCAGGCTCTGCAGATATGTGGGTTAACAGGAAACTGATAACCGTACTTACTTTGGTCAAGTGAATCTCCCTCCAAGCATTACCCCACTGGTGATCTTGCCAACAACCTACGGTCATCTACGTTTTAGCTGAAAGGAAAGCCATGTGCCAGGCACCCTTCACAGATAGAACTGGGGCTCTAAACTAAGCCTCTGCACTGTGCGTTGTGCAGCAGCAAATAACAAACTTAAGAAACGCTTCTGTGTCTCAGCAAATTCGTGCATTCATTCATCCACTTCTCATGTGTATTGACTAAGTGGGCGTATTAGTTTCTTATTGCTACTATAACAAATTACTACACAAGCTCAGTGGCTTTAAACAATACAAATTCATTATCTTACTGTTCTGGAGGTCAGAAATCTGAAATGGGTCTCGCTGGGCTAAAATCAGCGTGTCGGCAGGGCTGCTTGCTTTCTGGAGTGTGATGGTTAATGTGTGGACTTGACTGGGCTGAGGGATGCCCAACAGCTAACAGAACATTCCTTCCGGGTGTGTCTGGAACTGGGTGGGGGTGGGTTCTCCGGAAGAAGTGAGCATGTGAATCAGTAGACTGATTACAGGAGATGGCCCTCGCCAATGCAGTGGGCATCGATCAATCCACTGAAGGCCTGAATAGCATAAAAAGGTGGAGGAAGGGCAAATTCCCCCTCTCTTCTTGAGCTGCGACATCCAACTTCTCTGTCCTCAGACATCAGAGCTCTTGGTTCTCGGGCTTTTGGACTCAGACAAGGACTTATGTCATCAGGTCCCTGATTCTTGGGATCTTTGGACTCAGGCTGAATTATGCCACGGGCTCTCCTGCTTCTCCAGCTTGCAGAGGGTGGATCACGGGGCTTCTCAGCCTCCGTAAATATATGAGCCAATTTCTCTAATAAATCTCTTCTTACATCTATCTGTCTATCTGTCTGTCTATCTATCTATCTGACATCTATCCATCCATTCATCCATGTATCTATCATTTCTATCTTGTCACCTATCATCCATCCATCCATCATCTCTATCATCTGTCTATCTTTCTATCATCTCTCCATCCATTCATCCATGTATCTGTTTATCATTTCTATTCATCCTCTCATCTATCGTCTGTCCATTCATCCATCTATCATCTCTATCTATCTATCTATCTATCTATCTATCTATCTATCTATCTATCTATCTATCTATCTGTCTATCTATCTGTCATCCATCTGTATCTGTGTCTATACACCCTATCAGTTCTTTTTCTCTGGGGACCCCTGACTGATATGTAGTGATTCTAGGAAGAATCCCGTTCCTTGCGTTTTCCAGCGTCTGGAGGCTGCCCACATTTCGTGGACCATGGCTCCCTTCCATCTCAAAGCCCACAGTGGCCTCTCAAGTCTCCTTCACGCTGTGTCACTCTGCCTCTGAGCCTCCTGCCTCCCTCCTCTGCCCACCTGGGCCTACGTGGGTAATCCAGGATAGCCAGCCCCCGTCTCAAAATCCTTAATTTAATCTCACCTGAAATTTCCCTTTTCCAGGTAAGGTGACATGCGCACAGGTACTGGGGATTAGGGTGTGGACATCTTTTGGAGGCCATTTTTCTGCCTACCTCAGTGGTCTTTTGCCCACTTAAAGGGAACTGACCATCCTGTCATTGTACTGGGATAGAAAACAGTCCTGTGCTGGTGTGCCATCACCCTGCAGACATGATGAGGGTGATGAAATGAAGCCCATCTTGGAAAAGAACCCCGGCCTTCCTTGCCGTGTTGCTCAAAGGTTGCCAAGGGTTACAGGTTGACCCATCCCCAGGGCTCTTGCCCATCACTGGACAGCCTCCTTCCACGCTGCGGTCCTCACCCTGACGTCAGCAGTAACTCGCTGGGGCAAGAGGGGAAGCTGGTGCACGTGAGGGACCCAGCATCCTCCTGCCTTCTGCATCTCCCGAATCTTGAGCACATTATAAGAGCCTCCTGACTCCTTGGAATTCACTTTATCAATCCCGATGATGAAGAGCATTGCTAAAGGGTAAGAACATTCTGGTTTAATTTTTCATGAGAGCAAATATAAAATATTCAAGCCAATACAACCCAAAGTGAGCATTCAGGATGCCAGCAAGCCCTGACACCTGCCTCTCAAAACAAACTCCAGTGTTTCCTGAGTCTACCCCCAAAAGCTGCCTCAGCCCTATTTGGAGCCAAGACTGCTTCTGGCCAGCGAACCTGGGGATATTGGGCTGAGGCCCATACCTCCCTGCATGAGGGCTGGTGGGTCTAAGCATTTGTTTATCAGAAGGTCACTCCTAACAGTTTTAATTTAATTTTTTTTGTTTTCCTTCATGAAAAATTTAAAAACTCTGTATTAAGGGTCACATTAAAGAAGTTCAGATTGAAGAACAACCCCGAACTGCCTTGAGGACCCAGACAGTGTCTGCAGCATTTGTCTCTGCAGGACAGCATGTGACAGGAGACCCACTGATCCATTTCACCTGCTGGCGGTCCTGCCGAGACGCCGGACCATCACCCCGCACCTACCGAGCTGCCCTGAGCAGGGGAGGGTGGGCTGCTCTGCGTGTTTCCTCACAGATCTTGCCGAACGGAGCAATTTCTAATTTTCCTTCCCAGAAAGCCCCTGTCCCTAGGAGCTGCCACATCCCCTAAGTGGCTGGGATGGCACCTGGCACACGGGAGTCTTGCTGGGACCTTCACCTGGGAGCCGGTGGCTGGCGTGTGTCACATGGCCGGTCAAAATGTTGGTTCTACGTGACGAGGCTAAACTGACAACAAGCCAACGGGGTTTTAGCCGGATGGTGTTTGAGACGCGTTCGTGGAAGATGGGGACAGAGCACGATGGTGTCTCGAAATCAGAACTCCAGGCAAGGCCTCCAGAATACCAGCAGTCAGGTCAGGGGGAGACAGGGGCCGGGAGCAGGGCCAAGGTCACAGGTGTAGGTGGCTTCTCCTGCTGATGGACTCCGAGAGGTTGCCTCATGGCCTTGACTCCTTCATTGAACTAGTGACTGTTCCAGGGGGCCCTGCACTGTGCTGGGCTCTAGGGACACAACCTGGGGAAGGACACAGCCCCGTCCATCGGGAAGCGAGTCAGAACCCTGCGCTCTGAGCGCCGGCAGGATCCCACTGCAGCACCGCCTCTTGAGGTCTCAAGGGGCCCGGGTGAGAGGCAGCTTCCTGCAGGAGGTGATGTCTAAGCACAAACCCCAGGACAAACAAGAGGTGGCCAAAGGGGGCTGGGGGACTGTTCCAGGCACAGGTAAAACCTGCGCAAAGACCAGAGGGAGAGTCAGCGTGAGTGTCCCGGGACTTTCTGGGTTTGGAGGAAAATGGAAGATGCAAGGTGGGTACCAGGGCAGGAGCCAGGTCATGGCGCTGTGCACACTTATTAGAGAACCTGGGTCTATTCTCAGAGGAATTTGGAGCCCTGGAGGATTTTTGTTTGTTTTTGTTTTCTTTCTTGTTTTTTTTTTATTGTTTTCACATGTAATATGAAGCATCCATTTTAACTGTTCACTTCCCTAAATTTTTACAAATGTACACACCCAAGTAACCGGCACCACAATCAACACACAGGGCATTTCCATGGCCCCTAAAGTTCCCCTGTGCCCCATCCATCCAGTGGCACCCCTTCCCCCATCTCAGGCAGTAGCCACTCTGCTTCGGTCTCTGTAGATCAGATGTGTTTTCTCAAGGACATCACACATGGGATATGTCCACACTTTTGTGACAGGCAGCTTTCCCACCGTGTGAACGTCGAGATTCATCACACGGCTGTGCTCATTCATTTCTTCTCAGTGCCAAGGTGTATCCCATTGTGTGGATGTGTGGAAGCTTTTTTATCCATCCCCCGGCTTGTGGATTCTTTCTATTTTGGTGCTATAATGAGTATGGCTGCTAGGAACATGCGTGTACAAATCTCTGTGTGGACATAGGTTTGTCTTTGTGTAGAAGTATGTTTGTGCTTCTGTTGGGTAATGCCAGGAGTGGAATGGCTGCTAGAGATGCTTGTTTAACTTTGTGAGAAATTAACATCCTGCCTAAGGGCAGTTACGCAGGGGCCTGAGATGATATTTCTGAAGAGTGTTCTGGCTGCAGTGCAGAGGGAGGACGGGTGAGGGGAGAATGTGGAATCAGACTGTGTGCTTGGAGATTGCAACCTGCTGCCAGGAGAAGTGTTGGGGACCTGGGGAAGGGAAGAGGGCAGATGGCAGAGATGGGCCAGGGGAGGGGCCAGCAGAGCTGGAGTCACAGGACTGGTGCTGGTGGGGGCGTGGGTTGGAGGGAGAGAGCTGGGATGTTTCTGTCTGTGGGTGGCTGGGTAGGGTTGGGTCGTCTGCCAGTTTAGAGGCAGCAGGATGACTGCGTGTGGAGATGGTGAGCTCAGCCTTGGATGCGGTACCCCTGAGATGGCCGTGGGAAATCCAGCAATAACGGGATGTACCCATGGGAGACTCTGGGGAGCGCTCTGGACGGGAAGGGCACACTTCTGAGTCACCAGCACTCAGCTGGCTTTGAAGCTGCTGGAGAAATGTGTATCCCGTGTAGACCCACTGCCTGAGAGTTCCGGGAGAGACAAGAGTGTGATTTGGCAAATCTGCAATGAATTTGATTCTCTAGAGACGGACGGGAACACGGTTAGAATTTGAGAATGACCCTCAAAGTAAGTTAATTGACCTACGATTATCAATTAAGGAAGAGAGGCCACTTGCATACATCGATGTGTGATGGAATTAATTTAAAATCCAGACAAAACCCAAATGTGTTCCAGTTTTCCTCATTCCCACCTCCTGACAGTTGCTGGGGGGTTGACACTCATGCACAGCTGGCTATAAAGAAAAATGTGCTTGGCATGCCAGCAACGTAGAACACACAAGGACTTTCTTCCCTCTGCTTGGTCAGTTTCTTGGTAAGGAGAGGTTTGCTTTTCTCTTGGCATCATAGTTCAGCTCAGAGAATGACCGTCTCGTTCCGTGGTATTTATCCAAGTCCCCAAGGGAGGCAATAATCTGCCTGTGTGTTGAAAATGACCCCTTACAAAACAATAGAACCACACAGCTCCCCAACATGCCCGGGCAGGTGAGTACCGTGGGTGGGCTGATCGTCTGTTCAGAGAAAGAGGTGAATATGATTTATTTATTTTAAGGTATGTGAGAAAGCATATGGCTGAGATGCAGAAAGGCAAGACTCACAGGCACTCCGAAGAGGAAATCTTCCAGGGTCACGGATGCAAACAGTGCGTCCACAACAGAGACCACACGTGTGTCCACCAAGAGGGCCTCCACTAGGGACTAGACAGTCACACAGTGAGACAGAGCATGAAAAATTGAGTTAGAGCCACACATAGGAAAACACCACTTGTGAACAGATTATAAGATATTTAAGGCCTAACAGAAGAGAATGAAGAATGATATAGCAAGAACCTGGGTACCCACAGCCAACTTACAACTTTGTGCAATGTCTTTGAAGATACTCTCTGTGTCTGTGAAATTTAATAAATTGCATGGGTATTGAGTAAATGGTAACTTCGGAATTTGCTCTCAATTTTGCCTCTTTTCTCTGGGTTTTTCTTTGTAGTGCTCACCCCCTGCTTCTCCTCTAGACCCGGGCCAGGTCAGAGGTGTGAAACCTGGGCATTCACACACAGGGGCCCGTACCCAGGTGGGCCCTGTGCTTGACTCAGTGCTTTGCCGGCACCATCTTGAAATTCTTAATGAGTTTTAGACAAGGGACCCCACAAGTTGTGTCCTGTCCAGACCCCTGTCCAAATGCATCCCCCAGCCAACCAAGTCCTCTCTGGCCAAGGATGCCGTCTGTTATGGGTTGAATTGTGTCCCCTCAAATTCATAGTTCTGATGCTGGTATACATGTATCCTGGAGATGAGTAATTAAGTGGATGGTGGAGGGGGAGCCGGGTTTCTCATTATTGCAGTGAAAGTTTGCAACAAAGCAGGGAGGGGGCTAGAATGATCCACATGAAAAAGGATCAGGGTTGGAGACATCAGTGTGGACTCATGTTTAGGGTAATATAAATAGCGATGCTCACACAGAAAAATGCTTACGGATATGTGTATATACAGGGTTTGTATACATATATTTCCCTGCTCTGCCAAGTGAGAAGGCCAAGAGCAGTAACACCCAGTAACAAGGAGCAAACCCAGTACGAGATCTTGGTTCCTAATACCATTCTCCAATAAAAAGATTGGTTGAATGAATCAATCAATAAATAAGAATAGACAAATCTCTCATGCAGAAGAATCCCAAGTAATTTATGGATTCACTCTGCTCTTAAAGAAGTGGATCCTACTTTCTTCTGAAGTGTGGGCTGCATGTAATTATTTCCTTCCAGAGAGCACAGACTATCAGGAGGGAAAAATAATAAGTTTATAATGCAGAAGCCAAACAGACAGGACCTCAGCCAGAAGATCAAGGTCAACATCAACAATGATGTCATGTTGATAGTATGTACCCTTGATAAGATATGATGAAAATGGCACCTTAGTCCCAGTGATGGTCCTCCCAAAACCCATGACCCCAGTCTAACAATGAGAAAAACATCAGACAAATCCCAGTTGAGGGACATTCTACAAAAAACCTGACCAATCCTCCTCAAAATGGTCAACGTCACCAAAAACAAGGCAAGTCTGAGACATTCTCATGGCAAGAGGGGCCCAAGGAGAAATGGCATTCTGCCATATGTTGAGGTCCTGACTCCCAATGTGGCTGTGTTTGGAGATGAGGCCTTTATGGATGTAATTAAGGTTACATGAGGTCAGGAGGGTGGGGCCCTGATCTGATAGGATTAGTGCCCTTATAAGAAGAGACAGCAGAGCTGCTCCATTGTGTGAGGACATAGGGAGGAGGCTGCCATCTGCAATCCAGGAAGAGAAACTTCACTAGAAGCCAACCCTGCAGGACCTTGATCTGGGACTTCCAGCCTCCAGAACTGTGAGAAATAAATGCGCAGCCTATGGTATTTTGTTAGGGCAGCCCGAGCTGACAAATAGAACATCTAACTGTCATGTGAATACTGGATGGTATGCTGGGACAGAAAACAGAACATTCAGTAAGAACTAAGGAAATCTGAGAGAGTATGGACTTCAGTTAATAATAATCTCTCAGTATTGATTATTGATTGTCACAAGTGTACCATATTTAATATAGGATATTAATAACATGGGAGACTGCTTGGAGTGTGTGGGAACTCTCTGTATTATCTTCATGATTTTTCTGCAAATTTAAAACTGTCTTAAGATTAAAAAGTTCATTAAAACATAGATTTGTTGCTGCGATACGAATAAAGACGTATAAAACGTCGTATTTGGCCAAGGGGTTTAAATAGCTCTATTTTAAATAGAGCTAAAATAAAACGTAGGTAACTCCATTTAAAGCCATAGGTCCTTCTACCATTTGGTAAATCTATATGCTCACTTCTTTAATGAGATGAGTGAGTGATTTGAAAGCCCTCATCTCTGGATGTCTTGGAGCATCCATAGCAGGACTCAGGGAAACTGCTTCCAGGTAAGTATTTGACCTGGGCTGTTCCCCACAGGCCACCTGCGTCCCTGATGCTGCACTTGGCAGACATCACTTCAAGGCTTCCATTTTCACTGTGTTGGTGCACGTCTGAAACAGCGGTTCTGATCCTCCACACTTCTTACTAAGATTTCCAGTTGTCATCTTGATAATGCCATCTCCATCTCTCTAAGAGTGTTCGTTATGCCTGGAGGGATCTCTTCAAATATTAGAATCTCAGGCTTGAATTTTCTGGAACACACAATCTGTTTCTTTTTTATCCCTCCTTTGTTCTTTATTCCAGTGCTCCTAAGCCCTCCTGACATTCAGCAAGAATATGCATTTTATCTAATATGGAGCAGGCACTCTGCTGGGTTAGAGACAGAAGATCGGAGGAAGTGTGCTGCCCTTAAGGACCTCGAGACCCAGTTGGGAAAACAAATGGACAAAATTAACCATCATGCAATAGGATGTGTGCAAAATTCAGGATTTCACAGAGTGCTGCAGGAATTTGGAGAGGTTGGCCTTGAAGTGTGGGAACTCAGCGGCTGTGTGCTGGCCTCTAATTGCTGGGCTAGGGGAATGTCTCTTGTCAGATTCACATAATTACTCTGAGGACCTGCTTCTTCCACCATCAGGGTCATCATACCCTCCATACCAGCCAATCAGAGCATCCTCAGCCCTTGGACATGGTGACTGGTCCAGGTGTGGACACATGATAAACAGGGTCGATCCTACCCAAACAGGTCAAGTCCTGTTGGGAGATTAATACAGATCCTGGGAAGAGAGATATTGCTGCTTCTAGAACTGTCAGTGCTCAGCTGCACGGAAGCCCAGAGCAGCCAGGGCTCATCTTTGCTTCTTTTTGGAAACAATCTACCAGAGAATGAAGCCAACAGAGAAGAAAGCAGAACCAAGAGAGACAGAAACAAATGCCCTGTAGTGTTTGAGCTCCTGGATCCAACCACACCTGAAGTGAGCATCATTTCTTAAGCATTCCCAATCAGATGAGTCAATAAACTACCTTCTTTGCTTAAGCAACTGCAAGGAAGCAAAAATGTGGGACAGCCCTCCTAGTCTATAGCACGGGCTTCCGGCTGGCCAATGCCCTTCTAGCCCATTTTTCTACAGTAAGCTACTAAAGAATTATGTAATTATTCAAAATTGTAAAAATGCTATATAACTCTAAGGAATTGTTAACATATTTGTTCCAAGGTTATTAGTAAAAGATTGAACTTTAAAAATAATTATATAATTAATCAACTTAAAGAAACATTCAGATTATTGTCACACACACCCAAAAAAAATAGTCAGAAAACTTGTAAGGCTACTGAATAAAATCTAACCATCTCAGGCTGATAATCAAGGCCTCTAGGAACTAAGTAAACCTTCTGCTTTCACATGCCTTATGCTCCCACAGAAATGGAAATACTCATCATTTACCCGAACATGGCCCATTCTTCCTTACCCAGGAACCATTGCTTCTGTGGTCCCTACATTCAAGTAGGCCCTCCCACCTGCTTCTGCATAGCCCACATCAACCTGACTCCCACCTGAAATGTGCCCCCCCCCCACTGTGGACCTTTCCTCTGCATTTCTCCCCACACAGTTCTACCACCCTTGTGTTATGTTTGTGCATTTTCTTCTCCACTGAACTGTAATCGTCTCAAGAACAGGATTTCAACGCAATCCTGAATCACCTTTGTAGTCCTGGAAAAATCTGGAATACTGCCTTGTATTCTGTAGAACCTCAATAAATGCCCAATGGATGCAGACGTGAATTAATGAACAAAAGCATGGTTATTTTTGGTGCAGATCAACGATAGCAATTGGCCTGATAAGGAAACAGCTTCCTGCCTGTTCCCACTCTTCCTCTGTTTCCTTCCTTGTCCGCATAACCATAAGAAGTGTGAGGTCTTTCTTCACCTCCTTTTTTTTTTGGAACTGAAGTTGTTAAAAGTGTTAAAATTTTCAGCTTAGGCTGCCAGGGGAATGGCAACATAATCTTTTCAGTGTGGTTGAAGACGCAGTTGGCCGGTCCTGTAGTTTACACAAAACCCGGATGTTTCTGTGATGCCTGGTGATGATTTTGTGTTTTAGGATGTGAGCGTTGCTTAGCGATGTCGGCTTGTGGCATGGGTAGGCATGCAGGGCAGGCGTTTCCAGTTCCAGGACAAGATCCAGGCCTTTGTCATGAAAGGTTTAGTGGGTTATAACTGGCCGTCCCTGCTCAGCATCTTCGTGCTTACTTTTGTTTTCTGCGTCATCTCTGGCCCTCCATTTCCTCATCTGTAAAATGGGGATAGTCATTGTAACCACCACGTAGGGTCACTTGAGGGTTAAATGAGTCAATATGTATAAAGACTTAGCACAGTGGCCGACACCCAGTAAGTGCACAGAAATGGCTAAGATGACGCTAATCATTGCCAACGCATGAGTGAGGACACAAGACGTCCCTCCTAGTAGGCGCCCAATAGCTATTGGCTGAAGGAGAGGACGTTTGCTAGATAAAAGGAGTGAGGTCTACAGAGGGTGATGGCTGTGGCAGTAGTGGAGGTGGCGGCACGGAGACGGCTCGGAAGGAGGTGGACACGCTGCTCCTGGGTCACGTCTCTGCCTCGCTGCAGCTTTCTGGCAGCCCTGCATCCCGCCAAGGCCACGTGGGTGGGTCCCGCCACAGCGTGAAAGACACACGGACTGAGCAAGACACAGCAGAGCAAGGCCTCTGGAAAGGGCCAGACCAGCGCCTGGAGGACCTTTCCCACCCCTACCTCTCTCCACACAGTAGCTTCTTTCTTTCCCTGGACACTGGTTCAGGTCGTATGTCACCTCCTCCCTGGCTCAGAGGCCAGCTCTTTCCCTCCCACTCTATATTCCAAATTCCTGGAGGGCTGGGATGTGATTTGCGATGCTGGGACTTCTAAGCTCTGCTTGTCCCTAAACTTCATCTGCATTTCTGGGCACCAGGGCTGGGATTTCACTTCTCAGAAGCATCTTGGAGTCATGAGGCAGAGATAACTTCACCCTGACCCAAGCCAGGACAAACTGCTGAAGACAAACGGTTTCTGGGGAACGGAGGGTGTTCCACTGGCTAATTTGTATACCGCCTGGAGGGGACGGGCCTGGAGAAGGTAGAATCCAAGCTGGCCACTCCCTTCTGCTGAGCTGATTAGAACAGTCAGCTGCTGTCTGCTGGAATTTATTGTTTTGCACCCTTGCACCTAAAACTTGGTTTTGTACTTGCAAATCTGGACCCCACCATGACATTGCAAAACCCACCCCCTGAAACCTGAAATGTCAACAGGATTAATGAAAAGTGGTACCAGCTCGCTCCCTTTTGCATTCCCGGCCCACTCTGAGGAGAATGTAAGATCTGGAAATGGGTTCACACACATTGGGCCACAGTCTCCTTTTGGGATCATGGTAAGTCCTGGAGTGTGCGATGGATGCTCAAGGCCAAGCCTGAAGCCTTAGAATTAATTAACTTTCCCTGGACTCAACCTACACATTTGGCATTGGTGTTTCTCCAACAATAGGAAATACGGTATCATGAGGGGGGTGTTAAGGTGTACCGATTTAAATAATTAAAATTTGGAGCTCTGTATGACTCTGCAATGAGTCATCATTTATTTTAGAAGATAAGAAACGTGTCTGTTCTCTCTACTAAGTGCCTCCTGGATTCCTTTATTGAGCTGGCTGCTTTGTCCACGCTTCCCACCCTCATGGTGCTGAGCTGAGTCAGAACTCTGTGCTGGGAAGGGGGGGTGGAGATGCATGAAGTAAGAGGTTAGTCAGGAAGGTTTCTATTTCTTTTGTGGTTTTCTAGGGGGTAAAACAAATTACATTGCCATAGAAACTTCATCTTCTATCTATTTTTCAAGAAGTTTCTCAGCAGATTTAGAAACTGGACCGAGATAGGATCAGGCACAGAAGCACAATTTAAACCGAGTTCAATAGAGTCTGATTTATAATCCCCATCCCATAGACTAGAGTGTGTATTAAGAAACCATCTCAGGGGGCACCTCAGTTAGCATTCCCAAACTTATCCCAGGTTGAATCGCCCACTATACATCATGGGACATTAAAATTCCCCACAGTTCTCTGGGCTGCAGATTTGCTTTGCAGAGAGTCGGATAATATCAAGTCTGCTGGCTCAGTTCTCTGTGGGCGAAGCTGCAGACACCACACGATGTCTCTGGGCTGAAAAAACAGCGAGACGTACTGCTGGTTCCCAGGCTGCTGTTGCCTCAAGAAATGGCGGGGGTTATCTCGCCTCTTCCCCGCGGCGGCCGCCACCACCAACAGTGATGGTAAATGGTCATCTCTGATGCTGCATGTGCGGTACACCCGGGAACATCACATCATTTGATGACCTTGTACACAGCAATTTCTGCAATTGTCCAATACTGTCATTCCCACGTATTTAGTCTATTTTTTAATAACTTAGTAAGACAGATGTAAAGAACAATGTTCAATTCCACACAGTCATACAGCTGATCTCAACACACCCTGTAATTCCTGGGTCCCCAACCCCCGGGCCGTGGACCACTACCGGTCCTCGGCCTGTTAGGAACCGGGCTGCACAGCAGGAAGTGAGCGGTGGGCGAGTGAGCGAGGCTTCATCTGCCGCCCCCCATTGCTCCCCATCACTCGCATTACCGCCTGAGCCATCCCCCACCCCCTGTCCGTGGAAAAATTGTCTTCCACGGAACCGGTCCCTGGTGCCAAAAAGGCTGGGGACCGTGGCTGTAATTGATTCATCGTCACACACATATTTCCTGCTGCGGTTGAAGAGGCTGAGATGTGCATCACGGCAAAGGTGAGGGTCCATTTGAAGGAGAGAAAAGCTTCTATTTCCTCTTTAAATGATTCACTCTTCTTCAAAGAGATGATTGTGTTAATTGAAATGATCTCGGGGCCAACGGTGCAAGTAGAATCCATTCCTGTTTTCTCACATAGCATGAGGGTGGCCTTGACCTTCCCAAGCCTCAGTCTTTTCATGTGTCGGATATAGATCATCATAATAAAAACTTTCAAGGAAAGAAGGCTGCCAGGAACTAGCCTTGACAGTCATGAAATGTCATCCTCTCAGCTCTCCCTCCTCCGAAAAATGGGCATGATCTCAAAATAAAAGGCAGTTATTTCATTTGAATATATTTCTATTAGGATAATCTAATGGCATCCCCCAAAACTTTTCACGTTGTGTTTTTTAAATACGTTTTTTGTTTTAGAATAGTTTTAAGTTTGTAGAAATATTGCGAAGATAATACAAAGAACTCCCATATACCACACACCCAGTTTCCAGTGTTACTAACATCTCACATTAGGACGGCGCTTTGGTCCATGAACCAATGCCGACCTGTCATCATTAGCTGAAGCCCATGCTGTATTCAGATTCCCTTAGTGTTTAGCGAAGGTCTTTTTCCGTTCCGGGATCTGATCCAGGACACCGAATCATGTTTAGTTGTCACATGTACTTAGGCACCTCTCGGCTGTGAAAGATTTCCTTGTTTTTGACAGCTTTGAGGAGTACTAGTTAGACATTTTGGGGACTGTCCCTCAAGTGGGGTGTGTCTGATGTTTTTGTCATAGTTGGGCTAACTGTGCCGTTGGCTTTGAAGACCCCAGAGGTGAAGTGCCCTTCTCACCACATCACATCAAGGGTCCAAGCTCGCAGCATGACTCATCACTGCTGACCTTGGTCCCCTGGCCTGATGTCATGTCAGTCTGGGTTCTCCACTGTAGTCACTCAGGCTTTCCCCTTGGCCTGTGGTACTCTTTGTCCACACGTAGGGGCACATCAGGAGTTTTGCTCCTTCTCCTTGAGAGTGCATTACCGAAATACATTATTTGGAATTCTTCTGCATAGGAGATGTGTCTATCCTCTCCCACTTAGTTATTCTACGTCTATTTATATCAGTATAGACTCATGGATATTTATTTTATATTTTGGGTGTAGTCCCACACTACCATACCACTTTATGTATTTATTTTGCTCAAATTGTATCAGCTTTGGCCACTGGGTGATCTTTCAGTCTGCCTCTGTGTCTCTTGACGTATCATCATGGAAGGGTTATCTTTTACTTGGTTGGTTTGGGGACTTTTTTTAAGTGCTCCAGGCTCATCTTGTGTATGTCTTGCCCCAGTCCCAGGGTCAGCCACTTCTCCAAGGAGCCCTGGAGAATAATAGTAGAAACGATTGGAGAATGGTATTCAAATCCAAGTTGTGCTTTACTCTGGGGAACCCTCACAGTTTCCAGGCTTTAGCCCACCTGGTGTTCCGGTGAATTCTCACTCTGAGCTCAGGAGGAGAGAGGCGCTTCATTACCCTCAGGCTACATACAGATAAGCCTGCTGAGTGAGCTGGTTCCGATCCAGGGGGGAGGCAAGAATGAGACTCAGGGGTGTCACGCTCCAGAACCCACGCTCTTCCTCACCCAGCGCATGACATTCAGACGCGCTCCCTGCGGGCTCCCGTTTGTCACGTCGCATGCTGTCCGCTGTGGATCAGACAGCAGGGCTGGGAGCTGCGTCCGAGTGCCCAGTGTCCGTGCGGTGATGGGACAGCTGGGCATCGTAGTCTGCTCCTTGTCCTGCCCTGGCTGACTCGGTCCCCGTGAACCTGAGCGTCACACGATGTGCCTTCCACACTTGACACTTGGTCCCAGCAGAAGCTTCCCCGACCCCAAGGGCCTGGTGTGTTTGCCCAGTGCCCTCGCCGAGCCTCACGGCCCCTGGTAGAGTGGCCCCTGCGCAAGCCCTCACTCGGCTTCAGACTTCTTTTCCCGTGTTCAGTTACATTAACTGAGCTGATGACAGGCGGTTGGATGAGAGTCATTTCCATTAGCCCTAAATGAGGTCCTGAAGGAAAATTTAATTCACATCCCCAAACACCGCTGAACTCAGAGCATGATTCAAGGGAAAGGTGAGAGAGATGAGGTGGTTGAAAAGTCCATTTCCTCCTGAGATAAGACACGGGTCTCGGCCTCTCCAAGTGAAGATGCTCTAACCACACCTTTGAGTGGGAGTAGTTGTTTCAACTTGATACAGAGTTTAAAAAGAATCTCTGAAGCTGTGATATTTATATTTGAGTCCCCACCTTCCCTGGCTCCTTACCTGGAAATACAGAGCTGCATCCCCTGTCCAGGTAGATGTCTGTGCCTCGGTCCAGGGGTCTCTTGCATACTTAGAAACTGCTCTGGACACATCACAGGGGGACGGGGGTGTCCCTGAACCACACTCAGTTAACTAAAGCCTGAGAGGGCAGCAGCCCAATGACATGTTTTGAGGGAAATAGCTAGAATGTGCTTTGGAATATCTACTTTATCATGAAATGGAGTCATTTCTTTCTTCTCTGCTTCTGTTGAAATAAAGGAAAAGGGGGCCCTAGAATTGCCGAGGGCCGTGCAGAGCAAGCTGTAGGAGCACTTCCTCTGTATCAGGAACTTCCCTGTGACTCGTGTACTATTTGGGATTTTTAAGACAATAAAAGGCACGGCATCATTGTTCTCCTGTTGCTTGCTCATGTTGAAACAGAAGTTTAGAATTGAGACAGGGGACTAGAAAGACAAACCGAAAGATCTCCCCAAAATGAAGAAGAAAGAGACAAAATACACCGAAACATTACTTATTCTTGACTTAAATAAATATGGCAACTGCATAAGCTTTGAGGTGTGACGAGTCAGCCAGGATGAAAAAACAAACCTCAAAACTTGGAAGACCAACGCAGAAACAGGCAAACCGCTATTAGTAATGATGGATTTCTGTTTATTGGTCTCTCCAAATGTGAAAGAAGCTGGAACTGATGGTTGGTCCACAGAAGCCCAAGCAGGGAAGGTCCATGAAAAAACATCTAGATACAGAGTGCTTTTCATGCTTAGATCGTCTCACTCAGGTTTCACTCAGTGGGACGGCTCACAGGCCTCTAAGGAAGATGCCCTTAAAAGCTGAGACACTCCTGCCAAAGCCGGGGATGCTCAAGCCCAGAGCCGGAAGAAGTGGGATACATCCCTGCAGCTGGGGTGAAAGGCCTTCCTTGCTACACCCCTCTCTGCAGAGAAGCCAGCACCCCTGCATCAGCCATCTGTGATATGAAACAAATTTCTACAGACCTGTTGCGCCAAGACATCACCTGCTAGGACCATGGTTTCCATGGCTCAGAAGTTCCAGCACAGCTTAGCTGTTCCTCTGTTCAGGGTCCCATCTGGCTAAAATCAACCTGTTGGCTGGGGCCTGGTCCTCACCTGAGGCTCAGGGCCCACTTCTAAGCTTGGGCGGTTGTGGGCAGACCCGCTTCCTCCCAGCTGTACACTTCCTGGCCGCTTGCTTCTTCAAGGGAGGCAGGTGAGCATCTCTGATGCTTCAGATCTCTTGGATTTCTTCCCACTCTGACCTCCAGATCCTTTTCTAAAAGGCTCACCTGATTATACCAGGCCCGCCCAGGATTAGCTGCCTTTGATTAACTCAGAGTCCCTTGATTGGGAACCTTAATTCCATCATCTGCAAAATTCCTTCACCTCTGCAAAGTAATGTAACCTAATCTCGGGAGTGACAGCCCATCATACTAACAGGTCCCGCCTCCACTCAAAAGGAGGAATCATGAAGACACATGCGCCAGGGGCGGGAATCTTTGCCGCCGTCTCAGAATTCTGCCGACCACAGCTGTCTCCGTAAGACCAGCTTCTGAGGTCATTGCTAAAAGCACAAATATTCATTTCTAGAAAGAAAGCACAAACGGTGCCGTGATCACCTGGCCAGGACTGCGGTGATTGGTACGCGGGCTATTACAGTCGGGGCCTCGCTCACAGCCCCAGATCCTCCACATGAAAACCCCCAGGAGCTGATGGGCTGTAAGTGCACTTGGGAGGTGAGGACGGCTCTCCAGGAGCAGGAGGGAAATTCACTGTCCCATCCTCCCTGGGTGCTCTGGCTCCTGGAATTCCCTTTGTCACTTTTTTCCTTTTTAAGCACAGAATGCATGTTAGAGGCCCTTGACAGTTTTCAGATGTCCTGCTGAGGGTTGAAAAAGAGGCCTTACTGAGATTCTATTTTCCCGTCTTTGTGCTATGAAACCAAGAAAGGAGCATGAGGGGCCCAGGACAGTCGTGCGGCTCAGCTGTCGGGCAGTAGAATAGCAGAGACCACTTACACTCTGGACTGGATCAGGACTCGGAGCCTCTGAGCCCTGACCTCACGCCTCACTAACAGAATAAGACCGCATCGGCCCTAAACGCGCAGCGAACACAGACTCCACCTAAAACATCCTCAATTAAAGTGTTTCTCCCCGGCTTCCCTGGTGGCGCAGCGGTTGAGAGTCTACCTGCCAATGCAGGGGACACGGGTTCGAGCCCTGGTCTGGGAAGATCCCACATGCCACGGAGCAACTAGGCCCGTGAGCCACAACTACTGAGCCTGCGCGTCTGGAGCCTGTGCTCCGCAACAAGAGAGGCCGCGATAGTGAGAGGCCCGCGCACCGCGATGAAGAGTGGCCCCCGCTTGCCGCAACTAGAGAAAGCCCTCGCACAGAAACAAAGACCCAACACAGCCAAAAATAAATAAATATTTAAAATGTTTCTCCCACTGTATCCCCCAGGCCTGGAATTCTGGCAACCGGGGAAGCAGACACAAAGAGCTTCAACCAGCGTTTCTAAATCAGTGGCAGAAACTGGCTTCCACGGAGGGCCCCATATCAACCAAACTCGATGTCGTAGAAGCTCAATATCTTATAATAATCTATCATGGCAAAGAATCTAAAAAAGAATAAATACATATGTATATGAATAACTGAATCACTGTGCTGTACACCTGAAACCAACACCATGTTGTAAATCAACTTTATTTCAATAAAAAGAATTTAAATAAAGTAATTATGGATTAAAAAATAAGAAACTCACAAGTGGGGCTGCACCTGCTATTGATAGGGTGCTGCTCTCTCACCCTCAGAGGAAGGGAGGCACCGGTCTGTTTTACTGTGTTTTAATTTTTTCACATTTTGTTAGCAGCAGTCATCCATATTGTGCAAAAAGAAAGTCACCCGCAATCTCAAGGTGCAGATATAATCGCAGTTAAACACATGCGATTTATGCACATGTGTATGTGTGTGTTTGTCTGTTTTCACAATAATGAGTTCACAAGTTACACATTGTTTTGTAATCTGTTATTATTTTATCCCACCAGGAACTTTTCAGAACTTTGTGCTGTGTTTCCAGGACAAAACATACTGCTGACATGTAGTAATTCCTTAGTAACATCCGTGGACTAAACTTGTCTCTGTTAATAAACATAAAACTCCAGCATCGTCTCAATGACTATAAAGTGACACATTGGATGTTGTCTGATTCAGTATTTCCCAGCACGTGATATTTTCCTACTGCTAATTTCCAGGGGGATCTTAGGTAGTACATGGGTAAATATGTGTTTATCTTAATCATTATGTATTTTAATTTGTACTTGAAAAAATTATATAAGTAGCATATCAAGCCAATGAGTTCATAATATTTTAGGATTAGACCTAAGCACTATTTAAGTTAACATAAGAAGATTGAAAGAAAAAAATCCTTAGTACGTAATAACTCAGGAAGTTCTCAGATTCCACAAAAATGATTTTTAAAACGGTGCCCCAGTGATGGCAGTTTATAATGCAGAAATATGATTCATTTAACAATCTACCTCTATGTCTACCTTACAGACTCTTGATCATTTGCTTTTTGTTTTTTCTGTTATAAAAAACACTGTGAGGAATATCTTCCTACAGATATCTTTCTATGCCTCGTTGCTTATTTCCCAAGGGAAAAATTGCTAGGAATGGAAATACTGTGTCCCGTGGTTTGAAAGTTTTAAAAGCTGTTGGTTTATGACGCCGAAAATTGTCCGTGGAACCTGAGCTCGTGTCCATGTACTCGGCCCCAGCCACGTGCCAGAGGACAGTTGTTTTGTATTTTTAGAAGGCTCTGTACCAGGGGAGAGGGAAAGCTTGATCAGTGTGCCCGGGGAGGAATGGGCAGCGTGTGCGGTCTGTGCCCCCCCCCAAGACCCCCTCTCTCTCTTCCTCTCGATTTTTTCCTCCTTTCCTTCCTACCCCTAGAGAGAGCTGTGTGTAAATTTTTAATGTAGAAAACAATGAACTGTTCGATATTTTAAAGTTTATCGTTCAAATTAAAAGACATGTGGGCTGATATTTATATTACTAATGAGGCATTTCAAAAAAGCGTTTGTCTTTTAGCTTAGAAACCACCACTAAGAAGGGGGTCCTAGGTGAACACTCCCCAGGAAACCCCATGGCCGTCCCCTGACAACGCCCGCGTTTACCCTCCAACCGCTGTGCCTCAGGCAGGAGACAGGCCATTCTGGCATCTCCGCCCAGCCCTCTTCCCTTGTGGGCAGCGTCCCGCTGTCCACCTGGGCCGCTGCCAGGATGCTCGTCTCTCACCTTAGCCCTGGGACCTCTCCGGAGTGAGGATTGAACCCAGACTGGAACCAATGGGCTGGCAGCCCCTAGGGGAGATTTTTGCATTCTGTATCCGCAAACAATGTCATCATTTACTGAACTCTTTCTGACTGAATCACTTTATCACTTAAAACATTTGTTTTAAAAGTGCATATATCTACTCAAGTTAAAGTCATTATTACTTGTAATAAGAACATAACCACACTTAATAAAAACAATGAAAATGATGTTCTCACAGTCTTGCTTGATGCCAAAGCTGTGGAAGGCCCAAGCCTGCAGCCCTTCTGTCCGTCGCAAAGGGGATCAGCAGGAAGGCCTGATAAAGATGCGTTGGTGCCCAGCGGTGGCCCCCACGCCCAGCCCAGCGCTCCCAGGGCCCCAGTCTCGTCACATCTGCTCATCCCGTGACATCCCAGGTTGTATCAGCTCCTCCCTGGAATCCTTTTCCCTCCCCACTCCACCGCCTGAGTTCAGGTTTCTCTTGCCTAATTTCTGTTTAAATTTGGAGGTTTGACCATAGCCTGTCCCAGGCCTTAGCCCGGCAACAGGATCAGAGCAGAGGCTTGGCCTATATATGCTAAAAAAGAAAAAAATGAGTAAATGAATAAAGTCAAATCCATCAATTTAGGTATTGGCAAGTGTACACAGACCTTGCAACCGAGAGAAATGCTAACATCGGCGAGCGTTCTGGCTTTTCTTTCTGGAGCTGAATATAAGACCAAGAGGTGGAAATGGCCAGGCTCAAGCTAACTGCTCAACACTCATAAACGAATTGCTGATTTTGGCTACACTCAGCCTCATGTGAAGCCCTGGGCTGCCCAGTCCAGTTTCTGGAGAACAACCCCAACTCTCCCAGTGCTTCCCGGATTCTCTGACCCCAGGCCCACCTAGATCTCATTGAATGATTCATGGGAGCTCCCAGGAGACAGCTGCTGCTACCTGTGAAAGAGAATCAGCAGACAGAGCTCGGAGAAAAAGACATGTGGGTATTTCTGTCCATGTATCCTGGCTCGAACAGGAGGAAGATAAACTCATTTTAATCCACCTCAGGGTGTGCAATAAAGTACCGAAGCATCTGGGTTCATCCTTCAGGGCACGATTAAAAACAATCACATTCTGGTTCCTTCATGTCATTTTTCCTTCAAGTTTGCTGGGGAGAAGCAGGGTGGCCCCCAGTGATCAGATTACCTCATCTTGGGCTCTTCATCTGTATTAAAATGTTTTCTTACTTCAGCTCATTTTGATCTGGAGAGCAGCATGAGTGAGAAAGAAGATCTTGGAAAACAAAGAAATCCACTGCAGGTGAAAATACAGAGTTTCTTTTTAAGAAAACATATATTTGTCTCAAACACATATGTGTGTGTGTCGTTTCAACATGTGTTATTTGCCTTTCTGTGCAAAGCCATTACTACGTGGGGAGAGGGGGAGATGGAAAATGAAAAATATTAAAGTGATTTTCATTTTCTTTTTGTCCTCATGAATATGAAATTCTCCTCTTGAGCAAGAGAAGAATAATTAGATGGGGTCTCAGGAGACCTGAATCCTCAGCCTGGTTCTCTCTCTTAAATAGCTGCTTGGCCTGAAGCAAGTCACTTAATTGTTCTGAATTTTTGTTAAATAGTACAGAACAACTTAATATATGGACCAAAATAGACTTGTTACTCCTTAACTTAGAATCAAAATACATTTATTCATTCATATGAAAACATTATTTTTATTACATTTTCATATTAACCATTTCAATAATAAAGAATTTTAATAAGAAAATCAGTACTGCTGTCTGGACCCCGCAAGGTTAATATCTAGTCAATGCTAGATTTTAGATTTCAGCACAAAGATTTCTAATGCCTTTTCCAGAAAATGGACTTAGAGCTTCGGTGTCCCTTGGGGGACCACCCAGGTCCTGTGTCCTAAGAACTGGATGTTCTTAAAGCCCCTCCCATTTTAATTCTGTGTGTCTGATTTATCTGTCCTGTATGGGTCTGTTTGGAAATGTGACTATCTGCTCTACTTTCAAGTTTTAGAAACAGTATGTTGCTGTCAATAATGCTTGTCAACTTCAATTTAACGGCACTGAAGTTCGCAACCTGATTCTGGATAATAATGGGTCAGAAATTGAAAGTGGAGAAGTCACATTATTAATGTGTAATCATTGCCACGCACACACATGCTCAAAAGGGCAGGTACAAGCTTCAAACCCTCTTCAATTTTCCAAACAGAAACCACTGCCTTATTCCTCTGTATCCTGAGACTTTTCATTTATTCATGATCAAACATCAGGTAAGGGAGTCTCTCTCCCCAACAATTGCTTGTTTCCAAGAGTTGCAGAAGCCCCGATGCAGACCACTGGGTGTTTGCTTTCCAGGGCTGTGAGCTGAAAGGAAAGCAAGAGAAAGGGAGAAGCATGATCTTGCTGGAATATTTATGTTGTTGAAGATGACCTCAAGACTCTTGAAAACCCCAGGACGTGACCCACCTTCTGTCCCCGCTTCCGAAAGGAGAAGCGAGAAGCTGAGCTTGGGAGGAGAGGCGGCGTGATTAGTGCCTCCTGCTTGGAATCAAGGCTACAAAGGAGCTTTATTTCCGTATCTCCCCTCTAGGCCAAGTGTCCTTCCCCTCTTCCCGCCTGCCTTCCTCTTGGCTGAAGCCTTAACATTGAAAATTCTGTTTCGTGTTTGATTCCAGGAGAACAGAGCCGAATCTGCAGCATCTCACCCCCACGTTCTTTGCACCTTTACGAGATACAAAATAGTGCAAGCAAAGTCCCCGGAACTATAATTTCCTTCTGTGAGAGAAACAACAACCGAAAACAAACTACAAAATCTCGCTGCAGCCCATCTCTACCTTTTTTTTATAAATATGTTTACAGAAAGACATTTGCTCTCTATCTGCTTGTTAATCTGAAAAGAAGTCACTTTTCTAATATCCCCCTGGAATACCAACTTTCTTTTTATTATTTTTAGAGCAAAGTCGTGAACGTTCCCCGTATGTTTCCAGGAATCGTTGCTTCCCGAGGGAAGGTATCCGGTGCAAGCAGGTGGTCACCTCGGTGGCTGATGAAGTTTTCCCCACGTGCGGAGGTGGCTCTGGCCCAGCGAATGTGTGGTGGGGAAGAGGGGAGGGATCACGGCTGTGCTGGACCATCTACACAGGCCCTTGCTGGGGAGGGGAGCGGTGTCACGTGGGCTCACCTGCTCAGACAGGTATGGAGGCACGGTGAGTTCACCCAGGTGCTGTCTCCTGCCCAGACTGGAGCCTTCGCTCCTGTTTCTTCATTTGGACTTTATTCCATAATCATGCTTTGAGTGTCTCCTACGTGCTAGGCATTGAGGGACGCACGGGACACGCAATGGGAGGTAACACAGGGGCCGTGGTGTCCGGAGACTCACGGATGGGACAGACAACAATGCGTAGAAGGACTGAGAACGGACAGCCTCGGAGTCACCACGATGAGGACGACCATACAACAGCAGGCAGCCTGCCCGGGCATCTCCTCCACGCCAGGCCTGGTCCTGAGACTTTACCTGTGTTAACTCCCCGGGGCCCACAGCAGCCCCACAGGCCGGACGCTGTCTGCCTGCGGTAAAGAGGAGGATGCCGAGGACAGGGAGGCTGCGAGGTTTTCCCAAATCCACCCAAACACCAGGTGGGAGACCCAGTTCCTGACACCTGATCTGCCTACTTTAGAGACCAAACGCTGACCCCTGGGCCTTCTTCCCTGGACTTCATGCTGCATTGAGAGGAAATCAAGGAAGCAGAGGTTTTAACCCTTGCGTTTTCATCTCCATTAGCCACATATGCTCATTTTTTTCCTAAAGAAATTCATGAGGAACCTGCCAAGAGAGAGGCTGTTACGGGTACATGGACGTAAACGTGCACACACTTAACTATACGTGTGACGACCCCAGTGGTGTCCATGAACACTACGTCTACTTAATACAAGTGGGGGAGACACAGTCAATATTTCACTCTGGTTTATAGATTTATCGTGAAAAAAGAACTGTTTCCAGGCACGTGTGGACAAAGCATAATTCTGTGGTCTAGACCAATGGCTCCCAAACGATGGGGGCAGCTTTGCGCCCAGGAGATATTTGCCAATGTCTGCAGACATTTTTCGTTGTCACGGTTGGGGTTGGGAGAGAGACCAGCAGTACAGCTAAACACCCCACAGCGCCCAGAACGCCCCCCGCGCCAGCAAAGAATCATCCCGTCCAAGTGTCCACGGTGTTTATCCTTGGATGGCGGTCGTCCAACACAACAGAACCAAGTTGCAAGCACACCTCTATGCCGTGTGGGAGTACGCATTGACCAGACTGACCTGGTCTCTCCAGTTTTGCATGAGATTTTTTTCCCTTCATCAGACTTGAGATCAAAGGAGCAAATAAGCTGCTTGTTCCCTCACATTTTATTTATTTATTTATTTAACATCTTTATGGAGTGTAATTGCTTTACAATTTCGTGTTAGCATCTGCTGTATAACAAAGTGAATCAGCTTTACGTATACATATATCCCCATATCCCCTCCCTCTTGCGTCTCGCTCCCACCCTCCCTATCCCACCCCTCTAGGTGGTCACAAAGCACTGAGCTGATCTCCCTGTGCTATGCAGCTGCTTCCCACTAGCTATCTATTTTACATTTGGTAGTGTATATATGTCAATGCTACTCTCTTACTTCATCCCAGCTTACCCTTCTCCCTCCCCCTGTCCTCAAGTCCATTCTCTACGTCTGCGTCTTTATTCCTGTCCTGGCCCTAGGTTCATCAGAACCATTTTTTTTTTTTTAGATTCCATATATACGTGCTAGCATACGGTATTTGTTTTTCTATTTCTGACTTACTTCACTCTGTATGACAGACTCTAGGTCCATCCATCTCACTACAAATAACTCAATTTCGTTTCTTGTTATGGCTGAGTACTATTCCATTGTATATATGTGCCACATCTTCTTTATCCATTCATCTGTCGATGGACACTTAAGTTGCTTCCATGTCCTGGCTATTGTAAATAGTGCTGCAGTGAACACTGTGGTACATGACTCTTTCTGAATTATGGTTTTCTCAGGGTATATGCCCAGTAGTGGGAGATTGCTGGGTCATATGGTGGTTCTATTTTTAGTTTTTTAAGGAACCTCCATACTGTTCTCCATAGTGGCTGTATCAATTTACATTCCCACCAACAGTGCAAGAGGGTTCCCTTTCTCCACACCCTCTCCAGCATTTATTTTTTGCAGATTTTTTGATGATGGCCATTCTGACTGCTGTGAGGTGATACCTCATTGTACTTTTGATTTGCATTCTCTACTGGTTAGTGATGTTGAGCATCCTTTCATGTGTTTGTTGGCGATCTGTATGTCTTCTTTGGAGAAATGTCTGTTTAGGTCTTCTGCCCATTTTTGGATTGGGTTGTTTGTTTTTTTGGTATTGAGCTGCATGAGCTGCTTGTATATTTTGGAGATTAATCTTTTGTCAGTTGCTTCATTTGCAAATATCTTCTCCCATTCTGAGGGTTGTCTTTTCATCTTGTTTATTGTTTCCTTTGCTGTGCAAAAGACTTTAAGTTTCCTTAGGTCCCATTTGTTTATTTTTGTTTTTATTTCCCTTTCTCTAGGAGGTAGGTCAAAAAGGATCTTGCTCTGATTTATGTCATAGAGTGTTCTTCCTATGTTTTCCCCTAAGAGTTTTATAGTGTCTGGCCTTACATTTAGGTCTTTAAACCATTTTGAGTTTCTTTTTGTGCATGGTGTTAGGAAGTGTTCTAATTTCATTCTTTTACATGTAGCTGTCCAGTTTTCCCAAGACCACTTATTGAAGAGGCTGTCTTTTCTCCATGGTATACTCTTGCCTCCTTTATCAAAGGTACGATGACCATATGTGCATGGGTTTATCTCTGGGCTTTCTATCCTGTTCCATTGATCTATATTTCTGTTTTTGTGCCAGTACGATACTATCTTGATTACTGTAGCTTTGTAGTATAGTCTGAAGTCTGGGAGCCTGATTCCTCCAGCTCCATTTTTCTTTCTCAAGATTGCTTTGGCTATTCGGGGTCTTTTGTGTTTCCATACAAATTCTGAAATTTTTTGTTCTAGTTCTGTGAAAAATGCCATTGGTAGTTTGATAGGGATTGCAATGAATCTATAGATTGCTTTGGGTAGTATAGTCATTTTCACAATGTTGATTCTTCCAATCCAAGAACATGGTATATCTCTCCATCTGTTTGTATTATCTTTAACTTCTTTCATTGGTGTCTTATAGTTTTCTGCATACAGATCTTTTGTCTCCTTAGGTAGGTTTATTCCTAGGTATTTATTCTTTTGGTTGCAATGGTAAATACGAGTATTTCTTTAATTTCTCTTTCAGATTTTTCATCATTAGTGTATAGGAATTCAAGAGACTTATGTGCATTAATTTTGTATCCTGCTACTTTACCAAATCCATTGATTAGCTCTAGTAGTTTTCTGGTGGCATCTTTAGGATTCTTTATGTATAGCATCATGTCATCTGCAAACAGTGAGTTTTACTTCTTCTTTTCCGATTTGGATTCCTTTTATTTCTTTTCCTTCTCTGATTGCTGTGGCTAAAACTTCCAAAACTAGGTTGAATAATAGCAGTGAGAGTGGACAACGTTGTCTTGTTCCTGATCTTAGGGGAAGTGGTTTCAGTTTTTCACCATTGAGAATGATGTTGGCTGTGGGTTTGTCATATATGGCCTTTATCATGTTGAGGTAGGTTCCCTCTATGGCCACTTTCTGGAGCGTTTTTATCATAAATGGGTGCTGAATTTTGTCAAAAGCTTTTTCTGTGTCTATTGAGATGATCATATGGTTTTTGTCCTTCAATTTGTTAATATGGTGCATCACATTGATTGATTTGCGTATATTGAAGAATGCTTGCATTCCTGGGATAAACCCCACTTGATCATGGTGTATGATCCTTTTAATGTGCTATTGGATTCTGTTTGTTAGTATTTTGTTGAGGATTTTTGCATCTATGTTCATCAGAGATATTGGCCTGTAGTTTTCTTTTTTTGTGACATCTTTGTCTGGTTTTTGTATCAGGGTGATGGTGGCCTCGTAGAATGAGTTTGGGAGCGTTCCTCCCTCTGCTATATTTTGGAAGAGTTTGAGAAGGATAGGTGTTAGCTCTTCTCTTCTCTAAATGTTTGACAGAATTCACCTGTGAAGCCATCTGGTCCTGGGCTTTTGTTTGTTGGAAGATTTTATTCACAGTTTCAATTTCTGTGCTTGTGATTGGTCTGTTTATATTTTCTATTTCTTCCTGGTTCAGTCTTGGAAGGTTGTGCTTTTCTAAGAATTTGTCCATTTCTTCCAGGTTGTCCATTTTATTGGCATACAGTTGCTTGTAGTAATCTCTCATGATCCTTTGTATTTCTGCAGTGTCAGTTGTTACTTCTCCTTTTTCTTTTCTAATTCTGTTGATTTGAGTCTTCTCCCTTTTTCTTGCTGAGTCTCACTAATGGTTTATCAATTTTGTTTATCTTCTCAAAGAACCAGCTTTTAGTTTTATTGATCTTTGCTATGGTTTCCTTCATTTCTTTTTCATTTATTTCTGATCTGATCTTTATGATTTCTTTTCTTCTGCTAATTTTGGGGGTTTTTTCTTCTTTCTCTAGTTGCTTTAGGTGTAAGGTTAGGTTGTTTATTTGAGATTTTTCTTGTTTCTTGAGGTAGGATTGTATTGCTATAAACTTCCTTCTTAGAATTGCTTTTGCTGCATCCCATAGGTTTTGGGTCATTGTGTTTTCACTGTCATTTGTTTCTAGGTATTTTTTGATTTCCTCTTTGATTTCTTCAGTGATCTCTTGGTTATTTAGTAGTATATTGTTTAGCCTCCATGTGGTTGTAATTTTTCCAGTTTTTTTCCTGTAACTGATATCTAGACTCATAGTGTTGTGGTCAGAAAAGATATTTGATACGATTTCAATTTTCTTAGATTTACCAAGGCTTGATTTGTGACCCAAGATATGATCTATCCTGGAGAATGTTCCATGAGCACTTGAGAAGAAAGTGTATTCTGTTGTTTTTGGATGGAATATCCTATAAATATCAATTAAGTCCACCTTGTTTAATGTGTCATTTAAAGCTCTTTTTCCTTATTTTTTTTTCATTTTGGATGATCTGTCCATTGGTGAAAGTGGGGTGTTAAAATCCCCTACTATGATTGTGTTACTGTCAATTTCCCCTTTTATGGCTGTTAGCATTTGCCTTATGTATTGAGGTGCTCCTATGTTGGGTGCATGAATATTTACAATTGTTATGTCTTCTTCTTGGATTGAACCTTTGATCTTTTTGTAGTGTCCTTCTTTGGCTCTTGTAATAGTCTTTATATTAAGGTCTATTTTGTCTGATAAGAGAATTGCTATTCCAGCTTTCTTTTGATTTCCATTTGCATGGAATATCTTTTTCCATCCCCTCACTTTCATCTGTATGTGTCCCTAGGTCTGAAGTGGGTCTCTTGTAGGTAGCATATATAGGGGTCTTGTTTTTGTATCCATTCAGCCAGTCTATGTCTTTTGGTTGGAACATTTAATCCATTTACATTTAAGGTAATTATCGCTATGTATGTTCCTGTTACCATTTTCTTAATTGTTTTGGGTTTGTTTTTGTAGGTCTTTCCTTCTCCTGTGTTTCCTGCCTAGAGAAGTTCCTTTAGCATTTGTTTAAAGCTGGTTTGGTGGTGCTGAATTCTCTTAACTTTTGCTTGTCTGTAAAGGTTTTAATTTCTCTGCTGAATCTGAATGAGATCCCTTGCTAGGTAGAGTAATCTTGGTTGTAGGTTTTCCCCTTTCATCACTTTAAATATGTCTTGCCACTCCCTTCTGGTTTGCAGAGTTTCTGCTGAAAGATCAGCTGTTAGTTAACCTTATGGGGATTCCCTTGTATGTTATTTGTGGCTTTTCCCTTGCTGCTTTTAATATTTTTCTTTATATTTAATTTTTGATAGTTTGATTAATATGTGTCCTTGGCATGTTCCTCTTTGGATTTATCCTGTATGGGACTCTCTGCACTTCCTGGACTTGACTGACTATTTCCTTTCCATGTTAGGAAAGTTTGCAACTATAATCTCTTCAAATATTTTCTCAGACCCTTTCTTTTTCTCTTCTTCTTCTGGGACCCCTATAATTCGAATGTTGGTGCGTTTAATGTTGTCCCAGAAATCTCTGAGACTGTCCTCAAGTCTTTTCACTCTTTTTTCTTTATTCTGCTCTGCAGTAGTTATTTCCAGTATTTTATGTTCCAGATCACTTATCTGTTCCTCTGCCTCAGTTATTCTGCTATTGATTCCTTCTAGAGAATTTTGAATTTCATTTATTGTGTTGTTCATCATTGTTTTTTCTTTAGTTCTTCTAGGTCCTTGTTAAACGTTTCTTGTATTTTCTCCATTCTATTTCTGAGATTTGGATCATCTTTACTATCATTACTCTGAATTCTTTTTCAGGTAGACTGCCTATTTCCTCTTCATTTGTTTGGTCTGGTGGGTTTTTACCTTGCTCCTTCATCTGCTGCATATTTCTCTGTCTTCTCATTTTGTTTAACTTACTGTGTTTGGGGTCTCCTTTTCGCAGGCTGCAGGTTCATAGTTCCTGTTGCTTTTGGTGCCTGCCCCCAGCGGGTGAGATTGGTTCAGTGGCTTGTGTAGGCTTCCTGGTGGAGGGGACTGGTGCCTGTGTTCTGTTGGGTGCGGCTGCATCTTGTCCTTTTGGTCGGCAGGGCTGCATCCGGTGGTGTGTTTTGGCGTGTCTGTGAACTTAGTATGACTTTAGGCAGCCTCTCTACTAATGGGTGGGGTTGTGTTCCTGTCTTGCTAGTTGTTTGGCATGGGGCATCCAGCACTGGAGCTTGCTAGCCACTGGGTAGAGCTGGGTCTTAGCATTGAGACAGAGATCTCTGAGAGAGCTCTCACTGATTGATATTATGTGGGGCTGGGAGGTCTCTGGTGGTCCAGTATGCTGAACTCAGCTCTCCCATCTCAGAGGCTCAGGCCTGACACCAGGCCAGAGCACCAAGACCCTGTCAGCCACATGGCTCAGAAGAAAAGGGAGAAAAAAAGAAAGAAGAAACAAATTTAAAAAAATTTTTTTAATTATTAAAATAAAAAAATAATAATAATTATAAAAAGAAGAGGGCAACCAAACCAATAAACAAATCCACCAATGATAACAAGTGCTGAAAACTGAACTTAGATAAACATAAAAATCAGAAACAAATCAGATGCAGAAAGCAAACCCCAAGTCTACAGTTGCTCCCAAAGTCCACTGCCTCAATTTTGGGAACGTTCGTTGTCCATTCAGGTATTCCACAGATGCAGGGTACATCAAGTTGATTTGGGGGATTTAATCCGCTGCTCCTGAAGCTGCACAGAGAAATTTCCCTTTCTCTTCTTTGTTCACACAGCTCCCGGGGTTCAGCTGTGGTTTTGGCCCCACCTCTGTGTGTAGGTCACCCTCAGGCATCTGTTCCCGCCCAGGCAGGACGGGGTAAAAGCAGAGGCTGATTAGAGGGCTCTTGCTCATTCAGGCCGGGGGGAGGCAGGGGTACAGTAGTCATAATTGGAATGCGGGGCGAGCTTGCGGCGGCCGAGGCCAGTGTGACGTTGTACCAGCCTGAGGCGCGCCGTGTGTTCTCCTGGGAAGTTGTCCCTGGATCACGGGACACTGGCAGTGGCGGGCTGCACAGGCTCCTGCAGGGGATGGGAGGGGAGTGGTGGATAGTGACCTGTGCTTGCACACAGGATTTTTGGTGGCTGCAGCAGCAGTGTTAGCATTTCATGCCCGTCTCCGGGGTCCGAGCTGATAGCAGCAGCTCACACCTCTCTCTGGAGCTCGCTTAGGCAGTGCTCTCCCTTCTGTGGGCACACGGGGAAGGAATCCCCTCTCCTCACACACCCCAAAACAATGGTCTCTTGCCTCTTAGGCAGGTCCAGACTATTTCCCGGACTCCCTCCCAGCTAGCCGTGGCGCACTAGCCCCCTTCAGCCTGTGTTCACACAGCCAACCCCAGTCCTCTCCCCGGGGTCTGACCTCCAAGTCCCGAGCCTCAGCTCCCAGCCCCGCCCGCCCCAGCGGGTGAGCAGACAAGCCTCTCGGGCTGGTGAGTGCTGGTCGGCACCGATCCTCTGTGCAGGACTGTCTCCGCTTTGCCCTCTGCACCCCTGTTGCTGCGCTCTCCTCCGTGGCTCCGAAGCTTCCCCCCCCGGCCATCCCCATCTCTGCCAGTGAAGGGGCTTCCCAGTGTGTGGAAACCTTTCTTCCTTCACAGCTCCCTCCCCGAGGTGCAGGTCCCATCCCTAATCTTTTGTCTCTGTTTTTTCCTTTTGCCCTACCCAGGTATGTGGGGAGTCTCTTGCCTTTTGGGAAGTCTGAGGTCTTCTGCCAGCGTTCAGTAGGTGTTCTGTAGGAGGTGTTCCACATGTAGATGTATTTTTGATGTATTTGTGGGGAGGAAGGTGATCTCCGCGTCTTACTCCTCCACCATCTTGAAGGTCCCCCACCCCTCACATTTTAAAGTTTAGAAATCCAACTGACAATTCTTCCAGTGCCCTTAAAAAAGACCTCCTTCCTTCCAAGCCCTAAGCTCCCGGTCCCCGTCCATCGACCCACAGCAAAACAGACACACTCTCCAAAGCACAGTTAAAGAGATTGACTGCCTATTAGCGCGAGGCACCCCGGTATCAGCTAATCTGAAATTAAGTGGGAGATAGATTTTTAGGGCTGTGTTTTGTTAAGCAAGCAAAATGTAAAACCTTCCCATCCTTAGTGATTGATTAATGACCTTTTAAAGGACCCTGCTAAATGGAACAACTGAAGAATATGGGAGCAATTAAGGAGCTTTTGCTCGGCAGTTCACTTATCAAAATGACTTAGACAAGATTTCAGCTGGATCATTGCCCCTTGTACCTTAACCACTGTCAAATCACATCCAACAATCCCAAGAAGACTATTTTAGGCACATCAGCGAAATGCCACCCTGAACTTTTAGCAGCAATTATAGGTGTAACGGATATTGGCCACAGGGAGAGTTGGACTGAACTTCTCCGTGAGCTTCGATCCGCACGCCCAGTGCCCAGAGATCCCTTGCTCGCCTCGCGTTACAGGTATTTGCCGGTCCCATTAGCATTTCCCAGATAAAAGGCACTCTCTGGAAAGGGTAAAAACTAGGCTAGTTTGAGCAATGAGACACTTTATTCCAGGAAGGTTTCCTCTGAAACAGCAATTACTAACTTGCACCAGGTAACTTAGGGAAGCAGAGCTAAAACCATCACAGTGCTTTGAAAAGAGATCCCACCCCAAGCATTCTGTTACCCTTACTTTTTCTTCCTCCAGCTTTTCTGTTTGATGAAAATACACTGGTTCCTTCCGAGACTGCCTGGCCCTTCCTGTTGCTTATGGAGAAGGGTGTTTACTGGGTATCACTCCAGGCAGAGCAGGTGTCCCACGCTCCGGGCTCTGCTTGGACAGAAATATTCTCTTCCTTTCTGGACCCAACCCTGCTCCCTGGCCCACAGCAGAAGAAAGAGAAGATTAAACATTCATTCAGACGCATTTGCCTTAGAGATCTGTTTTTAAAAGCACCACGTGTCAAAGACATCACAGAATTTTATCTCTCCCCTCGGTATGTTAAAAGTGAATGAATGGACTTCTGATTGCTTGTGATGGCAAGATTTTCATTTTCTAAATTCATGGACCACTTGGGAGGATTGGTAATTGGGCTGTGTTCCAATATTATCTTCACTGATGGCCTCTGTGTCTGTATCAGTCAGACAGGAATGGTAAACGCCAATCTCCCTTCTTTTGCCCCCAATCCAGGGCCGTCCTCTGTTCCAGATTAAGCAGATGGAGTCCTTCATTGATGTGCTGACTTTCTTTCCCAGGAACTTTTCAAGAGCAAAGGCAAATGGTGGGACTCAGAGCTCCCACAGCTCCCATAGATTGTTTTGACTATTTCCCTCTTCTCTCATGCAGAACTTGCTGGTTCCCCATGACCCCTTCCTCACGTTTTGCAGTTTTCCAAGTCCATTGGATAACTGGGATCTTTAAAAAGTGAGGGGAAGAGCTTCATGACACTGGTCTTGGCAGTGATTTCATGGGCTTGACACCAAAGGCATAGGCAACAAAGGCAAAAATAGATGTGTGATTACATCAAACTCAAAAGCTTCTGCACAGCAAAAGAAACCATCAACAGAGTGGAAAATCGACATACATATGGAAGAACGTATTTGTAAACCATTTATCAGTTAAGGGATTAATATCCAAAAAATATATATATATAACTCATACCAATGATAATAAAAATGATTATTATAATAGGCTAAACTTTTGAATAGCGATTTCTCCAAAGAAGTCATCCAAATGGCCAACAGGTACATGAAAAGATGCTCAGTATCACTAATCATCAGGGAAATGCATATCCAAGTCACAATGAGGTATCTTACACCTATCAGGATGGTTATTATCAAAAAACCAAAAGGCAACAAGTATTGGTGAAGATGTGAAGAAATTGGAACCCTTGTGCATAGTTCGTTGAAATGCAAAATTGTGCCACCACTATGGAAAACAGTATGGAAGTTCCAGAGTGTAAAACACAGAACCACCATAGGATTCAGCCATTCAGTTTCTGGGTATTTATCCCAAAGAGTTGAAATCAAGACCTCAAAGAGATACTAGCACTCCAGTGTTGGTTGCAGTAATACTCACAAAAGCCAGCATGTGGTAACAATCTTAATGTCCATCAACAGATAAATGGATAAAGAAAATGTGGTACATATATACAACAGAATATTGTTCAGCCTTAAAAAGGAAGGAAATTCTGCCATTTATGACAACATGGATGAACCTGGAGGACATTGTGCTGAATGACATAAGCCAGACACAGAAGGACAAATACTGTATGATTCCACTTACACAAGGGATCTAAAATAGTCAAACTTGTGAAGTCAGAGAGTAGAATGGTGGTTGCCAGGGGCTGGGGGGTGAGAGAGAAACGGGAAATTGCTAATCAATGGGCATAAAGTTTCAGCTGCACAAAATGAATAAATTCTAGAGATCTGCTATATAATATTGTGCCTATAGTTGACGATACTGTAAAATACACTTAAAAATGCGGTAAGAGAGTAGATCTCACGTGAAGTGTTCTCACTGCAGTAAAATTTAAAAAAAAATTTAATTGGCCTTGGCTTCCTCATTTGTATACCGGTGATAATAATGTCTACGTCATGCAGTTGTGAGACTTAAATAAGATAAAACTGCAAAGATCTTGCCAGTGGCTCTGGAATTTCAATGCAGGAATTTGGGGTCAGGGATCTGGGTGGAGGAAGACAGAGATGGTGTGATAGAGAAATTGCTGGAAAGTGGCAATTGCAGAGCAAGTATATTATTTTATAAGATTTAAGCTAAACATCTGTTAGGATGTCACTGTGTTCTAACGATGCTTTTGTTTGCACTTACATAAGATTGGAAAATATCATTGTACACATCATAGACTATTATTGTTATTATTATTTTTTTCTTTGTAGTAACCAGGAAATAAAGTATGAAAATTATGAGAGATCCAACAGTCCCTTGCTCCACCCATCCCTCCTTGTTGCTGCCTCTGAAAAAGGCTTCGTTTCTTTTGTTGTTTTTTCAATTTTGTAGTTTGAAATCATTTTAGATTTACACAAGCATTGCAAATGAAGTACAGAATATACCTTTACCATATCCACTTAGGCCAGCTCCCCCTAAGGGGCACAACTTACATAAACATGGTACCTTGATCACAACCAAGGAATTGACATCAATACATGATTAACTAAACTACAAACATTATTCAATTTCACCAGTTTTTCCATTAATTTCCTCTTTCTCTTCCAGAATCCCATCGAAGATAAGTCTTTGCATTTAGTCACCATGTATCCTTAAGTCACCTCTGATCTGTGATAGCTTCTCAGTCTTTCCTTATTTATTTATTGTTTTTATATTTCAAATTAGGTTTATCTGATGTTTTCTTATGATGAGATTGGTTATATATTTGACTTTTGTATTTTAATCTAATCTCATGTCCTATGACCTTTCCATACTCCCTTGTTAGTTCCAGGGTTTGTGGGGAGGTGGTCCATTTTTAAGGATTTTCCACACAGACAATCATGGCATCTATGAGCAAAAACAGTTTTACGTCTCCATTCACAGTTTGTACATATTCTGTTTCCTTTCCTCCTCTCATTGCACTGACCAGGATTTCCAGAACAATGTTGGGTCACAGTGGTGAGAGTGGATATCCTTGCCTTGTTCCTAATCGTAATAAGGAAAGTTTATAGTTTCTAACCATTAAGTATGATGTCTGGAGAGATAATTCCTTTATTTATGGATTTTAAAGATGTCTTCTGGCCACCATGATTTCTGATGAAAAATCCCTGTCCTCAAACTGTTTTCTCGATTTTTTTCTTTGTCTTTATTTTTCTTTCAGTACTTTGATTAAGGTGTGTCTGTGAATTTTTTTTTTAATCTTGTTTGGGTTTTTTAGTTTCTTTGATCTATAACTTTATGTCTTTCACCAAGTTTAAGATATCTTCTGCTATTATTTATTTTTTTCTGCATTAATCTCTTTCTCCTCTCCTTCTGATACTGGTAAAAGTTAGAACTTGTGATATCACCCAATAGATGCTATTCATTTTCATTAAATTTTTTTCTGGGTTCTTTAGATTGGAATTTTTTTCTTGGTCTAGCTTCAAATCCAGTAATTCTTTATGTATCTGCATTTTAAAATTGCACTCATCCAGTGAGTTTAATTTCAGATATTAAATGCGCACTTCTAAAATTTCCATTTGCTCCTTTTTTATACCATTTGTTTCCCTTCTGAGAAATTGTATATTTCTATTCATTTCAAGTGTGTTTACCTTTACTTTATGGAACATAGTTTGAATAATTGCTTAAATGTCTTTACCTGATCATTTCAAAATTTGACTCATTGTGGGGATGGAATTTTGCTGATTGTCTTTTCCTTGACAGTTGATCACCTTTCTCTTGGCTTTGTATGTTGGGCTGTTTTGGATTGTATTCTGAACATGTTGAATTTTATGCTATGACGCCTGTTACAATCCTCTTGGTAAGGTTTATTGTGGTTTGTGTTGTTTTGCCAGGCAGTCAACCCACTTATGTTCAGACCAGATAACTGTCATTTGTACTTTTTCTAGAGCTTTAAATTTAAGCAGTGGGAGAGTGGCTGTAGTGCGGGTTTACTCTGTGAAACTCTTTCCCTCCTAACTTGGGTCTTTTAAAATATAATACAGAGTTATTTAAACACCCCAAGATCTACACCATTAATAGGCTAGTGATCTGCTTCCAGGGTTAAAGGTGATAAAGAAAATTTGATAAATGCAATTGGGTGACAGCTGAATTTTTAATGGAAACAGTGTAAAAGAGCCATCAGCTGACTCTGTCTTTCTTGAGGGATGCTCACACCCAGATCATGTGTGCTTAGGAGAGCCAAGGAAAATATGCATCCCTAAATATGTCTTCAGGGAAGATCTTCCTGGTCACTAGGCATTCCTCCCAGATCTCAATATGACATGCATTAAAGCAAGGATACATACTTTTTTTAATAAATAAATTTATTTATTTTATTTATTTTTGGCTGCGTTGGGTCTTCGTTGCTGTGCGCGGACTTTCTCTAGTTGCGGCAAGCGGGGCCTACTCTTCGTTGTGGTGCGCGGGCCTCTCATTGCGGTGGCTTCTCTTGTTGCAGAGCACGGGCTCTAAGCGTGCAGGCTTCAGTAGTTGTGGTTCACGGGCTCTAGAGCGCAGGCTCAGTAGTTGTGGCGCATGGGCTTCGTTGCTCCACGGCATGTGGGATCTTCCCGGACCAGGGCTCGAACCCGTGTCCCCTGCATTGGCAGGCGGATTCCTATCCACTGTGCCACCAGGGAAGCCCCAAAGCGAGGATACGTACTTAACATGTAAGACATTGCCTGCGTACTGCCAAAGTATCACTCAATTTAAAATATCTTTTCAAAGTGACAAAATTGCCCTGAGGCCATGTAAAAGCTAATGTTATAAGAAAACAGTAAATCTGGAAGGGTAAAGAAGGTTGTTGGGTTTTGGACTGGAAAAAAGTATGTCGCCAATCCCCGATTTTTCGAGGTTTAATTGTTGGCAGTGGATCAGTTGCTGCTAGATAAATCTATGCATACACACACACACACACACACACACACACACACACACACGGAGTCACTCATAAAACCCATTCAGTACAAAACATTTCTAAATAAAATGTTAATAAAAAGCAGAATTCAGTGGATTGTGCACATAATTATTCCATTCAACAGATAATAAAAAGCAATTAACCGACAGAGACAAATAAGCCAATAATGAACAAAGGATCCTGCCATGCATCTCCCATTTCAAATCTAAGGCTGGAACGAGGGAATGGAAAAACAGAGCAGACCTCGGCAAATCTGGAACCAGAAGACTTAAGCTTCTCTTGCCCCTGTGAATTCTCCCTAACCCCCTAGGCTTAGACCCCTAAGCCCCATAGAAAGCCATGGAAATGGCCATGCTCTGGAGACCAAATGACTAGCAAACTGAAATATTTTCTTGAGACGCTGGAAAAATACAAACAGAACACACATACACCACCCACAATTTAAATCAGCATTCCACAGCCAATATTAAAAAGCTGCCAGTTAATAAGAAATAAACATCTCATTTTCTTCTTTCTGAGATGTTAAGCCTTTATTTACCAAATTGTTTTTTTTTTAATTAATTAATTTATTTATTTATTTTTGGCTGTGTTGGGTCTTCGTTTCTGTGCGAGGGCTTTCTCTAGTTGCGGCAAGTGGGGGCCACTCCTCATCACGGTGCGCGGGCCTCTCACTATCGCGGCCTCTCTTGTTGCGGAGCACAGGCTCCAGACGCCCAGGCTCAGTAGTTGTGGCTCACGGGCCTAGTCGCTCCGCGGCATGTGGGATCTTCCCAGACCAGGGCTCGAACCCAAGTCCCCTGCATTGGCAGGCAGATTCTCAACCACTGCGCCACCAGGGAAGCCACCAAATTGTTTTAAAGAAGGTATATGGTCAAAACTCTGTGATGAGTTTTGAGAAAATAGGCCCTGACATCTGAAAGTGAGGCTGCCTGCCCTCTTCATCTTGATGTTGGGAAACTTTGGGGGAGAAAAGTGCTTTTCTGTGTTAACTCAGGGGCCCCACTGGTAAGCTGCCCCTTGAACATGCTAATGAATGTCAAGGGCTGGGCTGAGAATGGAAATCCATGGAGAGGCAGGTTAGCAATGTAGCTTCGACTCTCTGCCCTTTGAAAGCCTTTAACTTAAGCTGCTCAAAAGAAGAAAAATTATCTAATTCTCATTTTTCCTTTATTCCAACAGCTCATTATTCCAGCAATAAGATTTATAAATTACTTATTAGGTGTCTGGTCCAAGGGATTCAGTAACATCAGAATGAATCTCTGGGCTTGGGGAATCTAACAGGAGAGACAGTTATTAAAAAATAATTAGACAATAATTATCTAATTATAGTGGTGAGAGGTCACCAGCAAAAGATGCCACCGAATGGGAAAAGAAGATCCTTAACAGGGTCCTTACCCTAGTTCGGAGGTCAGGAAGTCTTCCTTAAAGAGTTGAGTCAAGAACTAAGGATGTGGGGACATGATCCAGTTCAAGGGGTGTGGGGAGGTGAGAACAGCCCAGGTACAGAGTGTGGCTTGTCACAGGGAAGCCAGCACGCATGCACATAATAAGACCAAATGCGAGAAATGCTTGGAAGACCATACTGGAGCTTTATGGAACATCCAAAAGAAAAATATTTACTTCTTATTCATTTATATTAATTAGTTTTTTACACCGTTGACCAAGTAACTTCTATTTCCAGGCATTACTGTGGATCCTATACTACTCCCCAGCCAGCCATGGTCCTGCTATTTCAGGGTTCCCATTCTAGTTTCAAGTTTTCAAGTGACAAAAGTCCTAGATTAGTAGCTTCCTTGGCCAAGTAGAATCTTAAAAGTAAAAGAAAACTCTCCAGATTCTTTGTGTGAAGAATACCATCAATCAGAGCGCCTGGTGCGTTACTGTTCGTATAAACCTTCTGCCTTCCTCGTGCCCCATACTTGGCTCCTGCTCACTCCACCACGCAGGTAGCACCTCCTACATTTCACATGTATCTTTTTGCCGAGCGCATTCTTGGAGAATGCACATTGGTATTTTGTCACTCCTCCGCTGCTTGCATTATTTACTCAGCTCCATATTTACAGATCTATCCATTTAGCAAGACGTGCATCTCCTCTTTCATGGTGGGTGCTGTGCATCCCACGTTTTCCCTCTCCACTCCTGGGTGTGTCCTATTGGGAACCCGTGTGAGGGCTGCGTGGGCAAACATAACCACGAAAGGCGTGGCTGGTTGGGAGCACATTCATATGATTTGTGTGACTAAGGGATGGTTGGCTGATTGTCAGGATCTTTGCCTCAGTAGTTCCTGGTGATGTCAACATTCCCCACATCCTTGTCAACATGTGGTACTACCAGATTTTAAAAATTTTCCCCAACTCTTTCAGTGCAACCTTATTTTATTTTTCATGGATCTAATTACTAAATAATGGGATGTCCTCGTATGCTTGGATGATAGAGACTGGTCTTTTGTAAATCATCGCAAATCCGTTCTTCAAATGGAGCTGCTTTTTATTCCATGCTGTTTTGTAGGAGTCAGTTTTTATTCTACCCAGGAAAAGCCAAGACCCACCCCCCCCAGTATCCCACAAGGTTCTGCCATGTCTGACCACGTACCCACCCTCTCTCTGGCTCACCCCCAGCCATTTCCCTCCAGCCCACTTCCTCCCAGACACGTCTTGTCTGTCTCCCTAAAGTGTAAGTTCTAGGAGAATGGAGGCCAGCGTCCTCTAGCCCCTCTGCAGCACCCACCATGCCCTGCGCGTGGCAGACCCTCAGCCAGTCTTTATGAGATGACTGGATGGACGGAGAGCACTTGATATATGCCTGACACGTGGTCAGCACTCAATCAACGCATCTTATGTACTTGTTTTTATTTTTCCCAGCATCACTGGAAAGAGAAAGGAAAGGGTACCATTGGCTCTGTATGGGGCTGCTTCCCTCCCTTCCTAACCCCCCAAACCGTGAAAATGATATGATATTAATAACCATTGTGCTTTTTCCACAAAGTCGCTGCAGGCGGGCGACGCTAAAAGAAAATCTTGAACTAAGGCCTCCCTGGGTGTCAAGCTACAGTTCCTTAGCAGGCTACTGACTAAATAATATGTTGGCCCTTAGGCCAATATTCAAACTAAAAATCCTTCAGCAGGAGCCATTGTGTTCCCAATCTCATCTTATCTCCAAAGATGGAATGTTACAATTAGCAATTCAGAAACTCTTTTACATCTTAGTAACCATGCATAAAAATTAATTCAAGCAAAACCTAATTTAGAATAATAATAACATGACTTCCTAATGTTTCCTACATTAATCATGGTTAAGACAGTTACTATAGCAGCACTGTTGGAATTATTGAAAGTAATGGTAATTCGCTTCAGCGCAAGTTCTCTTCTGAGAATGCTACTATTTGTTTAAGCAAAGGAGAAAGAAATAGGAGAACACCCTTTTCCTTTTAACTAATTTAAGGTTCAGTAGCCGACACAGTCAAAAGTAATAAAGTGCTGTTTGCTCTGAGGGGAGGTGGTGGTGACCTCTGATTTTTATGGTTAGATTAGTTTTAAATGTTTTCTCTCCGTCTCATCATTTTTTCCCCCTCAGTCTCATCTTTTTGTTCAAACTCAGGGGAAAAAATATGGGATGAAGGAGTTGAGTTGAGGGGGGAGAGAAATACATTGTGGGGGGCTACTCCCATCGTGGGGCCAGAATGAAGTCCATCTCACTTCTGTCCCTGGAGATCTTCCAGAGCCCAAACCAGACTTAAAGATCACAATGAGGGGTCAGTGGCCAGCAGAAGTCAAGGTCGGAAGTTGGGGAGAAGTCTGGAAAAATGTAAACAGCATGAGATTATGCAAGAACTCCCCCAGGTATTCAGCTCAAAATTTTTGGGTTCTGGTCCCACAGTGAGGACAGCTGGGCCCTGCCCCTCTGATATCAGGTGCTTCCAGGCGGCCAAATGCTCAAGATTTTCACGCAGAGCCAGCAGAGTTGCTGACGTTGTAGGTCCCACGTGGTAAACACAGTGAGACAGCAGTTGTTCAGACCTGGGTTCAACTCTCTGCTGTGCTGCAGACTGGCTGGTCCCCTTTGACAAAGAGCTTGACTTCTCAGCAGCCGTTTTGTTCTGCTGTAACAGGTTTCCCAGTGGCAGCACAGTTGACATTGGGGGCTGGATCATTTCCTGGTGTAGGGCTGTCCTGTGCATGGGAGGGGAGGGATTAACAGCATCCCTGGTTCTCCCCCGACTAGATGCCAGTAGCACCTGTGTAGTCAGGACAACCAAAAATGTATCCAGACCTGGCAGCATGTCCCCAGGAGGACAGAATCACCCCCAGTTGAGAACCACTAAACTGTAAAATAAAAATAATTAGAGTAGCTCCTTACTAAGAAAATACAGTGAGGCAAGCTGCCCCGTGGACCGTGAGCCCCTTGAGGGCAGACTACATGCCGTGGAGTGAGTGAGCCCCGGAAGAACCCCCAGGCAGACAGTAAATCCTTGATGTGGTTATTACAGAAGTTCCTCCTTGACCAATTAGCGAAAATTGATTTTTTCCCCCAAAATACTTAAACACCAAGATGTCTTAGTTCATAAGATAGAGCAGCTTTGTCTCACAACACTCACCACCATTTTCACGATAAATGAGAGAACTTTGGTCCAGATGATATGAAGAACTGTGTTTTAAGTCAAACTCTTTCAATATAAGCAAGACAATTTATGTTTACTCACTTCTATCAAATGCATCTGGGTTGACACATTCCAAAAGGACTCTTTCCATAATATACATTTTCCTTGACTTTTATACTCATTTAGGTAGATAGCTTTTTCCACTTTCTTGAACTTCTTTTTTCTTTTTTTTAATCTCTTTGTAAATCCCGGAACACTTTCAAAAACAGAATTTGCCTTCTCCAGTTCACTGAAGACATATTTATTTTAGACCAGCCAGTTGTGCAGATTTCAAATATTGATTGGTCACATGTGAAAACCAAATTAGATTTCGTCTTGGATTCTGTTACTGAAAACCCTCTGCCTAGTCCAAGTGAGGTTGAGGTTCAAATATGCTTTTATATCAGCTGTGTAAGAATTCCCTATGTCAGTGAATTGTTTTTAAATTGAAGTATAGTTAATTTACAATGTTGTGTTAGCTTCAGGTGTTATCAGTGAATGTTTAGAGAATTAAATGGTTTATTTTGACATGGATGTAGAGTCACATGCAGTTTTAAGAAAACACAGAGAGATTCCCTGTTCTTTTTGCCCAGTTTCCCATAATGGTAACATCTTGCAAATGTGTAGTACAGTCTCGTGGCTGCGGCTCTGACATTGATACCATCAAGATACAGAGCACATTTCCATGACCACAAGAACCCCTCATGTTGTCCTTTCATGTCCACACCATCTTCCTGTCTACCCCTAACTCCTTCTCAATGCCTGGCAACGACTAATCTGTCCTCCATTTCCATAAACTTTTTGTCATTTCAGGAAACTTACATACATGGAATCATTTAGAAGGTAAACTTTTGGGATCTTTTTTCATTCATCATAGTCCTCTAGAGTTTCATCTATGTCATTATGTTCAGTAGTTCAATATTTTTTTTTTGGCAAATAATATTCCATGTTACGGATGCACTATTCACTCATTAAAGCACATGTGGGTTTTCCCCAATTTTTAGCTATTATGAATAAAGCTGTTATGAACATTCATGTACAGCATTTGTGTGAATGTAAGTTTTTATTTCTCGGCATAAATGCCCAAGAGTGCAGCAGCTACAGTATTTATAGTTTTTCAACATACAAGCCGTGTACACGTATTGTTACATTTATACCTAACTATTTATTTCAACAATTGCAAGTAGTGTTGTGGTTTAATTTGATGTCTATGTGTGCATTGCTAGTATTGTATTCTGTATTTTATACAGAAATAAAATTAATTTTTTATGTTTATCCCATATCCTGCAACCACAATGAACTTACTTACTAGTTGTGGGAGATTTTTTGTAGATTCCTTTGGGATTTTCTAAGTAAGCAATCATGTCCTCTGCAAAAAGAGGCAGTTTAATTTCTTTGTTTTACATATGGATTACTTTATTTTCTTTTTTGCCTTGTTGCATTGAGTACAACTTCCAGCAATATGTTGCATAAGAGTGGTGAGAGCACAAAGAAATGGAAAGATAGGCTGTGTTCATGGATTGGAAGAATTAACATTGTTAAATGTCCTAAATGTACCTAAAGCAATCTACAGATTCAATGCAATCACTAGCAAAATCCCAACTACATTTTTCACAGAAATAGAACCCAAAACAATAAACTTTATATGGAACCACAAAAGACCCTGAATAGCCAAAGCAATCCTGAGAAAAAAGAACAAATCTGGAGGTATCACATCCATGATTTTAAATTATATTACAAAGCTATAGTAATCAAAACAGCACAGTATTGGCAGAAAAACAGACACATAGATCAATGGAACAGAACTGAAAGCCCAGAAATAAATCTACACAGATATGGTCAATTAATTTATGACAAAGGAGCAAAGAACATACAATGGAGAAAGGATAGTCTCTTCCATAAATGGTGCTGGGAAAACTGAACAGCCATATGCAAAAGAATAAAACTAGACCACTATCTTACACCATACACAAAAATCAACTCAAAATGGAGTAAAGCCTTGAATGTAAGACCTGAAGCCATAAAACTCCTAGAAGAAAACATGGGCAGTACTTTCTTTGACATTTGTCTCAACAATATCTTTCTGGATAAGTCTCTCCAGGCAAAGGAAACAAAAGCAAAAATAAACAAATGGGACTACATCAAACTAAAAAGCTTCTGCACAGTGAAGGGAACCATCAATGAAACAAAAAGACAATGTACCAAATGGGAGAAGATATTTGCAAATCATATCTGATAAGGGGTTACTATCCAAAATATATAAAGAACTCATACAACTCAACAACAACCTCAAAAGAAACCCAATTAAAACATGGGCAAAAAAGCTGAATAGACATTTTCCCAAACAAGACATACAGATAGCCAACAGGCACATGGAAAGATGTTCCACATCATTAATTATTAAAGAAATGCAAATTAAAACCACAAGGAGATATCACTTCACGCCTGTTAGAATGGCTATTATCAAAAGGATGAGAAATAACAAGTGTTGGTGAAGATGTAGAGGAAAGGGAACCCTCCTACACTGTTGGTGGGTTTTTACTAAACTTAGCAGAAGGAATGGGAGCAATAAATCTACTCCATCTTCCCAGAAGCTATGTTTCCTCACATTTAGTGAGACAATACAGCAGAGATACCCAACCCAAAGACTAGCTCAGCCATGAGCTTGCAAGATAATTAACTCTTCTGAGCCTCAGTTTCCACATCTGTAAAAGGGAATACTCATAGAACCTCCCTCTTGGAATCGTTCATAGGAACAATGCACCTGGTACCCAAATTAGTTCCATGTTGTTGGCCGTGATTCATCACGACCAGCATCCCCCCAAATACAAGAAGCATCTTCTCCCTGCTGAGTTAGGTGTTTCTTCTCAGGGTGCTGCTGGGCAGGAAAGGAACACCTGTGGGGTGGGGATGCTCTCCGTCGGGAGGCCTGCTGTGCTCTTACTTGGTTCCCACACAGTCGAGCTGGTGGACTCAAAGCACAGGCGAGGACGGCAGCCTCAGCGTCCCTAGTAAGAAAGGCAGACTCTCAGGGTTGGGGGAGGCCCCCCGCAAGTGCCGCATCAAAATCTGCATTTTGACAAGATCCCCAGGGTTTTCTTGTTCATCCTGCAACGTGAAAAGGGCTGGTCTAGGATTGGAGCTTCCTAGGTTTCACGGAGACCACAGTCCTCCGTTGAGAGCAAACAGCAGCTCGTGGGCGCACCTTTGTTTCTGAACACTGGGAAGGTGGAATAGCAAAGGTAGAGGCCCGGAAAGCCGGCAGCAGGAGCAGGGGAGAGGTACGTGTCAAGACTCAGAGTTCTCTGAGTCAGGAAAGGCGGGCGAAGGCTGGGGAGCATCGCCGACGGGGGTGCACACAACCTCCCTGCAATCCCCATCTCTCGTCTGGTCCCCTGGAGTCCCTGCCCCTTGGATTCAAGGACACCCTTGCACTCACTGTTTTCTGCACACTGCCTAACATGGCTTTGTTTGGCAATTAGTATAGATCCTTCTTCTGCAGCCAAAGTTCGTGAGTGACCTTAAGGCTCGCCCCACGTCTGCTCTTGGCTTTGATATGAATCTGAAATCAGTGCGTAGGAAGAGGCGGCAGCTCCATTGGGGAAGCAGGAACATTGCTGGGACCCAAACAGCCAGAGGCCACGTCATTTGCAAACCCCAAGGACCGAGGAGGGGTTACCCATCAGGTCTGGCTAACCTTGAAAACACAGATGGGGAAACAATCAAGGAAGCAGAGAATCCTCTCCGGCAAAGCATCATAAATAAGTAAAACAGAACACGATGCCCTCTGCCCCGCCAAGCACAGACTTTGCTCCTTCCAAGAGGAAGGTGTTTCTATTTTGTACAGGGAAGGCAGCTGGGACCCACCCAGGGAGAGTGGAAACGTTCCTTCTTTCCTTTGCGTGAGAAGGTGTCAGAGGGTCAGGAGAACAGCAAGCCTCAGTGCTGCCAGCAGCTGACGCATCCCTGGGCCCGTCCTGATAAATTGTACCCCGAGCAGATGGCAGTGGTGGCGACAGAGGGGAAAGTGTCCGCAGTGAACTTGTGCTTTCTTACCTGGCTTAAAACCAGCCACCCGTGCAGGGAACAGGATGGAGTTTCTGGACAAGTGCTACCTTAAACATCGGAATGACCATTTCCCTCTTTTATAAGGAATATCGGTGCCCTGGTTGTAAAAAGTAAAAACAAGACGTAAAAGAAAGAGCATGGGTGGAGGGGAGGGCTTATAGCTAATTACATGCTTAAATCCAGGAGCCCCCCGCCCCCGGAATCTTCCCCTCCAGTTATTCACCAGGCATTGCAACCCACAGTTTTGTGCAACCAAACATGCACCAGCGGTTGACAACACACACCGAAGCCCTAGGATCCCAGGACACACGCTCTGTGTTGCTGAGCTTCTGAGAATCTGGTGCCCCGGGAGCCTCCTTCTGTTTTGCAAACTCGACCTGCCTGGTGAGGTGACCACTGGCTTGAACCATTTGGGAGTTTGAGCTACAACTAAAAATTGTCAATTAATTCATAACACAGAAAGTTAATATTCAGAGAAAAATAAGTCAGAATGCAGTATGGTTTGGAAAAAGATTTCCCTGCGTTGGTGTGTACCACAACTGTGTTCTCTGCTGGGCCCTTTCCAAGGCCCTAAGTTCAAAAAGAAACATCGAACAGCACAAAAAGGAAACGGGAACCTGGGAGAAAACCTAGGAGGAAAAAAAGGAAATACACCGCAAAGATAGCCCTTTCCTTGGCCTATGTCTCGATTTTATTTTTCTGGTGTCTCCAATTCCTAATATGTTTGTGTTTCTAAGTGAATGGTTACACATGAAAATGACACATGCCTTTTCCATTATTTTCCGTATTTTGCTTTATGAGGAGAAGCAGCTAATTGTGGCCGGGTTCTGTTCACAGCTCCTCTTTCTTCTGACTCTGGAAGATGGGTCAGGCATCACTCTTACTACATCCCCAACATGATCTATTGTATTTGTGAATTAGAGAGCAGTCGATTTAGCATCTCAGGGAATGGCTTCTCTCCTCCAGGTGGCTTGGCGATCTGTCCACTTTTCCCCTCTGCTCTTATCATTGCTGTGTCATTCATTAAAGAGCTATATCACAACAGCATTGCCGTGATCATTTTCTGTGGCAAAAAAAAAAAAAAAAAAAAAAAAAAAAAAAAATATATATATATATATATATATATATATATATATATATATATAGGATATTTAGCCAGGAGAAAAGAAAACTTACAGGAATAGCCCTGATCCCGAAGAAAAAAGTGACAAAGTGACAGCACCAACTGAGAGAGACCGGGGCAGGCAGGGTCACTGGCAAGGCTGACAAGCCAGCCTTGGTCCCTGCCCGTTGTCAGCAGTGCTGGGGATGGAGCGGCGGCTTTGATCCAAAGGCAGAGCTTTCATCTGTGTCCTTACTCCAGGACACCGCACACATGATTAGAAGCTAAGTTTCCTCGGAGGCTCCAACTATGTGGGGAATAGCCGCTTCCACGCACCTCAGCCTTATCTGAGTTATGACCAAATGAAATAAACAAGCACTCCTTCAAGAAGTAGACCGCACCCCTCACACCCGCGAGGGATGGTCACCATCCCAAAACAGAAAATGAGTGTGGGAGGATGCAGAGGCCGGAATTCTTGTGCACTGTGGGTGGTGATGGAAAATGGTGCAGCCATTATGGAAAACAGTGTGCAGGTTCCTCAAAAAATTAAAAATAGAATTACCGTATGAGCCAGCAATCCTGCTTCTGGGTATATACCCAAAGGAAATGGCAGCTGGGATTCAAACAGATATATACACTCCCATGTTCACAGAAGCATTATTCATAACAGCCAAGAGGTCAAAACAACCCAGATGTCCATTGACAGATGAACGGATAAAGAAATTGTGTAATGGAATATTATACAGATTTTTAAAAGGGGGCAATCCTGTCACGTGCTGTTATATGGCTGAACCCTGAGGACGTTATGCTCAGAAAAATAAAAGAGACACAAAAAGTCGAATACTGTATGATTCCACTCCTAGAAGGATCTAAAGTTATCAAAACCATAGAAACCAAAAGTAGAATGGGGCTTCCCTGGTGGCGCAGTAGTTGAGAATCTGCCTGCCAATGCAGGGGACATGGGTTCGAGCCCTGGTCTGGGAAGATCCCACATGCCGCAGAGCGACTAAGCCCGTGAGCCACAACTACTGAGCCTGCGCGTCTGGAGCCTGTGCTCCGCAACAAGAGAGGCCGCAACAGTGAGAGGCCCGCGCACCGCGATGAAGAGTGGCCCCCGCTTGCCGCAACTAGAGAAAGCCCTCGCACAGAAATGAAGACCCAACACAGCCATAAATAAATTAATTAATTAATAATAAAATTAAAAAATGGTACCCATTCTCACAATTAAAAAAAAAAAAATGTAGAATGGTGGTTGCCTTGGGGTGAGAGGAGGGGGAAGGGGTCTTCGTGTTTAATGGGGACAGAGTCTCTTACCGCTCCCTTGGCAGGTGATGAGAACTTCTGCTAACTAAACCCAGAAGTTGTGCTGCTCCCTAAGCGGGATCTGGGATCACGTGACACACGTTTCAAGGTTCTAGCAAATGCGCTATGAAAGGTGACACCTGTATTATCACACCTTTATTTGCCTGCTAAAGAAATATTTTGCTGCTCCTTAGTCTTTAAAATAATTGCCTTTCAGATGTTTGCTGAAAAGGTGAATAGTCTGAGATTTATTTTGAGCATGATACGCTACAATTTTAAGTCTGATCTACCAAATCACCTCTTTCTACTGACAAACTATAATCAGCCTGCAAAATAAATAAGGGCCCACCTGGAACAATGGCGTGAGATGCAAAGCCTTCATTTCCCACCGCTCTTGGGGAACACGACCTCCCCCAGGTACGAGTCGGTAAAACAGCAGGGCCATTTGAATCTATATTTTTAGCTCGGAGGAATGTAGACAAATTTCCATGCACGATGGCCACCGTACTCCTCCGTTTCCCACCTGCATTTGCGGGTCCCTTTTCCATTCATGGTGAAAAAAAGTTAATGAATAACTGTTTCTGCAGTTTGTACACCAAGTTCTGAAGTCTTCCAAATTCACCTCCAAGGCACACTCAGAGAAACACGAGTGTGAACAGTAGTGGAATGGCATCCGTGCTGTCGGATGGAAACACGGGAACAGATGCTGGTTTCTGTGGCCGGGGTGCAGGTGTTAATCGGAGGAGAGGCGGAGATGGGGGAGGACACCATCCGGCTTGGAGCTAAAAGGCAGGTGGAGCCTAGTTGCCGTCTTTCCCTTCCTCTGGGTCGTTCTCATTAAGACAAAATCCCGTGTGAAGAAGCTCGTCCTCCAGGCCCTGCCATTCCCGTAGGCATTAATCAGGGAATGCGATTGCTCCGCAAATATTCATCATTCAAAGAGACTAAGGGCCAGTCAGAGGGCCCTGCTGTCAGAGACGGTGCATCCGTTTCCTGCTCGGCAGAGCCTGGTAGGGGAAGTGGGGGAATGTGATGTAAACTTGTCCGAAAATTCGAGACCATAATCAAACTTGGTGGTGGTATCGCTGCTGGGCTGAATTAACAAATGCCTGCAAGTCCCTCAGCCCTGTTCTTGGCGCCCAATAGGTGCATGGTGTCAGCTGTCACACTCAGCACCTTTTGCCACTTTGCCGTGAACAAGAACCCTTCGGGATTCGGGAGAATTTATTTCTCAGGGAAACACCGCCTTCCATTCCAAAGCAGGCCTTCAAAACAAGATACACAGCGTCCACGCTAGCCAAAGTGACCGTCAGAGGCTCTTTCATGCATTTATTCTGTAACATACACAAATGTTGCTTCCAATAAGGAAAGGTCACTTGCACATAAACAGTTTACGTACAGCCTTTAATGAAATGAAGGATATGGGCCAGAGAGAGATGGACTTATTGCTGCCGCTTCCCTGCAAGGTAACGAGAAACATTAAAAATGCATTTGGCCCTGATAGGTTGAATTCATTTTAACTGGCATAAATAGGACAGATGAGCTATTCAAATGTCTGCAGAGCACCATATAATGAAATATTGATCATTTTCTCATGGCTCCGCCAGGAGGGGACAATCATTTGTTTTCTCTCGGCATTAGTATTTGATGGCACCAATCATGAATTCGATGTTGCAGGCTCATAGCCTGTACCCAGTTTTATATACTTATACAGCCCAAAGTCTCATGTATCAAAATTTAAAGGGAGAAAAGCTATAGTGTTAAATGCATAATCTTTAATGAACCCTGAGTCGATAATACGTACATTTTTGGGTATAGGTCATTAAGAACTTATTTTTTTAAAGTCTTCTAGGATTACCAATTGTAATAAATGTTTATTAATAGTACTTTTTTGTTTTTTTAAAATCAGAGATCTATGGAAACTAGCTTCTCTTACCATTTGCCTTTGAAGTATGATGTGGAGAGTTTATCCCAACCTCTGCTGGGGTGGCTTTGCAGGTGAATCCTGATTGCACCAAAATCTGGCAGCTGTTTCTACGGAGAAGACATCGTTGGTGTGGATTTTATTTCACGAAGTTCCTTCGGAAACCCCCATTCGACAGGTTTTTCTTTTACTTCAAGACCAAAGAAAACTCATCCTCAGATGGTAGATACTCCAGATCTCTGAGATACAGTATGTGGATGTGCTTGGATTTTGTTATTACCCTCTCCAGAGGACTTTGAGGCTCTTTCTCTGACACTCTGGATTTCCAGTGCATGTCAAAGGGAAATCCTCTGATAAAAGGATTGAAATCCCACCCAATGCACCCTAATCCCCTCTCCTCTGCCGGCTCCTCTCTGCAGACACCCCTCCCCTGATTCTTCGGGCACCCCTCGGAGGGTCCCCCGGGGGTCTTGTCCCTCACCCCTGTGCGTGTCACGCTGGGGTCCCGCGTGTGATGTGACGTGTGTGTTCAGTTCTGGGACTTGCCTCCTACACCTAGCAGGAGAAGACTTTAATCTTGTTGCTCTGATCCTTGCCGAGCGCACAGGTATTGGTCAGAACCCCCGGGTCAATGCTGCAAACAGGATCGTGTCAGCCTCCAAGTCAGCCCTCCTAGCGATAATCCAGGGAAGAAAAGCACCAGCATCATCCTGTGTTGTCAGCGTTTCCCTGCAAACATAACACTCCCACCCAGGACCTGAGAGCTTCGGATTGTTTTCCTCTTAAGAGCCTTTGAACACATCCTCGATCTCTGCATCCTGCTGCCACCGCAGTACCACCGTCAGGCTCCCTCATCCCCACCTTCAGCGCTGCACAGAGCCCGAGATCCCTGCCCCATTCTTGGTCCTCCAGCCCATTCCTTATTCTAACCAGCATCATCCTCTAGAAGCTTCAGTCTGATAAAGACGTTGCCCTGTGAATCCTCTTAATGATTTCCCAAAGCTTAAAATTCTTACTGTGGTGCACAGGCTGCCCGTCCGCCTGTCTGTCTGGGCTTGTGTGACACCTCCCCCCCTTGGGGATGGCCTTGTCCTCTTCTTCCGGTTCCTCCCACAAGCTATCAATATGGTCCCGTCTGCCCAGCACCCTATTCCCTTGAGTTTTCCATCGTTCCTGCATCACCCTCACCTCCTCAGGAGGCAAGCCTCCCCCAAAGCACTTAACATCCCCTGTCCTAAGCTCCTGTAGATCCCAGAACCGTCTAATGACATTTTGACACACCAGATCAATATTGATTCTCCCCTTTGCATTGGCAGCTCTGTGAGATCAGGTGCAGTAGGTGTCCTGTTCAAAGCCCACTGGTCAGCCCACTGCAATGCCAGGAGTGTGCTTAGAGCACTTTTGCCAAAGGTAATAAATATGCTCACTTTCCACTGACCTCTGCCTATTCCAGCTCTAGTGAAACACCCTCTAAAGAATCTAAATGAATGTAAAAACTTTATTAGACTTCTGCTAAAATTCTATTTTTGGCCCAAATACATGGTCAAAAATCACTTAAAATCCACCAAGAATGATTTTCTCCAAAGAGCTATATAAACAATAGGTCATCAACTGAAGAGAGACTGGGTACATAAAAAAGAGAAGAATAAAAGATGCTTTCTCACCCAAAGATAATGTACAGATATTTAGAGAAATAGACCAGTTTGCAAACCGGACACACGGGAGGGTGATTGAAACTACAGCTAAGACCCTAGATGTCTGCTTTCAGCTGTCACATTAGGATCCCTCCAGAGTCCTTGTGTGAAACCATTTTGAACATTTTTCATTCAACTCGCTGAAACCCACATCTTCATCCAGAAGGTGCTCCCAAGCCCCCCCTTCGCCCAGGAGTGTAGAGCTTGTCATGTGATTCTGTAGCTTATTGTTTTCCTGGGTGCTTTCTCCTTAGATAGAAAGTGCCAAAGTGATCTCATCATCTGTCTGCTCCAGGGGTCTGTACTCGCTACCCGTGGCATCTGATGCTTGGGGGCAGCCTGCTGGGATCCCCAACACGACGAATTCCAGAAGGAACAAGTGCCGGGGGGAGGGAACAGGTCGCAGCAAAAGTAACTGACTCCAGGCAAACGGTTTGATGTGTAAGGAAGTGAAGCCCTTTGGAGGAACAGGAGAGGAGAGGTTGGGGAGATTCCACTGGGAGACGCACCGGAGGTGAAGACAGGACCAAACCTGCAGGGCCCCAAGGCTGTAGAAAGACATTGGGGTTTTATCCTGGTGTCAGTGCAGCTCATTGTGAGTGTGAGAGAAAAGAGTAACGTGATCATAGATTTATTTCAAAAAAGATGATTTGGGTCGAAAGATGAAGAAAGGACTTTGAGAAATGAGGACAAATTCATGAAAACCAATGCAGAAACCCTTGGAATCATTCATAGGATATTAGGATGCCGGGATGTTGGACTGGGGGCTGGATGGTAATGCAGGTGTGGGGAAGTGACACCTGAGCAGAGATGACAAGGATAATAAAATCATCATCATCAGGAAGGGGCGGCTTGTTGATAAAAAGGGCAAGTTTGGTGTTTTCTTCTATTTGTTGAATCAAATTCACCTGGTCTTTCCATGATGACCAGTTTCTACCCACAAGACGCTCGTGCAGAACAGACACGATCTTACTCCTGTCCGGGTCCACGTGCACCCCTAGGGGTGGAGACACCTTCTGTCCGGTGTCAGGACTTGTCTGTCCAGAAACAGCTAGCCCTGCTTGTCGTCCTGCATATGACGTGTTCTGGGGCTCGGCCAGCCTTGCCTCAAGACCAACTTGGGAGGAAGAGAGTTTGGGCTCTTCTCCCCTTTCTCCTGGGAGTGGTGGGATGAGTGGATGCCATGCCCGGGTTAGAAAGCCTGGTGCCTACGTTTCCCTAACATGACTCACTGTTAAGACCATGACTGTTAAGCTCCCACGTTCGTACTTACAACGTGGTGGGTTTTTTTTAATGTTTTACTTGGGCAACGTGAGAGACGATGGAAGGTGGTGAACGGCTGCCTGATATTTTAATAGATGGACAGAACACACCTCACATCCTCCACGTCGTTTCTGTCTTGTTTATATGAATGAAGGGCGCAACCATTAATGAAACATGTAGCCAAGGAGTGACTCAGAAAGACGATAGTTTGTTCGTTGTAAGGGAAGAGGCGAACTCCTGCTCTCCTTTAAACTGGTGTTCTAGAAGAATTTCACGTCTTTTATTCTTTCTTTATAAAGAGGTTTTCACCAGGTGGGGGAGGGGTGCTAGATGTTTACTGAAAAACAGGGAAGTTTGTTTCTGAAAAGAACACGTGTGCCGCCCAGTTCTTTGACTTGCAGCTGAGAACTGGGTCTCTGAGGTGGGGAGCTTTGGGACGGCCCTTCCCTTGCCCAGCGCCCTCTGGCACATCCTTCCCTGTCACCTGGGGGTCCTAAGTGACCTTGCCAGGAAGTTCTGGAGAGGGCAAGTGTGGACTGGTATTCAGCCGGAGTCCCAGCAGATGGCACTGTTCCCTCTGACTTGGTACCAGCCCAGAAGAGGGGTACCCGGGTGGGAGGGAAGCTGAGTGCCGGGGGTCCACCTGGGATGTTGGGGTCCTGGGCTTTGGCAGCAAAAGGAAAAGGCGTGCAGACTGCAGCAGAGCAAAGAGCTGGAAACACGACACATGCACGGCTGTGATTCTTCAGGCTGAACAACTTTACACTATCTTGCTTGTATTGCCAACAAATAAGATGAGAAATTTTGCCCAAGGGCACAAATGGAAGCTTCAGCAAATTCTTTATTTACGTCCATGATTTTCTGGAAGATCATCCCGATTGCAAATTAGGAATGGGTTTCCTTTCCCCCTTACAGTTACTGTAAAAATTAAATGAGAGAGCTTCCAGGAAAATGCACGTAGTACCTGCCTTATGACAGTAATTGCATCTTGTCATTGTTATGATTATTACATCCTTCATGCAAACACTGATTGAACTGTTACTGGTCAGGCTCTGTGATGGGCACAGGGAATGGCAGACACTTACGACAAGACCTCTAACTTCAGGAAATACACAGAGGACTTTTTCGGAAAAGGCAAGTCAACATAACAAAAAACACCAAAATTGCACAGAGAGGGTATGTATGAATGAAACAAAGAAAGGATGCAGGCAAGATTCCTAGAGGGGTGGGGACAGGGGGGGTGGTGAAGACCATGAGAAGAGCCAGCCGGAGAATTGAGCTAAGGCTGTAGAGAGAAATAATAACTGGGCAATGACAAGGTTGGGGCAAACCAAGGGGAGTGCGGCCAGAGCAGCCCCTCAGACCCGGTCACGGGGGCACTGAGCCAGCCCAAGGCTGTGGGTTTTGGGGGACAGGACACTCCCATGGACTTTAGCATCCCCACCGCCCATCTACGCAGGCTTGAGAGAAGTAGAGGCGCCGCCTTCACCCGGGTAGCTCCTCCCTTTTAGACGTTCACCCTTGAAGGCCATCGCCCACAGTTTCACACTGTCCTGTTGCGGAGGGAGGGGCAGAGTGCACTGTGCAACCAGGAGCCTTTCCACTGCCTTCTGACTCTCTTGGTGAATCAGTTTCAACTTAACTTCCCATGGATTCAGGGGTGAGAAGAAGGGCAGACAGGCAGGAGGAATGGGAAGCAGGCAACTCCAGAGGCCAGGAGACCAAGAGGAGGCCTTGAAATGATGCACCACACAGTGAAGGAGGCTGCCCAGAGGTGGGAGCTGCCAGAGGGGCAGAAGAAAGACGCCGAGAAGGGACGAGGCACAAGCAGATACTTGGCCACCGACGGGCTCGGAGTCTAAGACTCAGAGTTCAAGGATGGATCAGAGCATGTCAGCCTGGCGCTTCACAGGGGCATCTGCTTGTGTAGACCTACCGACCCCTTAGATTTCACTACCAAACACTGGCCTCCGACAGCAGAAAGGACAGGTGACAGTGCACATGGTGGGGGGGGGGGCCTGCCTGTCGTGACAGCATCAGAGCTCTGCGAGACATTCTTCCCCAAGTGTGTGCCCCCCATCTTCCTCCTGCCGCCCTGCCAGACGATTCTTGTGTTTTTTTTCAAAAATTTTTTTGGATTGATATTTATGTGGAATATATTTTTCACTCCATTCACTTTCAATTTGTATATATTGTTAGATTTCAGATGTATTTCCAACTGTATGTAGTTGGGTGTTTTTTCATACAGTAAGACAATACTTGTCTTTTTTTTTTTTTCCTTTGGCTTCGTTGGGTATTCGTTGCTGCGTGCAGGCTTTCTCTAGTTGTGGCGCACGGGGGCTACTCTTCGTTGTGGTGCGCGGGCTTCTCATTGCAGTGGCTTCTCTTGTTGTGGAGCACAGGGTCTAGGTGCGCGGGCTTCAGTAGTTGCAGCACACAGGCTCAGTAGTTGCGGCACGTGGGCCCCAGAGTGCGCGGGCTTCAGTAGTTGTGGCTCATGGGCTTAGTTGCTCCGCAGCATGTGGGATCTTCCCAGACCAGGGCTCGAACCCGTGTCCCCTGCATTGGCAGGTGGATTCTTAACCACTGCGCCACCAGGGAAGTCCTAGACAGATTCTTATTGACTGAAAAATTTTCTGCAAATCAACTTTGACTGCAATGACTATTTTTTTAAATACTTAATATTTAAAGATATTTTAAAAAATAACCTTATCTTGATAAATGATGTACATAAAATAGTGGATTTGGTAATAATATCTAAAGCTTCTTTTCTCATACACAACTGATACCTAACTCTTCATTTAAAACTCTTTTCTCACGTGCCACCTCTCCTCACACCAAAAGGAAAGAAAAAGAAAAAAAAGAAAAAGGACCACTAGTCATCCATATCCCAGACCCAGGGAGTCCACAGGACACAGACAGGAGCTGGGGCTCATCTCTGCTTTCATTCTCCATCAGGGTGAAAGGTCGGGATGTTTATGTCGCAGTAGAGGATGTAAGGCTTACTTGTGGTTTCAGCACTTCTGGAGATGCCGCGTACCGTCGTGTTTCGAGGCTAGGACACCCTAGACTGCTACAGCTTTGCTTTTCTCGTTGACCTAATCATTCCCGGGCCCGCAGACACCCCAGGTGCGGAACCCAGGCGGCGTGTGATTGGTTTGTCTGGAGTTCCGGAGGGTGGTCCAGGCATCACAAGGGGCGTCAGCAGCAGGAAGTGGAACAAGCGTCCTTGAGGCCTTGCCTGGAGTGCCGTCCCCGACTCGGCCAACACCCACTCTCTCCCGCTAACCTTAGAGGAAGTGCCTCCCCTCAAACTAAAAATCATTTTAAAATAACATTGGCAGGTAGAATCTTCAGGTGGCGAGAAAACAGATCATCTCAAACAAGCCTTCATTTTACAGTTGCGAGACCTGAGCCCAGGGCATGCTCCACAGTGAGAGTGTTTGAACCCAACCTCAGTACTGAAGTCACTTTAATTCTGAACAACTGAATTTAAAGCCAATGGTTTAAAAGTAGCTTATATTAAAAATAATAATAAAATGGTAACTCCCTGACGCTATTAAGGCTGCAATGAAATGAGTTTACTCCTTCAAGGTAAACTCAGAATAAGCCTTTTGGAAAGAAATGGACGCTCAAACCAAGGACTCTCAAGATGATCAAGACCTTGACCCAGAAATCCCTGCCCTCACCAATTATGCTCCATACATAATTCAACAGAACAACAAAAAGGATATTTACACAGCATTATTAACTGCAGCGCTGTCTTTAAAAGTAAAAATTGTAACTGAAGGAAATGATTAGGGGTATACCCTCAGAAATTACATCCATCAAAATGAAAGAATTTTATATATCCGTTACAATGATGATTATACAAACTATAAAAAAGCAAAATTGCAAGATGGCCTGTCTGTATCGACTGCAGCTCTGAAAAGCATGACTCACGGTTTGCAGAAGGGTCAGAATTGGAAGCCAAGAGCATCCAAGGGCAGAGGCTGGGCTCAGCGAGTTCTGCTGCACCGGCTGGATGGGCACGTAGGTGACCTGGAAGAATGGAAGAACAATATTGACTGGGGAATAGTTTTACCATAGATCACTAGTGAGATAAAGAAGGGTGCAAAACAGAGTGTACACCCATCCTGTAAGAAAAGGCACGTGCACACAGGCACATGCACAGCCGTAGTCAGCTTCCTGAGACAGGAGCTCTTAACTCGTTGGGTACATTTTTTCTCCTGTGTGTGTGTGTGTGTGTGTGTGTGTGTGTGTGTGTGTGTGTGTGTCCTTTTCTGCATTCAGTTATCCCTGAATCAAGCCCATGATGATAAAAATATTTTAAAACATCAACTGCCAGGAGAAAATTTTCATAGCTGTTTATCTTTTAAAATAAGCAAGTACAGAGATCTCAAGTTGGAAATGAAAATATTTGTGTTACTGTAATTTTTTTAAATTGGGAATAGGAGATTTAATATTGCTTTTTAATGTGAATTTTTAATTAAAAATTTAAAAATGGATAACATGCATTTTCCCCTCTTGAAAAAAAGCCATCCTAGGAGTTCAGATTATGCATAAACAGTGTATGTGTGTACATGTGAAGTGCAGATAAGTTTATTTGAATTAATGTAGTTAGGAAGCTTCTCTCACAAACAGCTATCACACCATAGTGGAAACATTTAGAGCGTAAACAACATAAATAAGCAAAATGAAAAAAATATTATTGTACTGTTTACCAACAAATCTATAATTACAAAATAAATTAACCATGAAATGAAACACTTCGGGTTTTCTGCAATATTGTTATGAGAGATCGGGTGGGTTGTCTTTTTTTTTTTCCAGATTAATTCTGGGAAAGCTTGAAACTGAAATATTGCAAAGAGCATTATGATTTTTTTAACCTATCAGCACATATCAGTGCTGTTCAGAGATGCCTGTTTTCAGTTCCAAAGTCAAGGCTGCAAACGGGGCGGTCACTCTGAAGAGGCTGGGCGTGCACTAAAGGGAAGCATTTCCAGGAGTGGAAAGACAGCAGGTGACAGATCGAGGTTTGAAGAGCGAAGCTTCCTTTATTCTCCTGTGAAGCCAAGGACGCTGAGATCGCAGCTCGGTTCCATGGAAACGAGAGAAGAAAGACTGACCTGCCCTCCTTTCAAACAGAGAATTCCTGCATCCAGCTAACTGAGATCAAGACCAACTTAGAAGGGCAGGTACCCCTAGGTGAGTGTATGATGTAGAGGGAAGGTCCCAGAGCTCTCTTTGTGGGACAGCCTGCACCCCCCAGCCGTCCCTGTCACTGTGGGAGTGACATTCGGTCCCAGCAGGAAACTCAGAGTGCTTAGGACAGACCTGTCCCCATGGAGAAACATGGCTCCTGCTTCTTTGCTTCTAAGAAGAAAGTACACAAAAACAAAGTGCATGGGGGAAAAACTCCAGCGTCCTCTCTGAAAATTCACAGTGCATGCCACGCAATTTATCATTTAATTCTATTCAGTCATTGGCCCTTTTCTTCTCTTTTCCTACGTAGGGCTCACGTTTATTTGGTGTCAAGCTTTTGCCTTTATTATGCAGGTGCTTTTCTTGTAAGCAGAGTGCACAGGACCAGCCCACTGTACCCACTATTAGGAAGAAAATCAATCCCTGGGGGATGCACTTATTTACCAAAGAGGCAGGAACCCCACACCTGGAGCTCCCCTCCGAGGAAGCCGCATCCCTTTCAGAAAGGTGTCGAAGGAACTCGCCGGCAGCACAGGAGCCTGTGGAAAATAGCCGGTGGTCACCACCGCTGTTTCCTAAGTGCTTCTCTCTGCCAGGAGCTCAGCTAAGTGCCCCTGGAACATTATTAGGTATAATTCTCCAGAAAGCTCAGCCAAAAGGTATCATCCGGCACTTGCCCTCTTAGCCAGCTCTACAAGGCACCGTTGCAAGTAGATTGGTCGGAAAAGTCAGGTAAAATAAGAACTCATTAAAAATTACACAATCTAAAAATATTTTAAGTTGACACATGCAAATGTACATTTACTAGCCAATCTTGTGAAAAGTCTCTTCCTTAAGTGTGGTACCACCGATTACACTTCTTAAGTGTTTTTCGTCCATAACCCTCTCCCCGCCGTCGTACTGCGTGGTTCATGTTGTCCAAGTCCAGTTTCTTTAGAATAGAAAGATGACTGAAAAGCACTCGAGAGAACAATCCTCCTCTTTAATACATACCGCCCCCCACCCCCAGTCTTTTACAGCTTCTGCTTCCGTGCCTCATTTGACAGCACTTTCTCTTGGCCAACTCACTTTCTGAAACATTTCCCTTCGTTTTCATAAAAACAACCCTCTTTTTGCACTCTCATTTCATTGGCTCATGCGGTATTTAGTCAAATTACATAATTACGATAAGATGTACAATTGCATAAATTGATTTGGGAACAAACACAAATGAATCTTGTTCAGCAGATGCTTTTGCTGGAGGAGGCAGGAGTGCCTGAGTACCTGGGGGGTGGGCTGCAGGCTGTGGGCATTGGGGGGAAGGGGAGGGGCACTGTCCGTGAGTTTATAGAAAGGAGGAGAGTGGTGGTCACCAAAAAAATCATTTAAGTGAAGAGCAGTTTCCCCACTGCACCTGAACTTACAGTCTGCATCACTGGGGCTGAAATTTAAAGGATCCAAAGCCCGCTGGTACTCACTATACCAGGCTTGCTGCATGTGGACCACTGTGCATCACTTTTATTCCAGGTCACTGAATCGTCCCTCCAGCTGCACAGTCAGTTCTGAGGTCCCCTTGCTCTTATCACTACAGCATCAAGTGTAGCTTCGGGGGCAGTAAGAGATTTTGAATAACAGGTTGCTGTCCTGCCATTTGTTGCCTCTGCCTTACCTTCTTCCATGGGCTGAATGGTGTCCACACCCCCAAATCTACATGTTGAAGCCCTGAACCCCAGGACTTTGGAACATGACTGTATTTGGAACTGGGACCTTCACGGAGGTAATTAAGTTAAAATGAGGCCATTAGGGTGGGCCCTAATCCAACCTGACTGGTGTCCTTATAAGAAGAGGAGATTAGGACACAGACTCCAGGGATGGGAAAGGCCATGTGAGGACACAGCAAGAAAGTGGTAATCTGAGGGCCAAGGAGAGAGACCCCAGCAGAAACCAGACCTGCCCACACCTTGATCTTGGACATCCAGCCTCCAGAGCTGTGAGAAAGTAAATCCCTCTTGTTGAAGCCGCCCAAGCTGTGGCATTTGATACGGCAGCCCTAGCAAACTCACCCTCCATCACACACCCTGCGTTCTAACCAGTCCTCAGAGGCTCTCGCCTGGGTTCCAGAGCCCCATCCCTCAGCTGAAAAGACACGAGAAACAGGGTTACTGAGAGCATAGTCCTCAGGACCTCCTGAGTGAGAATCACTTTTAAATGCAGATTCCTGTGCTCCACCCTGACTTCCGGAAATGGAGCTCTAGGGCTGAACGTCGGAGATGCTCACTGTTCGAAGCTCCCTGGGGGATTGCTATGAACACCAAAACATGAGAACTGAGTCAGCGTCCTCTGTGCAGGTCACCCCACCTCCAGTTTTATCCCTGGAGTCAGCCATCACCTGCATGGACCTCACTCACTTCTTCTAAAGAACCACTGGGACCTGATTGTGAATGGCAGCATTTACCCATCTAGGAAAGTTAAAGCTGCACTAATAAAACACTTTTCAGACCTAAAGCGTCCCACTAATTCCAGTTACTGACAATAGTGATTGAAGAGCAAATACAATGGTGACAGTCTCGAGGCTGAAGTCAGTCTCAGCTTAGATTCCATTTCTGTGACTTACCAGCTAGGTGACCTTAACGAGCTTTCTAACATTTTTCAGTCTCATTTCTCTAATTTAAAAAAAGATAATGTCAATGTGATGTGAAGATTGAAACTGCACTACATGAGAAGCACCTAGCAGAATGCCTGGCACTTAATAGGTACCTGTTAAATAATAGATATGATTAAATTACATGTTATACAAATGCAACCATTACAACCGTTGATACTGAAAATAGTGTAAAGATATAAATAGCCTAGAAACCCTAATGTACATTTAAAAGATCTTATTTGATAATAATAACTACAAGTCTGTACAGAAAAGAATGGTCTGGAACAAAAGGCTAATTACAGGGGACAAAATGTGACACATATTCGTTTTTCACCAAAGGTATTGCACTGAAAGTAAAGACAGAAAACCACTAGAGAACTTTAGAAATTATGAGGAGTGAACGTCTGTTTGGGCCCAAACAGAATGCTTTGGAACAGATGAATCCTCTCACTGTGGGCAACTGTAAACGCTGGATGAAAGTTTTAAGAGGAGGGAAGGAAGGAAGGAAGGAAGGAAGGAAGGAAGGAAGGAAGGAAGGAAGGAGGGAAAGGGGGAAAGAGGGAGGGAGGGAAGAGGAAGGGAGGGGAAGGGAGCAAGGAAGTGGAGGGGAAAGAAAACCCTGAATGTCACAGAGAGCAATGAGGACAACCAAGCCTCAAAACACGGAGATGCAGGGAAGAGCCCGGGGAGGGGTAGGTGTGGGCGCCCCACACTGGCCTCTGCTGTTTGGAGCATTTGCTGGTGTGGTTTGGGGGAACCATGGCCAAGTAGAAAGCAGTGACCTGGAACCTCAGCCTCATTGGACTGGGAAGCAGAGGCTGAGGTTGGATGTTCCCGAGGCAACTGAAACTCAAGGGGCCAACATTCTGGAGAAGAAGGACATAGAGAAGGGAGGCTAGAGAACTCTGCACACAATTTTCCCTCAAGCTGTTTACCAATTCCTTTTGAAAGCAGGAGCTGACATACCTGGAAGACAAACAGAAAGCAGTTCAGAGGCTAAAGAGCTGGGCAGAGTGTGTGATGGTCTCACAGCTCTGGGAAGGTGGACGTACAGGGTCCCCCTGGTCTGGAGACCCACTTAAACTGTACCAAGCACATACGTAAGTCATATATGTGATATGCCTATAGGCGTATATATGATATGTGCATGTGTGTATACACGCACATGCAGACCAAAGACTGACTAATTTGTCTGGTCAAGAAACAATGAGTCTCTTGTAGGTTTAGACAATTCATTACTTAAATAGACAGCAAAGGGAATATTAGCTGACATTTCCAGCCCCTGTGGTCTCTATCCTACACACTAAAACAGATGCCACCAAGAGAAAAGGGACCAGAAGATTGCAGCATGAGTGTGGGGTGTCCCAAAGTTGATGAAGATTAAGCTAAAAATCAATAACAAGGAGATAACTGGAAAATGACCAAATATTTGAAAAAAATTTTCTAAATAATTTCAATAAGTCATGAGTTCAAGAAGATAACCCAATGGAAATTATAAAATATTCTGACCTGAATAATAATGAGAATGTAGCACACCACATCTGAAATGCAACTAAAGCCACACAGAGAGGAAAATGTATAGCCTTAGATGTATGTACTAGAAAAGATGACAGGCTGAAAATTAAGAATTTAAGTTTCTATCTGAAGACTCTAGGGAAAAAAAAGTCAATTTAACATAAAATAGAAATAGAAAAGGTGAAAATAGGAGTCACTACCAATGCAATAGAAAGCAAAAGTTAGAGAAAATCACTAGAGCCAAGAGTTGGTTATTTGAAAAGATTAATAAAACTGATATATCATTACCAGTTCAAGAAAAAAATAGGATAATCAGAATTGAAAGATGGAACATCATTAGAGCATCAATAGACATTAATAGCAGTGGCAAGACAGTCTGAGCAACTTCTAGATGATAAATTTGAAAACATATACAACAAAAAATTCTTCAAAAATACATCAAAATTGATGCAAGAAAAAATAGAAAATCCAAATAGTCCTTGATATATTAAGTACATACATCTATCATTTGAAACCCTCCTTAAAAGAACACTCCAGAACCAAATGTGTTCGGCATTAATTCTTCCAAATACTTAAGGAGAAATAGCACAAGTCATATATAAATTCTTGATAATTCATCATGAACCAAGATAAACTGGATACAGACCCTGACAAGGGCATTACAACAAAAGAAAATTAGTTAGTTTCATGAACATAAAGCCAGCATTCTAAACATTCATTAGCTCACTGAATCCAGGATTTATTTGACAAATAAAAATGTTGATTTAACATTCAAAACTCAATTCCCAGAAGAATAAGTTAGTGCGGGGAGTATGTTTTCATCTCAACAGATGCCACAAAAACAGTCAGAAAGGGCTTCCCTGGTGGCGCAGTGGTTAAGAATCCGCCTGCCAATGCAGGGGACACGGGTTCGAGCCCTGGTCTGGGAGGATCCCACATGGCGTGGAGCAACTGGGCCCGTGAGCCACAACTACTGAGCCTGCGTGTCTGGAGCCTGTGCTCCGCAACAAGAGAGGCCGCGATAGTGAGAGGCCCGCGCACCACGATGAAGAGTGGCCCCTGCTTGCCGCAACTAGAGAAAGCCCTCGCACAGAAACGAAGACCCAACACAGCCAAAAATAAATAAATAAATTAATTAATTTTTTTTTAAAAAGTAACAAATGTTCAAGTACAATTGGTGTCTTTTAACAAAAAAAAAAAGCGGTCAAAAAAATGTATCACCCATTCATAACAGAAAACTTCAGTCAGCTATGAATAGAGGTGAAATTCCTTAATCTGATCAAGGGTGCCTTTCAAATATACAGAAAGAGCATATTTGGTGGTGAAATACCAAAATCAGGAACGAGATAAGAATATCTGCTAATGTCATCATTAGTCACATTGCACTGAAGTTTCTAGCAGTGCCATAAGGTGAGAGTATAAATTGCTACAACCCCTTTGAAAACTGAAGTATCTACAAAAGCTGAACCATGACCTGTCATTATGGGTTCCTACGCAATGTAACTCAGTGTTTCAACAGCAATAGGGACATATGTGAATGTTCAGGTCCATACTGTTCATTATGGTCAAATACCTGGTACCATCTACAGAGCTGGCATCAGTGGGAAAGTTCATGCAGTGCAGTATGTTTATAGATCGTGCAGGGCCAACAAACTTTTTCTGTAAATGGCCATAAAATAAATTTTGTGTGTGTGCGAACCAAGGTTTTCTGAACCAAGAGGCAAAACCAAGGATGATATGGGTACCAAAATAAACATTTCGTAATACAAAAAACACTCTTCACTCATGGGCTGTACAGAACTAGGTGGTGAGCCAGATTTGGCCCCTGGGTCATAGTTGGCCAAACCCTGCTACAGGGTAAGGGAAAGATAGGCTTCTGGGGTGACAGTGGCATACTCTGAGCTGAGTGGTGTCACACAGGTGTATTCATTTGTATAGATTCGTCAAAGGTAAATATAAAGTTTGTGCATTTTACTGCATGAGCATGTTAACTTCAATTAAAAGGTTCACCTAAGAAATTCTAGGTGAATATTTTTTAGTTTGTGTATTAGGAGTAGACTTCATAAGCATAGAAGGAAAGGAAGAAGCTACGAAGGGAAAGGCCCTCTGTTCTGTTACCAAGCGACCATCAAGGGGACGTTATCAAAGGTTCTCACCAGGCTTTCTATAAACAGATAATTATTTCAACATCAAATAAAATACCAAAAATTGGAAGCAACTAAAATGTCCCCAAACTTGAGTATTATTAAATAAATGATGAGATATTAGACTTTTGTTAGAAACAATGTTATGGAGAAGATTTAACCATATGGGAAAATTCCTACATGTAATGTTAAGTTAAAAAGCAGTATATTAGGGCTTCCCTGGTGGCGCAGTGGCTGAGAGTCTGCCTGCCAGTGCAGGGGACGCGGGTTCGAGCCCTGGTCTGGGAGGATCCCGCATGCCGCGGAGCGGCTGGGCCCGTGAGCCACAATTACTGAGCCTGCGCGTCTGGAGCCTGTGCTCCTCAGCAAGGGAGGCCGCGATAGTGAGGGGCCCGCGCACCGCAATGAAGAGTGGCCCCCGCACCGCGATGAAGAGTGGCCCCTGCTTGCCACAACTAGAGAAAGCCCTCGCACAGAAACGAAGACCCAACAAAGCCATACATACATACATACATAAAAAGAATGTAAGCAGAGAAGAATAGCATTAAAATAAATAAATAAATAATTTAAAAAAAAAAAAAAAGCAGTATATTAATAAACACACGTGCACTTCCGTGTGCGTGCGCGCGCACACACACACACACACACAGGAGTTGAAAAACACCAAACTATCAACAATATTTATCTCTGAGTTGTAGACCTAGAGATAATCTGTCTGTTTTTTCTTTTTAAACTCTCCTGTGGTTTCTTTCCTAGTTTCTACAATAATATTGCAACTATAATCGGGAAAAAATATGTATTTTTAAAGAGATAAGATTAAAGAACACTTTAAAATCATTATTACGATTCATAGGCTTTGCTTTGGAAAAGAAAGTATCTTCATAACCTGAAAGAAAAATGCAACCATCCCAACTTCCTTTCAGAGAAATGAATTTTAAAAATAAACGTTAAGCAGCTTTGTATACAGAACAACACTTTCTTATCACTACCCCACTGTTGGCCAAGAAATGTGAATCTGGAGAATATCAACAGAGACATTTATGGTGAATAAGATAATTCTGCTGATAAAGACTTTTATAATAGACATTTTTTTTTCAACAAATATTTGCTTAGCACCTATGCCGTGCCTGACACTTTCTGGCAGCAGGTAAATAGGTGGAATAAAAACAGATACTCACGTGCCCTGGAAGATCGTACAGACTAGCGGGAAATACAAACATCGTCAGATCATCACACGAATAAAAATACAACTCCCACTCTGATACACACGGCAGATGAGAAGAAGATCATTCTGGGAGAAGAAATAACAGGCTTCCAGCCATTTACCTAAATCCACAAAGCCATCTTTGAAGTGGCATGTACACCTGCTGCCTTTCCAGTAAATCTGACACACAGGTTTTACACCTGGCCAATTCCTGCGTCTCTAGCTGTGTTGGGCTGGGGAAGGGGTTTAATCACTTTCATCTTAGAGCTATTGGAATCCAGACCAGTGCCCTGCACCTGCCAGGGACTCACGCGGGATGGATTAGTTTCCTTTATTAGAGGAAAATGAGGGCCCAAGGCCAGAATTCAGGAGTGACCGTCTCCTGTCTGGGAGGCCGGAGGGGTGACCGGGGCTAGAGCGCTGGGCCGAGGGAGGTGATCGGGTCAGAGGACAGCCAAGCCAACCAAGGTTACTGACATCCACTCTGGATCCTGTAGGGAAACAGATATATACGTTTGATTTAACACAATCGTTAGTTAAAATCTGGCGGCATAGTGCCCAAGTGCAGCTTGCGCCCTCTGGATCTCACCCAGAGGGAAGGAACCCAAGAACCACAGGGGGATGGCAGTGACGTGCAGGTGGAGTGTGCATCTGAGCTGTAGGGACAAGAAGTGGCTCCTATGGGGACGGCAGAGCCAGGACAGAGAGGGCGGGCCCAGTGGCCTGGAGGAGCAGATCAGGGCAGCCCCCAGCCGAGACTGGACCTGTGCTGGGAAGCCGTGAAACCAGGCGTGGCCAGAGCCCTCTGGGTTTGGGGGAGAGAACAGTTCATCGTGTTCTGGTGTAAGACGTTTGTGGCATAGCTTCCAGGAGAAAGCAGGGCGAGTCCCAGAACCCAAGGGATGTGGAGACACAGTGAGAAGATCAGGAACAACACGTAGGGACAGAAGTGGGCGGTCACTCTCTCTTGGAGGCCTGGCCGGGCCCAGCCCCAAGTTCGCCCACTCACGCCAAGGTGAAGGTTGCAGTGAGAGACACGCCCCCTCCAGGCGCCGCTTCCTGACTCCCCCCATTTGTAAGAGAACGTCCATCCCCCACCCCCTGCGGGGGGTGCAGGAGTCAGGTCCTCTTTCGTGACTTCAGGCGGACCGTGCAAGCCATGCTCCGGCCTGCACCTCAGGGTGCCTGAGACTCGCTCCCCGAAGCAGCAGGGCCGAGAAAACACCAGAACGGGCCGCTCGGGCTGCAGAACTTCCGTGCCAGCAACTGTGGACCTGTGTGCACTGCACAGGGAGTCTGCGATGGCCACGCTCCCAGAATCATCCCTGCTGGTGACAGAGAACAGAAGGTGACAAAACTGGCGGTAGATTATTCAGTTTCTTCCCTTGGCCTCTGGGAGGGATTCTGTGCTGCGTGGGAGCTCAGCGCATTTGTCCTGAGTCACTCGGCCCAGGCTGCCACTTCAGGCTGATGGACAAGCAAGTGCCAGATCCCTGATGTGCGGGGACAGACTGCGCTGAGCCCTGCGTCGACAGCACGCTTTGATTCCAGGGCAGCTCGTGTATTCTGAGCCTCCATCAGGCACCAGGCCGGGTGCGTCCTTCCCAGGGGGCTAGTGATTCTCCCCGAAATCCGTGGAGCTGGGAGGGCGGCCCGGACGGGAGAAAGGCCGTGTGTTTGCAGGAGCGTCGCCAGGCGGTCCAGCGCTGGGTGACGAGGTGGTCGAGGACTGTTGTCCTAAGGCCCGAGGAAGCCCCAGGTACCGGCAGCAACCGAGGCCAAGGGCTGGCGCTCAAGGAAGACGGGGAAGCTCTTTGGCCATATCTGGTCTGTCTGGGTTCAAGACAACCACAGAGCACAGCGCTGCCTGAGGCCTCCTGGGCCAGCACACCCTGAGCTGCCGCACACTGAGTGCTGAGACCCACCGCGCCCGCGCCGTCCCGTCCCTCCATCACCCAGGTGAGCTCATCGCAGCCTGGAAATGGGAAAGACACCTTCAGTGAGGGCAGCGCCTCTGAGAGTGAAGCGCAAGCCTCAACCTCTGTCCTAATAACTGTGGTGCTCTCCGCTGCCGACGACTGGACACACACGCCTCTGCCGTTGACCGAGGTGCCTCCTGGGAGCAGCAAGTGCCCAAGTTTGGGAGAGCAGGTGTGGACAACTGTTCATGCTGCTGAGATCTCACTTCGGAGATGCTGTTGTATAAAAGCTGCTGAACTAAAGGGTCAGTGGAAACGACTCGGGACCCTACGGTCCTCGAGACCGACTTCCACGTCGCTTTCACCTGCACAAGCAGAAGAAACCCAGAGCCCACCGCCTCGGAGGGGAGCTAGTGGTGATGCCGTGTTTTCCTGTACATGCCACACCCCTGAAATGCTGACCACCGGCTCCAGGGAGGCTGCAGGGGCTCATGACAAACACAGGTGGCAGGCTGCTGCTACTAGAGCCTTGTTTTTTTAAATATTCCATTTTTTCCTCGTAAGATCTCTGCATAAAAACACAGAGGTCCTTGTGGTTACCCTGCCTTCCTGTCTGCCAGTCCATGCTTTGTGTTTTGTCCACTCCAGCCACGGTCAGAGGCTCATTTATCTAGAGGGGTCACTACAGAAACCTCGGGGAAAAGTAACTCAGAAGGATTTTCACAGCACGGAAAGTCACTTTATTTCCCACTCCCCTCCATCAGCTGGGCTCTTGTGTTTTCAGAATAGCCCTTGGGCGAAAGCCCAGATGTGTTTCCTTAGGAAGAATAGGTTCTAGAGACAGACGTGGGGTGAGGAGCCCGATGGAGAGGGTGACAAGCCTCCAGGTGGCTCCACCTGCCTAAGAGGTGTCCCTCGGGTGTGTTAGAGCATCTTAAAGTCCGCTCTTTGCCCTGCCCGTCCTTACCACCCCACCTGCACCTGATCAAACCCAAATGCAGTTCCAGGCAAGATACCTCTGAGTTTATCACCACCTTAACAGAAAGCAGGACTCGGAAAGCACAGGTGAGCTTGTCAGGAGCAGTTTCAGAAGACAGCAGCCAGGCTGGAGATGAGCATCGTGAAGTCACCGGACACTCCGTGGAAGAGAACTCTCTAGAAAGCCAATAAGACGAATGTCCACGAGAGCCGTGCTCCCCACGTGTCGAGGATTGTGCTGGCGCTTGGCATCTATTACCTTATCTCATCTGCACACGTGTCTGCATGGCAGGAGTGTTACCGTCCGCATTGTCTAGATAAGGAAACTGGGGCTTAGAGAGGTCTGGGACCTTGGCCAAGGTCATAGCCAGGGAATGCATGGGACGTCAAAGCCCAGGGTCACACGGCACCACAGCGCCTCTGGAAGCAAGCAGGGCACACGCGCTGGGGAGCACTTAAGATAAATTTCGTCAACCTCGAATTTATGCAGAGTGGCTGTGAGTTGCGGATTGTTCAGGGCAGCTCTGACCTAGAATGTTCGTTCCCTGCCGTTGTCCAACCAGGTGTTCTAATGTTTGATCTGAAAAATATGACCAGCGTACTGCTGTGCCCTGGACCAGTGATTCTTCAGCCGAGGAGCTCGGTGCTAACGGCAGGGAGCAGGAGGGCTCCGTGTCATTTGAGGTCCCAGACACTCCTTTTCAGAAATCTTAGCCATGTGCCGGCCGCTCCATTATGACAGCTTTATTCTTCTGAGCCTTAAAGACTTTCTGGTATTAAAATCTTCCCCATAAAATTGCAGATGTCCCATAGAAGGGCCACAGTTTATGCCCCATTGGTTAATAAGATCAGTTAAACCTCTCAGGGAGAGTGACAAAGCCCGGCACTCAGAGGTCACTGATGCGTCCGCAGTGGATACGGCCACTGAAGTATTGTCTTCTGCAGCCCCGTGTGCGGGCCCACTGCCACCTGACTACCTTCTTTCTTGGGGTGTGTGTTAGTTTCCTATGGCTGCTGTAACAAATTAGCACAAACGTAGTGGCTTAAACAACACAAGTTCATGGTCTTACAGTTCTGAAGGTCTGAAGTCTGAAATGGGTCTCTCGGGGATAAAAGCAAGTTGATGGCAGGGCTGTTCTCTTCTGGAGGCTCCAGGGCAGAATCTGTTTCTTGCCTTCCCAGCTTCTAGAGGTCCCTCACCTTCCTTGGCCCTGGGCCCCTTCATCCATCTTCAAAGCCAGCAAAGGTCGGTTGAGTCCTTCTCACATCACATCTGTTTGACCTCTTCTTCTGTTTCTAAGGACCCTTGTGATGGCATTGGAGGCACCCAGATCATCGGGGATAATTTCCTTTCTCAAGGTCATTAACTTAACTCTCAAGGTCATCTGCAAGGTCCCTGTTGCCATGTAAGGTAACATACTCACAGGCTGTGGGGATTAGGGTGTGGACTTTGGGAGCAGTTATCCTGCTTCCACAGACAATTTTGTAGTTTTGTGTGTGTGTGTGTGTGATTGAGGCAGTTAGAGATTACATTCTTTACCTTCTGCTTATTTGTTATTAAAATTTATACAGTCTTGGATTTAGTTGATCTCCTGGTTCTGGACATTCAGGAAACGTCTTGTGTTCTGAATTGTAACCTTTGGGCCAACAAGTGGGGAGACACTGGCCCAGAAGGGGACCCCCAGCTTCCTGTTAGCCTGGTGCTGATGCGTCTACATAGCAAAGGCCTTAAATATTAAAGGATGCCACAAGCTGTGAATTCCATATGAGGTCTGCATTTGTAGACTTGAATCTACGGTTTACTTTTCCTGATTAAGAACTCCTCTCTTGCTTATCATGGAGTGCGGTAAACTCGGAGGGGGAGGGCTAAGGACTTTCCCAACACTTCTTTTAGGAGATGGGCCTGAGATATGGCATTAATAATCTCTGTGTTGTGTGTGCACTGGCTGAGGTCAGAGCAGATCCTAGATTCTTAAACAAATCTGATGGACTCCTAAACTTACGAGGCCATCTGGGAGAATCCGGCCAGGCTGCTAGAAGCCATTCCGGTTCTCCTAAAAATTATCCTGACGTTTAGCAGGAACTAACAAGGAGAGAACGTAGAATTGGTCCAAGGGGTTGAAAGGCGGGAGGCAGAGGACAGTAGAAGAAGAGAGGGGCGGAAGGTATTTGCATGGGGGGAACCCAGGCAATAATTAAGCCACGACTTCATCCTTGCAAATCTACCGGCATCTGCTCCCCAAATGCAGTCTTTTGTCTGACGAGTAGATGGCAGATACTGGTACGTAGACACACTTCTTCCCAGCTCTTTGCCCTTTAACAACCTGACCTTCTGGGCCTGGGCTCTGCATTGTTTGGGGAAGGTGCTTGGTAAGGCTCCACACACTTCAGCCAGCCAGCCAGCCGCTTATTCAGTCAACAAACTCTTACCGGACAACCTCTAGGGGCAGAATCTGTGCTCGTCGCCGTGGAAATAAATTCACACAACATAGTCTCAGGTCTCGAGTCACTTGCCATAATTTTCACTCCTGATCGCTTTAAGCATCTCTTTTGGCATATTTTTATGACACTTACTGTGGCTTAAGGAGTTTCTTTCGTGCTCATTTTCCATAATTGTTTTGGGTGTTTTGTTGCTTTTATTCTGAAGAGTGTTCTTTAAGGTTTCAGTTAGAATGATTGTTTAGATCGTTGGGGACTGAGGCAAAGAGTAATAAAATAGTTTCTGGCCCTAGTTCTTTTTAAAACTTTCTCTTTTCTTTATAATGATGCAATGTTATAGTTTCATAAGGACTAGATAAAGACCATCCTGGATGTTGTTAGAAAGTTCATATTTAAATTATTAAAACGGGGTTTGTCAATATCACCCAGCCTTTGAGAATTCCATAGAAATTTGGCTTTTTTGGTAAATTTTATTGAAGTATAGTTGATTTACAATAATGTGTTACAAATTTGGCTGTTTAACTCCAAGACCCTGATGAAGAAAGAGAAACATCATGCTTTCTCCAGAATAATCACCCAAAAAATGTTAGCAGGCCGTGGATTCCTACAAGTCTCAAAATGAAATATTGCTTAAAATATAGCTGATTCAATACAAATTCCAACCAACCATATGCATAATTTCATAAAAATATTCATTTAAAATAACGCTTTAGCAAAAGGAATTCTGATAGGCAATTAGTGTCCAGATGGTCCTCGTTGAATTTAACAACAGTCAGACATGAGGGGCTGGGGCTGGGTGTGGGCCCTGCAGACACCAGTGAGTGAAGTGGTTTGGAATCCACTCTCTGCGACCTCTCTAGAGGGTTCTCTGAGTTCTGTGACACCAGCCAGCCTGGCTGGAAGCCGAAAGACCTATTTCTGCCTTTCCCAGCTAACTTTTTAGAAGTAGGATCTGTGCGTAAGTTGTGACAGCTCCCCATCTTCCCAATTACTTTTGTAAAACTGACAGTGTTCTCCACTTTCATCATTTATACATTTTTTCACTTTTCTGAAAATGCGTCTCCAGATCCCAGCAATGCATTTAAAAAGTGAGTTTAAATATTTCAACAATGACATTTAGCAAAATGGGGAGCGCGAGCCCGGAGCAAGAACCCCCTTGCTGATCTTCGTTCTTCCTAGGGACTTCTTCCTAGGCCAGGGCTCTCCGTCTGCACCGTCTGCCCCTGCCTGTGAAGCACGGCCCCCCACCCCCACCCCGTCCTGTGCCTGCCCGTGGTGTGGGCTCGCCCTTCAGGCTCCGGCTCCAAGACACGCAGCCCTGATTCAGTGCTCCTCCGGCCCACGTGTCACCCTTTCAGCCAGGGCCCGTGAACGGCTACCCCCCACCGATTCCCAGACACCCTCACCTTCCCCCCACCCTCATGTTCCCTTCCTTAGGCCTAGGTAAGCCCCACCATCCTGTCCCAGGTGGTCTGACATTTCTGGAGAGAGTGATGGAACAGAGCCGGTCGCCTTCACTACACACCCATGCCGCTCTCAGCCTTGTCAGTGTTCTCAGACGCTCTTGCACATTTCCACTCCCCAGAGGTCACCTCCACCGGGGAAGCCCGTACTGAGTGGCGCCTAAGAACCACTGAAAAGCTCCTGAAGGCTCCCACTGTGTTACAGCGTGTAAGTGTGTGCACATGAGTGGGCTGATACTACAGTGTCATATTTACTCCAGTAAATAAACTTGATGTCAGCACACCGCCCACATCACCCTTCTGTCCCCTCTACCGCCCAGGACAGTGCCTGGAGTGTAGCACACGGATGGCATATCACCATCAGGAACGACGTCTTCAACCTGGTCTCAGGATGAGAAACAAATGTAGATCAGAGCGGCAGCGGAATCACAGCCCACCCCCATCTGTAACTTGATAGTATTTATGGTTATTGTTTCAGGATTATTTGTTACTGTAGCAAATTAACTAATACAGCCCTTGTTCCCCTTAGAGCTCAAGAAAAGAGCCGAACCTTTCCACTTCCCAGAAGGAGGTCACAGAGTGTCAGGGGAAGCCACTTGAGCCAAAGGAGCTGGCAGCTTGCACGTGGAGGTTGGGCAGCAACTGGCCAGAGGGCCTCATGCAACGGGACGGGGACAGAGGCCAGAGGACGGCGAGCGTCATGATGGGGTGAGTTACGTCTGGAGCAGAAAGTGGCATATAGTGCAGACACAGAACAACACGCAGAAAGCCACCTGGGATCCACTGGGGGACATTCCCTAGTCCCCAGGGACACAAATTCACTCTAGAAGTGAGGAAGAGAGAAAAGCCTAAGGGGAAAGTTTATAACCTTGAACGTGACTACATTTTAAACCTGAATTAACTGAGATATTACATGATGGGATAGAACCCCTTACAAGCGAATCCATTAATTTTCTCTTATTAGAGGAAAATGTGGGCTTAAGATAGACTCAAATTGAGTTACAGAAAATGTAATAAAGCTACCTTTTTGCACACCCACGTTTTATAAAGTTTTTCATTTTTTGTTTTTTTTGACTGTGAGTAAAAATCATACCCACGACACACATAGACTGGCATATTTTTACAAGCCCTCGGTCTGAGGTATTTGAAAATTCAAGGGCTAGAGAGAAGTGAAGAATTCCCCCTGGGAAACTGACACAACAGATTAGAGATAAAAATCAAAGCGATTCTTCTTTTAGACCGAGTCTCCCCATGAAATAGGTGTGAGCGCTTCACCTCAGAGGGGCCGGTTGCCAAGCAGTTGAAGGTGCTGAGTCTCCTTTTCTAGGAGTTACACTGATGCGGACAAATGCTCTTTTCAAATGATTGATTCCCCAACATGTGAGAATCTGAGTTAAGTCTGAACCTCAGAGCACAAGTTCAGAGCGGAGATAAAAAGCTCGCAAGCTCGCCCCGCTTGGCCTTCCGCCCGGCTGGAGGGGCTTCCGGTCTCCGGAGCTGCCTTTGTGGACACAGGGAAGCAGAGGATGGTCTTTCTGGCAGCTCACACAGCGGCAACGGGCCCGGTACCCATCAAGCTAAATGATGTTTACAAGCTCTTTTTGCCTCAAGCGTGAGTTTCCAACATGACAACCCATCCATTTGAGAACAGCTGGCTTGGAGGTAGAGACTGGCCAACAGCTGTAACCAAAGGCATCGTCTCCCCTGAAATAAAGGAGGCCCTCAGGGAAGTCTCCAAAGAACCACGTGATTAGCTTAGATCCAAATATTCGCAATACAAATTTAGGATTTAAATGTTTTATTATTTCAGTGATGGCAAACATTTTCCGAGCTCGGGTGTTGAAGGGAATTAGTCTTTTTTTTTTTTTTAACTGAAGTACAGTTGATTTACAATGTTGTGTTAGTTTCAGGTGTACAGCAAAGTGATTCAGTTATACATATATAAATACCTATTCTTTTTCAGATTCTTTTCCCTTATAGGTTATTACAAAATATTGAGTATTGTTCCCTGTGCTCTACAGTTGGTCCTTGTTGTTTATCTATATTATATGTATTAGTGTGTACGTGTTAATTCTAAACCTGATTGTGTGAAGGCAACTGGCGGGCTCACTTAAGCACACGCATGTGGCGAGTTTGCCACGATTGCGGTGACTCTGTGACCAGAACTGAAAAGATCTGGCCAAGTTCTCCAGCTCCCCACCACTCCGTACTCCATTCGGATTCTCTGTTTTATAAACTGAGTGCACAAAGCATTAGCAAAAGGAGCAGAAATAGTAAATGGAGATTTCGGAGACGGAGAAAAAGAGACAGTTATTCCAGGACTGGAGAAATGACTTGCAGACACCACTGTGAAGTTTTTCTAACGCTGATACGTCGTAAGGGGACAGAACTGGAAGGGCTTTCTTCAGAGTCTTGGAGGGAGATGTCACCACCTCAGAATGTCCCCCTGGGCTCACCTGAGCTCTATAGACTGACATAGAATCAGCCAAGACAGTTGGGGTTTATCCCCTGTGAGTGTCACATGGTGCATCACGCAGTCACTTGGACATTTCTCAGGGAGTGAGCAGATTACCGGGGAAAGCACTGCCTAGGGAGGAATATTATAAATACTACCTCAATGCCAGATCATCAGTGACCCAGCTGGTGTCTTCGACCACAGGGGATAATTTGGGTTGACCCCTCTGCATGCTTGGTTCATATTCCCCACATGTATCTTCAAAGATTTTTAGGTTTAAAGAACACATAGCCCATAACCTTGAGACGGTGTAGCTTAACCCAGAAATCGGGACTCACCAGCTCCCTGCTCTAACCAGCTCAGGACGACCTCACTGGGGACACACCTGTTCCAGGTGCATACAGCTGGGAACAGGGCTGAGCCCGGCCCTGCTGGGGGCTGGAGGGGAGGAGAGAAGGTAGGGCCCTGCAGCTTCAGGAGCCCCTACACTTCCCGCGGTGAAGAACACACCCCACGGCCGGGCTGTGGCTTCCCGGAGCTGCATGGATTTGAAGCAGGGGCTCTAGCACAGAGGAGTGTGCCATTGATTTCAGTGAATGGATGCCAGTCAGAGTAAAAGGCAAGGAAAGTTCTGTGTCACTGTAATAACCATGTAATAATCCTTCTTCTTGGACAGTGGTTGCCCTAACACGGGCTGGGTGTTACTGCCAAGCTCCTGTGAGGACCTGGACCACGTCTTACCTGCTCAGGTAGGTGCCCAGGAAGGACACGCCGCGCAGATGGATGTATCCGTGCATGCCAGAGCATGCCCTCCTCCACGGTAAGACGAGTCCTCGGCCCCTCTCGAGACGGCCCCCGCCATTATTAAACAGCTGAGCATCAGAAAATCCTCCTCTGTATCAAACAGAAATATAAACCCACGAAGTGCAAAGGATGAACCAATTTCATTTCAGTTACAGAAACTAAGAATTAAATGTTAGTGATAATGCTGAATCTCAAGCCATATTTCCACGAGCCTGCAGGATTTCTCCAGTTGGATGTCCCAAAGAAAAAGGATTATGGGAGAGACTCAAAAAAAATCCCCCAGGTCCTAAGGGTGCCTGCCACAAAATGATATATTTTTTCTACTAATGGTAAGAAATATGCAAAAAATGCATGTAGGTCTTTTTTGTTTCCAAGCAAAGTATGCCAAAGGTCACTGCCCCCTTTGGAAGTGAAGCCATACTTGCATGGGAGAAAAAGCATAACATATAGACGTCCGTTGCTTTTGTTGGGGAATCTTTCCAGTTCAGCCTAGAGGTCATATTTATTTAAAGAGAGGACTGTCTCTTTGTCTGGGGCAAACAGGATCGGCCGAAGGGGAGAGACTGGCAGGGTGAGGTCTAATGTCGTGGCTCCCAAGCCGGTTGCCCATTAAAATCATCTGGCAACTCTCAGCATCCATGCCAAAGGCTCTTTCCAGGCAGGGTCTGGGCATCCGTGTGCGTAACAGTTTCTCAGGTGACGGGGCAGGGCAGGGGGCGTTGGTCAGGGCTGAGAACACTGGTGAAACCGTGAGTTCATTTTGGCTCCTGCATTGCCCTGGGACATTGTGGGAGAGATGAAGGGCTGGGAATTCATTCAGCTGGAGAACGAGGGTCTCACCCCCTCTGTGGATAACCCCTGACCTGGATGAACAACACCTGCTTGGGCTCAGGACCACTCCCAGAACTGAACTTCCCACCTTCACACACAGGGCTGAGGCACTGTGGGCGGAATCTAAATATTATCAGATGCCCACTTAGGAGGGATTCAGTGAGAATAGGAAGTCTTACTGGATCTTTAATTCTTGCTGCCCTGGCATTTTATGTTATTAAATAATTAGAGGATGGTCTATAGAACAGGGTGGGGGTCATCTTTGATCTGGGTGGATCCCCAAACTCAACTGAAAATCAAAATGTCCACACATGTGTTCCCTAGGGTCCTGGAGCACCTGTCTCTCGTCCTGAATTCTCTAGATCAGCAGCTGGCCCCGTGATGCTGCTCCCAGCCCTAGAGGCCAAAGCCAGTGACGTTAGCTGCTGCCCCTTTCTCAGATCAGCTCCCCTTTCGGCATCCCCCCCACCTACCCATCAGCCTCTTCCTTGCCTCGTTGCTCCCTGTACTGCCCCCGAGACCATGCCTCCCAGTAGCTAAAAATGTCTCAGCCCCATCACTGCCTCCTGGAAATGCTTCCAAACTTTCCAGGTAGTGGAAATACTCCGGGGCACTCATGAACGGTTTAGATCCTTCGGTCTCGACATAGAAAGAATGAATCAGAATCTCCAGGGAAGGTGTCTGGAAATCTGAAGTATTTCACCCTGCCCCAGGTAATTCTCATGTCCATGCATAATGGGGAACTACCTGTGAATTACAGGGTGGAGGCAGTGACCCAAGGAAGCGTAGGAGGCCCTCTGGGCCCAAGCCCCCGCCTCCTTCTCTGTGTGACTTCTCACTCTCCCTGGGGTCCCCTCACATAACAGGTGTTCATGTAGATACTTGTTGAATGAATCAGTTACTGAGTCACAATTTATGGTCCAGCAGCTCTGATCTATTTATAGTTCTCCACATATATCATGCTGGTTTTCATCTCCACCCTTGTTATTTTTCACCTGTCATCCGCACACTCCTACCAACAATCTGGGATGATTCCTCCTCTGTGCTCTGACGATACAATGGTGCATGGAGGGGCCTCTATACTGACCAGATATATGTTTCTATTTATGTGATGTTTCCCATTAAAATGAGCTTCCTTAGGACGAGAACCTTCCCCCCCCACCCGCACGTCCTCAGCGACTGCACAGTACTCAGCACACAATAGATGCTATGTAAACATTTATGCATTGATGTGTGGGTATCCACAGCCATCCCAGCCAATCAACCCTATATGCACAGCTCTCCAGAGGATACTACAGTCCAAACCGCTTAAGTGACTTTCATAGGTGACACAGCAAAAGAAAAGAATAACCAGTATTCAAAAAAACGTGTGATATTTTGTGCTTTCAAGAATACCCTCAGAATTCTTAGCAGGAAAAAATAAGGAGATATGTGAATATCCCAGGATAAAATGACAGAGTGCCCGCGATGGTGCCAGGGGTCCGGAACCAAGGCCAGGGAGGTATGGAGAGGCTCGCTCTTGCTGGAAGCCGGCCCTCCAGAGCCGCCGAGCCAGCGCCCACGGACAGGAGCTCACACGCTGGCCCTGCCTGGAGACAAATCAAGAAGGAGGGGAGCCCGCGAGAAAAGAAAAGGGGCCCTTGATTTTCAAAATGTCTCCATAAAATTAATAGTAAAAGAGGCTTAAAATGGCAAGGCTTACAGTCTTAAAGCATGATAGGAACAGCAGATTAGAACATGCACATACACATAAGCTTATATATATATATATATATTATATAAGCTCAATAAGTAATATATACCATATATACATGTATGCACACATATTAATATAGTATGTATTAATATAATATCAGTATATATTATTATATTATACATTACTTTATATATTAATATATCGATATCATTTATTAAGCACTGACTATGTACCTAGTACTGTGATCAGCACATAGGGTCATTATTTAATCGGATTCTTATAACAATCCTCTATTGGGGAGGTACTATATGCTACATTAATGGAAAAACTGGAGGTCAGAGAGACCGGGTGACTCGCCTAAGAGCTCACAAGTAGTATGTATGAACCTGGGATTTAAACCTGAATCTGCCAGAGTTCAAAGCCCAAATCCTAAACCAGTGTGAGGGTGATAATGATGATGATGAAAATGATGATGATGATGATGATGGTGGTGGCGGTGGTACTGATGAGGATGATGATGGTGATGATGATGATGGTGGTGGTGGTGGTACTGATGGTGATGATGGTGATGATGATGATGGTGATGATGGTAATGATGATGGTGATGGTGACGATATTGGTCATGGCAATGTTAGCAATGATAATTCTATCTATTAAGCCCTCACTATGTGCTGGGCACTGTTCTAAGCACTTTAAAGTAATAACTCATTCCGTCCTCACAGTGACCTATTTTTGCTCCCATACTGGCGATGAGGAAACTGAGGCACAAAGCATTTATACCTTTCCAAGTTTACACAGCAGGTGAGTGGCAGAGCAGGTACTAAAACCTAGGCTATCTAGCTCCAATGCCTGGTTCAAATATTGTGCTGCACTCCCTCTCATAATATGAATATGAATTCATATTATATAATATTATATATATATATATACACAATGGAATATTATTCAGCCATGAGAGAGAATGAGATGCTGCCATCTGCGACAACATGAGTGGACCTTGAGGGCATGATGTTAAGTGAAATAAGTCAGACAGAGAAAGACAAATACTGTATGATCTCACTTATATGTGGAAACTGTAAGAGCTGAACTTGCAGAAACAGAGTCGAGTGGTAGTTACCAGGGCTGGGGGCGGGGAATTAGGGAGATGTTGTTTACGGGTCCAAACTCAGAGTGAGAAGATAAGTCCTGGAGAGTTAATGCACAGCGTAGTCATTATAGCCAAAAGGCTGTATTATAAACTGCAAACTTGCTAAGAGATTACATCTTAATTGTTCTCACCACAAAAATAAATGATAATTATGTGACATGATAGAGGTGTCAGCTAATGCCATCACGGTGGTAATTATATTGCGATATATAAATGCATCAAATCAATACATGGTACACCTTAAACTTACACAACGTCATATGTCAGTTATATCTCCATTTTTTAAAATCCTGATAAAACATGAAGGGGATGTGATACCTCATTGTAGTTTTGATTTGTATTTCTCTAATGATTAGTGATGTTGAGCATCCTTTCATGTGTTTGTTGGCAATCTGTATATCTTCTTTGGAGACATGTCTATTTAGGTCAGCTAGTGGGAGACAGCCGCATAGCACAGGGAGATCAGCTTGGTGCTTTGTGACCGCCTAGAGGGGTAGGATAGGGAGGGTGGGAGAGAGACTCAAGAGGGAGGGGATATGAGGATATATGTGTACGTATAGCTGATTCACTTTGTTATACAGCAGCAACTAACACACCATTGTAAAGCAATTATACTCCAATAAAGATGTTAAAAAAAAAATGAAAGGATGAAACTGGCTCGTTATGAGAGCCACTTTTCCAAAAAAATTAAGGGAGGGTCCAGACTTGGAGATCACATATCTGGGGGTAGGGATCTTCTGGAAGAAGTTGGAATCTTTGATGTCTACCTATCAAAGGACACTGTCGGCTACATGTGGGAGGACTTGGAAAAGTTGGGCAGAAAGGAAATGTTCCTTTCAGTTGCTCCTTCAAAAGTGGCTTTTACGATAAAGCCCAAGCTGGGACATTTCCCCCACAGGGCCTCCTACCTGGCCAGCAGGTGCTCTGCAGTGACCATGCCCGCAGCAGGTGCCCTGGAGTGGCCAGTCTAGTGGCTGGTGTTCCCCGCACCCCCGGACCCCAGTCCCCTTGCCTGGGTGGAGGTACAGAGCACAGGCTCCAGCCTGAGGGGGGGTGGCAGGTGAAGCCACAGGGGACCACCAGGGAAGACGGCGGAGAGGGTCCGTCGCCACGGCAGCCATCCTGCCCAATCACAGTGCTGACGGGGCACCTGCCACGCAATTCTCCAGGTGGCAACTTGGTGCCTACGTGGCTTGAAGTAGCGGGAGCACGGGCGTGTGTGCACGTGTTTGCCTGTGATGTGCGTGTGCAATGCGCCCTGGCACACACACGAGGAGCTTCCATGGGGCTCGGTGCAGAGAGCTCTCACGTGGTCTCCAGCTGTGCATAGGTCCACAAAACTCCTTTTATACCCCTGACTAACCTGGGGTTTGAGGGATAGGATGTGGAATTTTCTGGTTAAAGAATTCCCTTAAGAAATATTTTACATACTCTTGAACGTTTTCCAGGCTCTTACAGCATTTTAAACAAAGTAAAGTAATAAATGGTTAATAAACACATTTCAGAAGAACAAAGAGGCAGAAAAACAATGAAAATAGAAACTCGTCACCAGCAGCAGGCAGCTAGAAGGGTCACAGGCATTGGGCATTTTCCCTTCCTGCCTATTTTCTGTTCATTTCGGTTTAACAACAGTTGTGATCAGAACAGAGACACAAGTTTGCAACAGGCTTCTTTCATTAGCATATTGCAAGCACTTTCTCAGTTGCTTTATCTCCATAAATGTTATTTAAATATATTCTATTATTATGCCCATAATTGCATATCAATTCTAGAGAAAGTAGAAAAATGTTAAGCAAAAGGAAAAAATAAAATTGAATTATAACCCCAACACAAAAATAAGGGCTATTATCATTCTTGCACGTATTCATCTAGTGTGCGCGGAAGAAGGGCTAATACACACATGTAGATACATGTCCTTAGATGTAGCTATGGCTCACCTTACCCACTGTGTATATTTGGAATATAGGCAAAATGGAATCATAAGTCGTACACCATCTTTATCTGATTAGAATGCCATTAAACGTTGATTTTTGTTTAGTGGCTAAGTTCACTTCCATTTGTATCAGGGAAAGACAAAAAAATGAGTAATTATGAAGGGGCTCACTTGCTCCATCATCTCTCTCTCTCTCTCCTTCTATTCTATCATCTATCTATCTATCTTCTATCTATCATCTATCTATCTATCTTCTATCTATCATCTATCTATCTATCTATCTATCTATCTATCTATCTATCTATCTATCTATCATCTATCTAAATTCTTTCAGGTTCCAGGGCTTATTTTAAGTATCAGTTCTCTTCCTTCTGCTGTGTAGATGCTCCCGTCCCGTGTCGCTGACATACTGGTCCTTTACTTGCAAGTTCCCCAGCCCAGACCCTGTGAGGCAGATGTGAAAACCCAGGTAATAGGTCAAGGACCCTGCCCTGGACCCCATGACAGGGCAGTGGCCAAGCTAGAATTGATTTGTTTTAAAAAGGCCCATTTTGCTTCCAAACCCTGCTTGCCCCATAAATCCACTCTGCTTCTCCAATTATTCTGTCATTCATCCCCTTTGCTCACTGGGTGAGAGATGCACAGAGTGTGTGTTCTGTGTTACACACTCAGAAGATGTCATAAAAGGCACTTGAGCTTCAGGCCTCACCTGTAAGTTATTTGTATCCTTCGATGAATAAATACCTGGTGTTGAAATTTACAATATAAGTAACTGACAAAGTATTAATATGGAGACTACAGGGGAAACTCTAGTAAATCAGCAAGACAAAGGAAAGAAGACCCAATAGTAAACAACAAACGCTAGGAGCAGCTAATAAGGATCAGAGAACTGCTCAGACGCTCTCCTGAAAAAATGGATCTTGAGACGCACAAGACAACATTTATGCCCAGTTGTCAGAAATGGAATGTCATGTGATGATCAGGGCTACGGAGGAAACTCCGCTGCTGGCGGGAGTGAGCACTGCGGCTGAAGTTTTGGAAAACAACTGGGAAGTTTCTAGTGACAAAGAGAACATTTCTTCATCTGACCTAAAATTTATCTCCCACATTTGCTTTCACGGAGAAAGAGAAACTTCCGCAGAGACGCAAACAAAAAATAAACTCAAGCATGTCAACCGCAACATTACTTTGATAACAGAAGTAATCTAAGTGACCATTAGGAGAAGAGACGATAAATGAAGTGGGGGAGAGACCGACAGTGTGTGCTGTCTATCAGTTAAAAGGAAGGACCACGACATGTGAATCCACTCAGCGCATCCCCAAGACAGCAGGAGTAAAAACGGGAGGCGCTGGACGGAATACACCGCAGAGTACGCTTGATGGTGTCTAAACACAGGGGTGACACCTGTTCGGAAGAAGGCTGAGATTGAGCGCAGAGGATAAGAAATAAAAACAAATAAAAACTCGTCCTTGCCTGATGGCAGTGGTTTGTCCAAACTGATGATCTCTGCGTATCTAAGGATCAAGGCGAGGGGATCAGTATTTGATATGAATTTGTTGCCTCTTTCCTTGCCTCTAGCCACGAAAGACCCCGGGCTTGTGCAAGGGGCTCTGTGTCCCAATCATCAGCCGGGCTAGGTGATGGATTCTGCTCAATTGACATTTTTTTTCTGCCTTTCTCAACAATCATATTTGAAGTATCGACTTGACCTATTTTGTTTCCAAAAGAACAAAAAAGAAGAAAAATGGCAGACTAAAACACAAGTAGCTCCCTCAACTGACGCCAGGGCGCTTGCCGCAAAGACTCTGAAGCATCCATCTGAAAAGAGTACCAGGCCCTAATGACTATGATTTGATCCTGCCTTTTGCAGGGCCTGCTTATTGGAAGGATTCATCATGCATAGAAATTATTTGTGCTTCAGCTGCCGGCCAAACGCTCTCTACTCCTCATCCAGCAAGAAGCCCAGGCCGCCGTCTCTACTCACTTACACAGGACATAAATGACAGCGTTACCAGGACAGATGCAGTCTGTTTGCTGGTTTCCATCTGGTTTTTAAATCACTCAAAGAAAGCTCTAAAGACATGTTTTTATGCTGCATGAAATACACAGAGGAGAAAAAGGGCTTGGGCTTTCGCACATCTGTTATTTCGTTATATGTGTTGCCTCCATAGAATAAAAATCACAAAGTCGTTTCCCCAATTCTTCTGACCTCTGAACACTCATTGTAACCTCTTAAATTTGATGTCTTCTTCCTAAATGTCCTCTCTGAAATTGCCCGACAATTCACTCTTCAGGCAGCTCTGACAGGGAACGGGAACATTTCTGCTCCCAACAGCTCAGGGCGGCTGAGGCCAGAACTTGTGAAAACATGCACTGAATCGGTTTTGAGAAGGAAATTCAGGGTATGGGCTGACACTGCCCGGTCGACATCACTCTCCTCCGACCAACAGTAGTGACCGTTGCATCCTTTGCTCTTGCCTCACGTGCTAAATGGCTCCATGATCTTTGTTCAGGCTCTTCCCCTGAGCCCCCCACCCCCTCCTGCTGACTGCCCACCCCTTTGCCTGGCCACCTCAGTCATGGCCGCTGAGCCCATCAACAGATTTACCGAGTTCTTGCTCTGTATGGGGCCAGTGCACGGTGGTGAGTCTCTAGCTCTGAACAAAGCAGCCTTCCAGGGCTCTGCTCTCACGAGTTTACCTTTTGTAAGGAGTGAGAGACAAAGAAAACCAGACAAATGAATGAACAAGATCATCATCATAAGCAATAAATGCTATGAAGAGAATAAAGACGGCTGTTGGGACTCACTGGGAGAAAAGAAATAAGTGAAGACATTTTTGACCAGTGGTCAGGTAGGAAACATTTGAACTGGAGCCTCAAAGATGAAAAGAATCCAGATTTGCGAAAACACGGGGCAAAGTGGATTCAGGAAGAAGGCACTGCAAGTGCAAAGGCCCTGAGGTGGAGCCAGCTTGGCACAGTCAAGAAACAAGAAGGCCATATTGGCGGAGGTGTCCCGCCAATAGCCCAGTAGCCCATTTCCAGGTCCCCTCATGAGGCGTCTGGTGCTCCCCAGCCTGGGGGTCATGGCCCCGAGTGCACTCCCATGGCCTGGTTTGCTGAGAATAATAAAAATCACTAACAGGTATGGAGCAGTTACCAGGTGCCAGACCCCATGCCCTCAACACCATTTTCTGATTTAATTCTCACCATCACCATTCTGTCCAAGAGGAGCCAAAGCCGGGAAATGTAAGCCATTGGCCCACGTAGAAGAGGCAGGAGTCTCTATGGGAACCCAAGTTTCCCTGACTCCTAAGTCCTGTGCTTACCTCCTGGGCCGGGCGCTTGGAAACATCCTATGTGAGGAAGGGGCCGGGCAGTCAGGTGGGAGCCCGTGAGCCCCCTGTGGCCAGCAGGGGTCGGGGAAGAACTGACCCACCTGCTTCGCAGTGTGTGTATCTAGGTCGCTTGACCTCACCTCCTGGTCCAAAGAGTTCGTGTCCCGGGTGAGGTCAACACTGGGTCCATGGGCCCTCTGGGTGAACTGGGGGCACGTCCTTCAGGGACAAGCCTTTCATCGGGACGGCAGCCAAGCACGTGGCGAAGGCTCCCACTGGAGACTCCAAGCCCTAGACCAGGCCGTTTGGTTTCATTTTTCTGTAAAGGGCCGAGTAGTAAGCACTTTAGACTTTGCAGGGCACTCAGTGTCTCCACTCTGCTCCGGTTGCGGGAAAGCAGCCAGAGACCCTACAAATGAGGGTGGGACTGGGTGCCAGTGACACTTGACTTAACCTCACGGGCTGCGGGCTGGATTTGACCCTCAGGCCACAGCGCTCCAGCCCTGGATCCACAAGAGGCACCTCCCTGACACAGAAGGATCCTGGCCTCCGGAGTTACCCCATGGAAGGCCACCTTCTGAACACCTGCGCTGTAAGAAACCACTTTCCTGGGGATAAGACACTGAGATTCACTGCAGAACATCGTCTGCCCCGACTAGAATCGTTTCTTCTTTGATGCCTCTTTTACTATTTTGTAGCTTTTTATTTTCCATCACACATGCATTTTTATTAATGTTATCCCTTGAGATCTGGTTGGTTGCTACAAAGTGGTTTCCATTTTGAATGGCCACCTTATTAGAAGACCATCAATTACTGGAAATTTCGAAACAAGAAATGAGCCTCTGTCCTCTTCCTGCCTCAGCCAATCCAGCCCATCCGCTCTCTCCTCTGAAACTCACTGAATGTTTTCCAGTGTGATTGTACGCAGCAAATTATTATAATTAGGAACAAAGAGTAAAAAGCGTTGCTCCAACTTTAATTAAATTTGAATTAAATGAGTTTGGTTCTTGCTGAGCTTTCATTTCTGCCAAGGGTTGGGGAGCTTCTCATCCACCAATCTAATGGGCACCCGGGAGTCCGCAGGGAAGGTCCTTTGATGACGTGGGACCGTTTCCACCCGCCGTAAACATGTCTCCTGGCTCAAGAAGTAACTGATAGTCCTCGGGGGACTCCCAGGGCGCCTCAGGAAGGAAGTGTGCTTCCATAAGCAAAAATCGACCAAACTTCAGAAGATCTATCATTTTTCTCATCCTCCAAATCAACCCCCAGAAGACAGCTGTGCAGTGTACACCCCCTGAAATGCCGGGGCACAGAGGGACCTGAGGAGAACACGAGACGCTGGGTGCAGCAAAGCAGTCGCAGGGGGGCCTTGCAGGAAATCATTCGTGTGTCCTGCCTTCACGGGCTTGGTCTAAATGTGGCCTCTGAGCTGGGGCCTTCGGGGTTCACTCTTTTTTCAACCCCTCCCAACTCACCTCTGCAGAATTGGTGCCAGTACAGCGGGAGCCCTACTCCAGCATCCATGTGTCAAAGACTTGCAGCTCCTTGTTTTGAGTTATTTTAAGTCTTTTGTAAAGCGTATGGCTTTGTCACTGCCACCTACGGTGCATTAAATGGTTGCCCCCCAAAAAGACACGTCCACATCCTAATCCCTGGAACCTGGGAACATCGACTTCTATGGCAAAAGATGTAAGTAAGCTAAAGATGCTGAGAGAAGGATATTATCCTGGATCACATGGGCGAGCCCTAAATGCAATCGTATGAATCCTTATAAGATAGACACACAGAGGAGAAGGCAAAGTAAAGAAAGAGGCAGAGACCAGAAATGATGCTTCCCCAAACCAGCAAACACCGGCAGCACCCGGAAGCTGGAAAAGGCAGGAAGGATCCTCCCCTGGGGTCTCCAGAGGGAGCCCAGCTCTGCTGACACCTTGATGTTGTATGTCTGGCCTCCAGAGCTGGGAGAGAATAAAGTTTTGTTGTTTTAAGCCCCCGCTTTGTGATAATTTGTTACCCAAACCCCAGGAAGTGAATGCACTCCTTCTCCAAAAAACGATTTAAAAATCACCATTATTCAATCAATAAATGTACCTATACCCTGCCTTAATGAGACGTCACCCTTTGCCGAGCACCGCCCCACACACTGTCACACGTGATGGCATTTAGCTCCCTCAGTATAACCACTCCCAGCACCCCCGTTTCACAGTCGAGGAAACTGAAGCTCAGAAAGGGGTATAACTTGCTCAAGGTCACCCAGCAAGTGGCAGAGTCAGAGCTCAGATCTGGGTTGGCCTTTCTCCAAAACCCCCCTCTTAACGACATCCCTGGAGCTCCGTGTCCATGCTGGGGTCTAGTGGGTCCCCAGCATGGGGTCAGGGGACTCTGTGCCCTGCCTGGAGCCGCCTCCAGATCACTCCTGGGCCCCGTCCCTTCATTCCAGTGGACACCCTACTTGGCTCAAAAGGGAATGTGGAGCAGAATGAGACAAGAACACGCTAGAAAGAACTGTTGTGGACGTGGGCGAGGAGGATGGAGGAGACGGTCCACGTCAATCCACTTCTCCTCTTACCAAGTGTCTCTGGCTCTTGGGTTTTTTTCTTGCCTGGCCAGGAGTCATATTATAGAAAAACACTCAGCAACTGCTCACCAGTATTATGGGTGTCTGGGGATACTGTCAAGGTAGAAGTTCAAGGGGGTTCTAGAGCTGCTGGACCACAGTCCCTTCCTGTGAGCTGGAGTCCCCTCTGGGTGTGGTGAGGAGAGGAAGCCGGGCACAGAGGGAAAGCGTGGGTTCTGGGAGAAGACAGAGCAGGAGGCCTCCCGGCTCCACCCACTACTTGGCCACGCAAACTGCTTAACTCTGTCAGCCTCGACAAAATGGGAAGAATAATAACATGAAAATGTCACGTGCACCAAACTACAGTGTGCATTTCATGTGAAAATACAATTGACCCTTGAACAACACAGTTTGAACTGCGTAGGTCCACTTGTACGTGGATATTTTTTTCACTAAATGCTAATTTCACAGGTTGGTTGAATCCAGGGATGTGAAACTGTGGATGCAGGGGGCCAACTGTTATACACGAATTTTTGACCATGGGGAAGGTTGGCACCCTAACCCCTGCATTGTTCAGGGACCAACTGGTTTCCACACAATTTCAGGCACAGTGGGTAGTTAAGAAACATCAGTTTGTTTGTTTTTTTCTCTTCTGGGTTTCCAGAGAATCTAAGTAATATCATTTACATTTTTAATTGAATTTTAAGGGACCTGTATTCATTAGAAAGAAACTAAGTCTGATTCCCGAAGTCGTATGTGGATGACGGGGGAAATCTCATGGGAACAAAGATCCAATAATCCCCAGATCACTGATTCTCATCCAGTTGTCACGGCAACCTAGAGTACTGAGGCCCTCTCCAAGGGTACACTAGCAAACTTTGGTGAATCTGTAAAATGATCCAGATGCCCTTTTTAGAGCAATATCTGTTGGGGCAGCATTGAGCTGAGGGTCAAGCTATATCTGCATAACAATGCCCCAATTGCTGTGAGTAAGAGTAATCGCAAGAGAACTGTTAATCAGGTGCCACAGAAAGATCGGATGTGGAAAACTTTGCCTGGTGAGTATATAAAGGAGCACAGTAAGGGAAGTTCATGATTCTATCAAAACAGTGATACTACTGAAGGGCAGTCAATCCGATGCTCAGTGCTGTTACAGACAAGGTGAGGCACTGTGATGTCATGTCCAAGTTCCCATTTAATGCTTGCCGACTTCTTTGGTGATGCTTTGAGATTTCAGCTTCTTCAACAAAAGGTACCAAAGCTTTCTAGCCCTCAAAAATTGTTCCTGAGAAGAAAGCCTGTGAAAACCTCTCGCCTGGATTGTGTCATCTGAGCGGAGGGAGGCTTTACTCCAGTGATGTGCTGGCAGTAGACATGAAAATACTCAGACCTGCTGTCTGAGATGAGAACGGAGGTAGCTGATCCACCTAGAAATACAAAGTGTGCTACTTGAATTAAACTTTCATTTTTTCATCCTAAAATAGGGACAGAGTAACTCTTGGCATGGGATGGGGGCTGAAGATGGAGGTTATAAACTAGAGGCAAGACGACCGTGCTCAGGGAGCCCCTCCAAACAACCCAATTAGGAGGATCTTGACGCGTAGGCTCAGAGCATACTTCGCATAATGACACAAATATAAATTCCTTAAGAGTTTTGTCTCAGATCAATCTATGTTTTCTGGATTAAATCACATGGCCTTGAAGAGGATCTTCTCATCTACTCAGAGTGACTGACGAGGATTAGTAGTGAAGGGCAAACAATTTAAATACCATAGAAAGGAAGGTGGCAATACTCCAAAGGAGCTAGAGGAGTGTCCCAGTGAGAATAGTATCTGTGAACTCTAAGAGCATGTTAGCTCCATCTGCCGCAGTGACTGTTACCAGACACAGTGATGGTGACTGTAGATGATGATGGTGATCATGATGATGTAATATTGGTGGTGATGACGATGATAGAATGATGATGTAATGATGGTGGTGATGATGAGGCAATGATAATGGTGCTGATGGTGGTGATGGTGATTCTGACGACGGAATGAGGATGGTGAAGGTGATGATGATGGTGATGATGTAATGATGGTGGTGATGATGATGGTATGAAACTAAAGTCCATGGGAGCTGCCTATAGAGCAGGGGTTGGCAAACTATGGCCCATGGGCCAAATCTGGCCCACTTCCTGTTTTTGTAGATAAAGTTTTATTAGCACACAGTCATGCCCATTTGTTTACATATTGTCTCTCGCTGCCTTCACCCTACAACAGCAAAGTTAAGTAGTTGCAATAGAGACTGTATGGCTCACAAAGCTAAAATATTTACTATTTGGCCCTTTACAGAAGAAGAATGACAACTCCTGCTGTAGAAGGAAGGGAGGTTAGGTTCCATGTATTCACCAGCTGTTTTCCCCAAGTGTTCGTGCACATTAGAACCACTTAGGGGCTTCTTAGGATTAGACTTGTGGGCAGGTGGACAATTCATTGATAAACACTTCACGGGGTCCATATACAGGTCTTTCAAAACGAGACATGTGGTGTTAAGACAGCTTAAGTGTCTCTAATCCTCTAGTCTATTAAGTGAGGATTATATTTTATCTAGACGTGTTGGGAAACTAAACTGATGAAAAGTAGAAGAATTCAACATTACATAAATTTGAACAGAATTAAGCCAGTTCAATCCTCCTTAACAAGTAAACATCTTCAAGCTTCTTGCACAGACCAGGATATAGTCTTTTAAGTTTGTCAGTCGTTAAGCAGACCCACTGGAGAAAATTTTACTTTGCCTTTAAGTGATTTATTACTGTGATTTTGAGGGGAGCTTAAGTACTTACTGTTGTCTCAGGGCAGTTAATGCCCCAATTGTGAAACACATTCTCTCCAAGAATCACTATTTTCAGTTTGTGATTTTTTCCTGGGATTTTTCTAAGAAGATAAAGCTAAATTAAATTCTTCTTCATACCATCCAATGTGAGTTATGGCCTCAGTCTCATTTAACAACGTTCCCAATTTATCACCATTAAGAATGGTCTAAAAGGGCTTAATTTAGATAACAGATTCCTTTGCTTCAGAATCTGCTCCCCCATGATTTGAATTTCTTCTTCCGGTGCCGCAGAAAGACGTAGGTTCTCCCTGAAAAAGATATTACTGATTCCCAAATAATGTTCCTGAAGTGTGAGCTGATTTTCACAAAATGAGACAGATGTGTGGAGCTAATACCAGCCACCTGCGATGTCTTCGGATCAGCATTTTATACAAGAGGGGAAAGATGTTTGGCAGAAATCCCTAGGCATTCTCTGGGAAATAGGAATTTTAGCCAAGAAGGCTATACCAATTCCACATTTTTAGGCTTCTGTTACCACTAAATCCACAGGCAAAGGGGAGATATCATTCTTGGATTAGTTGGCTGTAAATGCAGAGATAATGAGACACACATGAGACAAGAAAAGGCTGGTTTTGATACTTATATCAGAGTTGACAGGTGCTGAAAAATGGCAGACATACTTGGGGAAAACATCCCTCCATTTGATATAGAGCTTTATGGAAAGCAACTTCAGTATTTGATAAGGGAGGCACAATGCAGCCTCCAACAAACAGGATTCCCAGACCGTTCACTTGCTCTGTTTCCTGATAAAATGCCCATCCAAGTGTCTTGTTGCTTCCACCCTTTCTAATGGTATTTGGAGATTTATTTTCATTTAAAAGATGTGCCATTTTCGTGTATAAAACTAATGTGTCTTCATTGCAGTGTGTGTGTGTGTGCGTTTATTCAGAGAATACAGAAGGTTACAAAAAAGAAAATAAATAGATCCCCAAACTCTGAAACACAGATATAACCATGCGAACATTTCACTTTTTATAGCCATTTTGGCTATTTCCTGCATACGAATAAATATCTAGATAAAGATATACATGAAGCACAAAACTAGATGTTGTGCTTCTTAGCAACTAACTTTTATCTGGAAAATATTTCGTAAAAACATGTTCTAATCACCAAGTTTGGACTTTCGTGATCATTTTTTTTTTTTTTAATTTTTTTTTTTTTTTTGGCTGTGTTGGGTCTTCGTTTCTGTGTGAGGGCTTTCTCCAGTTGCGGCGAGTGGGGGCCACTCTTCATCGCGGTGCGCGGGCCTCTCACTATCGCGGCCTCTCTTGTTGCGGAGCACAGGCTCCAGACGCTCAGGCTCAGTAGTTGTGGCTCACGGGCCCAGTCGCTCCGCGGCATGTGGGATCTTCCCAGACCAGTGCTCGAACCCGTGTCCCCTGCATTGGCAGGCAGATTCTCAACCACTGCGCCACCAGGGAAGCCCCGTGATCATTTTTGAACGTTGACGTGATGTCCTATTATATAAACAAACCCTCATTTATATAATCAATTGCTTATTTGGGACATTTAGGGCATTCCCAAGTTTTCTGTTTTTATGTGTAAAGCACTGATGGGCCCCCTGATGTGCACCACTCAGACCCTCTGTCCAATCCTTTTCTTATTATAAACACACATCAGAGTGAGGCTAATGCCGTCTCCACACCCCCCCTTCCAGCACCACCACTGCAGATGAAAGGTTAAAGTCATACCTTGAACAGGTAAACCTGGAATCCAGGGTGTGCCAGCTCCTTCCTTGGTTCCTAAATGCTTGCTAAGGTGTGTCTCCTACACTCTCCATGAAGGAGAGGAGAGTGTGTCTGGTGTTGACCAGGCATCTGGGACTCTCCTCCCAGACCACCAGCCTCTGTTCCATTCAACACCAACTCGCTCGCTGTTCTCCAAGGTGCTACCATTCGCGATGCTCCAGGATGGCGACGCTCCCTTTGATTTTCCGCTTTAGAGACTAAAGGGAGAATACTGGTTGGTGATTTAGGCTTTCGACAATGGCACAATCTCACATTTAGGGAAAACCCAGAGGTCTCTGAGCAATGTTCTTTGACCCAATTTCAGAAGGCAATCTGAGAACTTTAAAATTAAGTACTTAAAAAGTGATTCAAATACAATCATAGGAGCTGGGTAATGGGAACCTAGGGATCATTAAACAATGCTCTCTACTTTCTTGTATATTTGAAATCTTCCATAGTAAAAAGTTTACCAAAAAGTAATCCAAATAAACTTAGCTGTGAGAATTTAAGTGTCATAATGGATTTAAGAACAATTCTACTTAAAAAACAAAACAAAACCTATACACATTGAATTTCAAGTTACATCTTAAAGCATGTGTACCTTAATTTCTGTTCCTTGTTCCATCACAAATCATTTTAAAATGTGCATTGGAAGTTCCATTTTCCTTTTCCTGCTGGAAAATGTCGCTCCATAGAGAAAAGCCCATTCAGACATCAGTCCAGAGAACTAAGAATTCTCCAGGCGGTCATGTTTCTTGGAGAGGAAGAGAGAAAATACATCTCACTTTTGTATCTCAGACAAAGCCAGGGAGAGGGAGAGAAGGATGGAAAGAGAGAAAGAAGGGACAGAAACGCAGGTGTCCCCTCCTCGGGATGCCCCAGCAGACTCGCTCACACATCTCTCTTCCCCTGCAAATGGTGCTTGAGCTGAAGTCATTAAAATGCTCCTGATTTACAGCAAGTTCATGGCAACTTTACCGAGGACCTCACAAAGAGTTATTGTTGTGATAGTTTGAGCAGAGTGAGGGCTGGGGAACCACACAGCTCCCCACTTCCTGGAAGATGGATTATAGCGGAGCTCCTGTGGTTTCCCAGCTTGGGCAGGAGTGGGCCGTGGCCAAGGCGGCCGCATTCCAGAGCCACCTTATGAGATAACACTGCACATCAGGCAACTCTCAACTTGATTCAGCTGGAAACCAGGAAGGCAGAAGCTGAGGGGGTGGCTGATGGGCCCCAAGCATCCCTCCCTCCTCTGTGCTTGTCAATAGCCCCAACATGAGCCGCCTCTGACTTTCCCGGTGTTCGTGGTATGTTCTACTCACCCCACAGAGGGTCCCTTCCCAGATTTCACCCTGCATAGATATCACTGAGCCTGTTTTCCAAAGGTGGTCTTCAACTGCGCACCTGCACTGTTGGAGGGAAGGTGTGAGGGAGGTGTACAGGGTAGGAGGGGAGCGGCCCTCCCCTGTGCGTCTGTACGATGAGGCATTTTCATCCAGAAGGAAGACGGATTGTCAACCAGGCACCAGCATCTGACATGCAATTATGTCGGTGCACCTGCAGCTCGCCCCATATGCAAAATCCACAGGTGCAAGCCTTGAGTCCAAAGGCAGCCCTTTAAATCATCCAGCTCCAAATACGCCGGTGGTTCCTGTTGGAACAGGAAGGCTGCCGAGAAGAGAAACCGCGGGAGAAGCTAGTTCAGGACTTTTTCTCATGCTTCGTTGTGCTTTCTTCACCCAGGGAGACCTTTCAGCCTGGAGAAATTACAGTTCCTTCTCTGGATCATCTCTGCTGCTGACATCCTGTTCTCCTGCCCAACATAAGTGAGAGGAGGAGTGTTTGTTTTGCGGGTGTGGTTTTGAACAGCTAACTCCATGCTAGTTCATCCGTCTTCTCCGGGCATCTCACTTGGACATTCGACCTCCCCTTGTTTTAGCATCCTTCCGCATCTCCTTTCAGTCACATCACCAAATCATGCCTTTAAAACCACAGAGACCCCCCACCAGAAGCTTCTATCCCTCCAGCACCTTTGCTGTTGTCATTCTCGCTGTCTTCCAGGGTCAGCTCACACGCAACCTCACCCTGGAGGGCTGCATCCTCTCTCCCCACCCCACACATCTCTTCTCTCTCTGTCTCTGTCCCCTCTCTGAGCCCCAGTTATACCTTGTCCCTCTTTGTCACTTTGATCATTTTACCGTGTATCACGGAGAGTTGTGTACTTTTCTCACTCACGTTGAAAGCAATGAAATCAGTGGATTGAACACTCTGCCTTGCCTAATTCAATTCTCATGAAAACCCATGTACTAAGTGCTGTTCTTAGTCCCATCTTACAGATGAGGAAACTGAGGCTCAGATTCATTCATTTTTAACAAACATTACTTCACTTCCCACTATAAGCCAGATTCTGTTCCCAGGGTGGGGAGCACGCCCCATAATTTCTTAATGAAGCCCAATAACAATGGGAATGGCCTCCACCAGGTGTCTGCCTGAGCTCCACCTGTGCTGACGTCGACTCCTGACAACCCTACAAGCTAGTTATTCTTTTTTTAAAGGGGATAGTTTCAATCACTTTTTTTTTTTAATTTTTGACTGTGTTGGGTCTTAGTTTCTGTGGAGGGCTTTCTCTAGTTGCGGCGAGCGGGGGCCACTCTTCATCGCGGTGCGCGGGCCTCTCACTGTCGCGGCCTCTCTTGTTGCGGAGCACAGGCTCCAGACGCGCAGGCTCAGTAGTTGTGGCGCAGGGGCCTAGTTGCTCCGCGGCATGTGGGATCTTCCCAGACCACGGCTCGAACCCGTGTCCCCTGCATTGGCAGGCAGATTCTCAACCACTGCGCCACCAGGGAAGCCCTCAATCACTTTTAATGAGAAGACTATTTACAAAGGCTGGCAGGGTAGAGGGAAATTGATGAGGGGTGCTGAAGCACCCTGGGGCTAATCGGGTACCAATCTTAGGTCTCAGCAATAAAGGAAGGAACAGTTACAAGCACATGGAGAAAGAGCTGTATAGGAAGGAACTATGGAATTTGGTGGATGGGTGCAGCGAATACACTGCAAGGTGGTAGAGAGGAGGATGGCGGGGGTAACGCCCCCCGATCCCCTGCTGGTGCCATGACCATCTGGTGACCTTGCTGTTATTCTTATCATCTGTATTTTGCAGGCAGGGATCCGGAGCACAGCAAAGTCACCAGGTGGTCAAGGGGACTTGAACACACCCAGCCTGGCACCTGACCACGCCTCTGCAGGGTTGGAGGTGGCGGGTGTGAAGGTAACCCTGCCTTGAGTGACGCGTAGCCGAGGCCCCTGGGGATGCTCGGGGGCGTGGCTGCCACCCTCCATGGACAGTGACCACCCTGGAGCAGTGTTTCTGGAAACACGCTTCTGCAGGGGATGCAATTTTGAGAACTGAGCACAAGTGGCCCAAGCGTGGGAAGCCCTGACCGAGTGCATGATTTCTTCCCAGAACTCAACCCCTGTGCTCTGGGACCGAGCGGAGGGGAACCTCAGCCCAAGCTGGGGCCCTGGTGACCTCACCCCCGGCCATGAGCTTAGCTCTTGTGAATTTCATAGCGACTCCGTGTCACCCTTGCGTTAGCATCGCCCGTCCCCCGGCGGCCCCAGCTGTCATCACCAAGAGGTATCGCCATGTCGTGAGGGGCAAGGGTGAGACCTCCCAATGTTTTCCACAGATTTTGTTTTCCTGACACTCTTCACAAATGAGATGTCTCCATCACTCCCAACAACAGGAAGACGGGGTGTCACACAATCACTAGATTTTATTTATGAGAGAAGCATCCGAGTTTGCTAGAGCTGTCATTGCGCGGGTGTAGACTGAGAGAGGCCTCTCCCATGTCCACCCTGGAGAAGCTGGGCTGGACAATTAAAGCAACAACGCTTCCATCAGGAATCTAAAAATCGTAATAAAGTGACGGACAGACGGGATGCTTCCAGGCTCTAACTCCTAGGATCTGCTTTAGATGTTTGAGAAGATATAATATTATGCATAAAAAAGAGCCAGGAGGGCTTCCCTGGTGGTGCAGTGGTTGAGAGTCTGCCTGCCAATGCAGGGGGCACGGGTTCGAGCCCTGGTCTGGGAAGATCCCACATGCCGCGGAGCGACTAAGCCCGTGAGCCACAATTGCTGAGCCTGCGCGTCTGGAGCCTGTGCTCCGCAACGGGAGAGGCCATGATAGTGAGAGGCCCGCGCACCGCGATGAAGAGTGGCCCCCACTTGCCGCAACTAGAGAAAGCCCTCACACAGAAACGAAGACCCAACACAGCCATAAATAAAATAAAAAATAAATAAATAAAATTTAAAAAAAGAAAAAAATTTAAAAAAAAAAAGAGCCAGGAGGAGATATATATATATATATATATATATATATATATATATATATATATATATATACACACACACATATAAAACCATGTTAATATCAGCAATGAGGGATTATAGGTGGCTATTGGTTTTACCTCTTTTAAAAACCGATCTGTGCATACTAAAATTCGACATTGTACTTTCCAAAGAATTCACGATAGGAGCGTAAACATGTACATATAACAGATGTCCGTGGAGCACATCTAATGGTATGAAATCCCCTCTGTTCCTGCTGTAGGCCATCCTTGGGCCCAGGAGGGGCTGTGGCACATAGACACTGCCCTACCTGGTGGCACAGTTGCTCCACTGGTGCCTGTTCCAGAGGATGTAAAGGTCTGGGTGCTTATTTGGCTGCCTGTCAAGTTTTGGTGACAATCTGCCAAACCCTTTTGAAGCCCTCCTGTATTCAATTGAGTGGGACCATTCCCCAGATATCATGCCATCTTTGGCCACTGGTCCAGCAGGAGGTCTGAGCTGGGCTAAAAACGTGCTCCCGGCCTAGAATCTGAGTTACAAGCAGAGAAGTAACATGACAGAATAGGCCAGAGCACGTCCATTCCTGCAGGGTCTTCTAGCTGAGGCTCTTAATTCACTTCTGCCAGCCGGACCCTCTGGAACAGAAGGTCGTGGTCCTCTCCCTGTCCTTTCTGAATTCTCCTTTGTTCTTGGAAGTTCCTCTACATCTTCCCAAAGATTTCCTTCTGTGCTTGATTTGACCTGAATGAGGTGTGTTGTTTACAAGCAAAGATCCCTATGTGGTACCATTGCCCATGGGTGTGATTTCAGGCTTGCAGGACGCTCCCGAAATAGTACCCTGAGTCCCTTGAACTCTTCCCCAGTGAAGGCATCGTATATAATTGCAGCACAACATCAAAACCAGGAAATGGACCTTAGTACAATACAGTTAGCTATATTACAGCCTTATTCTATTCAATTGTCACCAGTTGTTCCATGAACTCTGCTTGGTGTCTTAGTTCTTGCTGTGACCCTAATTTAGTCATGAAGAATCCGAGGCCCCAGAAAAGCCCAACAAACAGAGCCAATGATCAGTTTCCTTTGATGGAGGTGAAGGTTCAGTGTATCTGTGCAGACACCATTGCACAGAGCTGCAGTCAGGTTGGCAAGCCTGCACCATGAAGGGACCTGGCTGGAGATGACCCTTCCGCTGGCTGAGAGTCCTGCAAGGAGCTCATTCCCAACTACAGTTCCGGGGAAAATGGTCACCTTCCAGCCCTCCATGCTGATCTGGAGACACTGGCTACGTGCCCTTTGCTTTCCAAATGCAAATAATTTGTCGCATCCCCCCAACACGTTCTGCATATTGCCTGTGAGATTGAGACAATGGAAAGTCAGTCTGACAGGTGTCCCAACCCCTGTAGGACCAAGTCACAGGCCTGCTTCAGACCTGTGTCTGCACGAGAACAAAGTGGTGTGTACTTGTGCAGTGCCCCTCAGGCTTCAGTGTGCTCTCAAGTCACCCAGGAGTCTTGTTAAAATGCACATCCTGATTCTGTAGGTCTGTGATGGGGCCTGAGATTCAGCATCGACACTAAGATGGCACTGATGCTGTTTGTGCAGGGACCACGCTTGGAGTCACAAAAGCCAAGATCCTATTATTATAGGTGGGCTTTCTGCAAAATCTTAGTCCAGATGAGCTGGTGATGGGTTTACGGTAATATGAACCAAGAAACCAAGATCCTCCTATAACCTTGAACAAGTTACTTCACCCTTCTGGACCTCCGTTCCCTCGTCTACAAAATGGGGACACTAGTAGCATTGTACCATAATTGTGAGGTTTAAATGACATAACACACGTAACCTCTGAGCAGAATGTCATATTCGGAATAAGCACATGGTACATGCCAGCTGGTTGGATGACTGTTGATGAGAAAGACGATGGTGACGAGGATGATGGTGGTGCCGATGGACGTGACTTCAGCAAGGTCTGTAGTTGGAGTCCCTGCTATAGCCACCATGACAATGACCCTGCTGCCAGTGCTTCGGAGGCGGAAGGGAATGAGTCTGAGATTTCTCTCCAGAGCTGTTGAGGTTGATTGATTGGTTTGGCTCTTAGAGTACATTTCTTGGGGTTGATTTATTGAAGGTTATTTGTTCTCTTTTGTCATAGAAGTCACATCACAGCAAGTCTTCCTCTCAAGTCAGATGGGACATTCTAGGCTTCCCTGCCACATAGGACCCTGCAGAAATGATCTTCTTAGAAATCGAGGCATTAAATAACATCTGCAGGGCTGTTAGGGGAGTTCAGCTTCTTTTTGTTCCAACCAAGTACCGTTTTCAATTGAAAAAGAAATGCATCTCTTTCATGGAAGTGAAAATTAAAGAAATTGCACGAAAATTACTACAAGACCCAAACCAAAGAGAACTCTTACCTGCGGGTGACAGCAAAGTGGTGTTCATATATATTAAAACTATTTAATCACATTGATGGCTAGATACTCTTTGAAACATACACAGCATTGTCTGGAGACAGGAAAAAATGGGAGAAAGTCTGTCAATAGGAAAGTGACTGAATTAAAACTAGTCTATTTTAACTGAAGACTGCATGCAATTCAAAATGAAAAAATATCCATCTAGTAACATGGGTAGATCTGAAAAAATATCCATCTAGTGACATGGGTAGGTCTTTAAATGTCACATAAAGTAGAAGAGGGGGGTCCAGATTGATTGAACTTTTCTATAGGAATATATAGATCTATATAAAGGTATTTTTTAAAGCTCAGAAAAATATACAGAGAGACTTCAGTTTTATTAGGAAGGTTCTCTTTACTTCTTTTTGCAAGAGAATTTTTTCACCTCTTATTCATGTAATTAATTGTTTTAAGTACCAAACTTGAAGTAAGGGTATACAGCAAGATGTTTACCCTTACCAAACTTGAAGTAAGGGTATATATATAGCAAGATGTTTACCCTTACCAAACTTGAAGTAAGGGTATATAGCAAGATGTTTACCCTTACCAAACTTGAAGCTAAGAGAAATAGCCCCTTCTATAACCTGGTTCCTCTTTACAAGCAGTAAGGAGGCACTGTGCCAACTCAAGCACATGATGTGGGTATATAGCAAGATGTTATCAATAACCTGGAACTGAAAATATTAGAATCCCATATCTTGGAATGGGAACACAATATTTTTTGAAATGTAAATTGTACCTTATAATCTCTTTCCAACCAAATTCCTAAGAAAAGTTTTTTGAGGGAAACACTATTTCTACAATTCATAGGGAGGAATAAACATCAGAAATGGAGATGCTGAAAAGAAAAAATAATAGCAGTGTCCGAGATATAGTCTAATGTCATGTAAAAGGTGTGGCAAATGTTTTGCTGGGAGGAAGAACTCCGGAAATGTGTGGTGGTGATGGTTTTACAACAATGTGAATTCACTTAATGCCACTTAACTGTACCTTTTGAAATGGTTAAGATGGTACATTCTATGTTGTATGTATTTTACCAAACAAAAACAAAATTGTGGCAAAGGTATCAAGATATATATAGATCAATAGAACAAGAACCCATTTCAGCATATTAGAATTCAGTTTACAAGAGTTTAGTTTAACAGTCATGTTAATGTAGGAAGGCATCATTACATTAATGGTGAGGGGATTAATCAAGCATTTAAGAAAAAAGAAAGTCATTTCAAAATCTCATCCAGATGTACTAAAGTTTTAATGTAAAAAAGAACAATCAAAATGCTAGAAGAAAATTTATTTACACAGTCTGCAATCTTGCTGAAAGGGGACATTTTCCTAAGCATGACATTAGAAATCCCAAACATGAAATATTGATAGATTTGACAAAGTAAAAGCATTGTATCACACACATAAACACGCAAAATTGTAAAAGTTAAAAGACAAATTTGGAACACATTTGCATTGTACACGTAACAAGGGGTTAATATCCTCCGTACAGAAATATGCTTAATATACATTGTCCAATAGAAAAATGGGCAGTGAACTCAAACATTTGTTTTACAAAAGAGGAAATAGATTTAAACTATCAATCAAAATTAATCAGGGGAATGCAACTTCAAGTAAAGTAAGGAAACCCTTTTTACTGTATTGGATTGGACAAATTAAAAATGAATGAAAATAACAAGCTAGCAAGCTTCCTCGAATGTGATTTTGTAATATGTTATCAACATTTTAAAGCATGCATGTATTTAAATAATTACACTCTCCATAGTCATGGGTAAGTACAGGAAGAGATGGAGATTAAGAGTGACAGATGGAAATGATTGGAGAGAACATATGGCATTTTGATCCAAAGTTTCCCAAGTCCCTGAAGAATTTTGCCAAGAGAAAATTCCTTTTGCTGCATGTGCTTGTCTCCACAAACACAGGCTTGTTCTGTCTACATGTGCATGAGGAGAAACCAAAAAAAAACCCTTCCATGCCAGTTTTTGTAGTGATTTCCTTTGAGGCATGTAGAATCTCTGAAAACTCCCCTGTGTGTGCACATTCTAAAAGACTGATTTCCATGCAACTAACCCAAATTATGCATTGCAGCATCACTATAGGATTTTCAGAGTAATTTTTCCATTTCTCTGTCATTTCTCTTTGATCTATTTCATTTATTTCTACTGTAATCTCTATTATGTCTTTCCTTCTGTTTGCTTTGGGGTTAGTTTGCTCTCTCTTTTCTAGTTTCTTAAGGTGAAAGGTCAGGTTATTGATTGAAGGTCTTTTTCATGCAAAACGTAACTGTTTACAAATTGAGTTTCCTCCTAAGAATTGCTTTGGCTGTATCCTCTAGTTTGGGCATGTTGTAATTTTGTTTTAATTCATTTCAAGGTATTTTCTAATTTCTCTTGTAATTTCTTCCTGGACCTGTGGATCAAAGAAGTATGTTGTTCAGTTCTAACATATTTGTGAATTTCCCAAATTTCCTTTCATTGCTGATTTCATTATTGATGCCATTGTGGTCAGAGAACCTATTTTGATATTAATCCTTTAAAATGTATTCAGTCTGCTTTATGACCTGCCACATAGTTTATCCTGGAGAGGGTTCCATGGGAGCTTGAAAAGAATGTGTATTCTGCTTGTGTTGGTTGGGTGCTCTGGAGATTTATGTGAGGTCTAGTTGGTTTACCGTGTTGACAAGTCTATTTCCTTACTGACCTTCTATTTGGTCTACCCATTATTGGAAGTGGGGTATTGAAGTCTCCAACTATTGTTGGATTGTCTGTTTCTCATTTCAATTCTGTCTGTCCTTCATGTATTTTGAGTCTCTATTGTTAAGTGGATATATGTTTATAATCATTATGTCTTTCTGGTGGATTGGCCCTTTCAGCATTATAAAATAAACCTCTTTGTTTCTAGTAACAATTGTTTGCTTTAAAGTGAATTTTGTCTGGTATTAGTATAACCACTCCAGCTCTCTGAAGATTGTTGTTTGCATGTTATATAATTTGTCGTTCTTTTATTTTCAATTTTTTTCTGTCTTTGAAGTGTCTCTTGTAGACAGCATATACTAGATCGTATTTTTAAAAGATTTTTATCTGTTCAGCTTTTTGATTTGCAATGGAGTGTTTAATCCATTTAAATTTCATCTAATTACTGCTAAGGTAGAATTGACATCTGTCATTTTTTGTTTTCTATACATCTTATGTCTTTTTATTCCTGTGTTCTATCATTACTGCCATCTTTAGTGCTACATACATATCTTCTAACATAGTATTTTAATTCCTTTATTATTTCTTCCACTGTATTTTTGAGTTGTTTTCTTAGTGGTTTCCCTGGAGGTTACAATTAGCATGTTGGCGTTTGGATTAACATCAAGTTAATTTCAACAGGACACAGACACTATGTTCCAGTCTTGTTTTATTCTTTCCCCTCCTTTGCGCTATTATTGTCAGACAGATTGCTTTTTTATGCATTACACTCATCAACATAGTTTCATAATTCCTGCTTTTTTCAGTCATCCTTTAAATTAGATGGGAGGAGAAAACAGTTACAAAAATGCATATATATGTTGCATATCTACTTATAGTTACATTTGTAGTGTTTTTTATTTCTTCACATGCATTCACATTACTGTTGTGCTCTTTTGTTTCAGCCTGACGGATTCCATTAGTATTACTTATACAGCAGGTCTGCTAATAATAGATTCTCTATATTTTTATTTAACTGGGAATGTCCCATTTTATCCTCCACTTTTTAAGAATAGTTTTATTGGGTGTAGGATTCTTGGTTGGTAATCTTTTTCTTTCACCAAATTGAATATGCCCTCTTACTGCATTCTGGCCTCCAAGGTTTCTGATGAGAAGTCAGCTATTAATCTTATCAAGAATATTTTTTCCCAATATTTTTATTGTCATAAAATGCATATAACATAAAATTTACCATCTTAACCATTTTAAAGTGTACAGTTCAATGGTATTGAATACATACATTATGTTGTATCACCATCACCAGCATCCATCTTCATAACTTCTTCCATTTGTAAACCTGAAACTCTATACCCATTCATCAATAACTCCCTAGCCCCCTCCACCAAGCCCCTTGAATCCCCATTCTGCTTTCTGTCTCTGTGATACTGACTAAGTATCTCATATAAATAGAATCACAGTAGTGGCCCTTTTGTGATTGGCTTAGTTCACTTAGCATAATGTCTTCAAAGTTTATCCATGTTGTAGCATGTGTCAGAATTCTCTATCTTTTTATGGCTAAATAACACTCTATTGTATGCATATATCGAGTTTTGCTTATCCATTCATCCTTCAGTGGTCACCAGTGTGGCTTCCACCTTTTGGCTATTATGAATAATGCTGCTGTAAGCATGGGTATACAAATATCTCTTTGAAATCCTGCTTTCAATTCTTTTGTGTACATAACCAGACTTGGAATTAAAGGAACATAGTAATCCTATTTTTAATTTTTGAGGAACAGCCATATTGTTTTTCATTCCATTTTACATTCTCACCAATAGTGCACAAGGTTTCTAATTTCACTACATCCTTGCCAACACTTGTTATTTTCTGGGTTGTTTAATACTGGCCACCCTATTGGGTATGAGTGGTATCTTGTTGTAGTTTTGAATTTCATTCTCCTGTTAATTAGTGATGTTGAACATCTTTTCATGTACTTATTGTCTATTTGTATATCTTCTTTGGAGAAATGTCTATTCAAGTCCTTTGCCCATTACTGAATAGAGTTGTTGTTCTTGAGTTTTAGGAGTATATATATATATATATATATATATATATATATATATATATATATATATATATATATTCTGAATGGTAATTCTCTATCAGGTATATGATTTGTAAGTATTTTATCCTATTCTTTGGGTTGATTTTTACTCAGTAGAGAGTATCTTTTGATGAATAATTTTTTTTCAATTTTCATGAAGTCCAATTTGTCCCTTTTTTCTTTTGTTATCTATACCTTTGGTGTCACATCCAATAAATCATTGCCAAATCTAATGTCATAAAGCTTTTGTCCTGTTTTCTCCTAAGAGTTTTATAGTTTTAGTTCCTACACTTAAGCCTTTGATCCATTTTCATTTAATTTTTGTATATGGTGGTGTTAGGTAAGGGTCCAGCTTCATTTGTTTGCATGTGGCTATCCAATTTTCCCAGCACATGTGTTGAAAAGACTGTCCTTTTCCCATTAAATGGTCTTGACACCCTTTTCAAAGTTCATTTGACCATATATCTGAATGTTTATTTCTGGGCTCTCTATTTTGTCCCATTGTCCATATGTCTATCTTTATGCCAGTACAACATTGTTTTGATTACTGTGACTTTGTAGTAAGTTTTTAAATCAGGAGGTGTGTGTCTTCCAGTTTTGTTCTTTTTCAAGATTGTTTTGGCTATTTGAGGTCCTTTTAGATTCCATATGAATTTTAGGATAAGTTTTACTGTTTCTGAAAAAAAAAAGTCTTTGGGAGTTTGATAAGGATTGCACTGAATCTATAGATTGCTTTGGGTAGTATTGACATCTTAATATTAAGTCTTCCAATCCATAAACATGAGATGTGTTTCCATTTGTTGATGCAGTGTTTTGTAGTTTTCATTGTGCAAGTCTTTCATTTCCTTGGTTGAGTTAATTCCTAAGTATTTTATTCTTTTTGATGCTCTTGTAAATGGAATTGTTTTTGTAATTTCCTTTTTGGATTCTTCATTGTTAGTATATAGAAATGCAACTGATTTTTGAGAGTTGATTTTGTATCCGACTACTTTGCTGAGTTCATGTGTTAGTTCTAACATTTTGTGTGTGTGTGTGTGTGTGTGTGTGTGTGTGTAAACATTAGGGTTTTCTGCATATAAGAAGTATTATCTGTGAACAGAGATAATTTTTGTTCTTTTCCAATTTGGATGCCTTTTATTTCTTTTTCTTGTCTAATTGCTCTGACTAGGACTTCAAATACTGTGTTGAATAGAAGTGGTAAAAGTGGGCCTCTTTGCCTTGTCCCGGACCTTAGAGGAAAATCTTTCAGTCTTTCACCATTAAATATGATGTTTTGCTCTGGGTTTTTTAATATATGGCTTGTGTTATGTTGAGGCAGTGTCCTTCTAATTCTAGTTTGTTGAGGGTTTTTAGTCACAAAAAGTGTTGAATTTTTGTCATATGCCTTTTCTGCATCAATATTGATGACCATGTGGGTTTTTTTCAATCATTCTTTTACTGTGTTGTGTTACATCTGTTGATTTTTAGATGTTGAACCATCCTTGCATCCTAGGAAAAAATCCCACTTGGTCATGGTGTATAACGTTTTTAATATGCTGCTGAATTAGGTCTGACAGTGTTTTGTTGAGTATTTTTGCATCAATATACATAAGGGCATTGGTCTGTAGTTTCATTTTCTTGTAGTGTCCTTGCCTGGCTTTGATATCAGGGTAATGCTGGTTTTATAGAATGAGTTAGAATGTATTCCCTCATCTTTAATTTTTTTGAAAAGTTTGAGAAGTTTAGATAGTAATTCTTTAAATGTTTGATACAGTTTCATCAGTGAAGCTGTCAGATCCAGGGCTTTTTTTGTCAAGAGATTTTTGAATACTGATTCAATCTCCTTACTAGTTATAGGTTTATTCAGATTTTCTATTTCTTTGTGGTATAGGCTTGGTAGGTCTTGTGTTTCTACAAATTTGTCCATTTCATGTAGGGCATCCAATTCGTTGGCACATCGTTGTTCATAGTACTCTCTTATAATACTTCTTATTTTGTAGAATCAATAGTTATGTCTCCACTTTTATTTATGATTTTAGTAAATTTAGTCTTCTCTCCTTATCTTAGTCCATCTAGCCAAAGGTTTGTCAATTTTGTTGATTTTGTCAAAGAAACAACTTTGGGTTTCATCAACTTCATTGTTTTTGGTTTTTTTTAACTATCGTTTTTATTCTCTATTTTATTTACCTCTTGTCTAATGTTTATTATTTCCTTTCTTCTACTAACTTTGGGTTTAGTTTGTTCTTCTTTTCCCAGGTCCTTAATTTGTAAATTTGGTTTTTTTAAATTTGAGATCTTTCTTTTTATTTTACGTAAGCATTTACAGCTATAAATATCCCCCTTAACACTGCTTTGCTGCATTTCATAAGTTTCACTAAGTTGTGTTTATATTTTCATTTGTTTCTAGGTATTTTATAATTCCTCTTGTGATTTTTTTCTTTGCTCAATTGGTTGTTTAAGAGTATGCTGTTTAATTTCCACAAGTTTGTCTACTTTCCACTTTTACTTCTGTTGTTAACTTCTAACTTGATCCCAGTTGTCAGAGAAGATCCTTTGTATGAGGATACAGTGTATATATGAGGATACAATGTATGTATGTATGTGTCCTTTGTATGAGACCTATCTTTTAAAGACCTATCTTTTAAAATATATTTAAATTTAATCTGTGGACTAACATACGATCTATCCTGGAGAATGTCCTATGTGCACTTGAGAAGAATGTGTATTCTGTTGTTGTTGGGTAGACTGCTCTGTATATGGCTGTTAGATCCAGTTGGTTTTGTATTAAGTCCTCTATTTATTTACTTATCTTCCATCTGGTTGTTTTATCCATTATAGAAAGTACAGTATTGACATCTCCTACTATTATTGCAGAACTGAATATTTCCCCCTTCAATTCTGTAAAGTTTTGCTTTGTACATTTTTCTGGTCAGTTAGTAGGTGTGCAAGTGTTTATTATATTTTCTTGGTGTATTAAGATGCATTTCACCTGGGTCCCACTGAGACTTGACTTCCCATACCTGTGCTCTTTAAGACAGGTTACCTGGCTCAGAAAAGTCAGCTGTCAAAAAAAAAAAAAAAAAAAGAAAAGTTACATCCACCACCCAGCACCTGCTCTCTTGGATTTTAAAGGATGAGTTCAGGTCTAGTGCTCTATAGGAAGTAAATATAAAAGTTCAAGAATCTGCCAGAAGCAGTGGGATTGTTTCCACCAAGAGAGCATCAGCATACAGCTATTAAAAATGGCTTGTTCACAAAACACTACAAAATAGCTCTTCATCTACAAAGTCGCCATGGCAAACATCACCCCAGTGAACTAGGTGTTTGTGTGTTTTGCTTAAAACGATGTCTTTTCTAAAAGATTGCTACCTAAATAAGAATGCTCTGGAGATCCTAATATGGAAATTAAATGATGGTTCTGTCAACTTTGGTGTCTCTTTTAAGGAAGAGAAATGTGACGCTCTGTGCTGCCTCACTCCCCATACATGTCTGTCTCTAGTCCTCTTCCCCCCCGCCACCTCTCTCTCCTTCTTCTTCATTGTTTCCCGTGCTCAGACTGTCAGAAAGTCCTCAAATCTAAGCAGTCATCCCAGAGAGCTCCAGACCGTGCATTCTGCACAGATGCCATGACATGTTTACATATTTTAAGGGGAATGAGCCACAAGTGTTTTCAATGGAGACGTGGTGGGACTCTTAGCTTTCTTAAGGCATCATCACCTCTTCCTGGAAACAATTAGAGTACTTCACAAAAGCCCCCATGCAAACTCCACAGTGACAGGAAAATGAAAGGAAGCACAATAGTAGCTCCATAGAAGGCAGCCTCTCTTACTCACTGCTGACAGCGAGGGACAGGTGGAATAACAGCCACAGTGAACACTTCCAAGGGGCTCACCACAGGGAGGCTGCCAGCCTTTGCTTTTACAAAAATGGACAGAGCCCTAGGAAGGCAATGTTGTGTGATGGGCTTTGTATATTAATTACGTGGTGTTGGTAAGGCAGGCCAGCGTGACCCACCACTTCCCGCGTAGGAGCTGCACTGAGTTCAGTGCAGCAGGTTAGGAAACAATGAGGGTTTTGTTTTTGTGTTTGGAGGTAGATGCATTCTGTGGGCACTACTCATGCAATAAAATCAAACTAATATTTCCCTTTTGTGAAGTGCCCAGAGAATGTGACATATGTTCTGCTTTCATGAAGATGGGTTGGAGGGTTTTCAAGCTGATGACCCCTCCCCAGTTCTCATATGCACCTATTTACTAGGTAGCGTCTAGGGGCCAAGCACCATGCTGGATCCTTCATAAGCATTATTTTCTGTCCTTCCACAATCCAACCGTTTAGATGAATGATGGATTTAAAATTGGGAGGTTAATTTTTTAACTGTTTTAATTAATTTTTCATTTATTTTTATCTCAAAGCCATACAGCTTGTGAGTGGCAGAGCTGAGATATGAGCCTAAGGTCCCCCAGCTCCAGAGGCTTCTTCCACAATGAAACGGCATATCAGGCAGGGAACTGCACCTGCACCAACTCTGCAGAATGCCCCGCATCCCACCACAGATACAGACATCCTGTGGAACCCTGCATCACGCAAAAGCGCCCCTGGCCCAGTAGTAGCAGGCTCTCAAAGAATGTGTAGCAAGTGAATGGATAAACTGTTCCCTGTGGCAGAAACCAAGAGATCAGAGTGGGCTGGAGACTGTTACTCCTTGAGTCTTCATTTTATCCCAAGAATGAACGCTACTCCTTTGGAAGTGACGGGAATGGTCCTTTCACAGCAGTCCAGGCTCTTGGCCCCCTGGGGGCTGTCCAAGTTGCTAAGAGGACGCTGCTGTTAGCAGTTCTGCACAGGTGAAGCAGCCCCTCTCCCTGAGCTTCTGCTTGCCCTGCATGTAGCTACTCTGGCTTCACCTCCCCAAATGCAGCCACTGGCCCCCGTCTCTGCTCCGCCCGATCTTGACTAATTGTATGAAGTACAGTCTGGGTCCAGCTACCTGCTCCTGCTTTTGTCCCAGCTGAGCCCCACTCTCCAAACACCATTTTTCTGGCCCCCAACTCAGCACCTTATTTTGGCTTCTTTGCCAAAGAAAGTGCAAACCCCGCAGGATTCCGTGCAAATAATTATTTCACACAGTTGTTCTAATATATCTGGAAAAGCCTCAACACGGCAGCCACAAGTGCACGCAACTCCATGCCAGGGTGCATGGCAGTGTGACCAGAGACCTGGATTTCTCCCCGCAAAGCGGGGTCAGTCCTACCCGGAGATCACCAGAGAAGACTTCGCCAAAGAGGCAACATTTAACCCAACACCAAAGAATGAGAAGGGAACACGGTGGGGTTAGATCCCAGTGGGCAGGTAGAAGAGTGTACGGAAATGAGGCTGGAGATACCTGGCGAGGGGGTGGGGCATATAATGACCATCCAGGGAAGGGAATATACACAGAGGCAGAAGTAATTATTTTAGCCAAAGACACTAAGTTAGTGGTCAGAGAAAGATGTCTAATATTATTATTAACATGTATAATAATGTTTAGGTACTCATTCGTTTGCTTATTTGTTTGTTTTCTATCTTTCCCAGTAGACTGCAAGCTCCATGAAGGCAAGGACAGTCTCCTTGTGTATCTGCCACACCTAGAGTAAAACTGGCATATGGTCCACCTCAATAAATACTTGCCAAGTGGGGAAACAAGAAGAGTGAACTATATGAATATACAGAAGACAAAATAATTTCTAGTAAACAGATCAATCACAAAATTAAGGCACGTGGGCTGATTAGTGGGGAAAATTGCAGGCAGAAGGGGCGGGGAATAACACTGGAATAAAATTTCTTATTCAGCTACAGCCCTTTCTTGATTAGGAGGAACAGAATAACTTAATTTGTGGGATTTCCCCTCCTTTTCTCAGCCTCTATGAGATCGTCAATAATTTAGTGCAATCTTTTTTCTTATTGGTGCAAGTTTTATATAACAAAGTCATTATGCTAACAGTTTACTATATTTGGGGGCAGAGCATGTACTGAATGCCTAATTCTCCCCCCATGGAAACAGTCCACATACCTATCACTACCACAGGCACATGGCACAAAACCACACTTGTTCTTTGTAACTCTTTGTGGTTATCCCGTTTATTGGTGGATTGTTTTCACATATGCATGTGTCCCATAAGAAAAATTGGGGGCTGTCTTCAACATCTGACAATGAGTTCTGATGTAGGATGGTGCCCAGCAGAGAATAGATATTTAATAAGCATTTGATAAATAAAAGAAAGAATTTATTACTTACATGTTCTTTGCAAGGCACTTCACTACGCATTGGGACTTTGAAGCCCTCAGAATGTTCAGTGGGAGATGGTAAAACAAATTCATGCAAATAAAACACCAGGCAGAATAATAGAAGTGTCACAAAAAAGTATACAGAGCAGGGCAGTGGCACAAAGGAAGGATCATGAGTGTCATGACAACCTTGTCTCATCGTTCTTTGCTCCACTCTCAGAGCTGGGAAAAGTGTGTGGCAGGTTTGTAGGCATCTGATAAATGCTAGCTGCGTGAATAATAATCAGAATTATCACTTGTCTGAAAACTCTACCTGGCATTTGAGCAATGTCTATCTTGACTATTTCAAATAGAGGAAATAAAATTTGTTTACATAATAGACTTCTAGATTTAGGGAAATTCTGAGAAGATAATAGAGTTCCCATAAGCTCCATATCCAGTTTTCTGTATTATTAGTGTCTTATATTACATGGTACACTTGTCACAATTAACAAACCAATATTGATACATCATTAAAGTCCATGATTTATTCAGATTTCCTGAGTTTTTATAAATACCTCTTTCTTCTGGTCCAGGATCCCACCCAGGGCACCACGTTGCATTTAATTGTCATGTCTCCTGATGCTATTATTGGTTGTGGCAGTGTCTCCAGCCTTCCTTGTTTTTGATGACCTTGGCAGTTTTGAGGAGTATTGGTCAGGTACGTTGTCAGATGCCCCTCAGCTGGAATTTGTCAGATGATTTTCTCTTGGTTAAACTGGGGTGATGAGTTTTGGGAAGATTACACAGGTCAAGTGCCCTCCTCGTCACATCCCATGAAGGGAACATAAAATCAACATGATATCACTATCCATGTTGACCTTGATTACCTGGCTGAGGTCACGTTTGACAGGTTTCTCTGCTGAAAAGTTACTTTTTTCTCCCCATTTCCATACTGTGCTCTTTGGAAGGAAGTTACTGTGTGTAGCTAACACCTAAGGAGGGGGGAGTTATGCTTCTACCCATGAGGGCAGAGTATCTACATAAATTATTTGGAATTCTTCTGCACAGATCTCTCATTTATTTATTTAATCATGAGTTTATATCAATATGGACTGATGGATATTCATTTTGTAACTGGTATTATAACCCAACATTCCCTTATTTATTGGGTTGCTTACATTGTTCCAGCTTTAGCCCTTGGGAGCTTTCCATTTGGCTCCTGTGGTATTTGACATACTACCATCAATGAGATTTTTTTTTTTTGAGTACTCTCTTTCTCTCTGGCACTACAGGATTCTCCAGGCACATCTTGTGTATTACCTACTCCATTCTCAGAATAAGCCACTTTCCCAAAGAGAACAGTATGGAAACTGAGATCTAGGCACTAGGAACACCTTCTAGGCACACCTTCTCAGCTGACCAAGCAAGGAAATACGAGTATATATACTAACTTGTGTATGTGGGTGTATCTATAAATATTTCTAACAGTATTGCTCTTTATCTATATTAAGTGAAACATGAGCTTACACTGGTGTCTCTAATTCTAATCCATGACCACATGGACCATTCTAACCTTGTGAATCTGTAATCTCCCACCCTCACAGTAAGCAACCTGGTTCCCATCATCTGATACTCATTTAGGTACACTGTTAAATTTCATTATAGAACTATTATCTCATACCCCCATGGGAAACAACTTAATCAACTAGAGTACAGGCTCCTTCACCCGCACTCCCTTCAGTGAAGTTGTTTCCTGCAGCTGTAATACAGTTAGATTCTCCTGTGACAGTCTGTATTCCTTCCTGGGGTCCTTTAAAATGATTTTGTAAAACATTTGCATATTAAGGTTTACTCTTTGCTCTGTTAAGTTCTACATCTATTGACGAATCAAAATGTCATGTGTCTAGCATTACAGTATCACATGGCATAGTTTAGTCCCCTAAAACACCCTGACTTCATCTCTTCCTTCCTCCCCCTCTTGAACCCTGGCAACCACTGATGAATATTCTGTCAATATGGTCTTGCCTTTTTTTAAAATGTCGTGTAATGGGAGCCATACAGTCTGTAGTATTTGCAGACTGGTTCCTTCCACTTAGCGCTGGCGTTCAAGTTCCCTCCATGACTTTTCATGGCTTGGTAGCTCATTTCTTTTGATCACCGAATAATATTCCACTGACGCCACAGTCTGTCTATCCATTCATGTATTGAGGGACGTCTTGGTTGCTTCCAGTTTTCAGTGACTGCATAAAGCTGCTGTAAACTTTCATGCGCAGGTTTTTCCACAAAAGTGTTTCTCAACAATTGGTTAAGTGGGAGTACAGTTGCTGGGTTGCATGGCAAGACTTTCTTTGGCTACCAGACTGTCTTCCAAAGTGGCTGAAGCATTTTGCGTCCCCACCAGGAATGAATGAGAGGTTATGCTATTCTGCATCCTTGATACATTTGTCACTGTTTATTATTTTGGGATTCAGTCATTTTAATAGGTGTATGGTGACATCTCACTGTTTTAACTTATAATTCCCTGATGAAAAATGACGGTGAGTGTGATATTTTTATATGCTTCTTTGCCATCCATATATCTTTACTTGTGAAGTATCTATTACAATCCTTTACCCGTTTTTAAAAATTGAGTTATTTTCTTATTGTTGTAAGAGTTTTTGTGTATTTTGGGTACAAGTTCTTTGTCAGATATGTGGTTTGCAGGTGTTTCTCCCAACAGGTGGCTTGTCTTTTTATTATCTTATCAGTCGTTTCCACAGAGCACATGGTTTTAATTGTGAGAACGTTGTTGCTGTGTCAGAACACTCATTGCCAAATCCAAGGTCACCTAGGTTTTGTCCAATATTTTCTTCTAGTTTTATACATTTTGTAGCAATCTGTTTTATTTTTATTTTTAACCCATTTTATTTTTAGACCTATGATCCATCTTGAGTTAATTTTTGTGAAAGATGTAAGGTCTGTGTCTAGATTGATTTGTTTATTTAATTTTCACATACAGACATCCAATTGTTCCAGCCCCATTGGTTGGAAAGACTATCCTTCCTCCATCAAATTGCCTTTGCTTCTTTGCTAAAGATCACTTGACCATATTTTTGTAGGTCTATTTCTGGGCTCTCCTATTCTATTCCATTGACCCCTGCATCTATGCTTTTATCAATACTATTCTGTCTTGATTATTGTAGCTTTATGGAAAGCCTTGAAGTTGGGTACATCAGGTCTCAGCTCTGTTTTTCCTCAGCACTGTGTTGACTATTCTAGGTCTTCTGCTTTCTGTATAAACTTTAAAATCAGTTTGCCAGTGTTTACAAAATAAAGAAGTATACATTAATGGTTAAATAAGGCAAGAAAGAAAGAAGGGTAAGAAGGGAGGAAGGAAAGATAAATGTCCAGTGCAGAAGAAATAAAGTAGAGATAGATAGATAAGTAGATAGATATAGAGATGGAGATGGATATGGAGATGAAGATATTTCACCCTCAAGTACGTGGAGCCTCTAACCCCCCACTCCTTAGGTCTGAGCCATGCATAGTGACTCTCTTCCAAAGACTATGAAAAGTTGGAGAAAAAGTAATTTTATGATGCAGAAACCCAACAAGCACAACCTCAGCCAGGCGATCAAGGTTAACATAGACAATAGAAAGTCAGGTTGATAGCATGTGCATTTGATAAGATGTGATGAGAATGACACTTCACCTCTGTGGTCTTCTTTCCCGAAACCCATAACCCCACTCTAACCCTGTGAAAACAAAAGCAGCAGACAGACCCAAATCAAAGGACATTCTGTAAAATACCTGACCAGCACTTCTCACACAGTCAAGTTAATAGAAAATAAGTCTGAAAAACTAACCATCTAGAGAAACCTAACGAGATATGATGACTAAATGTAGTGTGTTGTCCTGGATGGGATCTTGAGACGGAAAGAAGGACATTGGGTCAAAACAAAGGAAGTCTAGATAAAATAAAGGTTTTCGTTAATAACAATGCATCAATACTGGTCCACTAGTTGGGACGAATAAAATGAAGTAATGCAAGAGGTTAACTAGTTGCGGGATGTGTGGGAACTTTCTACTATCTGTGTCACTCTTCTATAAATATAAAGGTATCCTAAAATGACGAGTTGATGGAATAATAAATATGTGAGCAGCTGGGACTCAATTCCGCTGGGAATTCTAGGAGGCAGTAGAGGACACACCTCAGAATGACATCACCTGAGGCATTAGGAACCTGGGACATTCATCCTCCAATTCACGCTTGTTGTTGGCTGAGGGCTGCCCTAGCACCTCCATCCTGCCCCACCTGGGCTGAGAGAAAACCCCAAATGTACGGGAGCAGTGAGTGTCAGGGGGACGTGGGCAAGGGGTCAACATCTCAGCACACACCTGCCAGGAGAGGGCCTGGGTTCTCTTTCCAGTCAAGGGGCAGCCCTGCTGTTTCTGAAATCTCTGCAGGGAAGAATTTCCTGAAGATAAAAACAAAACAAAAAACAAAAAAACAAGTTAAAAAAAACCAAAAACACAAAACAAAACAAAAAACCCAAGCACATCCACAGACAAAAGGTGACCCAAATTACATCTAGGTTTATATCTGGTGGAAACCTTATTGCCATGTTAATTTCAAGCCCCACATTGTTCAAATTTCTCCCAGGAATTTGAAATAACTCTCGTGCCCTCTTAGGGTCCAACTGGTCCTCCCACCCGGCTTGGGAAGGGACAGACTTCCAGCACACTGGTGCTTCCCCAAGAGAAGCCGTGTTCCCTGCCCCTGAGACCACCTGGCATATTTACCTGCTCAAGCAAGAGAATCACGGGGCTTCCCAGAGTAATTATCACCTGATTCCCAGCAGGCACATAACAACGTGTAGAGCAGCTGAAGTGTCATCCCTGCTTTGTTTTACAGGGATAGCACTGGCTGGCCTGTTTCAGAGCAAATCTTAGCAAGGCCGTGGTTAAAAGGGCACCTCTCAACTCTTTAGGGAACATCTTTGTGGAGGGAAGAACAGCCTCGCTCTCAGGGAAATGTCAAGTGACTATTTTGAAAGCAAAATGGAAGCAAACTTTAATTCTCAGGGAAATGAGAAATCCAGCATGGAAATGCCATATTCTTCAGAGCAGGCGAGCCTTTCCCTCTGCAATGACTACTTGATCCACGTGCTGAGGCCACGTGACAGCAAGCCTGGTCCTCCAGCTACCCGAAGCAGCTTCCTCTCAAACCATCACTTTCTGACCCCTTTCAAATTTTCTAACTTTATCCCTCTTCTTGCATTTGCTTATAATTTATGCTCCAAGACCCCCAAATCTCTGCTCATCTAGCCCTTCCTGCAATCTACCAACTTGGTCTCAAAATTCTATTTTCTTGCTCAAATTGTTTTGGCTTTGAAAGTTTGAGCTTTCAGCTGGCGCCTGTGTCCCTCTGACATATCCCATCGATGTGGGTGTGGGGTTTTGAGCATTTCCTTACTTTCCTGCACTCCAAGAAGCTCCAGGCTCTTCTTGAATATTTCCTGTCCTAGTCCTAGAATCAACCACTTCTCCAGGGGAATCCTGGTCCCGTTATTGGAGAACGGATTAGAGACCAATCATGGGCGCTGGAGGTGCTCACTGTTACTGAGGTGTCATTGCTTCTAGGCCATCCGACCACCCCCCCCCAGCTGACCGAGCAAGGAGATTTTTGTGTGTATATGAATCTGTGTATATTCACATATCTATACATATTTCTGTATGTAACCACCTGCATCTATACTAAGGTAAACATGAGTTCATACTGATGTCTCCACCTCTGATACTTTAACATGTGGGTCATGCTAGCTCCCTCCCCTTGCTCATCTGTAATCTCCCTCCCCAACAGCGAGCAGCCTGGCTCCCACCATCTGCCATCCCGCTAGGTAACTACTCAATTCCAACGCACAGGCACAGTGGATTCACGATTGCAAACCCCGAACCTACACACCTTGTTGACTGCCTTCCTTCCCTTTCTTACTTGTGCTTCCTGGGCTCACCACCATCACCTCCCAAGTAGCCCACTTGCTCTCAAGTCCTCCTCCTGGGTCTGCTTCTATAGGTGCCCATCCTAAGACAGCACATCTGTAGAGCCGGGATGACTTCTAGGCCATCTGTTCTCAAGGGTGATTGGAAGGGTTCTGTCTGGATCCTCCTCCTGACCTTGCTGTTGGCCTTCTCTGCCCAGCAGTCTGGTTGGGGCAGGGCTTCAGGAAGCTTACTGCTGGGTTTCTTGGGGTTCTGATTTGGCAGGTTTCTCTCCTTTTTTGTTGCAGGCTCAAGGCAGCATCCTTCAATGATGCACTTTCTTCCCTTGGACATAAACCCTCCAGAATCCCCCGGCATCACCTCAGCACCATACTCAACCACCCAAAAGTGGCTCCTGACTTCCTCGTGGTGTTGATTCTTCTCTGAGCTCCCAAGTTATGCCTTATCAGGTCCAACATCTCATTGGATTACCTGATCCATGACACATCCGAACTCTTCTCTGCTGGGTCCCACGTGCCCTTTCTTCTTCCTCCCTTGGTGACTTTGCTCACATTAGTCTTCCCTGCAGAAAAGCCCACCCTGCCCACCATCCACAGGCACCTGCATTGCCTCCAGGTTCAGCTCCATCCTTTCCTAACCAACCCTCCTCCCCACAGTGACTTTTAGCTTCCAAGCTTTGACTGAACTGACTTGGCACCAAAAGTCTGGGTACCCAATGACCAATGATCCTCTAACTTATTGATGTAACCTTGATCCCGTGGAGGTAAATACAGGGAGAAGAATTCTGAGATCGCCTTTGAGCTTACTGGTACCAGTCAGGTGTCTGACACTTGTGAGCAGTGGCCCAAAGGCAGGTGTCATTGGTGTCTCTGCTGAAATTGTTTCATATACATTTTAATCTTGAGTTTCGTTCAGTTATGAGCTCTTAAGTTGGTCATTCTGTGATACATATTGTTTTCCCCCTTCAGGCTAAACTTAGACTCATTGATCTGAACTTAAAGTTGAATTATGAGGTTCAAATTCATACATATTTGGGGACCTCACGAACCAACACTGCTGCACGCACTTGATCAGCTGAGAACGTGCCTGTATCTGCTGGCAGCTTACAGATACCGATGTATACACCTGGAAATACAGGACTCAAATCATCTTCCCTTCTGGTCTTTGAACCCTCTGCTCTAGAGACCTTCCTCTCCTGCCACATCACATTTTATTAGCCACCCTCTAGCCAATTTTCTTTAGAATCACAAAATAAATCAAGAGGGAATGAGCATGCACACTTAATCCTTTTGGCATATAATTCGAGTTGTTCTGGTAATATATGAACTGAAGTTGTCCTTTGTGCCTTGGACTAAATCTAGCAACATCAGTGTTCAATGAGATTTTATTTTTTGTAATATAGTAGAATAAAATGCAACTGACTCCATGCTTTATTGAAAAGAAGGTTTTAATGGAAGAAAAATCATCACCATCACCATCATCTAGCAGATTCTTAAAGTTCTTGTGGTTTATGAAAATGTGATTCATGGTGATGTATTAAATATTAAAACCAATGTAAGACTTAATCCAAATGTATAGGGCAGCTTTGCTTAATTTACTGTCTGTCACACAATTTCCTTTACAGATAACTTTTTGCATGCTGCATCAATTACAAAATGGTGTCCACAGCCTTCAGTTGTTTCCACCTAGACCAGGATAGAAACTGAACTGGGTGACACTTAATTCTCTCTAGAATCATGTCGCTTTCTCTTCTTTCTTTCTCTGTCGCTTCGACGGGGCTACCTTGTAATTCTGTCATGACTTTATGGATTCCTGTTTGGAAGACGGAGACATTTTTCGAGCGTCAGCAGAGTGTTTGTCTTGATATTTGACTTGACCTTGAACACTTTCTTGCTTGTAAAAGTGGAAGTACTTATCCAGGGCATGTTCCTAAGAAGACTCACAGGGAAGATGTCAGAGAAATGAAAATCTGGTCCTTTTCTCAAAGTCTTCAAGACTCTTGCCTCCATTAATGAACCATATTGCTACTAAATTCAATTGCATTTCAAATTTCCACTGTCTCGGTTCGATCCGTCAGGCTCCCAGGTGGATGGAGGAGAGGCACATCCCAGGGTTCTCTCTGCCGGGGAATTCACTGAAGCTGCTCACTAGAACTTGTCCTCTTATTCAGAAGGTTGTAAGAAGTCAGAAGCCAGGGAGTCGCCTTGGCTTGAGTTTTCTAGTGGGATTTTCTTATCATCCTGGATGACTTGACTCGGCTGCTGGGAGAGGGTCACTGGGAGTAGCTGACAGGACTGGGGATTGTGGAACTGTGCCTCCCTGGGAAGGCCTGGATAGGCAGGTCACTGGGAAATTTCTGTGTGAACAGGGACATTTCTGGCCAGGGAGGGGCTCCTGGAACGTGAGTCCGAGGATGACCTCTGTCTGGTGCATCTCTGCGTCTAAGTACTCACCAGGGTACCTGGCAAGTGCTAGGCACTGGGTAATGTTTGTTGAGTGGATAAAGAGAGGACCAAAGGGGAGACAGAAGAGAGAAATTCCCTCCTCCTCCCTTGGGTCCTGGGAGAATTGGCACCAAGACAGGGAGGAAGGGAGGAGACTGGAGAAATCAGAGGCCCCAGCTCTGCCCACAGCTTCCAGCAGACCTTCTCGGCCTTGCCCATGACCATCACACCTGGGCCCACCCCAGACCAGTTAAAGCAGAATCCTCAAAACAGGTGAGAAAACAAAGCTGGAAAGGTAGAATCAGGGCCGTCTCAATGCCAAGAGGCACCGGGGAGAATGAGGAAGCAGAGGGAGGACTTCATGCCAGGACTGGAGCAGATGAGGAGTCGCCGCCCCCTCTGGGCCTGTGCTGGGCCCCCAGGTCCTCCCCAAATCCCAAGGGCAGGACAGAGGCTGGAAGGCCACCCTTGCCCAGGGCTCCACCCTCCAGAGGACCCTGGGGGAAGCCTGGGCTGTCCTGACTGGCATTAGTACCCAGGCCTTCCCCGGTTTGTTCCTTCTCTCATTTATACTGGGCACCTACTCAGCATTTATTGAGCACCTACTGTGTCCTGGCACTGAGATGGGTCCGGGGTTGGGGGGAAACAGATACAGAAGATAACGGATAAGTAATGACATTTGGCGAGTGTTTCCAGAGAGTGAGCTCTGACAGAGTTCAGCCTCCCCATAAACTTCGCCAGACACCAAAGGAAAGAGAGGGTCACAGGGCCCAGAAGAGGGTCCCAGCGAGACGGAGAGGCACCAGGACGGCCTTAAGTGAGAGTGAGAAGAGCTGGGCCCAGCTCAAGGGGGCCGAGGGCTATGCGAGGCTGCAGTGGTGGGGAGGGAGGGTCCTGGCCGGGCCTCAGCTGGCCTGCAGGCTGCGTGCTGGAGAGGCCTGGTCGGGCAGCTCTGGTGATGGGAAAAAGGGCAGGAACAGGGCAGGGGCGGCCGCAGGATGGAGCAGGGGGTGGGGGGCTGAGCCCCTCTTCAAGTCTCAGGCAGGAGTGAGGCTCAGCCCATCCCAGAAGCCCCGGCAACCCCACCCTGCCTCCAGGGCGACCTCTGCAGGGGGTCAGCAGCCAGCACTCCCAAGGCCCCTCAGCTTCGGGTCCCTCCTCTGTGTGCCCGAGCCCATCTTCCCTGACCGTGTCTCAGATGCTCTCACTCTCCCTCCTGAAGCAGGAGGGCCCTGGGCCCAGGATGCTAAGCACGGCCTCGGAGGCCGAGGAGCAACTAGCCCCCTTCCAGGAACTGAAAATACCACTCAGTTTTGTGTTCTTTGTTTTGGTTCTTGTTTTTGTTCCTCTTACAAAACTGGAGCTGTTCTAGGAACACTTCTCTTTTTTTCCATCTACAGTGAAGTCCAGTGATTTTCAGGCGCGGCCTCCGGGCCAACTGTCTGGGTCCTAATTCAGCTCTGCCACTGACCAGCAGTGACCTGGGCAGGTAACTCATCTTAAGTCTCCCCGTCCACACCGTGCAGGGGTCCCGGCGATTCCTACTTGAGAAGGGTTTCATGAGAGTTTAAAGTGTGAAATTAAATACACTTGAAATAATGCCTGATATAAGACCAGCAGGGCAGGAGTGGCTGCAATGGTGATTTTCATGAGCTCAGCGGACCCAGCTCTGAGGTCTCCATATCAGCGACTCCACCTGGCCGGCTTCATCCACACCTGTGTAATGCACGGAGCAGCTTGTGTGTGCAAGACAGAGCAGGGATGAGAGAATGAGAGAATGAGCCCCTCCCCCGCCCCCGATAAGACACTCCTGTTAGAGGAGAGGAAGCCACAGGCATCCAGGCGGGTTGATGCCCATCATCCCGTCTCCAGGTCCGATGGAAGACTCTGGAAGTGAGCCAGGAAAGTACGAGGGTCCTTCACAAAGCAAACCACAGTCAGACCTCTTCCCTTTCCCCTCCCCGGATCTGCTTCTCCACAAACCCCCTTTTCTTCTTCTTAGGACTAGTAAGTCTTTCCACAGAGACGAGATACGCAAGGGCGTCGGGGGAGCAGTGCTGGGTGGCCTTCTCTGCACGTCCACACGGATTTAGGACCACCTGCAAGCCAACTGCTTGAGAAGCTGTTGCTTTGGTTTTGTCTCTAATTGGATTGTACTTCTCGCCTCTATTCTCCAAAGGACTATGAATCCTGAGCTTTCTGATGGAACAGTATAATCCTTCCATGTTGATCCGAGGCAGGAAAACAGAGAATAGAGGACTTCTCACGACCAAGCCAGAGAACTCAAAGGAAGGAGGAAGTAGTAGGTGCTAGGGAGGATGTTCTTAGTTGTCGGTACACATTCCCTGCTGCATGGAGCTCACATCTGCACCCTGACGTGAGGCTCAATTCCAGGTTCATTAACCTTCCATGAACAACTCATAGGAATACTAATCTATCCTATCATTGGAGCCCAGAGTATCTACGTGCTCAGCACACAATCTAGGAAACACTTTCCATGTGTGGCTGACCAGATTTTAGGCTTTTCAGGATAGGGACAAAGATTTCTTTTATATGGTCATAATTAGATATAACATATGGATTTTCAGGGAGATGGCCCTTCCAAGGCCTCTCCCTAATTTTGTACTCATAATTTTGCATTATTTTTCTTAAGTGGCATCTCCAAACTTGGGGATGACTTGAGTCTCACATCTTTCCCTGTGCCTTTCACAGGAGTTGTTGCGTCTGGGGTGGCAGTGTCGGGGTCAACGAAGGAGCTGTTGACAATAGAGATTTGCAGTCCCTGCATCTCACCCCGCCTCCGGAGACTTTGACTCACTAGGTCTCAGCAGAGTCATTTACACATTGTCCACACGGCTCTGATGCTTGGCTCTGTTGCTTGCTTACTTGAGTGCCGAGCAAGGAGCTCTCGGGAAGTATGCTTTTGCTGGCATCACGTAAGGGCTCAATGGGTAACAACACCCTCCAACGCACCTGGCATCAATTTGAAAATCTTGCTGCACAGCATTGGGAAGGGGGCGGGGCAGATCTCTGGAGCGGCTTTTAGGCCCTTATCCACCTAACAGATACCCGCTAGCAACCCCCTGGCCCAGGCCCAGTGCAGGGGACTGGGTGGAGGGTGGGGAAAGGAGACGCTGCCCCCGCTTCCCTGACACCTACCTGCTGTTGACCCCGCTGCACACAGCACTTTTGAGATTCCACCTGCCCGTGGTCTCCACTGGTGTGGCCGTCCCACTCTGGTTACTGCACGGGGTGGCCTCCTGTCCCTCACTGGGTTCTCTCATTCTTTGGTGGCCATGAAGCCTGGGGGTCAGAGGCGAGCTGGGGACCCCAGTAGCCCAGACAACACCCCTGCTCTGCCACTGCCCAGCTGTGTGGTCACTGGAAAGCCTAATAACATCCTTGAGTCTGCGAAACAGAAGCAATGAAACCTCTCACCTGGTGGGGAGGTGATGAATGTCACACGGCCCCAAATAGCAGCAGAGCCTAGAAAGAGAGGCGGGGGGAAAAGATCAGCCTCAGTCGTTACCACCATCCAGGTCCCTTTGGCTGGCTCCTCAGGCCTCAGGCACTGGACGTAGTTCTGGGGTCTGAAGATGCAAAGAGGAACAGGCCGGGCCCCTGCTGTAGGGTTACTCTGGCCCCTGGGGAGAGGCTGCCCATAGGTTGGTACGATGTGGGAAGGAAGGAAAGAGCGCGCATCCCACTGTGGCGTCAGGAGAAGATGGGCCTGAATAAGGGCCTGAACCTGGGGCACGAGCGAGCCTGGCCGAGGACAGCCAGCACGGGCTTCACGGGCTGGGGGCTTTGCTCGTGCAAAGGCAAAGGAAGGACAAGGGCGGGAAACGTTTGGGGAACTCAACTACCCATGCGTGGCTTGGGCACAGGGTGCAAATGGGGGTGTTTTGAGAAGGAAGGTCCGAGAGAGTCATCTGGAGAAACAGGCAGGGAGCAAACCAGGAAGACGTTTGTGGTGGTGGGCAAAGGGCTTAGACTTTATCCCAGGAGCTCCCCCATATACGGTGTTTGCGCTGAATTATATCTCCCCCAAAGTTCACATGTTGAAGCCCTAACCCCCAGTGTGACAATAGGTAGAGAAGGGACCTTTAAGAATGCAACTAAGCTTAAATGAGGTCACAAGGGTGAGGCCCTGACCCCATAGCACTGGTGTCCTTGTAAATAGAGGAAGTGACACCAGGGTCGCTGACACAGAGGAAAGGCCATGTGAGGACACAGCAAGAAAGTGACCGTCTATACGCCAAAGAGAGAGGCCTCCGAGAAACCAACTTTGTTCACTTTGATCTTGGAGTTCTAGCTTCCAGAACTATGAGAAATAAATGTGTGAAGTTTAAGCCTCCAGTCTGTGGTGTTTTGCTAGGACGGCTGGAGCTGACTAACCCACATGGGGACTCTTGAAGGACTTTAGCAGAGAAGTGACAGCGTGACACACACTGTACAATTCTCCACCCGGTGACCCTAAGGAGAGGGGTTCTATGGAGGGAGGACACAGGCAAGGGGACCAGTTAGGAAGCAATTGTGATGACTCAGGAGAGAACTTCGGTGACATCAGGCCGTGGGGGGCAGGTTTGAAGGACTCCATTCGGGAGATGGTCACACAGGCTGTAGAGTGGGCTGAATCCCAGCTGGACTCTGCCTCACTTTGTTCATCTGTGAAATGGGTGGCAATGAAGGTGCAAAGAGTCCACGTGTGTCCACGTGTTCATCCCACATGGACTCCATGACTGCCCATCAGTATTACAGGTGGGAAATGGACCCAGTGAATCAAGGGACCACGTGGTGACAGGGCATGAAGGGGAAGAAGCAGAAGGCGAGGGAGGCCCGCTGGGCTCGAGCCAGCAATGGCCTCGCTGGAGACCAGCAGGGCACGTGGTGGGGGGAGCCTTGTAAGGAGCATCGAAGGGTGTGGAAGAGGCCAGGTACGGTTCCATACTTTGTTCTCCACGAACTTTACTAACGGATTTCAATCAAGGAGGAGATAAGCAAACAGGGAAAGTGGCTTTGGCTTTCTCCCTTCTCACTGTGAATTATTATTTAGTGCTGGATTATTACACACTGTATGAGCTGTTACAGCATATGGTTTATGTTGTGTATCATGGTGAAAAATCATTCAGGGGGTGGTGGGTCTCTTGGGGCCCACACAGACCGCGCTAATGGGCAGGCGCCCACCTCCAGCTGCTGGAGCTGCGGCTGCCGACGGCCTCCGATGCCCCACCTCTGGAGAATCGGCCTTGACAATGGCACCTGCCTGACAAGGGGCCTCCCCAGCTCCCAGGAGTGGAGCAGGACGGGCGGACAGGAGGATCCTGACGGTGGGCCCGGCTCCGGGTGCGTGTCTTGCTCGAGGGCTCTGGTGGGATCCGGCTGAGCGGCTCCAGCTGAGGCTGCACCCCCGCTCTGCGCCTTCCCAGCTCCTCCAGCTCCCACCCCCTTTCTCCTGAGCGCCCTGGAGAACAGGCTCAAAGACAAACGGACCTGAAGTCTGGACCGGTTTCTAGCATTGAGTAGCTCTGTGATCTCGGGCAGATCTGTCAAACCAGAAAGATATACTTATTTCATATTTGCATAATATTTATAGTTTCCAAACTGTCTGCACACATCCTAGCTCCCTGGCTATCACCCTGTGGGGCGAACCCAGCAGGAATCACAGCCTCCAAGTACAGAGAGGTCATGCCACCTCGGGCTGGCGTCTGCAGAGCTGGGGGTCTACCTCCGTCCTCCAACTGCAACACCAGGGCGCCCACCCTCCCGTGCATCCTGCTGCTGGGGTGGTCGTGAGAACCGTGGACAGCCAACCTCAGTACATGAAGGCACAATTCGTAGCAAGAGCGTTGGTATAAAATTTTAAATATATGGTAACAAGAGCAGAAGCAAAACTGCAAACTGTGATGACAAAGCTTTAAAGGAAGGTTTCAGCATGAGAGAACGGGAATCCAGGGGCGGCAGCCTCTGCATTCCCCACCCCTCCCCTGCCTACCGCCCACCCCCGCCCCGCAGAGTGCCTCTGCCCCGTCCTGAATAAGCTCCTCCCACTCGCTCTCCCAGACAAAAGCTGCTGAAAATTACGTAAACAATCAGCTTGGCAATGACAGAAACGTCTCTGGCACTTCCTTCCTCCTGAACTCCCTAAAAAAAAATACCTTGAAGCAAAGAGATCCAAATTTGGGTAATTATCCAAGAAGCCAAAGGGGATCCTCTGGCACATCCACCCCCGGCTTTCAAAAGAGGCCAAGGAGGAGTCCGTCAGCTTTTCTCTGTCCCCTGGTAAACGCGACTCTCTGGGTGCTTCTGCACATCTTGTTGTTTCCGGGACTCGTCCTAACTCCACTCTAATGAGGCCACAGACAGACAGACGTCTCACTCCTGGGCTCGGAGGCTGCTTCAGAGTGAGCGAAGGCAGGCACAGCACCATCCCGCCTGCCCCGCCCCCTTTCTCCTCCCCCTCCCCCTCCTCCTGAGGCGTCACCGTTTTCTTCAGCATCCCTTTTGCCATCATCATCTTACTATTTTTTTCCTAAGGGCCATAGATGGTCATGCCAATCACCCTTTATTGTTGATTTAATTGCATCGATTGTTCAGACGATTGACCTGCTGTTCAGGTCACACAACCACCAAGTAGACGAGCCCAAAGTCACACTTGGTCCCCACACTTACCCAGGTGCCTGATTTTGCAGCTGCTGGGATTCACCGATTGTGTTGGGAGAACGTGGCCCTGGGCTGGTCCGACAAGACGGAAGCGGCTCACAGCACGGCCTGGCTGGAGGCAGGCTGATGGCACCACCAAACAGGTAGAACACCATCCCCTTCCAGCTCTTCTGCAGAGACTTTGCCAAGAGAGCCCCAGGTTCCCTCTTTGTTAGAAACTCCCCATCCTGAGCCCCAGGCGCAAGAGACCCAGCATGCACCCACGCACCTCGCCTGGTGCCTTTACGATGCTAATTCACACAAATCCTCTGATCCAACCAGCCCCTTGCAAGGACTCTATCCTGGCAACAGTCCACCAGGGAAGCTGGGACAGCACCCTTACAGCAACGAGACGCAGAATAATCCCTCGGAGCTTGTCGGTAGCAGCTTGAAGGGTGAATGCTGATGTGAGCACGGGCACACCACGCGGCCCTTAAAAATGAAACGAGGTATTGACAAGGTAAGCTCTCCAGGCAAGGCTTTGAAAAGAGAGAAAAACTGTATATACCTACACTTCTAGAGAGAATCACTAAAACAAACAAAAAACACTCAAGCTCTTAATGAGAGTCTTACTTAGGGAGAAGGATTTTAGGCAAGAAGGGGGCATGAGCTTTGCATTTTGTGCCTTATGTGCATTTGTCTTCTTCTAGCCAAGCATTTCCTTTACAGTGTTGCAACTGTGACAAGTAGGGCAACGGGATTACTAACTTTTATCGTGTGCATTTTTCAGTCACAACAAAACTAAAGTAAAATGGCCTAATGCAGTGATTCTCTTCGTTTTGATCTTTAACCAACGCTCATTCTTGTTTATAGGCAGTTGGCTTCAGCCCGGAGCTGCAGGATTGAGTGGGCTGGGCCCCATCACCCCTAGGCTCTCCCTTCTATTTGTCCCTCGCTCCAGCCCCTCCCCTCCCTCAGGCCCTCTGCATGCACTGACCTTCCCACCAGGAGCACTGTACCACATGGCCTCTTCTCCACCCACAGAGGAACCCCAGTGACCTCAGACAGACCTTCCCTGTCAACCTAACCCAACAGCCGGTCTCCTCCTCTCCATCCCCATCCCTCTCTAAGAGGTGCCTGCTCCCTTCACAATTTTGAGCACAGGTGTCACTTTGTAGGCACCTGTTTGCTAACTTCTAGTGACTGTTTCCTCCACTACATCGGTGTTGCACGAGGGCTGAGACCACTTTCGTTTCATTCGGTATCACGTAACCAGCATCTGACTCGGCACCACCTGGCACCCAGGAGGTGAACCACTGGTATTCTTTAAATTAATGAATTAAGGGGCAAAAGGAGGCGTTCCAAGCACAAAGCTGGATGCTTCTTAAGCTCTGTAGCTTCTCACTGTTCTTGGTCTTCTGTCTTTTCATTGCCTTGACTTTGAATTCTAGCAAAGGGACAGACAGGATGCAAAGCTTTAGTCTAACACCGGAGGCCCTAGGGCTTAGTAGAAAGAGCGCTTGTGTTTCATACGGCGGCAAGTCTGTGTTCAGATCCTGCTGCCGCCACCTCCCATACGTGTGTGTCACTCCCCGCCCATCACCAGACTCTGGACTCCAGTTCCCTTCTGTCGAAGGGGTCAGGGTGCATTTTCCTGGCGTGTTATGAATGTAACCTCAGCAGAGCTATGAGCATTTGCAGGAGAAGGGGAACAAGATAGACGATATATTAATATGCTCGAATCCATAGTATTTTACAAATAAGATTTAACTCTCTGATGGGGGAAATCTTGCACTAAAAAGGAAAAAAATGAAAACTAGATTGTTAGCTTAACATTCATGGGAAGAGGAAAAAAGGAGGTAAATTTCTAGGTTTGGCATAGTTGCTGTCACATGTATGTGTGCAGAACGCTTGAAAGGACATAGGCAAGCCTTGGGGTCTGGAAGGTCCCCACCCGGAGAGGAGTCGGTGGTGAAAGCATCTAGGGCCTCACAGCCCTCACATGGTGCCAGGGGTGGGGGGAGGTAGGGGTAGGGGGACACAAGTGCGGGCCGAACAGCACAGGGCAGGCGGGTCTGTGAGGTCACCCCCAAGGGACGCACAGGCAGAGCCACAAGCACAAAGGAAGTTTGGGAAGATGGGGCTGGGGCCCCGTCCACTTCTCCTCGGGACTCCATTCCTGAACACCCCAAGGTTAGAGCCCTCAGGGGCGGCCCTCCCCTGCTGTGGAGCAAACACTGGTGGCCAAGTGCCCCCGCCCCTCCCCGCTTCCTGAGACGCCAGAGTCCCCATCAGGAATGAGCCCCGGGGGCCACGGCGGCATCCTGTTCACTCGCTCGATGAAGTGACATCCTTCCCTTCCCTGCCTCACTTTCCAAGGCCCTTCTGCTCCCTGGGGTCACCTCCCAGATCACTAAACTGCCCTCAAGTCGTTATCCCAGAGCCGGCTTCAGAAAGAGCCCAACCAACGGCTCTTGGGACCTGCTTGTTGACCTAGGAAGCCGCCAGGGCAAAGATTCCAGAGTCACATATCCTGCCTTGGCCCCGATCGACTTTTTGGCCCTGCACTGGGGAGACCGTGGACCGGCCCCCAGATGAGGCAGCCTGGAGGGAGCTGGAAGGTGACGTACTGTCCGCGGGGTGGACACAGTCCCCACCCGTCCTCCTGCCAGGGGGATGAGAGGGAGGGGGAGGTCGGGGGAAATGTCAGGCCCCCCCACTTTGATGTCCGTAATGAGCTCCCTGGCAGCAGTCGGGTAGGCGGGGCAGCCTCCTTGGCCAGTGTCCCTGATCCTGACCCAAAAACCGTGCCCGCTATGGAGACGTGAGAGCAAGTTGTTGGCATTTTAAAGCCTATCAATAGATACTTATTGTGTCACTTTGTGAAACTCTCATTTCCAAATGATTCACATTTTAACCATGGCCAGAAGTTCGATCTAAACCCATTTTCACGTTTGTCTTGATGGTCAAGATAATTTTCCTGACACTCTCAGCGTCAGTTGCAACATGGACGCCTCTGCAAAAGTGAAACGAGGGAAAAAATCTTTAACATTAAAGAAAGGAGTATCCCTCAGGAAGGGAAGGTTCACCCGTTCCCATTGATCACATCCTCAGGGCGCACCTTCCGTGGAGCTTCTCTGCACTCGACTTGGAAGACCTCATAGAAATGCACAGTAATTGCTGTCGCTTTGTGTGGGTCCCACTGAGAGCGGCTGGGATTCTCGAAGGACCGGGAGTGTTCCTTTGCACTAAGGTGCGTGTGCCGCCACAAAGGCCCTCTCATCATTTAATTTACAGATTAAAACATAGACCTTAAATTAAATATGGGTTGTGGGCTGGAGACGTTGATTAAGAGACTTTTCATAATTGAAAACTGGCCAGACTGTGTGATGACCAGTACGGCTTCACTAGACTACTCCAGGGGCCTCGGCTCTTGGGGTGACCCCCGCTCGAGGAGAAAAGGTTTTCTTCCCTCAGATAAAGGTTGCACATCCCAGTGACACTTGTCAGTTCTAAACAGCTCAGTGTGACAAGGTGAGGTGTTTTTGTGCTCAAATTTCAAAGACCATAGCACTGGTGGATAAGGTACTGGAGTTTGATTTTGCAGGTTTGAGGAGTTTGGGTATTTTGGGAAAATAAATAGAATTGCAGATGTGTTTCTACTCTGAAGCTGAATTGAGGCCCTGAAGAACCATCCCCGCTGCTTCTTTGCTTGAGGCGCCACCCGGGTCATGACGGCATAACGGTCTGGACCACTGGGTCCTCAGTGTTTGACTTCCCAGTAGCCTGTGAGCTCCATGAAATCAGGAACCTCCCCAACTTGCAAATGGGGATCCCCAGTGCCTGGCACGTCGGTGCGTAATTATAAATAGATAGAGATAAGGATATGATATGAATATGGACACAATATGGATATGGGCTTGATATAGATTCAGATACTGATGGGTACAGATACAGATATCGAATATAGATACAGATATGGATACAGATATGAATAAAGAAAAGGTATATATGCAGATGCCATAGCTTGAATGAATGAATGAGTGAGTGAACCAGTGAGTGAATACCCCTTAGGATGCACCTGCTTCCACACTTCCTCTCACGCCCATCCCAGCAGGGGCACCTTGCCTTAGAGACCCACTAGGAAGCCCCCATTTCCTTCTTTCTGAACTGGGGGTGCTGCCACCTATTCAGAGGGCAGACAGGCAGATGAGTGAGGCAAGCACAGGAAACATGTCACCTGGTATTATCATTCCCCTGTGGACGAATTCAGTCTTCCCCAAACCTGCCAAATCATAAGCATTCCCAGAAATGTCAAATAAAATGCAGGCTCTAGAGACTCCCACTGAGTCAAACTCTCTAGGGAGGGACCCATGGGTATGACGTTTCACCTGCATCCCAAACAGTTCTCATAATAAGGCGAGTTTGGGATACACTGGCCTGGCTCTTCATAGCCCCAAACCACTGGGAGGACGGGTCTGGACCAAGAACTGCCTGTGACTGGGGTGGTCCGAGAGTCTTCCCGGTCGGCGTGCCCTTCACTCACCTCAGAGGGACAGAGGAGAGGAAATAACCAGAGTGAACAAAAATGAGGACTGCCTTTGGAATAGAAATGACTTGCTCCAAGCCGCCTCTTTCTTTCCCAATTAAGCCTCTCTACGTGGACGCTGCTGGATCACCAGGCACTAGAATGAGATGCAGCAGAAGCAGGCTGCCCAGCAAATTGCTGCCTTCACTGTGGTGGTTGTACATCCCCTCCAGCTCTAGCTGGCTAACTGCAAAAATCATTCAATTCAATGTCACCATATATATATATATATCCACACACACACACACACACACACCACCTACAGATAGCCACCGGCAGAGCTAATCACATGCACTGCACATTTCATGCAATTTCACACAATTATGAATCTCACAAGGATGCAAATAAAGAGAAAGCCGGAGCCTAGGGGGTGAGTTATCGGCGAGGCATCAGAGGGCGGCGTGTGCAACAGAAGAAATCATTGGGGGGCATTTAGAACCGAGTGATCCGGGGTCAAGAGACATCATGGAGACGAGACGGAGCAAAACCCCACCTGGTCCTCAGAGCCCCCGCCAAGGACCCTCCAGCCCTTCCCCACCCCACGGGGAGCGTGCAGGGAGATCCTGAGAGCGGAGCTCTGAGCATCTGCCACGGTCAGGCGCTCGCCGCTGTCTGAAGCATGGTCAGCAAGCTGTTCCTCCAAAGGGCCAGAGAGTAAACATTTCAGGCTTTGCGGCCAGATGTTTCTGTTGAAAGTACTCCTACAGGAATGGGCTTGGCCAGGTTCCAACAAAACATCGTCTGCAAAACAGGTGGTGTGGATTTGAACTGAGGATCATTCTTTACCAAGCCCTGGTTTAAGGGAGCATTGGAAAGGTGTTCTAGAAACACGTGAGCACATCGTTTGGAGGATGTAGAGTCAAGTGGAAAAAGCATGACGTCCCAAAGATGACCTCAGAGGGAACAATGGGACCAGTTAAAGGAGTCAGATCTGTTTCTGAGGCAAAGATCACCACATCAGGCTGGACCTGGGGAGGGCCAGCCAGCTCGGAAACACCCACTGCACAAATATGGAAGGTCACACGGATGGTGACGCATCGGCTGATGGGCTAGTCCCCGGGAAATGTAAATGTTAGGTAGGGGCTCCCCTGGAGGGTGAGTTTCAAGAGCTCCAGAAACACCCCCAGAAACGGCACTCTACGGTTCTGGGTTGCCGTGAGCCTGCTCTGTGTTTGTTTCTTCATTTCTGGGACCCAGAGTAATTATTCAACCACAGGGCTATCCCTGTAAGCCAGTGTCCAGAGCCAGGTAGGTCTGTCTCTTCCTTACGTCTCTACGGGTCTTAAGGAAGCAGAGCTTTCGAGGTAACATCAGAGTGGGAGCGTGGAGGCCATGAGCCCAGTGAACCCACAGAAGGCAAGTATCATTGTGGGTGCAGCACAGTAACACCCAAGGGATCCCATGAACCACAGGGCAGGGGAATGAGGTTCCAGCCATTTTACTAGTGGACCTTAGACCAAGGGCCAATGGTTTCTTCATTTACGGCTCCGTTATGTGTTTCTCGATCGTGCAGCCTGGGTGACTAGCTAGCTCTGAGGGATAAAAACACAGCCATAGACTTGTCCATGCCATCCCACACAGAGAGACTCCTGGGAGACTTGGTCATTGGCTAGACCATGGATTGAGTCTTGACAGATTTTGTTTCCACAACCTGCTTGAAAGTAGCACTGTTTCTGTTGCAATCTAATCAATGCACATACGGATTGCTTGTTCAATAAAAGAAACTAAGTAGGAGATATTTAAGGAACTAGAGAAGTGGCCAAAAATATAAAGGAAAAATGATTTAACTGCGACACATTGGAATAAACTTCTTGAAGCATGCAATGTAAGGCAAAAGTCTACAATAATTATATCAATGAATGAGAGTTCCCTGTTAAAGCCTCTTCACGGTTTAAGCCTAGAAATTTTTCTTCTTTTTTGACGAACATCACAAAATTCTTGGTGTGAGCTGATTTATCTGAAGAAATGTTAGACATTTCCTGTTGGAGTGATGTCTGCCTGTTACTAGAATCTGACAGGTGGGCACTTCATCCAGCAGGTATATTTGCTGGAATGACCCCTGTGACCTCAGCCAGTCTTATCACTGAAATGGGTACAGGGCTTGGAGAGTGTGGACCTGATCAAACTGAGACCAGTTCCCTGCTTCACGAGACAGGGCCCCCCATCACTTGGTCTCCCCCTCCCTTCCCTGTGTAACTTCAGCTGCCCCAAGCCCCGCACCCACCCATACGTGCTGCTTTTGGTGTGAGCCTTCTCTCGGGCCGGCCTGCTTTCCCCCACCCCGTCTCCCCGACGTGCCTTGCTCACACCTGCCCTCCTCAGCCTGGATTCTCTTTCACCGTCTTCTCTGCCGATCTCCCGATTCAAGCCCCACTTCCCCCCAGCAGACCCTCATAACCTCCATAAACCACCTCCTGTAGAACCTCTAACTGGTACCCACTTTCCATAGTCAGTGTCACAGATTCTGTTTTTAATTCTCTCTCTGAATACATAGATGTTGGCTTTCCAAACCCAACACAGGACCTAGTGGGCAGGGACAGAATCTTATACGTATTCAACAAGTGTCTATTAAGTAACAAACATGAGCTATTCACTGGTAACATAAATAATATGAAATCAGTTGGTGTGATTACAGCTCTGTCATCTCGTACACAAACAGCAATGATCAGATACTTACTCTAAATATAATGTAGAGAATGGAGTTGCCAGTGGCCACCATCGGGGTCTTCGTCTGGGGAGCTGCCTGCCTCACCATTGCCATTATCCTGAAAGGAACTGAATGTACACCTTAATCTGGAATTTTGGAAAAAGTACCAAACGCAGCGTTGGAAGGCCACCTTTCTACCTGTCCTCCCATCTGTTTTATCAGGCTGCGTAATTTTTCTTGTACTCTTTTTCCCCATAATAAAATCTTTGGTGGCACTTTGATACATGAGACAAATAGAAGCCAGCGAAACGAGAGTTTAAATGGAAACGCACCCAAGAATATCTACAAAGAGAAAGTAAGCACCTGAAAGATGGTCAACATCATTAGTCACCAGGGAAATGCAAATTAAAATCACTGACAATAACACCACATCCTATTAGAATGGTCAAATTGTTAAAAACTGGCAGCACTAGAGGCTGGCGAGAATGTGGAGCAACAGGAATTCTCATTTTTTGCCACTGGGGTGAAAAATGGCACAGCTACTCCAGACAACAGATGGTAGTTTCTTGTAACCGTAAACTTACCGTACAAACCACAGCCTCAACCCTAGAAACTTACCAGAATGAAAATGAAGATCTTTGTGCACACAAAAACCTGCATGCAAATAGGGATGGAAGTTTTATTGAAAAATCACCCCAAATTAGAAACAACCCAAAACCCCCTTAACTGGGCAGTTGATAGACAAATTGTTGGAACACTCGTCAGCACTAAAAAGAAAGAATTCTTGATACACTCAACCACGCGGACGAATCTCATATGCATGGTGCGCCCTGAAAGAATCCAGCCTCAAAACACTACAAACAGTGTGATTCAATTTATATGACGTTCTGGAAGAAGTAAAACAATAGGGACAGAAAATAGATCAGTGGTTGCCGGGGACGGGGGGTGGGGGAAGAGGAATGCTCCACATCTTGACTGTGCTGCTTACGTGACTGTAGGCATTTGTCAAAACTCACAGAACTGCATACTGAAAAGGTTGCATTTTATGGTATCTAAATTATATCTTAAGAAAAAAAATCTTTAAGCCAGCAGCTCTGACTTCAGGCCTGAACTCATCCTGCCCAGGGGTCCCTGAGCTGCTCCAGGCAGGTTCCAGTGGCCACCAGGGAAGCTCAAAGCCCTCAAAACACAGCTGGGGGGCCCCAGGCTGGACCCTCGCTGGGCTTCCCCTCACTCTCCGATTCTCTGTCATCTCTCGGGCCCTCACAGCAGGCGGATGGAGCAGATTCTGGGAAATCCCGCTCACAAATGCCATTACTTTCATCAGCAAAACCGTTTCCAACTGCTTCTGCGTCGATCAGCCAACTCACCAGCTGGAGCTGGGTGCCCTCCAGGGTGAGATCCTGCACCAGCTGACCCACTGGACCGCTGTCTGCTGCTGGTCTAAAGGGAAGGATGTGCACGGGCTTGTCTGCCTCTTGTCCAGGAGGCCAGGGCTGCACGGTGCCTCCCACCCATCACCCTGGTACTGCACTTCCCTGGAAGCCAGAGCTCAGACATCTTACTTCATACGGAGCTGCCTTGAAATTATAAGGAGCCCTAGGCACCCAGTGTTCACTGTCGCACATTTACAACAGCCAAGACATGGAAGTGACCTAAACATCCATCGACAGAGGAGTGAATAAAGAAGGTGTGGTATGTGTGTGCGTGTGTGTGTATATATATATATATATATATATATATACACACACACGCACACACAATGGAATATTACTCAGCCATTAAAAAGCATGAAATAATGCCATTTGCAGCAGATGGACCTAGAGATGATCATACTGAGTGAAGTAAGTCAGACAAAGACAAGTACCATATGATATCGCTTATATGTGGAATCTAAAAAAATGATGCAGGTAAACTTGTTTACAGATCAGAAACAGACTCACAGACTTAGAGGGCGGGCTTGTGGTTGCTAAGGGGGAAAGGTGGCAGGGAGATGCATTGGGAAGTTGGGACTGGCATATGTATACTACTGTTTGTAAAATAGATCATCAATAAGGACCTACTGTATAGCACAGGGAACTATACTACTCTGTAATAACCTATATGGGAATAAATCTGAAAAAGAATATATATATATATATATATATATATATATATATATATTTATAACTAAATCACTTTGCTGTATACCTGAAACTAACACAACATCATGAATCAACTATACTCCAATATAAAACAGAATATTTTAAAAATGAACCCTAAGCACAAAACAAAAAGTCCAATGAGTATGATCCTTCAGAATTTATTTTTTAAAAGATTTTCTTTTCTCTCTAGTAAAGGATGGCTTCGTCGTTAAAGTCATCAGCTGATACAGCTGAATCACTGCTTTCCAGGCAGCACACAGAAATATTCCTACCTGGGAAGAGGAGTGGTATCTATGGCAACAGGATGCAGAGGGCTTCAGCACCGATGGGCTGATGAGGACCTGTGGTTGTGGCTTGTTCCTAAGAGCTTGTGCCCGACTCCAGGATCCCTGAAGCAGTGGTAGCTGGGACCTCGCTCATTCTTGGGAGGAATACAGCACACGGCGATGACCCAGTGGCCCAGGGTCTCGGAGGAGACTGCCTGGATTTGACTTCCGACACTTAACCCCCTTGAGATCTTCTCTGTAACGTGTGGATTGCAGCACCTACCCCTTCAATGTGTGGAGATGATTCCACAAGATGTGAGCACTGCACTGGGTACCCTGCCTGCATGGTGAGAACTCGGTCGGTGATATTTATGATTAACTTACATTGGTGCCCACTGGGTCCATCCAGATCACTGCCCTCCCTGGCCCAGGCGGACTGCAAGCTTCCCTGCCTTTCTCCAAACACAGGCACCTGGGATACCCAAATGGGAGAACGGACCCTGGAAAAGGCACCCGAGGGAGGGTGGGCAGTGGACACCAGGGCCCTGGTAAGCGTGCTGCCTGGGCATCTTGGCAGAGACCTTGGTGGTTCCCGGGATCCCCCTCCTTACAGGAAAGGGGTAGGCCAGAGGGGCCCATTGTGGGGTCCCAAAGCGCAGCCTAACCCTGGGGAGAGGCAGAGTCACAGAGGGGGAAGAGCAGGTGGCCCCAGGAATCACCCAGTATATATTTACTGAATGAATGAATGAATGAATGACCTTTAGGGTGCCCATAGCTCTCATCATCAGCTGGCTGGTTGACAGCATATCTAGAAGGTTCAGACACAGAATGTAAGTGGACAGACGACTTGCAGGTAGGGATAGGCATAGGGCCATGCACCGCGCAACCTCCAGGGGTGCCATTCACATAAACACCTCAGTTTGTGTTCTGACCTCCCCTTCTGCAGGCCTGACTACCTCCCGTCTGTCCCTCTGGGGCACCTCCGTGAGGGGCTTCAAGCCTGGTTCAGGCTTTGGCTGCCATAGCACCTGCTTGGAGAAGCCCCCAGCCCAGTGTTGCATCATTTTAAGCTGCTTTACTTTATCACGAGTCACTCCCTGAAATCATTTTGTTTACTGTCTACCTGTATACTGTCTGTCTTCTGCAGCTAGAATGAAAGGCCCATGAAGGTGAGGCTTTAATGCCTGGGTTCATTACTGACTCGCCAGTACCCAGAACATGCCTGAGACATAGTAAGAACAGACATTGGATGGAAGGAAAAGGAAGGAAGGAAGGAGGGAAGGAAGGCATGGATGCCTGGGTGGATAGATGGATGGATGGAAGGACAGATGGATAGATGGAAGGTTGGATGGATTCATGGATGGAAGGTTGGATGAGTGGATGCATGCCTGAATGGATGGATGATGGATGGACAGTGGGTAGATGGATGGGTGAGTGGGTGCGTGAATGGATTAATCGTTGATTGGGTGGTTGGTTGATGGTTAGACTAATGGCTGGATTGATGGCTTACTCAGAAAAAGGCAGATGCTGCTCATCTAGAGCTTTTATCCTCCAGGCAAAATTCCTCAAACCTGTTGGGCTACCGGTCATCACCATGAATGCAAATTCCTTTTATATCATGTAAGGGACTTCAGCTTTATTGGTGGGGGGTCAAGGGGAGGGCAATCCTTGGCTTCACTAACAAAGACCCTCAATACCGGTTGCCCAGGACCAGATTCTGGTCCTTCAGTTCAATCAGGCCTCGGAGCTGAGAGGTGAGTTGAGCAGCCCTGAGCAGTGTGGTTGATCCTGACGTCTGCTCTCCTTGCCTGTGTTCCCCGAGCTTCCATCTCTGTAATTACACTGGGACACACTTCTCACCACAGGCACCAGGAGAAACCACAAGCGAGCAAGCAGTTGGTTAAGCAAGAAAGAGAAAAGCAAAGGTTGACCTAGTTCGGATAAAATGGGATCTTACCTGAACCTCTCCCAGACGGAACTCTCACTACACCAGCGCCTCAATGGCTCCGCACAGACATATTGTTTTCCTTCCCTCTTTTTTTATTACGATGATCTTTGTGAGTTTTGTCCTTTTTTTTTTTAAACACCCCAAATGCATTTTATTTATTTATTTAATTTATTTATTTATTGTTGGCTGTGTTGGGTCTTCGTTTCTGTGTGAGGGCTTTCTCTAGTTGCGGCGAGCAGGGGCCACTCTTCATCGCGGTGCGCGGGCCTCTCACCGTCGTGGCCTCTCTTGTTGCGGAGCACAAGCTCCAGACGCACAGGCTCAGTAATTGTGGCTCACGGGCCCAGTTGCTCCGCGGCATGTGGGATCTTCCCAGACCAGGGCTCGAACCCGTGTCCCCTGCATTGGCAGGCAGATTCTCAACCACTGTGCCACCAGGGAAGCCCCTGTCCTTTTTTGAATTGAGCAGAGTTACAAAGGATGGAAAGAACTGCAAGAGTCTGAATTTCAGCAGGAACAGAGCCTTAGGCGTTCAGCCCTCTTGGAGCCCCTGCTCGTAAGTGCAGGCTTGAACCTAACAAATGAGCAACTTCAGAAGAGTTAAGATCAGTGTATGTAAAGGATGCAGGATCTGGTGGTGGCTGAGAAAGGAAAAGGGAGACTGAGCACCGGTCCAGATGGCGCCTTCTGGTTGGAGTTGTGGGGACCCTGACCAGTTCAGGGTCCCCAGCGGGAAGGGAGCAGGGAGGGTAGTGAGACGCCAAAACACCAGCAGGAAATACGGGATTGAGAAAAAGGTTCACGGGGCAGGGGTTTGTGCTCATTTACTTGAAGAGCAGTAATGTGGAAGAGAATAGCTCTGTGTGACTTCAGAGAATGAAACGCAGACTAAACTGATAAACATCTCATAGAGGGACGGGTGTGCGTGTTTACAGTAAAATCCAGATTTGTCACCATGGCCTGCATGGCCCTGTATAATCCAGCCCCAGCCCTTCTCTCTAAGTTTGTCTCCCTTCACCCCCTCTTTTTTCCCTCTGCCCAGTCGGCCTTGCAGGACTTCCTCCAATGGGTCACAGGACATTGGCACTTGCCGTCCTCACTTTCTGACATGAAATGCCCTTTCCCTTCCTAGCGTTGGATCCAGCTGAAACATCATTTACTTGGAGAAATCTTCCCGGACCACGTCAGCTGACATCAACGCCCAGAATCACTCTTTGCTGTAATAGTCACCCGGTTTTATTTATTCCCTGGTGTTTATCGTTCTCTAAAAGTGGCTTGTGTGTTTGTCTGCAGATAAGGGCTGTTTGTCTCACATTTGCCACCCACACTCAGCTTCTAGGAGGGGCTCAGCAGTGACATATCAGGTGAGCACATGAGCACACAAAGGAACAAGACACTCTGCTGGGTCAGAGCAGCTCTGTCCCCACAAGGAGAGATCGAAGGGCTGGCTGTGCTACCTTCATGCAAAGAGAACATCTCACCCGCCCCAAGGTGGACGGCAGAGTGTCCCCCTCCCTCACTTCCGAGCCCCAGCCGGTCTCCAGCCCACAGGGATGCAGAAGCCCGGGGGTGTTCTTTTTTTTTTTTTTTTTAAAGATGTATTTATTGATTGATTGATTGATTGCTATGTTGGGTCTTCGTTTCTGTGCTAGGGCTTTCTCTAGTTGCGGCCAGCAGGGGCCACTCTTCATCGCGGTGCACGGGCCTCTCACTATCGCGGCCTCTCTTGTTGCAGAGCACAGGCTCCAGTCGCGCAGGCTCAGTAGTTGTGGCTCACGGGCTTAGTTGCTCCGCGGCATGTGGGATCTTCCCAGACCAGGACTCGAACCCGCGTCCCCCGCATTAGCGGGCAGACTCTCAACCACTGCGCCACCAGGGAAGCCCATGGGGTGTTCTTTTCAATCACAGCTTTTGTTCTTGAAAATCCTGAGATTTCTGGCAATTTTGTTATTATTTGCTGTACCAAACAATAATCAATATCTCTCTTTAGGGCAGTTTTAGCCATGACTATATTTTAACCTATTTTTCTCCAAACACACATTTTTCTCTGGACTGAAGTGTTTCTAAATTCATATCTCCCAGGGTCCATGTTTTCAATGCTACAAAGTCTAATTAACTGTGAGTTTATAAAGTGATAATTACCTGGCACATCTTGGGAGAGTCCGAGAAATTGTGTCTCCAAGGGCTTGGCTTGTGCCCAGCTGTTCTCAAGGTCGCCCAATGGACAAAGCCTGCCCTCAATTTTAATCCAGTGTTGTAGGGGGGAAAAGAGCCTATTTAATTGGTGAGTACTCAAAATATTATTTTCATATTAAAACAAATTCAAACGTGTAGAGTAAAATCACTAGATTTTAAAAAATGAGGCTTCAATATTCAAGGATGAGGTGGGTCACTTTTATGCTATATTCAGCTTTCCAGAAAGCCATGCAGCTAGAGTGACCATGGGACGTAATTCTGGTCAAGGGGTTTTCCACAGAAGTCCGTAGGAAGGATGTCACTTCTTAAATAAAATGACAAACCGTCCACTGCCTGGAATGCAGGGATGGCGGCCACAAGTGCCGGAACCATTTTCCTGCCGTGAAGGTGAAAGTCACGCCAGGAGAGAGAAGTGGGAAGATGGACAGACCCTTGGTCCTGGACGTCAGTGCACTAACACACCTGTCCAAGACCTTCCAACTTTGACGTGTAACTGAGAGAAGCAAAGCCTTGACCTGTGCTAGAATTCTCCATCATGGAGAGTTGAGTGCAATCCTAAATGTGAACCCCTGATTTGGCCTCTATAACAGAAGAGGCAACAGTGAGGTATCATTTTTATTCTGTCAACCAGTATTTGCATCCAGTTCTGCTAGCAATGTCCGGAGCCCAGGACAGTTGGTGGGTTTTGACTTTGAGACGACAAGACCTGATTTCACCTGAGCCCCATGCTCCTGGAAAAGAAGCCCCCAGCCTTCATATTCCAGGAAACCACTCCCTACAATACGACTCAGTTAAGACTCACAGACGCCTCCTGGTATACCTGTGACCTGTTCAGACACGGGCCTTCCAAATTCCCATTCATTGCCCCCTAAACGGTTAGCTGAACTGCCCAATAAGGACAAATTGCTAACTGACTTGACCGCACTGTGGTTAAGCCTCTTTCTTCCCCCCCCGGGGCCCTGGACCCTGCCCAAACCTCAGCCTGACACAGCGCACAGCCCCGCTTGACCACGAGAGACACATTCCTGAATGCGGCTTACTCCGCCCTGGTCTGCCCGACCTCTGAGAGGCCTGTGGAGCTACGGCCAGAGCATCTTTCTCTTTTTTGCAATCGCCTTTTCAAATCAAGTCTCTCCTAACCTAAGGCTAGAGTGGTTTTCGTTTGACGGAGGAAACAAACACACGGGAGAGAACGTGGACTCTTGCCCTCTCTGGGCTGTAAGGGTGATCAGAGGTCATCAGAAGTCAGAGGTCCAACCTCTTTACTTGGTTGTGAGTGAATTCAGTCCAGGGGAGAGGAAGTGATCTTCCAAGTCTGTGCCACAATAAGTGGTGGGTTCCAGGCCAGCTCTGACCCCCCCACTTCCGTGGTCTTTGTAGAGCATCCCCCCTTACGGGGCAAACCCAGGCTAGTCCTGTGCTTGCCGCCGACGCATACACACACCCCCTCCCCTGTGCACACAGCATCAGGTACACACACATGCACAGGAAGCCACACACCCGTGTCTACATCTCCGGGTCAGTTGGATCAGGGCTGAGTTTTGCTTTCTTCACCCCAAACCTGAAGTTTGGTTGGCAGATCAAAATGGAAGTCAATCAGGAGGCCTCACGGTGGACATGCTCAGCCAGGCACAAAATCACCGGGCCCCGGAGAGGCCGCCTTTCTGTGCCTCCCCTCCCTGGTGAGTCCTGCCACCTCCCCACGGCCACTCCTGCCAGAGGCTGCCTTTCTTCTGTGCTGCCACCCATCGCGGTGACGCCGGAGCTGTTGGCGGTGACCACACAGAGTGCAGTGAAAGCGTCCACTCTTCCTGGAAGAAGGGGAGGAGAGGGGTTTTATTCTGATAATAGATTTTTTAATGTACACAGTGAAACTCTTCTCCCATTGAAATTCAAGTTAATAAACACTTACTGAAGACTTCCTTTGGGCCAGGTCATGTCCTGGGCACCTAAAACGTGGTTCCACCTTCCAGAACCTCACAGTGAAAGGGTGCAAAAGTAATAACAGCAATCAGACAAACATAAACATGTAATATATGCACATAAACACATAATAAATACATGTAAATATGTACGTAAATAAATATATAAATATATATTCTATACGTGTAAATATGTATATAAAAATATATACTCTATATGTGTAAATATGTGTATAAATAAATATATATTCTATATGTGTAAATATGTATATATAAATATATATTCTATATGTGTAAATATGTATATATATATAAATATATATTCTATATGTGTAAATATGTATATATTTACAGGCTTCATCACACAAAAACCTTGGAATGGGACTTTTTGGTCTGTTCAATCACCATCCCCTTTTTTACAAATGGAGAAACTAGGCTTAGAGAGATTAAATAAAGCAGCTTGAACAGCAGAATTCATAACTGAATGTCTCAAAATTTAACTCTAGCTGCCTTATTCCAAAGTCAGAAAAACCAATCAACTCCCAGCATTGAAGACAGACATATAAGTTGGCAATTCCAACAGAATGGAAATTGTTATGAAGGAGATGTGCATAGGTCTAAATCCATCCTGAAAAGCTTACTCTGAATTACAGTGCTGTAATCGAATGACTCCCATGTGTGGGCCTGGCTGACTCATCCTAGTTGGAACAGTGTGAATTTTGCAATGTCTAGGTGTGAAATTGACAGATAATAGCCTATTTCTCAGTCTATCTTACCCTTTGGAAATCTGATCTAAACAATTAAGCCATAGGTGACTTTGTAGAAAATGTCAAGTATTGGAGTGGCTTGACTGCCATTCATGGTTTTCAAAGCGATCCTACCAGAAAGAAATGGCTGTGGTCCAAGCTGGCTCAACTCAAAGGCCAGCTTTGGAGAGGGTAATACAGCTTCATAAGAGAGATCCAACCATCCAAGAATTGAGGTTCCTTAATCTGCTTCTGCATTCAGTTTGTTGTGAGATGTTACCTTGGGGGAAATACATGAAAAAAATGTAACCTCGCACAGATATTTAGTTGGAAAAAGGAGATGTATTTTAATAGTCTCCCTAGGTAGTTGTGGACATTCTTTTTTGATTCTACACCAAAAGTCAACAAGTGTTAGTTTCCTAAAGGTGAGGTGCAGTGCAAGTCTGAAGTCACGTCTGTGAACTTTTCATATCCTAGTAAAGTAAAATCCACTGGTCTATCTTAAACTTTAAGTGAATCTTTTACCAGTTAAGTGAATTTACCAATTAAGTGAACTAATTTACCAATTAAGTGAATTTAAGTGAATCTTTTACCAATTGGTAACATCATCAAGGTCATTTGGGAGACAATGGTTCCAAACATTATGCAGATTTTCCATTATACAATATCAAAAAAAAAATCACATTTGCAAATATCACCAGATCTCATCAGAAAAGTCTTTAAGTTTTGGGAGGCTGCCAAGCTCAGGAGTGTAAATACAAGTTTTCCAAAATTCTAATTTGAACTTGGAAGCTCAAATTTTATCATTGGCAACACATACCAGCAGTTATTTTCCTGGAAGTGACAGGTGCACTAGTTTATATTTTTAAATAAACTTTTATGTTAGAAGAATTTTAGATTTATAGAAAAATTGTAGAGTGCAGTGTGCCCTACACTCTGTACCCAGGGTTCCCTATTGTCACCCTTTACATCAGATGGTGCATTTGTTACGGTTAATGAACCAGTATTGATACATTATCATTAAATGCCCTTAATAATGTATGTAATTATATAGAATGCCCTTAGTTCTTCCCTAATGTCCTTTTTCTGTACCAGAATACCACCCACCAGGACACCACATTGCATTTAGTCCTCCTGTCACCATGGGCTCCTCTGGGCTATGGCAGTTTCTTAGACTTTCCTTGTTTTTGATGATCTGGACAGTTTTGAGGAGCCCTGGTCAGATGTTTTGTAGAAAGTCCTTCAATTGAGATTTGTCTGATGGTTTTTCCTCGTGGTTAGACTGGGGTTATGGGATTTGGGGAGGAACCACAGAGGTGAAGTACCATGCTCATCACATCACTTCCAGGGTACCCTGGTCACCCGCCTGCAGTAGCTTTGTCAGCTTCCTCCACTGTAAAATCCCTCTTCTTCCCCATCCACATCCACACTGTACCCTTGAGAAGGTGCTCTCATGCTCAGTCCACAATTAGGGAGCAGGGGTTTACCTCAGCTTCCTTGAGGCTGGAGCATCTATACACATTACTTGGAATTCTTCTGCACAGGAGACTCGATTTAGTTCATTTGGGTGGAAACCTCTACATAATACCCAGGTCTGAATAACCATGGTTGACCTGTCAGGCACTCTTTCAAGGAAAAATCCTATTTCTGGAAAAAAAGAAGACAGTTCAGCTGGCAACTCAAACACCCTCAGGAAGCCTTTCCTGGAGACAACCCTCAAGCTCTGGTTTGAGCACAAGTGCTCTGTGCTTCTGTATCATCACACAATTTTTTTTACAAGAGCATTCAGAGGTCACAATTTAATAAAATTAACACTTTTACAGCTTCAGCAAGGAAATCCTTAAGTGAAACTCGCATTACTTCATCTCATGGAAGTGCCTGGGGATGAAGATAGTAACTTCCGGCACTCAGCCTCCATCGCTGCCAAGGCGCCAGCGCTTTCCCCATCGTAGATTTTGACCATCATTGTAAATGTCAAACCAGGGAAAAGATGAACACCGTCTTAGTATGATTAGGAGAATAGTTTTGACTTTGTGGACCCCTTAAAAGAGACTAGGGGTCCCCAATAAGTCCGCGGAGTTCACCACAAGAACTGCTGTCGTCAAGGACAAACTTAGCTTCCTCCTCCCCAAGTTAACCTTGATTCCCCAACTCTCAGGGAGACCCATGGCCAACCTGTCCCACCCCCCATGATTCCTGCTGACTCATCGCCTTGGTCTGCTCCAGTCCTTCCCATATCTGCCGCCTCCCTGCTCTGGAACAGCGGGTACTATATGGAAGGGTAACGGTGAGAGCCCCAATGCCACCCCCAGGTCCCAAGTCGGGAAACCCCACTGTCCTCCTCTTGCTACTCATTAAATTCTCAAGCATTTATTAATCACCCTAATGAGCTGACCCCTGGGCTGCTCATCTTTACTGCCCTCTTCTTTAGAACAGAGAAGATGCACCCAGCCTTACCAGGCAAGCAAAAAGTTAACCCTTCCCCCTGAGTCTCAAAAATTTTGTTTTCAGCCAGAGTTATTTATTAGCATATATAAGCCTAGTTATTAATCACATTATTTCTAAGTAAGGAATTTTCCAGGGTCAAGTTTCCAACTGAAGTTGCTAGGCAATTTGCCCAAGTAAGGACTTCATTAAGAACCAAGGCAAAAATCAAAGGAATGCAGAGAGCTCAACAGGAGAAGAAATTGCCTGGGGAAGCCGGACTAGCTGAGTTTTCTTAATTTACTTTCTCACCCTTGACTCTCTCTTTCACCCTCTTGGGCTCTGGTTCTTGTAGACGGAGGGGGCCAGCTCTGAAGGAATCGCAATCTTATCTCTCTGACTCTGCATGTAGAAGTAATTCCAGGGGGTCAAGTGGGGAAGGAAAAAGGGCTGCCTGGTTAGAGAGCTAAGGCTTGGTTGTATGATTCTACCCATTAAGATATATTCAGTTGTAAGAAACAGACTCACCAGCTAAGAGTCCATCAAACAGGAAAGATGTGTAATTATCTCCTGTAACCCGTAGTTTGCAAGGAGAGAATCTCAGGTGTGGTGCAGTGGTCCATCAAGGACCCAGCTTCATCCTCTCCTCCTCTGCCATCTTCGCCACATTGGCTGTTAATCCTGGGGCTTACAGCCCTGTGTTTGCACATCTTGGAGTGTCTCATCCACCCATAGCCGTATTCAAGACAGAAAGAAGGAAGGATCAGCTCCAAAGTCTGTCTTTCAATCAGGGTGTAAACACCTTCAAGTTCCCCAAAAGTCTCTCCCTTGTGTGCCACTGGCCAGAAATTGTTCCATGCCCACCACTCACCTAGCCTGCAGCAGATGGGTGGGATGAGACCAAGATGGGGATGTTTGGCTGCTTAAGGCGTGTAGCTGCCTGAAGAACAATGGGGTTTTCTAAAGTGGGAAGGGGAGTAACCATGGCCATAGGAAGACAGCCAAGGGCACATTAGGGCTTGTTAGTCTAGGAGCCCATTTCTCAGGGCAGCGGGAGGCTCCCACCGAGCTGACCACTGGGATTTGCCCTTGGGGGTCAACAGTCACCCATGTTCCCTGGGAGCAAAGGGCTGCTTTCAACTCCATCTAACAGCAGCAGGAGTCCCAGAGAAACAAAGTGACCTTCCCCATCACAAGCCGAGATTCAAAGCCAGGTCGTCCTTAAACCAACATCCATGCCCTTGGCTTCTCCTTCGCACTGAGGATGTTATGGAGAAAATGAGAGTATTGCCTACAAGGACAAGAGGCTAGAGGTCCCTAAACTGGATCCATTCCATCCCTGAAATGTGATGGCTTTAATCCACCTCCCTAAAACAAAAATAGAAAGCATTTATTCACTGTCATTATTTGGTTACACAAACGGATATGGTGACACAGATGGTGCCGGGTATTTTGAAGAGAAGTACAATGTACAACAAAGAAGCAAAGACCCTTTACTTATAGGATAAGATAATTTAAGCAAATTCACGGCATTTGCGGGGTCAAGGGCAAACACAACCCACTGTCTGGAAGTGGCAATCTGCCAAAAACGTCAGGTGAGGGAGGAGTCTCCCCATGAAGGAGAAGACATCTCACCAAGGAGATCTTTATATCATAACAAAATGCTTACAAGTTGAAAAGCCGTATCAGTGATAGATTAGACTGGATGGATAGAAAGATAGATAGATTGATGGATAGATAGAGACGTATAGACTATTAACCTCATTACGTATATACCCACTCACAAAATTGGATAATAACATTCAGGTGGAAAACCGAGCTATCAGGAAATCTGAGAGTATCCAAACTTTTCTCAGGCCCCAGAGCTACTCTCTGTGAGGGGTTTTCTCAGGTCAGCTCATTAGTGAGGCTCTTGGTCACTTCTGATTTTCTCCATCCAGGTGTGAATCACCGGGCATAATGAGACAGAATGTGAGTGAACATTCTCCTTTGCAAATGGGAACATAACTGAAGCCGCTCCACCTGGGAAACTGCCACCTCTGAAAAAGCCACATCAGAAGGTCAGGGTGTCACAGGTGCATCTCACCGCCCAGAGGAGCCTGAGCCCAGAGACAGCCTTTAAGTCTCCGGCTCTTAGGGGAGAAATCAAGGCCTCCAGCATTTTAGTAAATCACTGCCCAAGAAAGGCAGAGAAAAAGAAAAGAAAATCAGTTTTACTTCCTCGTGGCTTCAGCAATCACCCAGGAGACTGCGAACGTTCCTGGATTGTTATATGATGAATAATTTCTGGGGTCTTGCTTGTGTAGAAAGGCTAAAGAGGCGGATGGCTTCATCTGTTTTTCCCACCTCATGCATTTTTCTTATCAAGTGTTCACAAGTGAAGGGTGATTTGATAAATTCATCTTTTGTTTTGTTTTCTTTGCAACATCACCCTGGCCCCGTAGTGCCTTGGGTCCTGGCCTCACTCCCCTCAGCACACGTGCATGGATTCTATCGCGTGTCTGGTGGACCCTGACCCAGGCTCACAGCTCTGGCTCTGTCACGTGGTGCCACTGGTCTCTGCTCGGGGAAGTGTCACTCTCTCTGGGCACAAGGCAACCAGGCTCCTTGTCTGCAAGTGTGATGGCTAATTTCACGTGCCAACTTGACCAGGCCACTGCCGGCCCCGATGGCTGGTTAAAAGCTGTTTCTGGGTGTTTCCGGAAGAGCTTAGCCTTTGAATCTGCAGACCCTCCACAGCGAGGATGGGCCGTATCCTGCCTAGTGAAAGCTTGAGTAGAACAGAAAGGTGACGGAAGGGGAATTCACTCCTCCTGACCAATTACCTGAGCTGGACCTTGGTCTTCTCCTGCCCTTGGACTGAGACTTACTCATCACCTGGTCGTCAGGGCAGTCAAGTCAGACAACTTCACCCCCAGCTCTGCTGGTCCTCCAGCTGGTGGACGGAGGACCGTGCTGCTTCTTAGCCCCTTTAATTGCATGAGCCAATAAATCTTTTTATACATAAATATATAAATCTCATATATAAAAATCCCTAGTATATATAATATATATCCTATATGTATGTCTCATATAATACATAATAAATCTAATCTATCTAAAATATATATTTACATATAAAGTAAAAATATTTTATATTTTAAAATATACGTATTATATATGTATATTTTATATACATATTTGTATACATATATAAATACATGTTTGTTTTCATACATGTTTGTTCACATGCGTGTTTGTTTACATATGTGTTTGTTTACACACCTGCTTGTTTACATGCATGTTGTTTACACACGTGTTTGTTTGCATATGTGTTTGTTTACACATGTGCTTGTTTACATGCGTGTTTGTTTGCATACATGTTCGGTCCTGTTTCTCTGCAGAACCCTGACTGATACATCACGACAGCCACAGGACACTGGTTGAATCCACGCTGCAGTTCTCAAAGTGTGGTCCTCAGACCAGCAGCAGCAGCACCTGGGAACTTGTGAGAAATGCAGATTCTCGGGCCCTACCCAGACCTGCTGAATCAGAGCCACTGGACGTGGAGCCTGCAGTGTGCCCTTAAGGAAGCCTCCAGGGGACCTTGAGGGATGCCCAATTTTGAGAACCCCTCTTTAAAATTGTAGGTGATGGGAACCAAACTGAAACTCACTCGGGCACAAGACAGGGCGTTCATCAGTTTGATTAATAGAAAAATGCAGAGGGAATCTGGCTTCAGGCTCAGCTGGAGCCAGACACTCAGTGTCATTCACTGACTCTAACTGGCCAGACCAAGGTCAAGTGATCAAGTGGTTACCAGGACCCATAAGGACAGAGAGTGAAGGGAGGTGGGGTGCATTAGAGGAAAACCACAGCCAGAAAGAGAAGGGGCTAGCAAACAGAAATTGCAGGCACTCCTTCCACAGCTAACGGTATTTGCCATCCCCACTTCTCAGATGAGCAAGCTGAGGACTGCGGACATTAGGCAATGTTCCGGGGCTCTCCAGCAGCGTGTGCAAGCCGGGGCTCCGAACAGTCACCAAGGATGTCTTCAAGCATAATAGAGTGTACGTGTGCTCGGGGAGGGGCCTCCGTAGGCCCTGGTCCAGCCCCTTATCATTTAAATGGTGAGCTGTAGCTCTTCCCAACTCTCACCTAATAAGAACTCAGGCCAAGCTTCTTTCATATTCAGCCAACCCTTGTAGCGCCGGGGGCCACCGAGGACACTTGTCTTGTTGGACGTCACCACGTGTGGTCCAGGTCGTCCACTTCCCCACCCGAGCTGGCAAGCTCCTCCATCTGGAACCTGCAGAGCCCGGTAACGGAACCCAAGCCTCGCTCTCTCTGGCCACAGAGGAATGGGGCCCCTTCCAAGGGCAGCCGGTGGAAATGCAGCAGCCTGGAAACCAACTTTTCCTCTTGAATCAATCATCCACCCCAGCTCTCATCCATCACGGGAGATTATCCGAGGATCTATAATGAAGCCAGTGATTTTCATAATAAAGAGGTTCTCAGGAGCAGAGTTGAGGAGAGAGCAGAAATGAGATTTTGGTCAAGTTAGTGAGTAAGGACGGAAGCCAATTAATGCCAGAGCCGCTCAGGGGCTATCATGGGGCCCCAAACCGAAATGTCAGCAGATTCTGTGTAACTTGTTAAAGTAAAGGATCTAATTGAAGGCTAGAGAAGACTTTTCCTCTCTTGGTCTCATTCTCTACAGAAACAATCATTTTCTCAAAGCCAGTAACAAGAAAATACTCTGTCCTGGGTCCTCCCATCCCAGAAATGTACACTGTGACACAATATATTAAAAAAAAGATGTTTAAAGAGAGATAAAATCAGGAGCTTCAAATATTTTTAGATATCATGCAATGCTGAGGAAGGGAGAGTGTCGATAAAAGAAACTGTCTTGTGATCAATCCAACGCAAACACCCTTAAAATAATAAGTCCAGCAGAAACCCTGCCATGAGCAAACAGGCATTAGAACATCTGCAGAAATACTGAATTAAACTTATTTGTAGAGGCATATCCAAAATTTCCATTAGAAAAGTTACTAAGCACCTAATTCAAATGTTCATATTTAAACTTTTCTGGAAAAGCCTGGATCGGTTTTATCCGTTTGTTTCTCCCCCCAGTTTTTGGGGGGAACATGAAGAATTTCTACGTAGTTCTGGCGATGTGTCTGGATTCTGGTGCTCAGAAGAGAGGGAAAACTACCCTTTATTGAGAAACCCTCTCTGGTGAAGACATTTATCACAGCATTAAAATGTACCTGCTGTGTTTTCATTACAAAGCAATGCACACAGATTCCTAAGTAGTATTTACCTTGCTGAAAATAAGTTGTGTGGTTTCCAGGTATGTTATGGCCTGCCTTGTGTATGTAGGAGGTTAGCTGTTGTGATTTTTAAATGTTAGAACATTTCATAAGAAAAGGCAGCTCTTCTCAACCCAGTTTCAAAACACACACACACACACAGACACTAGAGCAGTATGATTATATTATTCTTCTGTCATGATTCTGATTTAAACACAATGTCATGTGTAGCCACTAACGTCTCCAATTTCTCAGGAGTAGTTTTGAAAGTTGCATCTCATTTCAAAGAAAAATTACAAAAGGCTCACTTGGCTCCAGTTTTCTGCCCAGTGGTTAATTATCAGGAGAGGAAACCTGGAGAAAATCCTCCTAGTCTTTTCCCCGGTTCTTGTGGAAGGATTAGGAAATGCAGCGTTTGCTCCTGGAGCTTCAGAAACTGCCTGGCACGGTGTCTCATTACCGCGTTATGGGTATGAGCTGGGGCTTCTTCGGGAAAGCACAGAAGTGGCTTCTGCACACAGATCATGCTAGAAGGTTAAACTGATAATGCTGATTTTCTTTAAAGAGGCATTTACCTTTTACCAATGCAGAGATGCAAGTGAGTCCTGGGGATTTAGAATAATCTCCCTGAGAAACAAAAGCAAATTCTGTGCAAACAGAGACGGGTGACACGCGTTCTGCAGGCCCGCCCCTGAGCTTCTTTGTTTCTTCTGACCCCTTTTCATCCTGTGAGCAGATGTCACCCGGTTCCAGAGCCCATTTGAATGTGGCGGCAGTGATTTCACCCCAAGGCAGCAGCAACGAGTCTTCTGTCTTCTTGTCATTTTTCTCTGCATTAAAATATTAATACACACTCTCTGAAGGCATCGCCGGTGAACAGCAGATTCTGGAATGAAATGCGTATCACATATCACTTCAAAGATAATTGATCCTGTGTCTTATCTACCACAGAAATAACTGGCTGATCCTGGGTCATCCCATCACTTACCTACATTAGGGTTTCGTGAAAATGAGTGTGAAGACTAATTGATATTGGGTATGAAAACACAGCCCGAGGAAAGCATGACAACAGATCACTAAATGACATCAAACTGGACGTTCCCAATATGACCAAGTAGTTGTATTTGAAGCACATGTGATGGGGGGGTACTTTTGTGCAATGGGGGTTTTGGGAGGAAGCTTTTTTCCGAAGGTCTTAATCTGTACCTTCTCAAATTCATTATTTTGGTAGAAGGTTCAGTGTGACCCTTGCTGCTGCTGGTTAATCCCGTTGGTTTTGCAGTGATAGGAACGGAAGGAATCATTGACTCAGATAGTTCTAGGTGCAGGGATGGAACCACCTTTAGGTACCACTGGATCCAGGGGCTGCAGTGATGGCGTGCTCTCTGCTCTGCATCTCATTTCACCTCCAACTGCTGTCGTTACACCTTGCTCCCAGGATTCCTACGTGTGGGGGACAAGGTGAACAACAGCAGCCCAGGCTTCATAACCTCCCCCGGCTTGGTTCCAGCAGGAACGGCAGACTCTGCTCCCCGCTGAGGGAAGGTGCCCACTCAGTGGCCCCCAGCAGGGTCTCAAGGCCCTTGGGAGAATTTTGCGTCTTTGGCGTCACAGTAATTGGAGGGTGCTGCTGGCATTGGAAGGGGAGTGGGGGGCCGGGGCTCAGGGATGCCCAGCATTGTGCCATGTGCCGGGGTGCTGGACACCCTGCACAGTGAAGGGCCTGTGCCCATCCTCCACCGTGTTCACACGTCCATGCAGACACTCATGCAGGAAGAAGCTTGTTAACAATCGTCTGAGCCTTGTGTCTTCATGCTGGTTTGCAAGGAACACATTTGTAAGACACACTGAATCTTCCAGGAACATAACCTCCACGCAAATCTATGGAAGACTGCAAAACTTTGTGTGGGGTGGCGGGGGGGCGGTCTTCATTAGAGGTTCTCTCCATTTTGGAGAGTCATGTCTCTGACGGCAACGAAGCTGGTGGGTTTGAGTTTCTGGATAACTAGTTTGCATCCGTTCTGCTTTTTTAGACACTGCATTCACCCGCAGGAAGAACGAGCTGACTATCCACGGTGTCTCCCAGGGTAGTTTCTCCTGCACGTTTACATTTTGAAATACATATTTTATTATAAATTGCTTTCCTTTCCCTTGACCTTTATATTACAGTTAGGACATAAAATTGATTTAAATTGTATGTGTAGGTAGGTTCTATTATTTCATTTCAGGAGTAACACATATACCCTTAACTAAGGGTATGCTGCAGATGGGATGGCAGGTGGGAAATAACTGAGCACCGCCCAAATCTCAATGAGTGGAGGGTAGTTGGGTTGCCCACAGAAGCGATCCTGGCCGACAAAACTAAAACCAGACACCACATCTACTGCATGTGGTCAGAGTGAATGTGCAATAAAAAAAGAAGAAGAAGAAGGAGAAGGAGAAGAAGAAGGAGGAGGAGGAGGAGGAGGAGGAAGGGGAGGGGGAGGGGGAGGAGGAGGAGGAGAAGGAGAAGAAGAAGAAGAAGAAGAACCCTATGTAGAAATAAATGTGGATTTAAAAATCAATACACGTGTGTTAGTCAAGGTTCTCCAGAGAAACAGAGCCAACAGAATGTGTATATAGAGAAAGAGATTTATTATGAGCAGCTGGCTCCTGGGATTATGGAGGCTGACGAGTCCCAAGATGTGCAGCCAATGAACTGGGGACCCAGGAGAGTCAGAGGTGTGGGTTCAACCTGAGAGCCAGCTGGCTTGACACCCAATAACTGAGATTTCTGTTTGACACCAATGGCAGGAAAAGACTGATTTTCTAGTTCAAGGGCAGTCGGGCAAGAGGAATTCCTTCTTCCTGATGAAAGGTCAGCCTTTGGTTCTATTCAGGCCTTCAACTGATTGGATGAGGCCCACCCACACTTGGGAGGGCAATCTGCTTTCTTCACTCAACTGATTCAAATGCTAATCTCATCCAGAAACACCCACACAGACACACCCAGAAGAATGTTTGACCCAATGTCTGGGTACCCTGTGACCCAGTCAAGTTGAGACATAAAATTAGCCCTCACAACAGGTAAAACTGAAGTCACAAAATATATAGATCGGGGAGAAAAGCTTCTCCTTACAAGAGTCCGTGCAACTTAACAAGAAATCCCACTGTTGCATCATCTGAGACCATGGTTCTCAAATTTCCATGAATTTTTCCTGGGATTTAGGTTTTTTAGTTATAAAGACTGCCAAGGGAACACTTCCTTAATAAAGTGATTCTGAAGCCTGAATTTGCCTATCAGGATGGATGTCCTCAGAGTCACATCTGTTACATTAAAAATTAGTGAATTACCATTAAGCCAGGGTTTCTCCACCTCAGCACTACTGATTCTCTGGAGCAGATCACTGTCGGTGGCGGGGCTGCCCCGCGCACTCTGGGAGGTGTGGCAGCGTCCCCGGCCCCCACCCACTATATCAGTATCATCCCCTCGCAGGTGTGACAACATAAATGTCTCCAGACACTGACACGTGTTTCCTGGGGGCAAACGTGCTCCCTGCTTGAAGCCGAGTGCTATAAAGGGAGCATGACAAACCACATGGTACCGGCTTCTGATATCTTTTCAATTTAATGGGGACCATGGGCCGTAAGTGCCCTTAGAGACAAGCAGTGAGGCCGTGGATACTCTGCCCAAGGGACCCCAAGTTCCCTGCCCGGGAGGCCTTAAGCATCCTTGTGCAGAGACCCAGGCTAACTCACTCACCCTGCTCATCTCCATGAGGGCGTCAGAATCAGCTCAACCTCCCCGTGGAGGCAGCGCTGGCGCCACGTGTGAGAAGGAACAGTGTCTCAAGGAACTGGATAAGGATTTCAGCCTCCAGGGCATGAAGAAGCGCGGCTCCTTAAGCCCACCTGAAGGCGTTTCCAAGAGCAGGGTTTGATGGATGCTCACACACTCAGTGAGAGATTTAAGGCTCAGATTTAAGAATCGGATCATATTAAAAGATTAATGTAAAATTAGATTCAAAAATAGCTTTAAAGGACCTTTACGTTCAAAAGAGTTAAGCAGAGACTTCAAAGCAGAATTTGCTACAAGGGCAGTACAGCTCTCCTTTTGTTTCTCCTTGGGCGTGAAGTTCCCACCAAAGGCTCTGACAGGCACGAACGTCTCCTCCAAGACCTGCTGGAAGATGAAGAAGATTCCAGTGGACAAACCAGAGCAAAGGATGACACTTCCCAAGGGGCGGTGGGGAGCTTCCCCGTCAAAAGATCTCCTTTTTCCACTGGTCCAGGACACCAAGGCTTCAGATGGTTCACCTCTCCCTCTGTTTCCCATTTGCTTCTGCAGCAAGCCATGAAAACTCCTTGACTGGGAGGTCCTTATCATTAATGATATGGCTTATTGAGGGCTCACTATTTGCCAGGCGCTCAGCCCAAAATGTCATTTAGATGATTTCATTTAATCCTCAGAAGAACCCCGCACATCCGGTTTGGTCTCTCCGGATGCGGAAACGGTGTGAGGACAACACACTGGTCCCAAGGTGAGATGGCCAGTGAGAGGCAGAGGGGGAACGTAGACCAAAGCAGTCGGAAGCCTGACCTCTGCCATCTGCCAGGTAACCCCAGCCCCACACCTTCTTCGCTTCTCACTCCTTCTCACTTCTTGTCCAAAGGGCCCCCAACACGAGGGGCTCCTCTCCCTGTATAAGTTTGCCAGGAAAGGACTGCTGCCCTCGGACCAAGCCTCAAATCTCACACCCCGGGAACGTCTGTCACCTCCCCAGAGGACTCTGGCCGCACCTTCAGGAGTCCTTAGGTCTGTGTTTCTCCTCTGTCTTTAAAATATAAATCAGATGGCACCACAGCCCTGCTCCGAACCCTCCAGCAAGCCGAAAGTAAAATACCAGCATGCGATGGAAGCCATGATCTTAGTTTCCACCTTAAATGCTAGAAAAAGAACAAATTAAACCCAAAGTAATTAGAAAAAAAAGGAAATATCAAAGGTTAAGGGTGGAAATCAATGAAATCAGAAATACACAAACAAAAAAGCCAGGAAAGGCAAACCATCTTTTTAAAGGCTAATAAAATTAATAAACTCCTAGCTATGATAAAATTTAAAATTGCCAGTATTAGGAATAAAAGGAGGGTCATCACTAAGTTTCTGCACTCCTGAAATAATAAGAGAATATTATAAATGAGTTGTCAATGAATTGTAAATATAGATGAAATTGCAAATTCTTAAAACATAGAACTTATCAAAACTTATACAAGACACATGAAAACTGACTTCAGAAGAAATATAGAATCCAAAAGTCCTATATAGTTTTAAAGCAATTGAATCTCTTATTTAAAAATTTTCCCACAAAGGAAACTCCAGGCAGGGATATTACCCCCTACCCCTCTGCCACCTGCTAGCATCTCCCCTTCCGCTGTGAAAGTTTTTACATTTTAATGTTGTGCATGTCAGGGGCTGTCAATGCTCTCTCCACCCTTAGCGATGTTGCTCTCACAGCCAGCCTGACGGCTGATGACCAAACCTCAGAAAACTACTTTAGAGTCTGCTTGCTGGGATCATTCCCAGTACCAGCTGTCACGGGTAAGTGTCCCTAGATAGGAGACACCCAGAAGATGTATTGGGAAGTCCTCTCAGAATGACCGGCTGTGGGAGAGTAAGGGAAGCAGGATTCGACAGAGGGAGGTGGTGAACTTGGACGCCGTCACACCTGGGTCTCCGTTGAGCCCTGCGAAGACCTCCTATGTTAACACAAGGAGACGCCCCTGGGTGCAGGCTGCCCGTGGAGGGCGGTGTAGGCGAGGGGGACGCAGCTGAATTTGTGTTAACTAGGGGAAGAGGCAGCTGCACCCGGTGGCCCGTCAACGAGGAACCCGATCTACAGGTTGTCTTTCTAATCCAACCTCAGCAGGACTCAAAGGAATAGCAGTGAACTTGGGGCCAGGGGACTCGGGCTTCAGCCAGTTCTGCTGGCAGCCCACGGGTGGGTTAGGGAAGCTACATGCCGTGCCTCTCACCCTCCCCAGCCACCACACAAGGTCTTAGACCGCATCAGTGTTTTCACATTGCAACCCGTCACGGACAGCCTTACTCCACTTTTGCCTCCTCTGTGTGTAACTCGTATATTATTTACTCAGCATTCTCCTTTAAATCAACTTTTTTTTTTTTAACTTGAATATACCTAGCTTCATCCGAAGCTATAATAAGGATAGGATTAAGGGTCTGATTTGTTAATCAACTTTTTTTCTAATGTCTATTTCAAGAGTTGTTTGATTGTTAGGAAAAAAAACTTAAATGTTTGTTCATGGGCTCCCTAGAAGCGTTTTGTGTGCCCCCTAGAAGCGTTTTGTGTGCCCCCAGTCTTATGCCCCCCGAGAGAGGCCGGGCTGAGTGAGGATGAGCTCTCTCCTTCTGGAAGCTCGTGGAGTCTATACAGTACCCAGACCCCCAGCACCAGCTGCCCTGGGAAAGAGAAACCACTAGGCAACACCATGCAGGGGCCCTGAGACAGCCGTGGTCAGGATGCCCAGGGTCTGAAGAGCAAGGGGGATGGGGTCTCCACGGGAGATGTGGAAGGAGGGAGGGAACCAGTCTGCATGAATTTCCTCCCCTGAGATGTTGTCTGGTATCGCTCAACATTTCAACTGGAAACAAGCGATGGGGACCTCAATCTGGGACTTGGCTTTGTACATTAGCCGTCATCACAGCCCATAGGTATTAACTAAGTTAAAAGTCCAGTGATATAAAGACCACACGTGGGAAGCTCCCCTGCAGCTCTGGCTTCGCTTTGTTTAACAAACAGGCTTTACTTTCTCTTAAGCCAAAAGCCCAGAGTGATCCCATTTACTGTAATAGGCAAAACGCTCCTTCCAGATGAAACATCCTTGCCCAGAGAATTGCACACCCCTGCTCCAGCCCATTGGGGTCTCCCTGCTGTTTCCTAAACGCTCAGCTGTGCTGGAGAACAAAAAGATGAAGTGACATGAGGTCAGAGAGGAGGGTGGGAACAGGATCAGTTGGCGTGGGAATTGGCAGTCTTTTTCTGTAAAGAGCCAGAAAGTAAATATTTTTGTCTTGTGGGCCATATGGTCTCTGTCACAACTACTCAACTCTGCCCTGCACCACAAGGAAGCAGCCGCAGATAATATATGTATGGGTGGGCGTGGCTGCGTTCCAGTTAAACTTTACTCACAAGAGCCGTGTCCCCCGTAGCAGGCGTGGCTGGGTGACGCCGGGCAGTAGTGACACTGGAGCACGCCAAGGGCGGCCACTTCCTGCAGATGGACCTCCCCCTTGCTGATGAAGGCGCCCGGTCCTCGATGGATTTGCAGGAATGCGCCCTGAACTGAGAGAGAGTAAAACTTTGCCCGTCGAAGATGCTGTTGACGTTGGTTTTCTGACACGTGCAGCCGGACCTGACTCAGGGCAGTGCAAACTGTTTCCCACCCAAAAACAAGAGTTCCTGGGACACAGAGGCTGTGCTCTACTCTATCTCTGCAGTGTACAACCCTCAGTTTGTAGCCCAGCGCTCCATGAAATTTTGTTAGCTTGCAGTGAGGTATGACATTCTTTTCACCCTGCAGGCAGACAGCCCAGGGACAGTCTCTACTTGCTCCTCTGTGACTCCCAAATGCAACACTGGCTGCAGCCTCTAAAAACACCGTCAGTTTCAGGTAGCCCCCTGCAAAGGGATCAACCCAATGACGGCTGCCAGTGGGCAACCTTGTGCGCCACGTAAGTGCACTTTCAATCTGATTCCGTCAGCTAACAAATGGCAGGATGTCACAGATGACTTCTGAGACCCCGCTCGCCCCTAAACACAGTGATGATGTGTAACCAGGGCACAGATGTGGGGCACCCAGGCCCATGGCCGCTTGTCTGAGCCAAAGACCATCAACCCATCCTGGTTTGCATCTTGGATTTGTAACATTTCAATAGATAGATGGTGGGAAGCAGCAGCATAGCACAGGGAGATCAGCTCGGTGCTTTGTGACCACCTAGAGGGGTGGGATAGGGAGGGTGGGAGGGAGACACAGGAGGGAGGGGATATGGGGATATATGTATGCATATGGCTGGTTCACTTTGTTATACAGCAGCAACTAACACAACATTGTAAAGCAATTATACTCCAATAAAGACGTGAAAAAAGAAAAAAAGGTGGTTGAAGGGTAGGACAGCTGTCTGTGTTGGAAGTGCAGGCAGAAACAGAAAGACCCGTTTCCAAATGTTTGCTACCTTCTTTCTGGCGCAATCGGAATCAAATTGTGGCATTACTAGATCTTTTAAAATTAAAAAACAAAAAATAAAGAACTGCCATAAGACAGCTTTGCCATTGGGTCCTTGTTGAAACAAATGCCCTGAAAAATGTATGCCCCCTTACCAGGTCAGAAGCGGAGCTCAGACTCCCAGGGATGGGAGATGCTCTCGCCCTGCACCCTCATGTGCCTTTCTCTGTGTCAGCTCAGCCTGGGGCTTTGATCTACCTGCTGTTTTGTGATTGAAACGTGTGCTCATGGGTCTGTCTCTTCCAGAAGGAATGAGCATCAGTGGGGAGACCCTTGAGGAGCTCGCATTGCGGTGGGTTCTTGGGCAACGGGGGCATCAGGCCACATGCTCATGCCCAACATGGGGCGAGAACATGGGTCACGCCGAACACCTGTGAGGCTCAGAGAGCAGCCCAGCAGAGCAGCGTGGAATCCCGGACATGCGGTTGTGGGTCTTGGAACAGCTGTGCGTCCTGGGAGTGTGGGGGGCAGCTGAGGCCACTTTCCAGCCAGGATGACTGTGGGTAGATCTGAGAAGTTAGTGTAGAGCTGGCCAAGGAGGGCTGGAATGAGGCGGGGACATGAGGACAGGGATGGGACCAGCACATCTCTTCTGTCCCGTCTGCTTTCTGGTCCTGTAGAGCAGACAGCCGGCTTGATTTCCATACAATAGACATTTCTAGAAGTGCTTGGGTAGCCTCTAGACTTTATGCTTCCTGGGGGACTGAGGCTTTCTAATCTGTAAACTCATCTCCATGACCAAAGTGGGCCCTAAGCTGCAGGCCACCGTGAATTCCCAGGACGGCCTGGGACCCACACCTGGACAAAGAGAGCCCTGCCGTGACATTACACAGGGTGCTGGGAGAGAAAAGGCCACCTTTCTTCGGAGACAGCAGCAGTCTGTCATCCTCGGTGGACAGGCCCCAAATTAATCCTCCCGCATGTCGACGGACCATGACCCCACACGGGGTCAGTGGCATTTCACTGCCTGGTGTCCCTGCCACTTTCTTTCACTGAGGTTCCAGTAGGCGCTGTCCTCGGGCCTCGTTTGGCCTCTGTGTTTCATGTGGAGCCGAAGGCTGTCACCCTCTTTTCTGCAGCCCCCGGGGCAGGCCCCGTTCTCAGCCTGGCTCCCCGAGCACTGCCAAAGAGGGATCGTCCTGGGACTTCAACAGGAAGTCAATCCCAGAACATTCCCCATCCTTCCACACTGTCTGACACCAAGATTCCATCAGCCTGCTGCCCTGGGGGTCCACATCACCCCAGGGAGAGGACTTGAGGAAGGCGACGCCCACCGAGAGGAAGCAGAGCTTCGAGGCTGTGACATCTTTGAGCTCCCGGGTGCGCTGTGGCTGAAGCTTTTCAGTTTGGACTTTTCAGTGGGATGAGCCCACAGATTCCTGTAATTCTCTCCTAGCCACCACTGTCACTGGCAACAGAAAGTGCGCTGTCAGGTTCAGTCACTGGGAACACTGCCGCCTTCGGGCCTGGCTGTCCCCAGGTTTGTGTTAAATGGTGTCACCATAGTGGCCTGCCAGCCGTCTGCCCAGGAGAAGAGAGGAAGTGGATTTCAGTGTCTGGACACTTCTTACAAGGGGACAGACGATGCCCAGGATCTGGGGGTGGGGGGCACCAATGGCCTCCCACCTCACTCCCAGCTCCAGGGACGGCAGGGATCTCGGAGGGTGGGCTTGGATGGGAGTGGAGGAGGATGGCAGGTGAGGCACCGACTTCAACCAAACGAGATATTACTTGTGCTTCTCCAGCTATTTCGGATGACCCTCTAGGGGCCCGGCAACAATTAGGCATTGTTTAGCCAGATCCTGCCGGAAATCAAGCGCCTGCATCCTTTTACAAGCAACTGAGGCGGAGTGCAGAAAGCACAGACCCAGAACCGTGCGACGCGAGCTATGCGCGCAGCCCATGGGGCTGACGCTCCTGCGGCCGGGAAGCTGATCTTGACAGCTCCGGCCCTTCCCTCTGCCGGGCTGTCTTGTCATGCGGGTCTATCTAGCTCCCTGCTTCGTGGGACGTCACAGAGAACATCGCATGAAAGGAACGCTATGTTTTATTCATTTTCTGGGAACGTTCTCTGAATGACGGGGAACTGCCAATAGCCCCACCCCTACTCATTTTCGAAGAAGGAGAGAGAATCACCCAAGACAATGCAGCACCGTTGCTTTTAATTTTCCTTAAGCAGCTTCATGGAAGTGTACCATCACACTTACCCAGTTCAAGTGCACAATTCAATGATTTTTAGTGACTTTACCAAGAGGTGCGACTGTCACCGTAAATCATTCCAGACGTTTCCATCCCTCATGTCTCTTTGCAATCAACCCCCATCTACCCCTGGCTCTGGGCCACCACTCATCCACTCTCTGTCTCTAACAATTTGCCTTTTCCACGCATTTCACATAAGTTGAATCATATACGATGTGGTCCTTTGTGCCTGGCTTCTTTCACTTAACATAATGTCGCCAGGGTTCATCCATGCTGAGCTCGTATCAGAGCTTCACTCCTGTTTATGGAAGAAAGAAACCCACTGTATGGGTGTCCACCCCTCACCAGCTGATGGGCTTTTGAGTTGTTTCCAGTGCGGGGTTACTGTAAACTTGTGGGCAAGTCTTTGTGTGGACACACGTTTCCTGTGTCTTGAGCAGATGCCGGAGTCGAACTTCTGGGTCCTACCAAGTGAGGTTGCTCTGCAAACACCAACCCCTTGTATCTAAGGCCTTGACATTCACAGACGACCCACAAGCTCTGGGTGTGAATCCTGGCCTGGCCTCTTGCAAGTGAGTGTCAGTTCAAGCAAGTCACTTAAGGCTTCCAAACCTCAGCGTCCGCTCCTGTAAAATGGGGTGGTAACAGCTTGGCTCTGGCTCCCTGTGGAGAGTAAGTGGACGGGGGGTGACCAGCAGCCGGTGCCTGACCCCGCAGCAAGCACCCAGGGCCCGGTGCCATTCCGATGACCAGGAGGGTCAGGGACAGAAGAGGGCGGAAGGAGAAGAGAGGGAGGCAGAGAAGTGGTGCCTGCCACCTCCTTTGTCATCTATGGAACCTGCTGCAGGGCTCACAAATCTCACGGCCACACGTGGAAACACGCACTGCCCACTAAGTCAGGAAAGGCCAGCTTCCCAGCCGTGGCTATTTTATTATTTTCTTTTCTTTTATTTTTTGGCTTTACTTCACTCCTCCAAGTAAGAGCTCCCATTCCTGCTTTGCTCGTCATCAATTTGGAGGTTCCCGGGCCTTTGGAAGCCCCCCAGGCGCTCACCCCTCACCTCCCCCGCATCTCTGCCCCAACCGGGCCTCACTGTGGCCTCCTTCCCTACCGCCTCACTCGGATTCGGCTGCCGGGGGCTCGAGGTTCCTCCTCAGCTGTTTTGTCGGTTTTCTTGTTGGTGTCATGTCCCATTAGTTCCTTCCCTTTGCTAATATCCAGCTTGCGTTCCTTGTGACGCATTCCAAAGAAACCTTCATTCTCTTTGCAGCCGTTTTCTCTGCTGTTCTGCCTTTTGCCAGAGAATGGCTGCCTGGATCTTTTTCTTCTTCTTCTTCTTTTTTTTTTTTTTTAATTTTAAGTAACTGAATTTCAACTTCTACCTAGTGTCAAAACCAATACTGCATAAAAATGATAAATATAGTAAGATCTTAAAACTTACCTTTCCAAATACACTTGATGGAGCTGACCTACCGAGGGGAGAAACAAAGAGCCGATAAACAGGAACGTTGGTGGAGAACCCTGAATTCTCAGACACACAGGAAAAGTGTTTTCATCCTCGAGTGGGTCAGAAGCCTCTCAGATAAACAGCAACGTCAACAACAAAAACTATTTCCAAGCTTGTACCGTGTGCGCCACGCTGTTCTAAGCACCACGTTCATTTTCACGGATCCCACAACGACCCTATGAGACAGGGATTTTCATTAGTCCCATTTTACAGATGAAGAAATGAAGGTCCAGAGAGGTTAAGGAACTTGCCCAAAGTTGCACAGCTTCGCAGTGATGAAACCAGGGCCCAAAGGCCAGCCGTCCCGGCCCAGAGCCCACAGCCTCACACCACCTGGGGCTCCCAGCCCCAGTTACCTCGTATGCAGACAGAGGTACGGAGCTTTCTGCGAACACTCCAGAAATCTGCTCCTACCACTCAGTTAGTTTTTACCAGAAAGTCATTATCTTACAACAATTTTTCACTTAGATTCTGGTTTTGATTGAAAGCCCACATATAAAATAAATATGACACGGGGCAGACCAAACAGCGCTGCACAACACATGTATATTCACTCAGAAAATATAATTTCATACAGAAATTAATTTCAGAAGACTGACAGCGTGACCAGGGCTCCAGCTCTGATCTGAATCGCAGGCCATTTCCCTCCACGTGTCCTGCCTGTTCTTCCCTTGAATCAATGACATCGGCAGAGGTTTACTGGAAGGTTTCCACATGCCAGGAGCTGCGGGGTGACCTCTACTCCTCACGCCGGCCCCCAGCCCCTTTTATAAAGAGAAAATTGAAACTCAGTGATAAGTGGAGAGCCCGGGGTTCTAACCAGGAACCTTGGGTCAGGGCCCTTCCCTTCACTAAGCAGCCGAACCACTCCACAGGAACATGACACCTCTTTTACCAACACTTATTCACTCAACACATACTTCTTGGTTTCCCGCAGGACCTGGGCCTGTTGCTGGGGACACAGCAGTGGGCAGGGCAGCACTTTCCAAGCCTCGTGAACTCCATGACTGAGCAGGGAAACGGATCATTTACCTGTATCACAACACAGCCCGTGTGATGGCAGCTGCAAGCAGGTCCTGGTGCCGTGCGCACACGGCAGGGTCCTGGGAGACCTGCCCAAGGCGGAGACCCCAGCCACGAGCTCATGCTCAAGAGGAAAGATGCACAGAGGCTTCCAGGCCGAGGGGCAGCGTCTGTAAAGTGCCTGAAACAAAGTGGAATCAGCAAGAGGAAGGAACAAGGACAGTGGGAGGGGCCAGGGCGGTGAGCCTCAAGAGGGCGGGAAGGGGGGGAACACAGGTGGGTTGTGAGCAGGGGTGGGGCCCTGCCTCTGAGAGGATCAATCGGGGGAACAAGGGCCTTGAAGGAAAGGCCAGTTGGGAGGCAGCTGAGACCTGGGGGCGAGAAGACGGAGGCTCAGAGGCCCCTGGGACGGGAGGGATGGTGCAAGGGAAACAGACGGTCGGGAAACAGACTTGGCAGGAATTGGGGTTCGTTGAACAGCAAGGAGGGAGTGAAGAGAATTAGGCTTGGAAAAATTTGGAGACTTGCAAAACTGTGGGGAAAAAACCCTACCCATTCCTCTTCCAATTATGCTCAAGTTTAATTTCTGCCATCTTGGAGGCCAAACCCAACTGGTCTTCCAAACCCAGCCCATAGCACAGCCCAAAGTCCTGGAGTGACACTGCATTGGCCCCCAGAGCCCACGTTCCTTAACATGGCCTTCCACTGCCCTCACCCTTGCCACCTGTCCATCCGTCTGTCCCTCTATCCTTCCATCCCTCCATCCCTCCGTCCCTCCACCGAATACATATACCATATGTCACACGTCTGCTAAGCGCTGGCCACCAAGGACTGGCATAACCGGACACAGTCACTGCAGTATTAATGACACAAACCGATGCACAATTTCAATGCATAGCAGCAAGGGCTGAGAATGCAGATGGCAATGTCTTGGCTGTGGGGTGACTGGTCTAAAGGCCGTCCCCCACCGTGGCCCTCCTCGCGCCCTGGCCCCAGAGGAACTGGGCTCTGTTCCCCCAGGCCTTGTACATTTCTCCAACATGTTCTGCCTGTGATAACAGGCCTGCTCTCATTCGCTGGTAGATCTTTATTCCCCAGTCTGAAAACCCATCCTTACAGATAGCATCCATCTCCAAACCCGAGGGATGTCGCAATCACATGTCCAAGATGAGTGACCTTGGGCTAGGAATAGCATCCTCTGAAACTCCATTTCCTTATCTATAAAATGGAAAAAGTAATAGGAACTGCTTCCCTGAGTCGCTGTGATAAAAATTAAACGGGAGAATGCACAGCCGATAACGCAAGCGCTCAGAAGACATGAGCTCTTCCCTGCGCAGACCACAGGGCTGACGCCTTCAAAGGTCTGTTTCCTCTTTAGGGCACGTGAAAGCCCGAGAGGCAGGTACAATAAGGGAATCTGGTTCATAAAAGAGGCCGATGTAGACAGAGACAGGCTCCTGAGCTCCGGAAGCACCTTTCCCATCGCAGGTGAGCGATCGCAGGACCTGCAGGTTCACCACACTCGCCGCCTAACACAGGCTCCCATTTACCGAAGCAGAATTAAACACTTAATTTACAGAGGGAGAGGGACTCCGTTTCAGTTGTGTCTCTTGTCTTCAGCTGGAGCTGTGACGCTTACGCACGGGCAGCCAGGACTCCTGAGAAGGCCCGCTGTGGCTTTCCTCCTGAGCTGCCCACCTACCCGGAGGAGTGGGGAGGAGGTGGGCTGCCTCTCTCTCCCCAGGGAGCCTGGGCGAAGCTCGCCTCTCTTGGGCGGTCCCTCGCCCTCACGCGCACCCAGAGCTTGTGGTCAGAGGGGCAGGTCTGCAGCCTTAGTGGTGGGTGAGGCTATGCTGGGGCAGGAACAGAGCAGAAATGGCAGATGCCACACCTGGGGCCTCTGGCACAACCCACAGAGGACTCTAGCACCTCGCGGGGGGGTGGTGTGCTCTGGCAGGAGGCCCAGACTAGCCCCCATACTAGGGTGCCTGTGAGCGGGTTTCCCAGGAAGATTAGCATTTGAATCGTGGACTCAGTAAAGCAGGTGGTCATCCCCAGGGTGGGTGAGCTCTGTCCAGCCAGCGGAGGGCCTGGGAAGAACAAAGGAGAGGGAGAGTCGGTCCCTTCTGCCTGACCGTGACCTGGAGGGAACACCCATCCTCTCCTGCCCTCAGGCTGGAACTTGCACCATCAGGTCCCCTGGGTCTGTACTTCCAGATGGCAGACTGTGGGACTTCTCAGCCTCCATAACTGTGGGAGCCAGTTCCTGATAATAGATCTCTTTAGATAGATGATGGATAGGTAGCTGGGTAGATAGATAGATGATAAGTGATAGATAGATTGATCAATCAATCCTCTTCTCTTTCTTTGGAGAACACTGACTGATACAATACTCAACTCACATTCAGCTTTCCTTTGATCGATCCATCCATCCATCCATCCATCCATCCATTCAACAAGTAGTCGTGGGTGCCTGCTGTGTGCTCAGTTCTGCAGGGAAAGGCAGAAAAACATGGTAAAGAAACACCAGACTCAAATCCTGCCCTCACAGAGCAGACCCTGTAGATTGAGGAGAAAGACGTGGTTCCAACAAAGCACAAAGACAGAGCTGCCAAGGAGAGGGACCTGGGGCCCCAAGGACATGTAATGTGGACTTGACCTAGTCAGGGAGATCAGGGAGGGCTTCCCGGAGGAAGTGGCATTTGCACTGAGATTTGAAGAATCCATAGGCGTGAAAAAGGTGAAGAAAAGAGGGAAAAACCTTCCTAGAACAGCTTATTCAAAGGCCCCAAGCAGGCATACCATGGGCTGGACAGGCATACCACAGTCAAGGCTGGAAGGTGAGCTTCCTTCTGAAGCAGTGAGCTAGTAACTGGATGCTGCCTGGCGTCTTGTGGAGAACAGGGAGCCAGTGAGGCTGAGGAGGAAGTGCCAGGCAAGGAGACACAAGCCGTGTTTATTCAGCAAACATGCCAGGCGCTGGGGCTGTGAGCCATAAGCTTCAGTGAGTCAAGAACCCAGGCTAGAGTTGGTCTGTTTAAACCATGTTAAGAGTAGCTTAATGTACAGCGGGGTGACCAAAGTTAACAATTCTGTACCGTATATTTTAAAGTTGCTTAGAGAGTAGATCTCATCACAAGAAAAAAATTATTTGTAGCTATGTGAGGTGATGATTTTAACTATACTTACCGTGGTCACTTTTCGAAATATATACATGTATCCAATTATCACGTGGTACACCTAAAACTATTCACTATGTCAACAGTATCTCAATAAAACTGGGTGGGGGGTAAATTAATTATTGGGCTCATTTTACAGACAAGGAACCGGAGACTCAAGCTAAGTAACCTGTGCAAGCTTTCACAGACAGAATGTGTCCAACTCTGGGCACAAAGAAAGGAACCCCGTCACAGATCGGGTGCCCCCAGCACTTTGCAAGACCATATCCCTGGGCTCTGGATACAGCAGGTAAAGGTGAGACAATGCTCCTTTACCTGGGCTCCCAGGGCAGCTGTGGAGGTGGAGCAAGTGGAGAAGGGAGCGCTTCCATGGTTGAACGGGGTGTCCCTTGGGTCCTAGGAAGCTGGGCTGAGACCCAGTCTGTGCACAGGATGCAGACGGGCAGGGGGGCTCACCTTTTCTCCACCTCCCGTCGGGAAGCAGCCTGAGGCCACCCAGGGAAGGCATTCCCTTCACATCAGTCCCTCCCTGCAGGAGGCAGGAAGGGATGTCAGGAGAGGACCAGGCCTCGGATGAGAGGACTGTCTATTAGCTCACTGCCTGCTGGAGGATTTTTATCTCTAAAATATAGTGTTTCTGTTAGAAGGTACACATTTTCACATCTATTAAATTGCTTTGCATGAAAGTGTACTTTCCTGGTACCATAGCAACCGCGCTTCCTAATCTGATGTAAATTTTTTACCTTGTGCTGCAGAAGCTAATGCCGCTTTCTGAAGTCAGTGGCTGTGCCCTGCACATGATGTACAATTTTAGAAAAGAAAAATAATCCTTGGCTAAAACTCACCTCCCTCTGCCCCGTTGGTGGGTGTTCCATGCTAATGGTTACAGACACGGGTACCAGCATCCTCGCCACTTCCCAGCTGAGAGATTCTGAGCGGCTTATTGAACCCTCCTGAAGCTCAGCTTCTTCATCTGGAAATCAGAAATTATAATATTTTATCTCAAAAGGCTGTTGGAAGGATTAAATGACGTAAAGCACATAAAGAGCTTAGTTCCGTGTCTGACATTTATTAAGTGCAAAGTAAACATTATTAGGGATCTCGCCTTACACAATCCCATTCATTTAATAGTAATTAGAAGTTTGAATCTCCCAGTAGCTGCTGGCATGCAGTTTTCCACTGACTGCTTGTCTTCTCCCCTGGGATGTTCCAAGCGGGGACTCAGCAGTTTCGGGAGGAATGGGCGAAAGGCAAGACCGCAGCCCCAGGTCACCCAGTGCTGTCTCCGTGCGTCAGGCAGGGTTTCCTCTCCCCAAATCCGCCCCCGGGGCTTGGTCCAACTTCCTTGGTCCAACACCGGGCTGAACATGGAGGCCGTGGGAGGGTACACTCTGTGGTCTTCAGTCCCGGGAGAGCAGCCCCATCTTGGGAAACCCTTGGAAACGTTAATGAAAAGGAGGATGTTATTTCTGGAAGGACCAGGGGCACCTCATGCCCCATCTCACAGCTGAGTGTTACGTCCTTCAGACTCAAAAAGGACAAGCAGCTTCTTAGAGCCGCAAGCTCTGGAGACAGGGTGGTGGGCTCCACCAACAGGGGCCGAGAGGAAAGCATTCCTGGGGCTCTTAGACTGGATGGTGCATCAGAGTCAAGGCGGGGCAGGTTAAATGCATGTGCCAGGCATCACGACTGGACTTCTGATTAGGTGGGTTCAGCATGGGGCCCTGGAACCAGTATTTTCATCAGTTACCCAGAGGTTCTCATGCAGACGCCCGGGGCAACACTGCTGGGCGTCTGTAGAGTGAAACACTATTAGAATTATTTTAGAAAACATCCTGTATTTCTGAAGTATTTAAAGGCAAAATATCCTGGTGCTTATAATGTACCTTAATATACTGCAGGGGGACAGAGGAACAAGAGACTATGGGAACATAATGATCATCTGGGGACCCGCGTGTGGCAATTCATGATACCGTTTTCTCTACTTTTCAGTACATTTGGAATTTTTTCATAAAAATGGATTTTTTAATGCTATTATAAGCTCAAGATCTAAGAAAATTGGGAATCCCTCTAATTCTTCCCAGTCTTCAACTCCAGCCAGAAAATCTGGAGTGTTTAAATATCTGCGTTCACCTTCTTTCATACATGAAGAAAATTCCGTTTCTAAGAAATCTCCTTTTCCAATCTGGAGCAGCCGTGGAATGGTTGGTCTTTCCTTCTCTCTCCTCTCTCTCTGGCTGACACAGCGGGTCGCGTCCCCCCAGGGGGACTGCACCTCGTAATGAGACATGACTGATGTCATCCGACATCACACGACCTGATGGGGCTCTGCAGCTGAAAGTTCTCAGGGCTTTTCTTCCTTCTCTTTCCATAAGCTGTGGCTTCCGTCCCTTCCGGCAGGAGGTGGGGGAGGAAGGCAGCTGCTGCCCCCAGGCAGAACGTACTGGTCTTTCCTCCACTCACACCTGCTCCCAGGTGACGGGCTTGGCGGGAGGCCTCCCATCACTTTGGGGCACGGAGGTCGAAGAAGGAGGTACAGATGACGTTCCCCCACGTCTCTGGGTGACCTGAGAGCTCCACCCAGGTGGTGACGAAGCCCTTTCATAATGTTCTCCGAATGGAAAGGAAGCACAATCAAGTCTCAGTCCAGTGCATTCAAATATTGAAATGCTTACAAATTTAAATCACCCAGCCCGAAGCAAGCCTGAAAGCCTACTGGACATTTCACAGCAGCCCCACTTGCCTGCAAAACTCTCTCCTTTCCATTTTATTGTGAGTTTCTTTATGCATAGTGCCTTAGTCGATGTTTTTATGATGATAGTCCAGCTATTCATATGAAGAAGCAAAGTTCACTGCCTCCCCGTACCAACCCTGTATCTGTTGTTAATAACCTGCCTGGAAATGCAGAGGCTTCAACTCAAACACGCATTTGGCTCCCGCGTTGGTTGGAGCTGGGTGTCAGTGGACAGACTGGTGGTGAGGGTCTCCCCCACGCATCACCATCCTCTGCGGACCCGACCCGGCACATCCTCCTGCAGGGGCAGGGGGGAACCTCGGCAAACACGCCCGGCCCTCCACGGGCCCCAGCCTCAGCGCATGCTCTGCTCACATACATCCCACTGGCCGAGGCAAGTCCCACGATGAGAGTCTGGGTCAGGCACTGCAAACAGGGTAGTGACCCGTCCAACGTTGGGAGTCGAGCCATGGGAAGTATGAGGCATTGGGGGCCACCCCATCCTCCTCTGATACACACAGGACACTCGGCAAAAATCTGTGTAGACTTCAGGTCTAAATCTTTCATGATCAGAACCACATACACTCCACTTTTTGGAAAACTATACAGAATCGAGCCACAGAATGGAGCCCCTCATGCCTTCTTTTTTTTTTTTTTAACATCTTTATTGGAGTATAATTGCTTTACGATGGTGTGTATATCCCCATATCTCCTCCCCCTTGCGTCTCCCTCCCATCCTCCCTATCCCACCCCTTTAGGTGGTCACAAAGCACGGAGCTGATCTCCCTGTGCTATGCGGCCGCTTCCCACTAGCTATCTATTTTACATTTGGTAGTGTATATACGTCCATGCCACTCTCTCACTTCGTCCCAGCTTACCTTTCCCCCTCCCCATGGTGCCTTCTTTAATTACAATGTAAACAACTGCCTTCCCCACAAGAGCAGCTCCCGGAGGGCACAGACCATGCCTGTCCTGTCCGCGTTCCTTTCTTTGGTCAGGAGAGAAAGAACAATAAATATCTACTGATTGACAGGAGTGACTGGACTCTACTGGGCCCGGAACACCTGCAGGGAAATTCTAACAGACACTAAAGAAGAGAGAATAGCATAATAAATCTCCATGTAGCACCTCGATTATTACTTACTATTTAACCGTATTTGCTTCAACTGTTTTTGGCTTCAGCACTTTAAAAATGAATTCCTGACATTTCATCTCTGGTTTAACACTTCAGTTCCAATCTCTTAAAGAAAAAGACATTTACTTATAAACCATAGTACCATTCTTAGACTTCACAAAAGAAGCATCTTCTCCTAATATCATCTAATAACATTCATCTTCAAATTTCTCCAATAGCCCTAATAATGTCTCATAATTGGTGTGTTCAGATCAAATCCGGACAACGTGCACAAATCACATTTGGTTGTTATGCCACTTAAGTATCTTTTAATCAAGAAAAATCCATGCTTTCTTATCCCTGCCATGGACGTGGGGATGTATCTCATTGTAATCTGTGCGACAGCCCTACAGTGTAATTGTAATTCTCCCCATTTTCCAGTGAAAAAACTGAGGATCGAAGAGTTCACGTAGCTCAAAGCAGCAGCTGATATTCACAGAGTCATTGGCATTAAAAGGACGTGTTTTCATCTCAAAACCATTTCATCTGTGTGAAGAGAGGAGGAGGAAAGATACTAAAACTTTTTCTTTAACTTTTAAAAAGCACCTTTAATATTGATTTTCAACACATTCTGACAGAGCTCGGTTGTTTCGGCAAAAGAAAGGGGGTTGGCAGTGGAAACAGTGACACTCCTACCCTGAGGGATAAGCAGTGACATTTTCACACTTCCAATCTGTGCCAGGCAGGAACTAGCTAGTAAATAAGTAAATAAAAGTGAGGTTTTTATCTTCAAAGTATAGGGGTTTTCAGACTATGCCAAAGACCAAAATCAAAGACCAGGCCATCTTCACTATTTACAAACGTGAACATTTATCTAATAAGTGATTTGCAAAAATGACGGTGATACCCAAGGTCCCCTTTGATATGCAAATGTGTGTTTCTGCTTTTCTCCAACCCACTCCTTCAAAAGGGCATGTGCTGGAGAATCCTTAGTAATATGGGGGAAACATCATGGAAATTGTCACCAGGTGAATTAATGTTTACTAGGGCTATTCCTTTCTTCCAGTTCTTTTAGGCAAGCTTGCTTTGCAGAGAGAGATTTGCAGACTAGTTTCTCTATCAGCGAATGCTGGCTGATAAAAGCTCAATAGATCTGAGAATTGGGTTACAGCCTCTTTCCGTCTGCACGCACCACGGGTACGATTGAGTTTCAAAATTCCATTTCTTCCAGATTGCCACAATTTAGGAGTTCACGTCTGAAACCCTGACTCCCGGTGGATGAATTTTTAAAATATATGTTCCCAGAATATCCCATGGGTATTTAATAGTAGAAACAAACAAAAACAAATTCCAAATCTCTGGACGTTTTCTTTTAGATCTGATGTCCCCTTACATTGCGCTCAGCTAGATCGTCCGTAAAGGGACTCTGCAGTAGAACCTCTGAAAAGCTGGTTGGAAGACCCGTGTACCAGGAGGATCAAGCTGCCTCAGGAGCCTCGGAAATCTGAAGCAGGTCCTGTGGACCTCGTAAATGTGGAGTATCACGCCAGCTGAGAAATCAGGCGGAGAGTTCCGAAATCTCCCTGCTCAAAAGATGATTTTAAACGATTCTTCAATTTTTAGTTCAAATTTTCAAAATTCTTCCAGTGAAAAAGGTTTTCTTTTATAAGTAGAAACTTGAGAATGGCATGAGAATCTGCTAAATAAAAATATAGGAGGGGGAGGGATAAACTGGGAGATTGGCATTGACATACATGCACTACTATACATAAAATAGATAACTATTAAGAACTTACTGTATAACACAGGGAACTCTACTCAGTACTCTGTAATGACATATATGCAAATAGAATCTAGAAAAGAATGGATAGATGTATATGTATAACTGATTCGCTTTGCTGTACAGCAGAAGTAGTAACTCCAAGGATGGTTCCTCAAGATGCAAAGTCATATTTCACTCCACTTACAGCTTGATGCAGTTAATCAGTCTTAATCTCAGCACAACTCAGGAATCTGGAAAGCACAGGTATGACACTTTTTTTGAACAGGCTTGTAATTTCTGTGCACTAAAGTCCTTTGGGGAATTTTCTTGGAGTTAACGGGTTTGAGAAGTGTTCGTTTTCCAGGATATTTTTTATGGAATCTCCTAATCATGTTTCAGCAATCAGCACGCGGTTGCTCTCATTGGCACCCTGGGTGCTTGTTGGAGCTGAGTGATTGCACAGGATGGCTTTGGGGTTTACACTCTCCAGAATCCTGGAATTGGAAAAAAGGCGTTTGATGTGAGCTCACCATATGGTGTCTCTGCAAACACTAACATTTATTTAAAAACTCAAACATTGCGATTTCAAAAAAAAAAAAAAAATAGAATGCAGGGAAATAATGACAATTAAATCATTTTCTTTCCTTGAGATTCTGTATTCTCTGGCCACAGAATCACACTAGCACTTTGGGTTTTATCACTGAGTTTAGAACAGATGCCTCCTGCCATGCGGATATTACCTTTAAATGCCCACTTTGTCACTGAGCAAAGAATCATCCTGTTACTCAAAGGTTTCCCATCCCCCTAACGCACGTTTCCAGCTGCGTTTATGTATTAAAATTATTTGAAAATGACTGATGTGAGTCAGACTTAATGCTGATGCAACTTTGAGGACCTCCCTGTCAAAAGCTGTGAACGAGTACACACAGATGCCCATTTCTGGGTCAAGTCCAAATTCCGTCAACACAATGCACATTTCAGAGAACAGTCTAAGGAACCTGAACTGTCCTTGATTCTGAGAAAAATAGGTTATAATTCCAAACATCTGCTTCTCACAAATAACGCCACTTAAATGAGAAGTGCAGAGTTCACGTTCTGAAGACAAAGTCAGATGTTTTTACCTAAAACAATTGCTCGACACAGAAGACAGCCGTCGGTGAGTGTGACCGTCAGTCCGCAGCCCTTGGGGGGAGCCGGGGTGACACCTGGGTGCACAGGAGTCTTCAGTGTGACAGTGGCAGAGAGCGAGGCCCAGTGGTAGATGGTTTGCAAAAGTGGCCCCACTTAGTGCTGTCAGGATGCTCTCTGAGGGGACTTCACAGCCCCTCCTGTGGAGCGGGGAGGCTGTATCCTCAGCCCTTGAACGTGGACTGGAATTGCAACTGGCTGAGCCAAGAGGGGTTCCACTCTGGAGCCCCTGAAACCTTGAGAGACTCTGCTCGTTCTTCTGGAAACTGGCCTGGCCATCAGAGCAAGCCTGGGTGGCCTGCTGGAGGAGGAGAGATTGGGTGGGGAAGAGCCAAGGTACCACGGCCAACACCAGCCACCCCTAGAGACAGGGTTGCCTAGGCAACCACGGTGGACCTCAGAGGGAAGAGAGAGCCTGGCTGATAGCATCTGAGCCACCCAACTCAGCCAGGCCCCATGGCTGAGCCTCAGAACCAAAAGTTAAATAGTAGTTTTAAGCTTTTGAGGCAATTGTTTTAAGCCCTTAGGTTCTAGAGTGGCTTGTTATACAGGAAGAATTGACCAGTGCAGACCCTGTAATACCCCCCTCACCTCTCTATCTCCGTCTCTCTCTCATCTCTCTCATCTCCTGTGTCTCGTCTCTACCTCTCCATCACCATCTTCATCTCCATCTCTCTCCACAGTCTCCTAAATCTGCTGCTGTATCTCCAGGGGTCAGATCCGGACATGAGATTGGAGGACACAATTTAGATCGTGTTTGTCAAACACTAGAGTCTCAGGAACTGTTTTCACCCTTAAAAATGAGCAAAAATCCCAAAGTGCTTCTGCTTGTCTATCCGTATTTACCATATTAGAAATTAAAGCTGAGAAGATTTTGTAGCTCCAGAAAAAGCAATCACACCATCAGACTGATGATGTCACTCCAGCTGTCGTGGGCCCTGCAAAACCCCACTGTTCACTCAAAAAAACTCCGAGGGGCTTCCCTGGTGGCGCAGTGGTTGAGAATCTGCCTGCTAATGCAGGGGACACGGGTTCGTGCCCTGGTCTGGGAAGATCCCACATGCCGCGGAGCAACTAGGCCCGTGAGCCACAATTACTGAGCCTGCGCGTCTGGAGCCTGTGCTCCGCAACAAGAGAGGCCGCGATAGTGAGAGGCCCGCGCACCGCGATGAAGAGTGGCCCCCGCTTGCCACAACTAGAGAGAAAGCCCTCGCACAGAAACGAAGACCCAACACAGCCAAAAATAAGTAAATAAAAATAAATTAAAAAAAAAAAAAAAAAAACTCCGAATGAGGGAGACAAAAAACCTTTAGTGTTGTTATGAAAATAAGCCTTTCTTCACAGACCCTGGAGAACCTCTGACCTAACCTGAAATAAAAGGATCAGTGAGACCATCCTCAAGGATATTCCCAAGATTTCACACGGTTTCCCAACTTTGTCTGCAAGGTTTTACCTGTGAAGATAATAATCAGAATATAAACATGAAAAGACTTGCTCATTAGAAAGCTCAGACATTTACTACACAGTGGTAAAGGCATGCGGGTAATAAACATTCATATGGAGTAAACACTCTAAAATATTATAATCATTGCATCTCCATGGTAATATTTATTTATAATGAATTGTATGCTTACAGGGGAACTTATTGAGCTAAGTGGAGAACTAATTATGGGAAGCATATTTAGATCTTAAATAAAGTAGCTCCTGCTCGTTCTAAATGATGGTTGTTTGAGGATCTTCTGCTCTTGTTTTAAGTTCAGGTTGGTGCCCAGGTCTCTCCCCTGGGAAGCCCCATGTGGCTCCCTTCCTGTTCATCTAGCACTGGGTACCTCCCTGGCATCAATCACACCCACCACCATCACCGCCCTCTCAGGTGCAGATCACATCCACCCAATGCATTCTTTGTTCTAAGCGCTTTTCCATAGGTCATGGCCTTGACTCTGCACCAAACTTGTGGTTCAGACTTCATCCTCTTGGTTGTACAGATGACGAAATTGGCAATCAAGGCCATTGAACTACGTTCTCACAGTCATGCAATTAGAAAAAAAGAAGAAGAAGACGTGTTTCACTCATTTATTCAAGCATTCGTTCACTGATCAAAGCTGTTTTGTTTGCGTGTTCTTTCAGGTACGGCACTAGTAGGTGGGAGTATAAAGATGAATTAAGTATCTGCAAAGCCTGAAATAAAGCAGCTTGCAGCCTGGGAGTGGTGGCAGGGCAGGGCGAGAAAAATGATACAGAGAGAGAATTCCATTGGCATGTGGTGGATGCCACACAAAGCTGTGCGCCGGATCTCCTGGGAGCCCCGAGAAGGTGCAGTCGCCTGGTTGTGGGGCTGTGAGAGGCTTCCTGGAAGTGTGGAGCAGGCGGCACTTTCCAGAAACGGCTGCAGCAGTAGCTCCACACGCTCTCCTCTAAGGCGATTGTAAGGCTCCTCCCAGCAAGCAGGAGGGTCTGTTTCCTCCCTCTGAATCTGGACCAGCTGGTGGCAACACAGGCAGGGACGCTATGTGACTGTAGAGGCTAGGCCACAGGAGACAGCTTCCACCCAGCCCTCTGGGGAGGCCCCCTCCTGGAGCCCAGCTGCCATGCTGTGAGGAAGCCCAAGTCGTCCTGGGGGGAGCCCAGGGGTGAGGCACCTAGAACACGGCCTTCACTGTGACCAGCACCATTGGCCGTGAACTCTATGGTCAATGGGCAAATCTTGAACCAATTTGTGTATTAATTACATTAATAGAGTAGCGGCAAACGCTGAAATAATTAACAACTGACTCACGTGTTTGATGGACTTGAGTTTGCATTGTGGCATTGCCACTTACCACTGGGGACCTTGGAAATTACTTAACTGTACTGTGTCTCCTTGTCCTCCACTGTGAGGTGGTCCTGACATTATATGAGATTCCTTAAGGAAAGCACTCGGTGAGTAGTGAGTGTTTGATAAAGATAGACAACCGTCTTCATCATCGTCATTTACATTTTACTCCTGAGAACATGTATTGTATGTTTAGGATTATGTCCACAGAGAAAAAGTATGGTTGTTGAAATAATAAGAACTGAGTGGCCCTTGCTCCCTAACCCCATCCCCGAGACATTGCCGACATTAACAATGTTGCTAAGACAACAAATTTGGACACTGACCCTTACTGTGAAGGGACTCCATTTTCACGGTGGTTCTATATCCAGGACACAAGGTTCCACAGTTCATTTAATTAGAGCCCTAACTAGTTTGGATGTTAGAAGTCCTTTTATACCATCAGCTTTTATGGTGGATTTTTATATTTTTTCCCCCTGGTTCCCATATCAATTAAGAAATTTCGAGTTTTACAATAGATTGATGGGTGGGTCCCACATCATTAATTTAATGGGAAAGTTTATACGAGCTTGCAATTTCTTTGTCAATTCCCTTTCCTTTAATTTGTAAAATTATTAGGAAAAAAGTAAAATTCAAATAGAGATAGAACATTTAAAAATATAAAGAATAAAACCGTAGAGAATTAAATACACACACACAAAGGAGTGAGTACAGGTGAAACTGGAGAAATCAGAAGGAGATTGGTGGATTATATCCATGTTGATATGTTGGCTGTGATCTTGTACTAGAGTTTTGTAAAATGTTACCATTGGGGAAAGTTGGCAAAGGGCACGTGGGATCTCTGTGTTATTTCTTATAACTGCATATGAAGATATATATATATATATATATATATCATATATATGATATATATATATAAGAATATAAAGGAGTGTACATTTCTGGCAAAATGTCAACTCTTCAATACAATAGAACTAATAATTCTCAAAATTTGGGGAAGATGCAGACAATTTTTCTCCAATTAAGTAAATTAGATGGCCACACACTCTAAAAACTACCCTCTGCCCTTCAGCTTTCTTTGATTGTATACATTTAGTTCTCACATTACATGTTTCTTCCAAGCCTGGTCCTCTAAGCTTGTTTCCTCTTTCTAAAATGATCATCCTCCTTTCCACAAGTCAGAAGCCCAAAGGTCACCCCCATCCTCACCCTCACTCGATCCCCATTGCAAATCCTCAGTAAATTCTTAATGCAGGTGCCCCCTATGCACCCCTGACACGTGCCCACCTCTGTCTCCCTCCACAGCTGCCCGGCCTCATCCACCACCTCTTACCTGGGCAGCTGCAGGAAATGCCTCCTCCCACCATGAGTTCCTGTTCCCACCAGGCCTCCCCAAGCCCCATCACTTCTCAGCTGCCAGGATGATCTTTTAAACATACAAACCTAACCACACGCCCTCTGAGCAGCCCTTTACACCCGAACCCTGCTCTTAGGAACAGAATCTTCACCAAAATCCTGGATGTTCACAGTCAGCCAGGCTGACATCCGTTCTCTCCCCCAGACACTGAAGCTTCCCTGGATGGGACTTCAGACCTGCTCCCACTCACTTCTCCGACTTAAGGTCTAACCTTCCTCCATGCCTCAGTACAAAGGTCATTTGTTCAGGGACTATAGGGCCAGATTCCTCTGATACAGAATTCCAGTGTCATAGAACTTCCCTGCAGAACCCTGCAAGTATGCCTTTATTTGTGTGACTGTCTTTTTAATTGGGGTATAAATTATGGTCATTAAAATGCACAGATCTAAAGTGTTCCGTTCAATACGTTTGACAATTATACACACCCCTAAATAGTACACACCACCCCAAACCAGCCACAGAACACTTGCATCACCCAGAAACTTTCTTCCTGCCTCTTTCCAGACAAGCCCCACCCCTAGAAGCGACGGCCCTTCTGATTTCCATGGATCAGTTTCATCTATTCTCAAATTTCACACAAGTGGAACCACACAGCCTATACTCTTTTGCGTCCCGCTTTATCAATGCTGTTGCGTGCCCCAGCACATCCTTTCTTCTGTGAGCGATGTTGCTCTATATAATACAGCAGAACTCACGTTTCCTCCCTCCAACCAATGAACAAACATTCAGATGCTCCTAGTTCCTGGCTATTATGAATTAGCCTGTTGTAGACATTGTTGTAAAAGCCGTTTTGTGGACATATGTTTTCATTCCTCTTGGATGAATATCTAAAAGTGGAATTGCTGTGTCCTAGGGATGACATATATTTAACTTTACAAGGAATGGCCAAACCCTTCTCCCAGGGGCTGTATTATTTTGCACACCTCACAGCAGTGTAGGAGAATTCCGTTTGCTTCACATCTTCTCCAACGTTTGGCATTGTCGTTTGTTTTTTTTTTTAACTTTAACCATTCTGATGAGCGGTGTCCCATTGTGGCTTTCATTTGCATTTTCCTGGTGGCTGATGATGTTGGGGGGACACCCTTTTCTCTGCTCACCAGCCATGTATACAGCTTCTTCCATGAAGTGGATATTAAACTGCCTTGCCCATTTTTATTATGTTAGTTTTCTTTGAATTGTTGATTTGTAAGAATTCTGTATATAGTCTGGTTATGAGTCCTTTGTCAGGTTATTGCAAATGTTTTTTCTCTCTTTGTGAATTGCCTGTTTATTCTCTTTAAAAATTTTTTGTTGAAAAACAGTTGATTTACAATATCGTGTTAGTTTCAGGTGTATAACACAGTGATTCAGATATATATATATATATATATATATATATATATATATATATATATACACACACACACACACATACATACACACATGTATATATATATTCCTTTTCAGATTCTTTTCCCTTATAGGTTATTACAAAATATTAAGTATAGTTCCCTGTGCTATACAGTAGGTCTGTCTATTTATTCTCTTAAGCGTATTTTTTGATAGGCAAATTTTGTCATTTGGATGACATTTTTAAAAATCAAGCTTTTCTTTTGTGGCCAGTGCTCTTTGTGTCCTGCATACAGAACCTTTGCCCAACCAGTGGCCTGGAGATGCTCTCCCCTGTTGTCTTCTGGAATTGTGTCATCTAACATGGCAGCCACTGGGCACATCCAGCACCAGGGCCCAGCATCTAGCGGCTTAACACAAGCATTGCGTTTCACTCACGTTTTTGTGAACCACAAATTCAGGAAGGGCTTCGCTGGGTGATTCCTCTCTGATCTACGTGGTGTCAGCTCAGATCTCCTCGCTCGTACGGCCGTTGGGGGCTCCTGGGCTTCCCGTGTCTCTCTGTCTCCCTCCACAGTATCTCATTCTCCATGTAGCATCTGCATAAGGCACGGGCTTCTGGGAGAATGGTGGCCTCAGAGTGCTGGGATTTTTTATATGGTGGCTGGACACCCCCCCCCACCCCCAGAGAGAGTGTTCTTCTTATAACCTGGCCCCAGATGGTCAAGTCCACGTCATCTTGTTGGTCAACCAAATCATGAAGACCAACCCACATTCAAGGGGTGGGGAGCCATAGACTTGACCTCTCAATGGGGCCATGCCATACACACAGCAGGGGAAAGAAATTGATGGGGTCATCTCAGAACATCCCCACCTTGACCTTGTATCCTGGGGCCATGTGAAATTCGTTTATTAGTTCTAGTCGTAATTTTTGTAGACACCATAGTTTTTGAATGTACACAATGACGCCAACTGCTAACAGCAACAGTTTTACTTCTTTATTTTCACTCTGTGCGCGTTGCAGGTTTTGTTTGTTTTTCTGGCCTTGTTTCACGGGCTAGGACTTCCAGGGTGACGTTGAATGGAAGTGGCAAAGGGCACACCATAGCCTAGTTCCCATCTGAGGGGGAAAGTGTTCAGTGTTTCACCATTTGTGTGACTATCTGGTTCATGATTGACTCCGCCAAGCTGAAAGCACCAGGACCGTAAGAACCACGCCAGTTCTGGTTCACCTTTACATCTCTAGAGCTTAGCCTGATGCCTGGCCAAAGTAAGCGCTCAAAAAATGCAGTAAAACATAAAATAATAAAATAAAAAAGAATCATAGACAGAAAAAAGTGTGCTGAATAAATGATCGTGATGTTCATTTTGTCTAATGTTGAATGTTAGTCAAGTTATTTAACTCTCAGTTTGAGCTTTCAGGGGGCTTTTGTCTATAAACTAGGGGCTTTGAGAGCCTGTGTTTCTGTAACGCAAATTGAAAAAAGAAATATACCCATATTCCAAATGTTTTGTTTTTTTCCACTTGCAAAGAGACATCTAAGAAGTTCTTCCAAGCTCTGGTCTACTGCCGGGGAGGACAAACGCTGCATCCCATTCCTGCTACGTCTGAAGACCAACCTCAGAGGAGGTCTCCCACTGTGAAGATAAATGTCTTTATACCTGCCACCGTGTTGAGACAGACGCCCATCTTAATAGGTAGGCACTGCAGGAAATGAGACATCTCCCTTCATCTACTTGAAGCATAACCTCATCTAGCTCAGTCGAGCCCAGTAACCAAATCAAATGAGTTTTGGGGGGATGATGGAGTACTATGCCTTTTGTCATCACTTTTTTTTGATGCATTGAAGGTGGCAGATGTGAAAATTATAAGCCTGGCTGTAGACCCTGAGATGTCTATGAAGTGGGCACAAGACACTCTTGCCTGAGCAGCTTTGGATGTCCAGGCCCTCTCCTCAGGAACACATCTGGAGGGGCCGTGAGCTACATGCATCTTTCTAAAGCTCTGAGTTTGAACCCCTGCTTTAACACTGTGTAGTCCTGTGACCTCGTGCAAGTTAATGAACCTCTCTGAGCCTCCATGTCCTTATCTTAAAGTGAGAATATTTATTCCCACCCCAGTGGATTTTTGTAGGGTTTAAATGGCATTTACCTTTGTAAAACAAATAAAAAACAGACAAAAAATCCCCAGCGATCACATAACACACATAGCAGGTACTCAATTTTGCCATTATTGTCGTTATTAAATTAATTACTACAAGGTTGATCTTGAAGGGTTGATCCCCTGCTAGGATTAATTTTTTTTCCTTCTTCTAAAATCTCTTTGATGAGGACATATTGCAGTCTGTGCTTTGGAATAATTATCATCACGATTACTCTTACCTTATGTGTATGTACCTCCTTTGAATTGTTCAAGACATTTCACCTGCACTATCTAATTTCCCTTCACAGCTTCTGAGATTGACAGGACAGGTGGCCCATGGATTCACTGGGGGGAGAAGACTTGCAAATCTGCTGTGCTGAGAACCAGGGAATTGTCCCAAAGCCCAGAGCTTTGGCTTTCTCCTTCCTTCTATCCTATCAGCCCGGCAGGAGAGTGTAAGTAACAAACTTCCTTCCTCTTGACACTTAAGTTTCTTTCTTTCTCCTATTTGCATGAAATGTCCTGCCCTCTCCAGAGAGCCTGCCTCCCTGTTGTAAAATATGGGATCGATAAATGGAGAATACACATCAGAAGCCCCAAATATATTCTAGTTGACTAGCCTTCTGCAGTCAAGGCTACAGCTTCCCTTAGAAGTCTTGCTGGGACTGACGGAAGCCGGGCCCCGCCCCAGAAGTGGGCCCGTATTTCTCCTCTGCTCTCGTGCTTTCAGTGGGGCCCTATGGCACTTGGGGGTGAGTGAGGGATTCTCCCTCGTGCATGGTGCAGGACCCTTAGCCTCTGTGCTGTCACCACTCAAAGCTTAAAGGCAGCACCCTCAAACCACCCCGATGATACTTTCAAACACCCTCCAGTGGGTGAGTGTCACCCCCCGTGAGAACCATGGGGCAATATTGGTCCCTGCAGTGGCCTGACCTGTTTTTCTTTTTGACAGACAGTCCTCATCTTTTTTCTTTAATTTTTATTTTATATTGGAGTATAGTTGATGTACAATGTCGTGTTAGTTTCAGGTGTACAGTACAGTGATTCAGTTATACATATACATGGATCTATTCTTTTTCAGATTCTTTTCCCATGTAGGCTATTACAGAGTATTGAGTAGAGTTCCCTGTGCTATACAGTAGGCCCTTGTTGATTATCTATTTTATATATAGTAGTGTGTATGTTAATCCCGAACTCCCAATTTATCCCTCCCCGCAACAGTCCTCATCTTTACTGGACCATTTTTTCTCAGTCTTGTCTTTTATCTTTACAGGTGATAATAACTAATTATTCTACGTAAGCTCTGAAAATGTGACAAGCCAGCTTTCAAGTCACTTGCTGGATCCATCTCCTTGCCCCTAAATCTCTCTCAAGTACCATCTCTGTTCTTGGGGAAGACCAGTCTTACAGGCCTCCTGGCCAGCATCGAAATACAGGGCAAACGCAAGTCCCCATCAAGTCCTGGCAGCCGAGGGGACCACTTTCCCTGCAAAATCAGGGAACCATGCAAGGCAGCCAGCCAGGGGAACGATCCTGTCAATAGCTCTGTGGGACGTGCCTACTTTTCCCTGTGATGCCCACCGATGCCTCCACTGCCGGGCATCGCCTTTGAGGCTGATCCCCAGCGGCCTCCCCATCACCATCACCGTCGTGAGGGAAGCAGGTGCCGTTTCCAGAGAAGGGATTTCTCAGGAGGCCTGCTGCCTGTTGCTGACATAGGAACCTGGCACCCATTCTGAACGTGTCCCCATGTGCTCACAGACTGTGCAGCTCCCCGCAGCCCGGTAGCCACTCCACAGCCATCCACAGTCTGGCTCCACTACCCCACGGTGCCCTCAAGATGCCAGAGGCCCTCACTTCCTCCTGTCAGACAAGCAGGAAGCAGAGATCCCCGAGGCTGAGTCATTTCTATGAGTTAGTGATTTGTGTCTTCCCTTAGCTGTGTTCCTGATCAGAGAGAGAAATTTGAATCACATCTGCCTTTTAAATATTTTACGGTCCTGACAGACGCCAAGCCAGATCCCCGCAGACCTTCCTGGCAGCCCCTGTAACCACAGCTCGCTGGCAGACGCTGCCCCGATTTGTCGTGAGATGTGTCTCGGTCAAAGGGGATTGTTCATCAGCCACCGGGCAGCTGCAAAGACGACCCAAATGGTCACACAGGAGCCCACTTTTCTTTGAGGTTATAACCTATTTATGCCCGGATCTGTCATCTTGAGGGTGGTCACCCCTGGCTCTGTGGGAAGGTCACGGGATGCGGGGGGTGGGAAGGAGCATCTTCTGGAGAAAGTGGCAAACTCTCTTCCCCAACCTGACACCTGCTTGCCAGAGCCCCACTCGTCCCCTTGGAGCCAGGCTTGCCAGATTAGCCACTGAACCAACAGGACACCCAGCTCAGTCTGACCTTCAGGGGAGCAGCAGAGACTTTTTCAGTGACCGTAGGACCCAGCTGCAGGCCTCCTGGAACAGAGACCTGAGAATCCTCAAGCCAGACCCTGAGGGTCCACTAGACCACGCCTGACACACCACTCTCCTAGCTCCTGTATGGAAGGGAGAGGCAGCTTTATTTCTTCTTAGTGTCTAAAGGTATGCGTGGTGAGTAGGTACAGCTTAAATAATAACAAGAGTAATAATATAGCACCCAGTGGGCATCACCCCCATCTTGGGGGAGCCAGCCTTGTTCAAAACCCTCCACAGGGGCTTCCCTGGTGGCGCAGTGGTTAAGAATCCACCTGCCAACGGAGGGTTCAATCCCTGGCCCAGGAAGATCCCACATGCCGCAGAGCAACTAAGCCCATGCACCACAACTACTGAGCCTGTGCTCTAGAGCCCGCGAGCCACAGCTACTGAGCCCATGTGCCACAACTACTGAAGCCTGCATGCCCTAGAGCCCGTGCCCCGCAACAAGAGAAGCCACTGCAATGAGAAGCCCACTCACCGCGACTAGAGAAACCCCACGTGGTAGCGAAGACCCAACGCAGCCAAAAATAATAAATTATTATTATTTATTTATTTTTTAAAAAAACCCTCCACAGGCCCCTCTGCTCTCAGCCCCTTCCTCCAGAAGGAACCACCAATCTAATGTGTTTTTCTAGGGAGCATCTCTCTAATTATGAGACGAGACACTGCTCCAATCATGCATCGTACAATAAAGCCAACTGGATCTTCAAATTTAAAAAATAATAATAAAAAATAAAAATTAAATAAACTTCGTGTTTCGCATTCTCTTCTTTTACTTTTTAACTTTGCTATGTCTGGTTGGATCTCTCGATGTTCACATAACCTCATGTGCTATTGAAGTTTCTATTAAAAAACGCAAGATCGTTTCTTCTGTGACTTACCAACGGCACTCAAGTCTCTCTGGTGGCCGCCACGTCGGGGGTCCAGATCTGGGTCACTCACGTGTCCTGCAGGCACCGCCATTTATTGATTCATTTTGCTGCTGATGAATATCGCCCCATCATATTCTCAATGATCCCCCAGAACAACCATCAAGGTCATCAAGGTCGCTGTGTCTCTCCTGTTACACGTGAGCAGGTGTTTGTCTCGGTATCCATCCAGAAGAGGAGTGTGCACTCCCAGGTGGGGTCTCCACTGAGCAGCACGAGGCTGTCTTCGCAGGGCTTGGTCCCTTCCCGCTGTGAGCACAGCCTGGCCGGAATCGCCAGTCACCGGCCTCGTCAGCCGGGGAAGAGGACGTGAAATTAGATTTCACTGCAGTCGTACTCTGCATTCCTTTTCATTTTTCAGTAACCGATATTCTTCTAGGCATTTTCCCATGATTTAAGATTTCAAAAAAGATAAAAAAATGTTTTAAATTTTGTTCTATGAAAAGAGTGCAAGATTGGTAAAGAAAGACAAAATGCAATAAAGTCATTGATACTATTAAGAATTGAACAGGAGACAGAACTAGAACTACAACAAAGAGAAGAAGAAAATAATGCAATGACTCCCCCCAACCCAGCTGAGACCCAAACGGGCCTGATGACGCAGTTGTGGTCCAGATTCCCAGGGTCCTCTTTCCCGGGTTCCCTCCGTGCCGTTCTGAGGCCAGGACGGCAGCTCTTTATCCCCTCTCAGTGTCTTCCCAGCGAAGTGAGTCTTCAGCTAGTTCCCTCTCCGAGGATGGCGTCTTGCAGGGCCCAAGCTGCCATCTCCCTTCTCTGGGTCAAAATTGTCGTAAACACACACACACACAATCCTCCCTACCATCCATCTCACTTGACCTGTGTCTTCCTTTAACCTTAACTTGACTGATGTCATGTCATCCTCAAAACAATGTTCTAAGGATCCATTGCATTTACAGACAGGGAGACAGGCAGAAAATAACTCAGAGACAAAAGATTAGTGAAAAGCAAAACCATGTGCTTGGGGGACAGTGGACGGCCTGGCTCATCTGCCTTCCAGGGTCAGCTCTTCCGGACTTGCACGTGCAGGTACAGGTGCCCCGGGATCAGCCCAGCCAGTGGGAAATGAAGGAGGAGGCTCAAGGCAACACAACCGGGAGCTCTCAGCAAAGAGGCAGAAGCTGGGCTTTCACAGCAACTGGTTTGAGGAGGGTTTTCTCTGTTCTCACGTGAGACCAAATTTGCAGGAGCCAGTGGCCTACAGTGACACAAAGCTGCCCTTCAATGTGATTCCTGGAAACATGAGCTGGGAAGGTGGCATCTCAGGCACGGGACCCGGGGACACAGCAAGCAAGCAGGGACCACAGGAGCGAGAGGAAACCCAGAGCTTTGAAACCCTCGTCTTCCCAGCTCTCTGGGTGGCCGGTGGGCATCGAGCCACGCGGCTGGTAGAGGATGAGCAGTGATGACCAGGCAGGGGTTTGCATTTGGCATCTCTCTCCGTCTCACCCCATCGTCTGCAGGCAGCCCTCGGCCTCACCAGGTGTTCGTCGCTCTTGTACGGATGGCCCACACTCTAAAGTGGGATGTTTCAGGGGAGGATTCCCTGGAATTTCCTATCCAAGGCCAAGTGTGAGGTCAAATCCTTCCCTGTTTAACCCAAATGCTCTTCTTGGTTTTGTTTTACAAACCAAGCAAATGCCACGTTCCATGATGGCTGCTTTTCTCAGAAGCTGTGGTTTTATTTACTGGTGAGCCCTACACCATCTATTTCTTTCTTTCCTGTCCTTTTCCATTTTTAACGTTTAACGTTTAACGTTTTTTAACCTTGTTCTTTTAGTGTCCTCGCAAAATCCCATAACAAAGAATTGCAGCTGTATTTCATCCTTTTATCTGCACATAAGTGCTTTTGATCTGTTACCTCGGAGGGGCTATTTATCTGCCACGAGGCCTCCTTGCGGGAAAAACATTCCGAGGAGGTGGACTACTTTCTGGAAGGAGCCCCTCCCCCAACCGGCTCCCCAGACAACTTGCGTTTTCTTTGCCCTTCACTCTGCAGCAAAATGCTATTTCATAAAAATGTTAGCTCTTCACTTTTTCGCTCCTGAGGGAGAACTCATCTTCTGGGCTTCTGGGTACCTGGCTTTGCTTTTGAGAATACACAGGAACTAATTCCTTTCCTAGGGGCGACAGGGCCACCCACACCTCCAGGCAATGAAGGGGACAAGGTGATGATCTTGGTGTCTCCGGGCCCCGTCCCAGTCCCCGCCTCAGGCTACTGCAGCAAGTCTGTGGTGCGGCCGGAACCAGCGTGGGCAGGGCCTCTGATGGACACAGGGCTGCGGGTCAGTTGGTCAGCGAATCCGTTTGAGAGACTCTGGCCTAAGTCCCCCCAACAGGCACTTGTCTGGTCTATTTATGTCACTAAAGGAATTCTTTATTCACCTGCCACTTACTGAATTATCAGTGGTAAATAGTCGCTGAGCACCTTGTGGGAATCAAGCCCTGGAGACAGTCGTATGGGTCTGACGTATGGAAACCTCGCCCAGCACACCTGCGGAGCGCTGTCTTCTCATAAGCCTGGAGCATGTCGGACTGACATCCTTTCAGACTCAGAGCCGACCATCTGGTCAACCTGATCAAATGTAAACAGTTTTAGAGCAGGTTATTATATGTAACCCCTCCGATTACTTCCATCATTAAACACGTTGTAGTCAGACTTTATGCTATTTCAGTATTTTGGTTACTGTTGGAATGTTTTATACCTTGAATAGTAAAAGGCTGAGGTTTTTCACTACCTCCATGTCTCTTGATGAAAATTTCCAGCCTTTATCTCCTTCTCAAAGGAACATAATTTAAATATGAATAATGAAAAGTACTTCCAGAAACATAAACCCAATAATGCTTTCTGAGGTGCAAACTGCTTAATGTGAAACTTGGATGCAACACAAAAGAACTGAACGTTAGCAAATTATGCTTTCAACCCCTCCTGGCATAAAATTCTCCATGGGCCTGGCATCCGGTGGCAGGAGGGTCGGTGTAGACGGAAGAGGCATGTTTTTAGGCTACCGGTGAGGGTAAGCACAGAGAGATGCGCTGGCCAGACTTTGGAATTAAAATGGCAATTCTAAATTCCTTTTAATGACATCTTTTAATATTATATACACACTCTTTTGTGGAGATGAATTTTCAGAAAGAACCGATGTGTTAAAAAGTCGAAGTGTAAATTTATTCCTTAGCTATAAAAAAAATTCACTTGCATATATAAGTGATTTATGGGGAAATAAGGAAATACTAATCTAAGTGCGGCTTTTGGGTCTCAGCTGGCATGTCTCTCTCTCTTGTCCCCCCATATAATAAACACACTTGGTGCTTTTCAAGCACAGTATTTAATTCTACATGGAACTGAGGAAGCAGACGCCTTTATAAGGTCTTTTGTTTGTTGCATTGCTGGTGTTAAAGAACATCCCTGATAGAAAACTCTCCAGTCTTTTACAGCAATTAGCTGTGGACAGCACCTCCTGTGGCACGTGGGACATCCCTCAGACTCAGTGTGACGTTCCCAGATTCCTGGGCACTTTCTCGTTTTCACACTAAAGGTAGAATAAGCTTAGATTAGACCCTAGTAAATCCACCAATCAAAACATGTTTGCATCATTGTCTTCTGAATTCAAGCAAAGAGAAGAAAACTCATGCTCCAAATATGAAGATGACTGTCCGTGGACCTAACCGGCCGAGCAGAAGCCGTAAGTGCTTTGTCTTAACAAATCTCTGTGCTCCTTCCGGTTCTTTGTCTGTCCCTGGTTATAGTCAATCCCACTGTTTACGTAACGATTATGACGAGAGGGTTTGTTTAGTGCTAAGTGTTTCACACCTTGGGTAAGGCAGTTGGTGCTCAAATTCTATTTGGGGCTTTATTTATGAATTTGCAGCTTTCAAAGGGTTTGCGGGTATGAGAGCCAGCTGTGTGCCTCTTTTTAAAGAGGCGAGTCTCTCGTTGACAAGAAAGGTTTATTGAGCTCACACTGATCGACTGTTTTCCTTTTGTGTTAAGAACAGCACAACTAACCACACTGCAGATGTACAATTCTTGCTCCTAGCAACACACACGCGTTTTCAGCTGGCGCAAAACGTTTGCTCAGAAGATGGATTAATTGTGAGATTTAATGATTGAGTCAAAACAGTTTCAATGAGTTGGGAAAAGAGTCCAATGGTGCTCGGCCAGGCACCACTTAGGTGGCGGTAACACTTTGCAATTGCAAACTCGGAAGTGCGCGAAATTTAACCAAATTGAAGCTCAGCCATTTTGTGGCCTCTCTCTAATCCCCAGAGTCCTCGAAGATCACAGGGGTCCTAAGTAAAGCAAAGAAATGGGGGTGACCCCCTGGTCTTCAGTCTTTGCTGGCCATGGCTGACATGCTCTCTGTCCAAGCCAGGAGATGAAATCCTGGGTACCACTGCTTCTGTGCCCCACAAGGGACATGGGCATGGGGGCATTGGACCAGGTTGGGAGGTCACAGCCCTCAGAGGTCCAGCTGCCAGTACTGCCTATGAGCTATGGCCCAGGACCCCCTCCCCAGGGTAAGGTGACTCTCTCGCTCTCTCTCCAGCTTAGTTCCCTCTCTCTGTGTATCTCTCTCCCATCTCCTCCTCCTCCCTTCCTTCCCCTCTCCACTCACATCCTCCTTCCTCTCCCCTGGTCTCTGGGCCACCCTTGAGCCCAATTGAGATGCTCAGATTTTCATGCTAAGCCAGGCAAAACTGTCCTCAGGCTACTTCTCCTCCAGCTCTGCTCATGTCCCTGGGTGAGGCTCTCTTCCTGGGCCCGTGGATGCAATGTCCCAGCCGCAAGGACCCAGAGGGGAACATGTTGGCTTGTCACCTGCTGCAGCGAGGGACACTGCACACCCTCGGGGGTCGAGACCCCCTAAGGAAGTGGGGTCTCGATCTGGATTGGGACAGTCAGGAAGCGGTGGTTCTGTAATGGGGGCGTCTCAGCTGGTCATTTCTATGGGAGAAGAGTCCGGGGTGAGGATGAGGCTGGGCGTGGAGGGCAGCAGCCCCGCCTCGGTCTCGGGACCCACGTTCCCGTCACCTTCTCCAGAGCGTCCATGTTCACGTCCGTGTTTGACAGCAGAATGACACCACTGGGCTCTAAGCATCTCACCAGGTTGTCACAACATTGAGGTCGGATCCGTCCGGGACCTCAGCGCCTGCTATTTTCCTTTTCCAGATGTAAGAAGGGAAAATTCCAGAAACTAAAGTACACACTAAGATTTCCTGCCTTCATCTCTTATCAGCCGCTTTGCGTCTTGAAGGCAGGCAACCTCCTCCTCGGGCCTCATGCTCGTTTTCATGCAGCCAGGACGTTTCAAGAGCAAAGAAATTAAAAGTAGCTCCTTGGCTAAATCCCAGGGCTGCTAAGTAGCAGGTGAGTGGGGAGCGTGCAGACACCCCCGCGAGCTCCTGGTCTCCGTGCCCCCCAGGATGCCCCCCAAGGAGTCTGGGACAGTCCCCCGGGTGCCCTGGCCACCTCGGCAAAGGGGCGTGAGGACCAGTGGTCCTGCTCCAAGCTCTGTCTCTGCATTCTGTCCCTTCGCTCCTGGGGCCATCCTGTCTTCAGGCAAAAGCCTGGACAGAGCGTTGAGGGACGGCCCTCCCTGGCCCTCCAGCATCCTCGGTCCCCAGTCTCTGCTTTACATCTGTGTCCTTGCTGCCCTGAGACACCTCCCCCTTCTTTGCCCGTTGACTCCTGCTCCTTTCTCACGTGTTAATTCAAGACACTGCTTCCTCCAAGAAGCCCTCCATAATCACCGGCTCTCAACCCCTTATGGTCGGAGGCCAACTTCCGGAAAGCAGCGACATCTTCCCTCCACCAGCTGTGCTCCTGAGGCAGCAGGAGCTGCCTGCAGCCCAGACCCACAGTGTGGCAGCCGGTCATGTGGGCTGAAGCTGGGGGTGAGGCAGCAGGGCCCACTCTGGCTCAGGGGGCCAGCTGTCCTGGAGGTCGGGATGTCACGAGGCAGAGGGAGGCGGGGGGAAGAGTCCCTACTGCTGGGAGCCGGACGGGTCCCCTCGACACACATTATTGTACGTCGAGTGCATCTGAGTCCTGCAGGAGTGAGTGAGAGCTTCGCTCCGGCACCGTTCTGTGTGTGACCGAGGACAGGGACGCCCCCACGTGCACTCACACCTGAGTCCCATCACCCATAGCTGGACCTGCCTGGGAGTGTTGGTGGCAGGTCCAAAGGCGACGATTCATAGAGGGCACAGCCGGAGCTGACCTGTGCTCCCCTCCAAAAATCCATTTGTTGAAATCCTGCCCCCCAGTACCACAGGGGGTGACTGTGTTTGGAGCTAGGGTTTTCAAACAGGTAATTAGGTTAAATGAGGTCACCAGGGCGGGCCCTCACCCTCTTTGACTGGTGTCCTCATAAGAAGAGGAGACCAGGATACACAGAGTTACCAGGGCTGCTGGCATGTCAGGGAGAGAGCACGTGAGGACCCAGCAGGAAGGCGGCCGCCTGCGAGCCAGGGAGAGAGGCCTCAGGAGGAATCGACCCTGCTGACACCTTGATCTGGGACATCCAGCCTCCAGAACAGGAGAAGTAAATGTCTGATGTTTCAGCTGCCTGGTCTGTGGCACGTTGCTTTGGCACCTGGGCCCATGAATGCAGGCACTTAGAACACAGCTCAGAGCCTGGTCCAGAACATTCTCTCAGCAGACCACAGCTGTTGGTGTCCTGCTGTGATTATGACCATCCACCGTGGACAAGGTCACACTGTCCGTCCTCAAAGTCACAGACTGACCCTCTGCAGTAATAGGTGCATTCACTTTATTCATCGTTTCTGAGCACCTAGCAAATGCCCTGCAGTGTCCCAGGCTCCAGGACGTCCGCTGCTGAGTAGACACTGGCAATCTGCAGCCAGAAGGGACTGAGCCCGGCTGGACAGTCTGTGCAGCTGCTCTGGGCTGAAAGGGTGATTTCTGACATCCAACTACTGGGGCCCTGGCTTTCCAGCCCCCAGTGATCCTGTGCAAACAGGAGAAGTCCTTCTTATCTGCGTTTCGTTCCTGGAATACTTCATCTCCACAAATGCTTCCTCTCATCTGAAAACAAAAATTCTGCCCTGCAGCTGCCAGGAATCTTAGCGGCACTGCTTCTCTGAACAAGGTGGTCTGTTCGGCTCCGGTGCCCTTGTGTCCACTCCCGCACCTACCCCCGAGCTCTGCTCTGTGCCATCTTTTTTCACATTAGATTTAAGTCACCCTCTCTTCAAGGCCCTTTGGAAGTGGATGGGTGTGAATGGGGAGACTGCATGCTGGGTCACCCCAGATTAAGAAAGGCACCCAGGGCATTACATTTCACTTCTTTGGAGGGCTTTCACTGCAGGGTCACCCGAGACTGACAGATTCAAAATCTTTCTCCCTGGCCACGATCTCAGAGATTGCTCCGAAAGTGAACTCCTGGCTCTGTCCCTCAGGCCGGTGCGGGGTCTGGGGGTGCAGCAGGGTGCCCCCTTGCTTCCACATGAAGCTTGCACATGATCTGATCAAAAACCTTGCTCCCGAAAGGCCTATGAAGTGGCTGTCAGTGAGGTGGGGGCCAGGAGGGCAGCAAGGAGCCCAGAACCATCCATGCCCCTGGTGTCTGGTGGAAGAGAAACCAGGGGGCCCAGGAGCAGCCCCCCAACCCCTGCAGGCACAGGCCACGCCCCCAGACCCACAGGTGCTGCCACGTGACCCGAATACTGCTTCTCGGCTCATTTAAGTCACATAACGTGATTATAAAGCCCTCCCCACTCAAAGGCAGTTCCGTAGCTCAGCGCTGGATTCTGTTGGCATTTTGCAGGAAGTGGGGGGCAGCCCTGTCCCCTCAGAGATGATTGTGGAGGTGGACATGGATGCGTGAATAGCACAAAGGGCCCAGGAACCCCTGTGCCCAGGTGATGTGGGCAAATGGTATGCTCCCAGTCACCAGAGGGGCTCATCAGAGCTGGGAAGTCGCCAGGAGGGAAGCAGAAAAGGCGCTTCAACTCTCGTGCGTTTACCCAGCAGACTGCCAGGTACAAAGAGCGTGTGCAAATGTGGGTGAGAAAAGGGCTTCTTGTGAATGACATCCCTGGGGAAACATTGCACCCCCGCCCCCCGCCCTCCCTGGAAGATTTGCGATGCACATGTTGGCTTGAGAAAGGCACTGAGAAGTCCTGCAGCAAACGGATCTGGTTCCCCCAGTTTACACTTGGTTTATATCAAATGCATTCAACCAAAACATTGTCATTAAGATGGAAACTTTCTGTCTCACAGGCTGGTGATGGCAGTGTCCACTTGGGATGCAGTGTTTGCAGGGACTGAGTGTGACGTTGGACCAGGAGGTGAAGAGCAGGGCTCGCTTCCTTCTTGGGGTCCAGCAGCCACAAGGGTACCAGACCCACCTTCGGCAAAGTGCAGCATCTCAGCCTCCTCGGGACCTGCAGCCAAGAACCATGTCTCTCTCCTGCTTGACCATAAACTGTATGAGGTCAGTGAGCACAGCTAACCCTCCAGCCCCAAGCCAAGTGTAAAATTAAAAGATATTTATTTAAGAAAGAGTGGAAAGGAGGGGGCGAGATGGGGGACATCGTGTTTGTGCTGCTGCTTTTGGAAGGCTGCTATAGCATCAGTTCCCACGATGCTGCTTATTCCAAGTGGGGTCCCTGGGAATTCCATCAAGGAGATTTCCAGAGCCCAGAGCTTCTCTTCCATACAGCATAATATCCTGGAGAAGAGGCTTTATCAGTGGAGGGGGCCGGTTCCATGTTAATGGTTTTCAACAGAGCTCTGGCTTTCTATCCCGGGAGACCTTGGCAATTTAAAGAAGCAATTGCTTCTTGGGCTTACCCTGCGAAATTGGAACTAATAGAGCCAGCGTCTCCATCGAAGTTGCTCTGGGGAACTGGATACAATCCAAGAAAGACTTATTCTGGACAACATCAATATTTGTCCCATTAAAAAGTGTGGTATAAAAATCAGTTACATTGTTGACAAGATGTTAGGGTCTTCCCGGGCTAATCCAGTTATAAAGGCTGGCCCCTTGCTCCAGCAAAGTGCACTGGGAAGAGCTTTTCGGGGAAGTCTGTGCCCTGACCCGTGGTCCTCTTCCAGGGCTCCGTGTAGAAGTCCTGAAATGGCAACGTCTCCAGCTGACCCTGTTTCAGCGTTCTCTCCCCCCAGTATCGTTAAGTCTTCTTAGCACACTCGCCAATGCAAATCATCCACTTATGTTCTCACACAAAATCCAATTGCCAATTTGTCTTTTTATTCCTTACACTTAAAGTGATTTGCCTTCAAGTAATCTACAATGAATTGTTCATTTTACTACCACAGGAAGCGATTGGTTCATCCAGGGAGCCACTAAGTTTGCAATCATCACCAAAGAACTTGCACTTCTCCAGCATAACTATGCGGCCGCCAAGAGACTTCCCGCGGAACGGGGGGCCGCACAAGCAGGCCCTGCAGTGGTTCCCCCGATCACAGCCCTGGGTCCACCACAAGATCAAGACCCGGCCAGATCCTCCCTGGCCTCCGATGGGGCTGAAGGTGAGATTCTGGGCTGGCTTTGAAGATGTGGTGGAGAGCTGGCTGCTCTCCAGGAAGTCATTAGTTAGCTCTAATCGCCTCGCTGGCACTGGCTTTTGGCCACAATGGAGATGGATTTGGGCTTTATAATCCCTGGTAGGATTAGATGTGAATGAGACCCAGAGGGAGGTCAGTGGTTTAGGAAACACGAGCTGTCAGATGAAGCTTAGAATATTCCTGCCCCATTGGCCTCTGCTTCACCCATCACGCTTCCACCTCCACCCCTGCTTCTCCTCCAGGAAACTCCCTCCAGCCTTTGTGTAGATCTGGGATGGGACCGCAGGCAGACCCAGCTCCCAGACCTCACCTTCCCAGTCCTCGGCAACCAATGCTTCTGCCTTCACAAGAGATTCACACGTGGCTTTTTCATGCCTCTGCAATTAGAGAATCTCAAAGCTTCAGAAATCAAGAGAAATCCTGGGCTCAGTCCAAGGTGGTGCTGGTCAGGCTCCGGTAGGAAAGAGCCCTCCGTTCCAAATGCCTTCAAGGGGGAGCAGACAGCGATGAACAGCATCTCTTCCTCCACGGGCTCAGCCATCATTTATCTTCCCAGAAAACTTGTTGCCCTTCCGACGACCACAGCTTCCCCTTCTGGGGGGATGTCAGGCACAGGGAGGAAGGGAGGGATTTTTGAGGTCGAAATAGTGTGAAAACTTCTGCTCAAGGCGTGGGCTACTCTTTCACTCACTGACAGAGATCCTTCAGCCGAGAAGATATAATATAAAAAAGCACACAGTGGAATTTAATTGCCAATTAGAGATGGTGGTTTCCAGCTGGCCATCTTGAGCTCCTCTTTCGGAAAGAGAAAATTGATCATAACTCTGGAAGCAGGCGACCTGGGGGGATGGGGGCTGCCGGGAACCTCAGGCTGGAGCCGACGTGGACCTCACACAGACATGGGACTGCTCAAAAAGCACGATGCATTATTTATTGTCATAATAAGCAAGACTGAAGTTTTATCATAAAACGTATGTCGGCATAAAAGAACCTGACAGGGCAAATCAATAAACAAGGAGATTGCTTGTCTGGAATGGCCTTTTTTATTTTTATTTTTTCAAAATAATGCTCAAACAAAGAACGGTGACCCCCCTAGAAGGCAGGTCAGGAAAGGCGGCCTCATGTACTGAAAAGGCAGGGAAAGTGGGTATGGTGTGCCTAAATTAAAAAATAAAAAAATAAGTGTTCCACTCTCCCCGCAGGAAGAAAGCAAAGGCAGAAGGACCTGCTTCCTTGTTGCCACGGTGGGTGCTGCCAGAGGTCCCGGAGGTTTATGGCAGCCTGAGGACAGGCAGCAAAGGAGAACCGTCACTCTCAGGAGGTTTGCAAAACAGAAAACAAGCAGACAAAACAAAATCACACACACACCTTCTTCAGCAACCACCCTGGGCCTGTCCTTGGCTCGGTTCCTGGAATTTTCACATCCTCATTATTTTATTGACTCTTCATAGACTTTCCAAGAGATGATGGCCTGACACCCATTTGACAAATAAGAGAGCTGAGACCACATGTCACCCCGGGAAAACCTCCGCCTCCTCTTGCCTGTGGTGAACAACAGTGGGGACACTCCAGGGATAATCCAGTTCTTCCCCAGGACATGGTGCAACAGGGCAGTTTTGATGGAGAAAACTGGGCCAAGCCTGGCAGTCACCCCGAGCATGGACTTCAGAATCAGCCGCCTTGCTCTGGGACCTGGCGTCCCCCAATGACCAGCTGGGTTTCTGCTGCCACCCTAACCTTGTTTCCTGATTTAGAGAAAGGAGAGACACTGGGTCGGTGAGAGCATGAAGCGAGATAAAGCAAGCAAAGAGCCTCCCAGTGTAGGCACTTAGTAACTGCTAAATAAACTATGGCTCAAGTACTTTCTGACCACCCTTCAGCCTGGGCTAGTCCGCTGCTCAGACAGGCCTTTACTGACCCCCTTGGGGGCCTCGATGTTGCTTTTCACAAACACATCTGTTTTCCATTATTCATTGTCTATCCCCCTCACTTGATTGCAACTTGAAGGAACCTGGTGGATTAGTAACGGATGTGTTCAACAGCATTTGCTGAATGAATGAGTGAATGAATGAAGGCCTGCCTTGTGTCTGACCACGTGCTGGTGACCCAGCTGGAAGGTAAACACTTAAGCCTATAAACGTGGGGTATGAGACAAAAGGGAATTGCAAGGTCTGATCAAGTTCATGGGGGCAAGGAGAGGAGGGAGCCTGCCTGGCGGGGCTCAGGACGTGGAGCTGGGCTTTGAGAAGCAGCAGGAAGGGTGGAGAGGGAGGGAGGTTGCTGCCGTGTGAGGCAGCCGCTTCACCAGGCCTGGTCTGCAGAGATGAGTGACAGGGTGGCTTTGGCATCTTTAACCGAATGTAAAGGTTGCCTCACATCAGCCGCGGTCGATCACCTGCCTCCCTCACAAGTCCAGCCTCAGCCAACAAGGACCTCAGCGCCGCCGACTGGATCCAGAAACGGTGTGAAGGAGCACGGGTCCCGGGCGCCAGGTACTTTGACAGTCGGGCGGCATCTTCAGCCCAGAGAGGCACCAGCCCGAAGCCTGAGCGGTCTGTCACTAATAATGATCATTTAATACTGTTTGGTTTCCATTGTGTGTATACACACTCCCAGAGCAAATTGCATGTGGGTGTTTACATTGAAGGAGATTTTCTCTCTTATAATTGATAGAACTTTAATTTCCATGCGGTTTCAACAGTAAACACGCAAATGGCTGTTTTCATATACCAAGCCTTAGTTATCTTTAGGGAAGCAAAATGTTTTCCTTTGACCCCCCAGTCTGAAATGGAGGTCGAAGCAAATCCAGATGGGACCAGGATTGGAGAAGCGGTGATGCAGATGGAGCTGGTTGTATCTCCTTGGATCCCGCCTGCCCCCGTGAGCCCTGACCCCGCAGCCAGGGCTGAAAGAGGAAGACTTTGCCGGGTGGGTACATGTGAGTATCCCTGCTGAATACGGGTCACTTACTGGGAGCCGATGAGGGTTGTGTCCTGCGGTGGGGACCCAGGGCCTCCAGCTGTGGGCAGAAGAGGAGGAGGAGGTCTTCCTAGCCCTCAGAACTTGCCCAGCAGGGAGGCACGGGGTGGCAGGAAGCACAGCTCTGTATCTGGGCCTGACCCCCGAGTCCCCGCGCTCTGGACCACGTGGTCACGCCGCGTAGCCCCAGTTCTGCGGAGCAGAGGGGTGGACGTCCCTGCAGAGCTGTTGGAAGGAGAGGATGCGTGGAGACCATCCAGACCAGCGCTTCCCCCAGGGGACAGGCAGCCCCGCCCAGGGACAGCTGGCCATGTGCTCCAGGGGGCGGTGGCTCAACATCCTGCAGTGCACGGGCAGGACAGCCCACCACGGCAAAGGTTTGTCTGACCCCCAGGGTCATTCACGCCGAGGTGGAGAAGCCCTGCCCTGGAGAGGCCAGACCAGCGGCCGCTTCACTGACCTGCTGGGCCCTCAGGCGGCCAAACAGGGCTGGGGCTGCTGGAGCTGCCGGGCCGCTCGCTGTGGCACCTGGAGGGCTCGTCCTTTCGATTCACGGAGCCAGACAAAGGCCATCAGGGTCATCGTGGTCTACTGTGCCTCGATGGGGAGAAGTGAGCGAAGCACTGCTCTAGAACACAGGACAAAGATGTAGTTAACTCTTCAGAACGTTCTTACGAGAACATTATTATTCTGTTATTATTATCATGATCGCTATTATTATTGCTATGTTTGTAGGTGGCGGGAAGCTCCCCGTGTGCCCTGTGACTGTGACAGCATCGGCGGCTACAGCTCACCCCGCAGACACTGAGGCCTCGGGCTGAACCCTCAGCATCTCCATCTCACCCACCTTCCTCTACAGCTCTTGGGGTGAGGACAGTCGCCACCCCGCCCCACCGTGGAAACCGAGGCCTAGCGAGTGCCCGCCCCTGCCCAGCATCCGAGTTACTGGGCCCTGAGCCTCTGTGACACGGGGGGCCCCCAGGCTCAGCCGCTCTCAGCGCTGCTTTCCGCGCACCTCCGGCGCGGTGTCCCCCCCCAACCGGCGCAAACCTGAAAGTTCCTCCTTCGTCCTTCAGAGGCAGGAGCCAGTGCAGAGCCGGCTCACTTCCCAACCACAGGCCACCCCCCACCGCCGCCCGGCCTCTCATGCTCAGATGCCCACCGGGAGGGGTGGCCAGAGCCCGGGGGTCACCGGAGCTGGGGGCTCAGGACACAGCTGAGCGGTTTAGAGACTGGACGGATGAGGCAGCAGGGACGGTGCTGACCCCTCGCTGGGCTCCTCCCCAGCCAAGCCCACATCCGGGGCGCAGCCCATCTGCAGAGACACACCCGGACCCTGAACGGGCAGGGAAGATGCTGGGGACAGTCGGGACCCCTGACAGCCAGCCACCGGAATAGGAGGGACCCCAGGGGCACAAGTGACTGTGGGACTCCAGGCAAGGATGACTCCTCGGGGGCCCAAGTGGAGCGGCTGCCCCGAGGATGGATGGGAAGCCGGCAACACAACCACAAGCTTCCGCGCCGGGAGAACTGCGGACGCGCACCCAGGCCTTTCACCCTGCAGAGGAGGCGCTCCACAGAGCCAGACAGCGGACCATGTCGGATGCAAAGACCCCGGTGGCAGCAGCTGGTGCCCAGTCAGCTAAGGGCCAGACACGACCTCAAGTTGTCCAGAAGCCCCGGCTAGCTCAGGACATGGGGAGCCAGGGTCTTGGATTCCAGAAATGGGGCTCTGAGCCCCAGAACTGTGCTCTCTCCCTCAGCCCCTCACCTGAGTGTCTGCTTCTCTCCACCGTGGGCCTCATTCCCCACCTGCCGGGAGGACAGCCCCCCCGCCCAGGTCCTCATCCTTGAATGACCACAGGAGTCACTGAGTGAGCTGGCTGGGCAGCTCCAACTCACAAAGGGCCACAGAGGCCTCTGAACAAAGCCACCTGAGGCAGGACCCAAAAGCCGCCGCCCGCGTTCACTCCCAGAACAAGGCAGTGACCAATGGGATCCTGACAAAGGCTGCGAGACATGAATCCCTAAAGATCTTTCAGGGAGCTGACGTGGCAGGCCTCTCTTGTCAGCTTGAAAGAGAAAGACGGAAAAAGAAAGGATGGAGGTGGCCGCTGTCACTTACCTGCGGGCAGGTAGAAGGAGGTGATCAAGCTCGGCCCCATCCCCCCCCAGAGCTCAGAATTAGTGGGGAATGCAGGAAAAATACAAATAAGCTGTGCTGATCAGTGAGGCTGTCTTAAACATCACTTTTTTAAAAAACCAAAAGAGATGAGGCTTGGGGTTAGACCTAAATTCGGCCTCTTTCTGACGCCCAGATCTTAGAGCTTTCATCTCCTAAGTCTTCACGTTTTCCTCTGTGCAGCGGCGTTAAGGATGCTGATAGGATTGGGTGGCCGCACATGAGCTGATCCTTTCCCTCATGGAAGCGTCAAGCCCTCTCCCCAGTGCAGGCAGCCCGGGAGTTGCGGATGGTGGCATAAGCTAAGGCAGGTGCACACGGATGGGGCTGTGTCCTGTTCTGTTGCTTCCCAAAGCCACTGCAGAGGGGGACAGAGCGGTCCAGGAGACAGGTCCAAGGGGACAGCCAGGCCTCCACCCCACTGGACCGTTTCCTAGGCTGATGGGAGGAGCTGGGACAGGGTTGGTGGGAGAAGTTGGTGGGACCACAACGCAATGGGAGACTTTTCCAGTAGCCACATCAAAACAGGTGCAAAGAAACAGGCAGTACTAATTTTCTTTCTTTTAACATCTTTATTGGAGTATAATTGCTTTACAATGTTGTGTTAGTTGCTGCTGTATAACAAAGTGAATCAGCTATACATATACATATATCCCCATATCTCCTCCCTCTTGCGTCTCCCTCCCACCCTCCCTATCCCACCCCTCTAGGTGGTCACAAAGCACCAAGCTGATCTCCCTGTGCTATGCAGCTGCTTCCCACTAGCTAGCTATTTTACATTTGGTAGTGTATATATGTCTATGCCACTCTCTCACTTCGTCCCAGCTTACCCTTCCCCCTCCAGTGTCCTCAAGTCCATTCTCTAGTAGGTCTGCGTCTTTTTTCCTGTCCTGCCCCTAGGTTCTTCAGAACCTTTTTTTTTTTTTTTTTTGGATTCCATATATATGTGTTAGCATACGGTATTTGTTTTTCTCTTTCTGACTTACTTCACTCTGTATGACAGACTCTAGGTCCATCCACCTCACTACAAATAACTCAATTTCATTTCTTTTTATGGCTGAGTAATATTCCATTGTATATATGTGCCACATCTTCTTTATCCATTCATCCGATGATGGACACTTAGGTTGCTTCCATGTCCTGGCTATTGTAAATAGTGCTGCAATGAACATTGTGGTACATGACTCTTTTTGAATTTTGGTTTTCTCAGGGTATATGCCCAGTAGTGGGATTGCTGGGTCATATGATAGTTCTTTTTTTAGTTTTTTAAGGAAACTCCATAGTGGCTGTATCAATTTACATTCCCACCAAAGGTGCAAGAGGGTTCCCTTTTCTCCACACCCTCTCCAGCATTTATTGTTTGTAGATTTTTTGATGATGGCAATTCTGACTGGTGTGAGGTGATACCTCATTGTGGTTTTGATTTGCATTTCTCTCATGATTAGTGATGTTGAGTACTAATTTTAATGATGCATTTCATCTAACCCAGTAGGTCCAAATGCTACCACTTCATCATGTAATCAACATAAAAAGTCTTCACGAAATATTTGGCATGCTTTTTTTCCACTAAGCCTTCCAAATCAGGCATATGTTCTACACTCACAGCACCTCTCAATCCAGGCGAGCCATGTCTCAAGTCTCCCATAGTTGCCTGTGGCCGTTGGCTGCCATACTGGACAGTGCAGGGGTGCCCAGGCCCTGGATCTGTTGCCTGAAAGTCAGAAAGGGCCCGGGCTGAGCTTGGGGCTGGGGCAGCAGAGGCCCGAGGAGCTGGGCCTCCTAGGGATCAATTCCTGCAGTGTGGACCTCATGGAGGTCCATGGGGTCCTACCACCACCGGACTCTGTCTCCTTCTGATTTCAGTCTGAGGTGATGTCGGAGGGTTCCGATGCCCTTGTTCTGCACAGCGAAAGTCACATAAAGTGGTTTAAACTTTCTGCAGAACAGTTAACGTTTTTAACATATCTGCAGTGAAATTTAATGGGGTTCCATAAAAGCTGAACAGACCTCTGAACTAGCTGAAATAGTCGGTGAGTGACCTTGGTGTTTTAAATTCAATCCAAAGTGAAATTCAAGAATGTGAGAGGTTTACGTGGCTGACTATGCAAAAGGAACCAGGAGCCTACAAGACGGGACCAGGGAGTGAACGGACCTCTCTCCCTGCCCAGCTGATGCTGGGTCGATCTGGACCAGCTCGTTTCCAGGTGTGAGATCAAGGAATTATTCAGTGTGTGATGCCCAATAGCTGAAAAGTTTTCCAGCAGGGCAGGAAGGACTTCTCCTGGATAACTAACTCCCACTCGACCTTCTGCCCTCACCTAGAAGACCTTGCTTTGTTTGTGCTGGCAAAGGCCACACATGTTATTATAATAATTTGTTAAACCACCTGTACGTCTTGTGGAATGGTGAGCCCAGGTAAGCTAGAGATATGTGTGCTCCTGGGGTGAGGAGATGGATAGATGCTTAACATGAGGACCAGCTGGTAGCAGGTTGTCAGTCAAATTTGTGAATGGTCTGTTTAAGGCAGAACACAACCTGAGTTACAAAAGGGCACAAACTGATTCCTTCTTGTAGTAAATCTATGTCATCATTCCCCTCCATCCCAGGAAACGTCCAGAGCACTCACACATTCACTCATCAGAGGTTAATCAGAACAGTTGTGTACAAACCAAACGTGGCGTCCACAACATCCCGTTCGGAAGCCTTCCTTGGCCCCCAGGCAGGGATGTGTTCTTAGTTCTCTGAATCTGCTGGTCATCTCTTCCCAATTTTTTCCAACCACTTATCACAAATACAATGTGTTATAATTTTGTGTGTACTTGTATTATCTCCCCTGCTAGATTAGAAGATTTTTAAACACAAGGTCTGGTTCATTATCTTCCTGTCCCGCAGAAGTGCCCAGCACAGAGCCAGAGCGGAGGAGAAATTCAAAACTGTTTGTTGAAAGAATTCATTGGTGACCTTGACTACCAATCACTCCTGGCACCGCCCCCAACCCTATATCTCTTGGGTCTGATTCTTTCGGGGCTGTGTCATCTTCATCTCTCACATTCCTTTTCCCTCTTTTCTTGCTTTGCAAGAACCACAGTGGAAAGTCTCAATTAACTACTGGGTTTGGGCGAGAGGTTCTTGTTAACCAAATGAATGGGTGATTAAAGTTAACTGAAGAGTCATCAGCAAACATTTTTCTGGCTGCCATGAAAATCCTCATTGTTGAACATCTTTCTAAGTGTAGAAGTGCCCATCTGTCTTAGGAACAGCCGTATAATGAACATAACTGAGTTTCTCCTTGGTGGTTGAAGATCGTTATCTGATCATCACTTCTCACAACAGGTGCTTTCCCAGGCAGTCCCCGACCCCCTCAATGCTGTGGGCGTTCATCTCCTACAAACTTCTTCTCTTAAAGGATCGTACGGCCATCAGGCACTTCTTATCCTAAATGTAAGGCAACAGTCACCTGCCCATTTTAATCCACTGCTCTATGAGAATGTGGAGTAGGGTGTCCCAAATGAAAGGCCAAAATAATTGTATGAAATTTACTTTGTAAAAACCACAAAAGAAGTTGGCAGATACCATGGACCCAAACCTGCCTCCTTGCTTAGAGAAAAAACACCTATTTTGTTCATGCATCAGGTGACCATTAATTTAGAGAAGCTGGGGACCACGCACCAGCCCTGGGAGGGGGGCGGGGGGGGGAATAAATCTTGATTAGTTAAACCAATCCTCTGGAGAGTGATCAGTTTAGGAGTTCCTAAAACAATTGGCATGGGACCACAGGGACTGGAATTGAGACATGAAGGACAGTCTGCTGAGGGGCTTCTAGAGAAGGTTTTCTACCTCTTAAAAGGAGGCACAAGACTGTCCTCTCTTCCTGCCATTGGGTGATGTTTTCTAAGAATGAGATGCTAGGTGCTGTCGCAGCCACCTTGTGACCATGAGGGGCAGGTCCTGGAATTAACGCCAACAGGACGGCAGAGCAGAAAGGTGAAAAAACCGTGTCCTTAAGTATGTCACTGATCACCAGATCAGCCATCCTGGAATCTCCAGAATTTCCCATTTTGGTTTAGGATATTAAGTTAGTCTTTTGTGACTCAGCCCTGAAATCTTAACTGATGTACAACTCTTACCTTCTAGTCTCCAAGTAGAAGGCAGTGGAAAATAAAGAGAAAAGCACAATCTGGATAATTAAAGTATTCTAAATGGCCTGGTCCTGGTTAGTTATAATTTATTTATATTTTTAATATTTGTAATTTTCTAGGGGGATTTTCAGCCATGGTTTCTAACCTGCGGGGGCTCTCCCACACCACCCCGGGCGTCTGCCTAGCTCCATGATGTTTTCCTCACTCCTAAACCTCCAAGCTGAAAGCTTCATCTTAGAGCCTCACACCAGGATCCTGAACAAGCACATCTGTCTGCCTGGACCTCCGCTCTCATCACAGGGTGGTAACTCCTTGCTGACTATAAGCCCCTGAACAATCTCAGAGCCCGAAAGACAGCCTCACAGGATGGTTACAGCCCGTGCGTGAGGAAGCTGCTCCCCAAGTGGGGGTGTCTCTACTGGTCACTCTGCTTAAATGGACGGAGTTGGAAGTCCAACAAATCATAAGACATTTCTTTCCCCTTTGTTCTCCAGTTTAAAATTTTTTAAATTTACATACAGTGAAATTCACCCTTTTTGTGTCCAATTCAATGAGCTTTCCCTCATGCATTACCTCTCACAGTCAGGACACGGAGCAAGTCCAGCGCCCTCAGCTCCAATTTGTATTCAAGGCCTCCACCTCCTAATCTATGGTGACCTCTTTCTTCCTATAGTTTTGCCGTGAAAATGGTGTGATATAGGATGGATGGAGCCTCTGTGTCTGGCCTCTGTCATTAACCACAACGCGTTTGCGGTTCATTCCTGCTGTGTGAGCATCAGTTCAGTCCTTTTTATCGCCGAGTAATATTCCACCATCTGGATGTGCCAAAGTGTGTTCATCCAGCCACTCCCTCACTGAAGGCTGTCTGGACTGTCTCTACAAGTTTGGGGAGGTCATGAATAACGCTGCTATAAATATTCACACACAAGTTTTACATGAACATTCATTTTTATTTTTCTAGGGCGACTTCAAGAAGTAGGAGTCCTGAGGACTTCCCTGGTGGCGCAGTGGTTAAGAATCCACCTGCCAATGCAGAGGACACGGGTTCGAGCCCTGGTCCAGGAAGATCCCACGTGCCACGGAGCAACTAAGCCCGTGCGCCACAACTACTGAGCCCACATGCCACAACTACTGAAGCTCGCGCGCCTAGAGCCCGTGCTCCACAACAAGAGAAGCCACGGCAATGAGAAGCCTGAGCACTGCAACGAAGAGTAGCCCCCACTTGCCGCAACTAGAGAAAGCCCGCGCGCAGCAAGGAAGACCCAACGCAGCCAAAAATAAATAAATAAATACATAAATAAAATTAATTAAAAAAACAAGAAGTAGGAGTCCTGGATCAGATGGTTGTTGTACGTGTAACTTTTTATGAAATTGCCAAACTGCTTTCCAGAGTGGCTGTCCCATTCCGCGTTCCCACCAGCAATGAACACGTGTACCTGTGGCACCGCATCCTTGCCAACACTTGGTATCATCAGTGTGTTTCACTGTGTCCATTTGAATAGGTGTTATTAACAATATCTCATCAAGGTTTTAAAAGGTGCTCAACACCAGGGGTTAAAGGAAAGGGTGGCTGCAGAGAGTAGGGGGCCCAGGCACGTCACCATGGTGGTGGCACCATGATCAGTGGTGTCCCCTCAGAGCAGTGGATTTTAAAGTCAGATGAAACAGGAAAGAAGCATTTCCTCAAAATAAAAGTCTCTCCCATTGTAATGTGTAATATTCCCCCAAGAAATAATCTCCCTAATTTTTCCAACTGAGTTTTGGGAAATCAGTCTCAGGTAGGTGACCAGGCAGTTCTTCGCAAGTAAGGTATATCAAGAGGACACATTTCTAATATCCGAGGATGAGAATGCGATGTGAGAGCTCCCAGGAGGGCAGGCCCACAGCCGCAGAGCATTCCAGTTTTAGGAAAGCAGACGGCTGTGTAAGGGACCCCGTCAGGCACCGATGGGTCAATTTGACGAAGGACTGGGGGAGGGGCTGCACTGCGGACCCACCGCCCGGATGTTCACAGGCTCCCAGAGCCCGACCACACAGTGGAGGTCAGGTGGGCACAAAATAGGGATGGTTAGGGGGTGTGTCGGGTGTCTCCGTGGCCTCCTCCACCACAGGCTCTGGTTCAGCAAAGTGGCTCAGGAGACAGACAGCAGGGCAGGGACCACAGGTGGAGCTGGCTTCCCGGATGGGGCTCAACCCAGGCAAGCAAAGCCCTCTGGCTGCTTCAAGGCTTCACCACCTGTGCTGGCATCTACTTCCTGCCAGCTGTCCTGTCCATGCGGAAACCCACCTTCCTGATGGAGTGCTGGGGCTGAGGAAGCCAGGTCCTTGGATCCTGGGGAAGGACTCATTTCACATGCACATAGTAAGGGGGTGTTTGAGAGTGTAGCTGATCCATGAATATTAAAAATAAAATATGCTGATGAATGAGAAATTTGTTTGCAGCGCAAGAGTGCTGGGTTCAGCCAGACCAGCTCTCACAGCTTAATTACTGTCATTAGAGTGTGGTTTCACAAAGGATCAGGATGTTTTGACACGCATTGATCTGCCATCACGATCTGAGGCTTTCAGAGATGAATACCCACCCCATCCCCTTTCTGTCTGTATCGGGGACACGCCAGAGCCATCGATGTTCAGTCACCTCGTATTGATAAGCAGGGAAGCTAAAAATGCCTGTGATGGCGTGATTGATCATTGCATATTAACTAAGCTTATTAGAAAAGGAAAACATGACGCTGCCCTCGCCTCCACACGGTGCTCAATTTGACTATCTATCTTCTTCCTCTCCCTGGGTCTCTGCTCTCTCTGGGTCCGTTTTCGTCCCTTTTCTTTTTTTATTTATTTTTTTATCCTCAGTGAATTACAGTCAATTAGACGATGAACAAAATGCCCTTTCCAGTGCCCCTGAGGACACTTCCTCTTGGGGGGGTAACTGTTCCAAAGCAAAACCGTAGCAGATTGACTTCGGAAAACCGCGGAGAACCAGAAGGGGAGCCAGAGATGCCCCAGCCCCTTCCCGGGGATTCAAACTCTCACCAATTCCCCTGCCTGGACTTTGGGTATCCTTTGGTTTTAGCAGAGACGGTTCTTGAAGCAGGCCCTGTGTTCCGCACATTTCTCTCAGTCTGTGGGACGGAGGAAGGACAGGAGAAAAGTCTCCACCCGCCGGGCAGACAGAGGACGAGAGGCCTGAATCTCAAGCATCAGCGTCGCCATCGCGCCAGCCTCACGGGGTAGCCTGTGCTCTGCTTCCCTGGGACGTAGCTCCATCCTGTGTTCTAGGCAGACTCCCTTGCAACAAAATAAAAGAACCCCAGCAACGCCTTATTCTTTCCCTCCTCAAGCATTTAGTGAGCACCTGCTGTATGCACCGGGCTGCAGGAGGGCTGTGGGGACCGGGGACAGGAAGGGCCCAGGGGACCCGTTCACCTGACAGAGGAGCGGATCCGGGCTCAAGCTCTGGAAGGAGACTTCCTGCCCCTGAGCCTCGGCCCCCTCACCTGTGACGTGGTGCCCCCGGTGAGACGTGCATCTGATGATTTCCCCTGCACGTGGAAAGCCCAGCAAGTACTTTGCCCACAGCAGTGACCTGGCCACTGAGTTGACAAAGTAGACAGTCAGTGAGGTACCAGCTCGGTTTCTGCCACCTGATACCCCGCCACGTGCCATGACCGCCAGGTACCCCCGGCTGAGTGTCTCTTGGACCATGCCTCTCGCTGAATGGCCAGGGCTCAAGACGCCTGCTTGGAAAGGCCGGAATCCTCTCGAAGCAACGCCTATTCTTGTGACCTTTGACCAGGTGCGTGGCCTCCTGGAGCTTCGATTCAGGCACCAGTAATACAGCAGTGACAAAAGTCATCTCACAGCCACTGTGGTCAGAATTAAATGGAACTTTATATGCACGTGTAGCCAGGGTCCGGCAAAGTTTGCTTTCAACCCAGCCCCTTCGTTCTTGAAGTAGCAAGGAGGCAGGCTACCCAACTTGTGAGGTGGGAGTTTCTTCTAGGCATCTCGGAAAGAGTCCTTTTGTTGTACTTGTCTGACGAGGAGGAGGAGGAGGAGGAGGGGTCAGAAAGGAGGCGCGTGCCAGGAGAAGAGAGTTCCCCGCGCCGGCTCCCAGGGCAGTGCTGAGTGTGGGAGATCCCGCTGGAAATGGTCTTCCGTTACTCAGAGGTGCACCCTAATATCACGGGTTGACACACATCTGTCATTGGTGTGTATGTTTCTCCTTGATGGTTGAATTCAGCGCGTTGTGTCGGCAGCCCCCTTGCTGGTCCTCCAATGTGCTGAGCTGCCCCAGGGCCCCGACGCCGGCGTTCTTTCTGTCTGGAACTCTCTCTCTCTGATGCCCACGTGGCTGCACCTCCTTCGAATCTCTGCTCAGATATTGCCTGGTCCCTCCAGGGCCATCACAGCTGCCGGTCCACGCCCTGTGCCCTGGCCTGGGTCCCTGGAGCGCTTCTCACCCAGAGCATCTGTGCTTACTGGGTTTACTGCTTTTCTCCTCAAAAATAATCAAATTATTTTTTGCCCTCCCAGTTGTATTTTTTTTCAGGGTAATCCTTTCATTAAAAGCCATGTAATGTTTTCCTGTTCTGTTATCTGCTATATTTCAACTTCTGTATTTTCTCTGCTCTCCTGTCATGTTTCTCATTAAATTTCCCCTTTTTATTCTCTCGTGGTGATGGCTTTTTAAATTTTTTTTTCCCCTAACACAAGCTTTGAACTAAAAGACAGGAAAACTATGTTATTTGGAATAAAAGAATCTGGAGTGTCACACATTTGCCAGCTAATGTGTTACTTCTTATGTTTTAATTTTTCAGAATGATTGTTTATGAACAAGGTCTTTTGTTTCTTCCATGTTGGTCTGGTTCTCTGGACCCATCCTTCATAGGAAATGATAATCCTCTGATAACATAATCATCACCATGGCAACCGGAGGCAATGTCTCAAACAGGATTACGACTTCAAGGACCCAGATTTGCATTTTTACCCACTCCTGAAGCAGCGGGCTGCACCTCTACTGGCCCCACTCCACAGCACGGTGTGTGAGAGGCTCTGGAGGGCTGCAGGACGGGTTCCCAAGCTGAGAACAGCCAGTCGGGGAAAATCATTGTGAATTCAGAACCCGCTGCTGCTCTAACAGCATCAGACACAGGCACGAAGCAAAACGAACGGCTTTTCAGTTTTTTAAAATCTGTGTTTTGTTGTGTCATCCTGCCCTGCCGCCACCCCTCCCACCGAGGAGAGGTATCTTAAAACACAGGTGAGCATTTCTTAGGTGACGGGCAGGGAGGAGCACAGTTTCTGGAGCCATCAGCACCCCCTTCTAACTCAGGGTTAGCTGGTCTATCTAAAGCTAGGGGAGAACTGGTGGACGGACTGATGCGATTCTAGGGTGAGAACACGACAGCACTGTCCCTTCAGCCCAGTGGACGATGACGTGGGGATGACCGTCTGCATTAAGAGCCCAAAATCCGGCACTAGACCGACTGGTTTCAACTTCTGCTTTTGAGCTTTGACAAGTTACTTAACTGAGTAGTGCCTCCGTTTTTTACAGTGGTTAAAAAAAAAGGATTGGATTGAACTACTCAGCATATTCAGGAGGCCAGCAAAGGAAGCCCAGGGGCAGGGAAGTTGGTGCAGGCCGGGTCCGATGGGCATAAGTGCTCAGGAAGTCCACAGAAATGGTCCACATTCTCAGAGGCCCTGTCTGGGTCCTCCAGGCATCCCCAGCAGGTGAGGCAGCTGCCTATTTCACAGATGTTGAAACTGAGGCTTAAGGAGCTTCCGTGAAGCTCCAGGTCACAGAGCTAAAAGCAGTAGGTAATGGCTCAAACACAGATGTCCCCAGCCAAGCACTGGGCCTGGCCAGAGCCTCAGAGGACCCTGAAAGGCCACACAGCTGCAGGGCACAGGACCTGACCATCCTGGAAGGCTCATTGGCTGAGTGAAAGTGGGCACAAAGGAGATAATTCCCTTCTTCCCAACACCCTGGTGGCACTTAGACCCCCCCCCACATCTTTCTTCTCTTTTCCCTGGGACCATGGTGGCACAGACGGGGCTGCCAGGCGTGGAAGTCTTTGCATCACCGCTCTCTCATGGGGATGGCTGGGAACTAATTCTCTCCACTCTGCACAGAATTCGAGAACTATAATTGGGTTTGGTTCAAGACAGTAATCCCCACAGCCTTAAAACATGCAAAATAAAAATAAATTAATCATCCCATCAGGATTTCATGGTGCGTGTATAATTTTTTATTTAAATGTTTAATATCATTGGACTTCCCTGGTGGCACAGTGGTTAAGAATCTGCCTGCCAATGCAGGGGACACAGGTTTGAGCCCTGGTCCGGAAAGATCCCACATGCCACGGAGCAACTAAGCCCATGCACCACAACTACTGAAGCCTGCGTGCCACAACTACTGAGCCTGTGCTCTAGAGCCCGTGAGCCACAACTACTGAGCCCACGTGCCACAACTACTGAAGCCCGTGCGCCTAGAGCCCGTGCTCTGCAACAAGAGAAGCCACTGCAGTGAGAAACCCGGGCACCAAAGAAGAGTAGCCCCTGCTCGCCGCAACTAGAGAAAGCCTGTGTGCAGCAACGAAGACCCAGCACAGTCAAAAATAAATAAATAAAAATAAATAAATAAATTTATAAAAATAAATAAATGTTTAATATCATAAAACAAGGCTGGCATGCAGAGGAAACTGTTGATTTCATCAGAAGAAATTTCTCTCTTTTAAGTGAAAGTAAATACAAGTTAGGGCATCCCAAGAGAGGAAGTAAAGATGAGGGAAGCAGGTCCCAAGTTGGCCAGACCGGGCAATTATGCTCTCAAAGATGGCAACGCGTCACAGTGGAGGATGAGGGTTCCCTCAAGTGATCAGCAAGCCTGATTTGTGGGCAAAAGTCAACGCATTGTCCACCAAAACCAACCACAGGTTAGCGACTTCTTGGGAGGGAAGAGGAAAGACAGATGGGGAGGGAGACTCAGGGTCCAAACCAGTGCTGAGAAGGAGCCCCTCCCACTTTCCTCGGGATCCTCTTTTTAGGAGTTCGTCCATCCCCCGCAAGCCCCACCTCAGCCTTTGTTCCCCAGTTAGGCCTTCAGTCCTGGGGGAGCTGGGCTGCTCAGAAGACCCACTGTTCAGACTCTGAAATGAAGGAAAGAGAAGCAGTAAATGTCTTGGCAGCAGGCAGCATTAATCATTCGTGACCATTTTTATTTAACTTCTCCCCCAAACACAAGTCCGAAAGCCACTTATTAGTTCACACAAAAGGCATCTCTGAACAGCAAACATTCAATTATTTTGGTGTTTACTGCTTAGAAACTGCAAATGAAAATGTACATTCAACAGACACATTCTGAAAGGTCTTATAAAAGTGAGACTTTTCTGCCATTTCTATGGCACGTCCTATCATTTTCCTTGTTTTTTAATCATTGCAACCTCCTGGATTCCATATTTGATTCTGGTCTCTACCTCTCCAAATTCTCCCAGTAGTTATGGCCTTCTGGGCTGGGGAGTTATCTTACATTCATCATCCCAATGACTTGCCACCCCTGTCATCAAATTGGGTATCACAGCACCTCAGATCAGGATAAGCAGAAATGACATGAAATTTGTAGAATATCTTCCAATTCCAAACCCTTTCTCCCATGAATTCCATGTTAAAGTGGTTGCCTTAATGGCCCAATTAGTGGCTGCCTTGCACCCCACCCCATCCTCTGTCCCACGACTCTCCCCTCCAGTTGACTCTGGGTTCAGCCAGGTGACCTGATTTGGTCAATAGGATGTTAGCAACTGTGACTCAGGCAGAGACTAGAAAAGGCACTTGGGCATTTCCCTTCATGCTTTGACTCCTGCCACCACCTGGAAAACATATTCAAGGTAGCTTGCTAGGAAAAAAAAAGTAAGAGTGGAGACCGGTCCAGCAGCTCCCAGCCACCTGCAGCCAGCTTCAGAACAAGCCAACCCTAGTGAGTCCACTGAGCTTGGCTCAGATTAGCAGAACAGCCCAGCCAACCCCTACGCTGGTGGAAAAAGAATGTGTAGGAGTTCCCTTGAGCTGTTAGTGTCAGGATGGTTTGTTACACAGCTCTGAGGCAGTAGGTAGCTGATACAAACCCAGCACGTTTACTGTTCATTAAGCACCTCTTGTGTGTCAGCCGTGGCACCTGGTACTTTACAGTCTCAGCTCTGGTCTGACCATGATATCAAGATGCAGTTGTCAGTATTCTTATTTGTGCAGATGAGGGTGTGTGCCTTACACAGGAGAGTTTATAAGCAGGAGAAGCTGGGTTTGAACCCAGAGCAGCCTGCCACCAAAGTCCCTCCTCTTCCCCCAAGCCACCTGTCCCCACACCGCCATGTCCCCTGGAAATTCACTACGAACGGAAAGCATGTGAGTGTCTAAAAGTATACACATGGGCTGGGCATTCTATTTGCAGCTGCCCATTGGGGTTTTATCATGTTGGCTCATATTCCCATTATGCTGTGTAATGGGATCACTCCAAACAGCCCCACACGTGGGATACCTAATCCACTGTGCATCCTTCGGGATTACCGGATTCCCACTACAGGGAGTGACCATCATTCTCCACTGCAAGTCTCCCGGCCGAAATCACTCACCTTGTGGCCTAAATGGAATGTACCTGCAATGGACCACAGAAGGGAAGCATCCTCTGGCTTCCTCTGGCTGATTTCAGCCAGTCTGTATGAGGTCACCAGCCTGCATCCCAGCAACGGTGGCAGCCAAGATGCAGTCTGAGCATCTCTGTGGTTTTGACAGCAGCCTAGCGCCCAGCTGGGAGGTCACAGTCGCATGGGTCACTGGGATCAATAGGTTGGTGGCGATCTCCCAATTTCCCACCTTCCTGTTGGTGGAAGAGGTGGTAGCCCCCTGGCAGGTCATTTCTGCAGGACATCCTGTCTCTGCTGGCTGGTCAGTCTGGGCATCGCTAGTGTCCAGTCTTCTACCCATCCAGCCAATTCATGAGCACCTGATGCCCCGTATTAAGTCACTTTCTCCTTCCACTGCCTCGAGTGGTCTCTGTTTCCTGCCCTGAGCCTTACTAGATCCACCTGGTTTCTGGATTGTTTCCTGGAAAGTAAAGAAAGCCCTTCAATTTTCTCACCATGTACCTGAGCGCTTTCTCTCTGTGCGAATTCAAGATACTTTGAATCTTGGCCAAACACGAATTAGACGACATAATCCTACCTCAAGTACATACGGGACATGGTAGTTTACCAAGTGGTGCTACAGAAATCATCGCCTTCACGTCTCAGAACAGCTCACTGAAGTGGGTGTATGTCCCTCCACCTGTTTTATAAACAAGGAAACCGAGACTCAGGGGGAGTAAACCTCGGCCAAAGTGAGCAGGGACGGAGCCAGGACTCCACCCAGATCCCAGGGCAGCTGTGGTCCCTTCCTCCCTAGGATGAGGTTTCCTTTGATTTATTCTTCTCCTGACTTCCTAAATCCTCCCCAGTTTCTACAAAAGAACCCAAAGGTGAAAATGGCCTTTAGACGCGATTTCCTTAAATCCATCCCCACGAAGCTTGCTTGTCCATGAGTAAACCCCTGCTGTGTGAGAACCAGCCCATCCGTCTGTTAATTTCTAGAACATGAGTGCCTGCTATTGGCAAGATCAGGGCATTGTCCAAAGACCCCGACACTCAGGATGAACAGGGGTTGAAGTTTCCCACAAGTCCTTGGTCCCCTCTTTGCTCTCACAGAAAGGCCTTTAGCTCAGCCCTACACCCACAGGGCTGTGACCACCCAGAGAAAGTGCCTTTCCTTAGTTCACTCCCCCAGATGGACGCTTTTCTCCTGGCACAAAGCCACCGTATTGGCTGGTGGCAGCCCTGTCCAAGCTGCGGAGACAGGTGTGAACAGGGTCTTTGGAGGGCCTAGGAGTGTGTGACCGGCAGCAGGAAGGCTTCCCCAGGTCACAGAGGTCCCTTCAAGCACTTGAAACACTCTCTCTGTGTAGAAAGTTTATTTCAAGTCTGTGTGTTGTCGAGGCCAGAGTTAAGAGCAATGAACAGAAATGTCCGGAGAGACATGTGGTGTGTGCCTGACTATTCAGGCTCTCTGTAAAGATCCTTCTCTAACATTAATAGGGCCCATGTCTCTGAAGGTGGTGACCTCTGTAGGAAGCAAGATCTTAGCAAGTGATTCGCGGGAGTTCCTATAAGTCCGTCTGCTTTGACCGCTAAGATCATCTTTCAGTGCCGTTTCAGTGACCATTGGGTGGTGAATACTTCCTAACACAACTATCCTTATCTTCACTCTCAGCCCCTTCGTGACACGTACAACCCAAGCTGCTGAAGCAGCAGCCCTGGGCTCCCTCCCCTGTGGCTCACCTGTGACAGGAGACAGGTAGGCCAAGAGATAGCTTTGTCTTATAAGCAAGCAGATGTTGAATAGCAAAGATGAGAAAGAGATACATTTTTAAAGTAAACGACAGGAAGCCGCATTAGAACATATTGTGAATGTTTGGGAAGCTACTGGAATGTAATTGGGTTTTCTAAACGCCGTACCATCTGATTCAGACTTGGGAGAAGTGATACAAAATGGACTTGAAATAAAAATCACCAATTGTGTCCTACAGCTCAAGCCCAGCGCCAGCAAAGAAGCCTAATTATCCGCTGAAGCTAATTGCTCCCATTTGAGCTGGCTGCTAGGACTCTCCACAACAGACTTGGAAATGAGATGGATCGGAGAGTTGCAGGCCAGAGCCAGGAGCCCAGGAGCGCAGGACGTGCTCGCGGGAGCAGTGCACGGGCGAGGAAGCTTTAGAAGTCATTTCTTTTTGAGCTGCTCCATACGAGCCAGCCAGAGCGAGAGGGCTGCTTCCTCTGAAGGTGCCCAGAACGACCCAGAAATCTCGCTGAAAGTGGCAGGGGGAAAACAGGCTCCGGATAACACGATGCACACACACGCTTTGAGCTCCATCAAGCGCTCTGCAAGGTGAGCCCTGGTGTCCGGACTCCAAGGAGCCGACACCAGGGGAGACAACCTGCTTCGGAGGGGGAGCCCCTCCCCACGGATGCCACAGGGACTGATGTCAAAGGAGCCGCATCGGCACATCAGCAGCCGCCAGGGGTCACGGTGGGCGTGCCCGAGGGATGCCCTGCATGGTGACAGCTCCTCTAAGAGACCGAAGGCGGCCTCCCCCGCCGACACCCGCCTGCTCCTCTGCTTGGTTCCGGGTCTCCTGGGGATTGCACTCACCTGGGGAGGCGCTGCATTCACCAGGGTTTGGAAACTCGGAGGCCGCCTGACACGTGATGCTGGGCACCAGGAAATGCGTGTCTGCTACAGGACAAACCCCTCAGGTCAGCACTGACTCTCTTCCCTTCCCACCCCACCTCCAGTGGACCAGCTAATCTGGCCAGAATCATCTGTGAAATACACGGAAACTCTGAACACTTCTCCCCATTTTCACTATCACTGCTTGGGTCTAGGCCACCATTGCCTTGGCCAGGCCAAGAGCAGTCAGGGATGCAGTGGGCTTTCAAGGGCCCTAATCGATTGGTTTTGCCTTCATGGCCCATTCTTCCATTACAGCTATCTATCTATCTATCTATCTATCTATCTATCTATCATCTATCATCTATTTATCTATCTATCAGCTATCTATCTAGCATCTATCTAGCATCTATCTATCTACCTACTAACTACCTATCTACAGTTGACCCTTCAACAACATGGGTTTGAACTACGCAGGTCCACTTATACAGAGTTTTTTCAATAAATGTATTTATTCCTACAGCATCCACGGTTGGTTGAATCCACAGATGCAGAACATGTGATATGGAGGACCAGCAATGGGACATGATCACCTTGGATCTCGCTATCTGTGGTAGGTTCTGGAACCAAACCCCCCTGAGGGTGGATAACCAGGGACCACTGTACATCTATCTACCTACCTATCTATTTATATCACATATATAAAACAGTCGTTAAAAATTTTATGTATAAAATATATATAAATATATGTAAAACACATGCAAAACATTTTAACGACTCTTTTATATATGATATAGACTATGATATATGTATGTAAAATACGTATAGATGTAAAATTTTTAATGACTATGTTGGTATAAAGACAAATACAATCCAGGCCGGATGGTGTTCCTGTGTTTCTTCAGATTTTAAAGGAGATTAAACTGTTTCTTGTCCGTAAAGTCCAGTGAGCCCTGGGCCCTAATGGGGAAGCCAGCCCGACAGCCGGGCTGCCTGCCTGGGCCCTGGATCTGCCACACGGCCCTGCAGGGTGGACCCTCCATTCGGAGGCGCAGCCCTTTGGGAGCATAAGTCCTCTGCTCCAGCCTATCCCCCTGCTCACATCACACCCGTGGCCCCCAGTGTGCCCTGAGCTGAGCGAGGGTCTTCGCCTGGCCTTCAGGGTGCTGCCCACCCTGTTCTGGCCCTTCCTCCCTCTCCCCCAAAGCTCTGATCCAGCCACGCTCGCCCCCTTACTGTTTCCAGGTGCACCACCCGGCCTCTGACCCCAGGGCCTTTGCACTCGCCACTCCTGCCGCGCCTCTGCTCAGAGGGACTTGTCCAAGAGCTTCTCCTGGATGGGGATCCGAGAGCTTAGGGCCACCGTCACCACCTTGAAGTCCACCTCTGAAGTCCTTCAGAGCACTTTTACCACTCTGTGTGTTTAGCGTCTGTTTTCCCCAACTTGAACTAAGGCCCAGACTGGATCTGTGTATCCCAGATGCCTGGCATGTCAGTGGAGTCTTGGATATTACCCTCTGTCTCCATCTTTAAGGAAATGAAGGCGCACCACTAGCAGTTGGAGAGGTGATAAATGGATCAATGACTTGATGGTATGAATTAATCTTAATGTGTCCATAACTCTCAGACAAGTCATTGACAAGGACACAGTTCCCCTTTGAATGCCTGGGTGCTGAGCCTACAGGTAATGATTTTATGTTCTTGTGGGGAAAAAAGTACAGAATTACCAAACTCTGGATAGTCTCTGGATGTCACGTGAGACACGGAGCTGAGGGAGGGACCCCTACGAAACTCCTAAGAGACCCGTCTTGGCCCCAGATGCAGCCCTCGGTGGCTTGTTAAGCCTCACCTGAGGGCGTCCACTTATGACTGGCTATTTCTGTGCCTCATTTTTGGCCCAGGGAACGCAAATATGGGCCCATAGACCTTCATCCTTCTGCAGCAGTGAAGAGGCCTCGAAAGCTCTTTGAGTCCCATCTTCTTTAAAAAAAAAAAGAAGCATCCAAACCAATCAGACATTTGCGAAAAGAAGACGCCCATCAGGCAGAGAGCAGAATCACACACAGCATTATCTGGGGTAGAGAGTCACGGACCAACAGAACCCACCTCTAACCAGCTTAGATCTCTAGAAAGTTCTGCCCTGTCGTCCCCCCAAAGTAACCAAATAGTCCCGGCCCAGAGGAGGGAATCTCTGATTTCGGCAAGGACCCAAACCAAATTATTCTACTTTCGGCAAATGACTCTGGTTCTCCTTTTTCTTCTGAATTGAGGGATAACTTAGCAGGATAAAGCACGGAGAACTTAAGAGATCAGTGAGTCCCTAACTCCTCACCCATGTCATCACCACCCCCCGGTGCAGACAGAGTTTCCAACACTCCTCAGCCTCCTCTGTGCCCCCCGCAGTCAGCTCCCCCCACCACCTGTTCTTGAACTTCCCATCCACGGAAACACATGGGACACACACTTTCACATCTGGCTTCTTTTGCTCCGTGTTTGTCTTCCAGATGCGACCGTGTGTTGTACATTTAGAAGTTCACTCTCTTTATTCCTGTGAAGCTTGATTCACTTATTTTATGTTTATACGTTTGAGTTTCAGGAAAGTAAACTGCTGCGTCTTAAAGTGGCATGAGCTGTGTCAGGTGGACGTGGTGAAAACCACAAAGGCAGTAGACCAGTAATTCAAGTCGGAGGGAAAAATTATTCCCGAGGAAGTCACCTGGTGATCAAGAATCAGACCAGGAAGTCCCTAATCAGAGCAGAATTTCCAGCTGGAGGGAATTACAGCTGAGAAACAATGGAGAGCATCCCTCAGGTTCCTTAAAACGGGCACCGATCAGTGCGAACGGGAGCTGGGTCAGGCCTTCAAGGACCTCCAGGCACAGAGACCGCCAGGTCAGAGCAGGCAGTTGGAGGGGACACGGTGGTGCCCATGGGACCTGACTGATCCACTTTCCAGGCACTGTTGAGGGAGATTGAGCAGGTCAAGGCCCCTGATGGTCAGTCCATTGCTGGGCTTGGACTGGGGTTTCAGGTCTGCCTGTTCCCAGGCCCCCGTGGAGTCCCGAGGCAGGACTTCCCTTCTGCTTCTGGTAGCCCGGGCTGAAATGGACACAACTGTCCTGACAAAGAGACACGCACCCACCCTTTCATGGCACCATTTTGCAGCACAAAAGTCAGACCCATACAGAGCTGCTCTGTGGTGTTCAAGGATGCACCTGTTCATTTATTTATTTTTAACCTCGTGGGTTCCCCTGCCCCGTCCTGAACGTCAGGCCTGTCCCGCCCCAGCCGGAGCCGCTGACGTCACGCGGCGGCCACTGGCTGGAAGGTCTCCACGTCCATCGCTCCTGAGTTCTCACCCCTCCAGACCTGCTTTGTTGCTTGGTAACAATTTTCACGGCCACATGAACAGGAGAGTTCTGAAAAGAGGATTGCGTAAAGCCTGACAGCAATTACAGGCAAGGCGGTGCACGCCTTTCGTTTCAGAAACCAATACACAAATGCATCTTCCCATTCAGTTAGTGTTTTATTATTATTTAAACAGCCTCCCCACTGCGCTTAGGGCCAGCTCTGTGTCAATACTAATTCCACACCCCTCACTTCTGAGCCTCTCACTCACTAAAGAGAGAAGGTTCTTTCTCACCAGCTTTTGACTTCCTCTTGGCTTCGGAGTTCGTGGAAGGCAGGCATCCTACACTCAGATCACAGCCCCAAGAGGAGGAGTGGTCTTATGCCCCTGCCTTGGCCAAAATCCACGTCCACGGCCGTTCCTCCTCCCCCATCCTAGTTAAAAACAAGCCGCCACCAAACAGCTGGTGACCTGACTCATGCATGAATGTTCTGGGCGACTCTGAGACCCCCAAGGGCAACAACAATATGTGAGCTGATTTTTTTCTCCAGGAAGCCCAAGGGAGTCCTGGGCCCATAAAGAATTCTCAATAAACGCTTCCCCTCTTTCATGACCCGCTGGCTCTTATACACAGAGATGGGTCATAACTTTGGTTAATTTCAACTTGTCAAAAGAGAGGTTTTGACAACATCATCAAGCTTGTAGGAAGACTTGCGCAGGCCCAGTTGATATTAGAAAATTCCCCACCCCATTCCCATTTTTTGTTTTATTTTAGTCAATTAAACTGAGCTCACTAAGGCTATAATAGAATTATGCTGAAGCCCATGTCTTTTACATAGTGTGTGAATGTATATGTGTGTTGTAATTTCCACAAAGTGTATTGTACTGTATGAATCTGTATGGTGAGTTATTCAGTAGAATGCCAAGTTTTTACACCCATCCATGCTGCTATACGTAGTCAGTCTGTTCACATTGACTGCTGTCTGGTAGTCCAGACTTGGCCGTCTCCCCTAAGGATGAGTAGTTTGTTTTCCCCACTATTTCCCTCTTACTAACATACTACAGTGGACAGCCTTAGACATTCTCCAGCTGCACGAGCATAACGCGTAGGTACTAGGTGTGGAATTGCTCAGTATAGACTCGTGTTTCTCCTGTGTTCCTAGGTGTCCTCAAATTGCGGATTGCTCTCCAAGGAATGAAGACGCCCCCTGCCCCCGCCATGTGACTCCCGCCCTCTGCACATCCTTGCCATTGTGTGGAGTTCTCTGACTTTTTTTTTTTTTTTGCGTCTGAAAGTCTGATTGGTATGAAATGATGTCCACTTCTGTTTATGTTGTACTTACCTAAATTCTGGTGTAGTCAAGTGCTCTTGTGTTTGTTCACTGATCTTTCCATGCGGATGACATCAACCCTGGCACGTCTGCCGTCCCTCATTCCCTCCCCCCAAACCCCTAAAACATGCATTTGACAACTGGGCCAATGTGTCTGGTGACTGTTTTGGCTTTTTTCTCCCCTAATAGCGTATTTGAAGGTGATAAAATAATCTTCATTGACGCACTTTTTATATGTGTTTGATGCCAGGGTAATTTACAAAGATACAAGTCTGAAAAATTGAATAAATCCATTCCTGCTGCTTCACGTATGGTTTGGTTCCTTGTTCTTTTATCCGGCAAAAAGAAAAGTTACAGGCCAGCAGAGTTCTTTTTTCTTTTTTTTTTTTAGCAAAAAAAGGCAGAAAGAAAAAATGAATAAAAGAAGGAAAGAAAGTAGAAACAGGCAAGATGTAAATCACTCTGTTGAACGTGGTGCTGGGCCACAGTGGCGGCCCAGTGTGCCGCAAGCTCAGCTTCCCCCTCTCACCTCCTGAAAGAAACACCACAATCCCACAGATCCTGTGTGTGATGCAGGGAGCTAGTGGTCACTGGTAACATCTCACACGATTGAGGGCTCACTGCCTGTTTAGAACTGGAATGACGGGTAATAATGTGACAATAGCACAATAATAGCAGTGACTCAGACCATGTGCTCAGCACTCCCTTCGGGCCAAGGCTGTGCTCCAGCAAGTCTCCTGCGTGGTCTGATCCGCTGTCACAGTGGCCTTGGGCGGCGGCCCTCCCGTTCATCGGCCGAGAAGAGGAAGGCTCGCAAAGTTTAAATAACCAGCCGAACGCCACACTGCAGGTGACACCCAGAGATGAAGTTCAAGTCGAGGGTTCTCTGCAGGCAGAGCCAGAGCACGTAGGGACCACAGTGGCCAGGGCAGAAGGTTCGGTGCCCCGATGGCTCTCCAGCCACCAAGGCAGCACTACTCTCGTCCCCCGAGGTCAGCGGCACCGTGAACGCAAAGAGGAAAACTCCTGCTGCCCCCCGGAAAGACAGACTTAGCACCCACACCCCACTCCCCGCCCGCCCCGCCTCATTTCCCTCCATGGCCCCGCTACGTCCCCAGGATTTCCAGCCAGCAAAGGAGCGGGAGATAAAACGCAGACTGCCTTCTGCATCACGGTGGGCCGCGGCAGGAGGCACAGGCACCAAGGTCCCCGGTAAGCGAGCTCCTCTGTCACTCGGGTGCAAAGCAGCCGACACCCACGGCCCGTAAGGAAGCTCCTCTCTGCTCCTTCCAATTTCTCGGCAAGTGAAAGAAACGAGACCCTTGATCTAATGAAAGATTCCAGCAAGAGGATAAATTAACTTCCTCTCTGACTTGTCCAGACTACTTATTGTAAACGATTCAGTCAACAGGAAGTGACTCCGGCACCTGGGGGGAAGCTGGCGGCCTCCAGGGTCTGCAGAAAAGTGAAGGACAGAAGTCCCTGAAACTCTTCCCAGGGGTGTTTTCTTTTCTTCTTTTGAAAGGAAAATGTTTCTCCTAGCAAGTTGGTAATACCAATTAAAATATAACGATTTCTTTGTTTGGGGGTCCAAATTTCCCCAAATTTCCATGTGCAAATTGCTAAAGCAGCCCTCAGTCATTGACTAGGGACTTCTAGAACTTCTGAGAAAGAGGGGCAACACATAAAGCCGTCATACGGCTGTGAAGAGACCGGGCCGGCATGAGAAGTTCTATCATGATATAAATAACACACTAGGTCTTAGTCACTAGTCCTAGAAGCACAGTGACCGTCCAAGAGAAACTCAAGGAGCCAGAAGCTGGTCTTTGGAAAGTTCTCCCAAATCTTATAGTTCATATTCGAAGTAAATTTGGCAAAAGATTTCTCAAATTTGAAAATGATCCAAATATTATATATGACAGGTATAAGAACATTGTGTGACATGAAATGAAACTTCCTAATTACTCATAATAGAACACCATTTTCGATCAAGACCAAACTACCTTCAGCAAATCATTGCATTTCTCCACCCCTAAGGTGATCGTCTTCACCCACCATGGTGGCTCTGGTGAAGCCTGGACCTCCTGAAAGTCCCTGTATCAATGCTGGTTGATCATTTTCATCATATTATCAACAACCTAAAATTACACTCTTTAACTTCCCTTCCAGAGGGAGGTCACCTGGAGCAGCCGTCAGCTATAGAGACCTCTTTCCCCAATTCCTCTGGCCAACTTCCCGAGAACAGGAGGGGCAAACACACCTGCATCTGGGGGTCCTTCTATCTGCCCCCATAACCATTTCCCCTAAGCTGAACAGACTTCAACCATCATCTCTCTGCTGCAGTTTTATCTGCCTATCCATCCTCTACATGGTATCACTCTTTTCTATTTCAGTTAATTAATTATCTGAAATTGCCAAAAACAGCCTCAAGTCTCACAGCAGTTACCCCTACCCATTAGCGAGAAAGTGGCTGCAGTCTCTCTCCCTGGGATTATTTGTGCTAAGAGGTCAAAGATGGCAAGAGAAATGAAAAGCCGTTTGCTTTAGCACCATTAGTACACTTTGCAGATAATTATATAATTTTCCAGGTATTCCTGGGGATTCACTTCAGCTGCCCAATCTTCTGAGTGAACTTTGACAAGAGAAAATTGAGGGTAATTTCTGTTTGTTTGCATACTCTTTCTGTAGTGATAAGGATAATTATTTTAAAAAGGAAGAAAGTTGTACTAGATCTCAGTCAATAAGTAAGCTAAAATTTTTCCCTTAAAAAAAAAAATGCTCACAATGCAGATCTAAAGCAGAAAGAAACAAGTAAAGGACATCTCATAGTTTTGCTGTCCTTTTTTTTTTTTTTTGGCTTATCTCGCAGGTGAGATATCATTCTCAATTTAATTGAAGTCAGAAGAATAATGGCCTCAGGGCTATATTTCTAGCAGGGATCCCAAAAGCTTGTGAATTTCTCTAACAAGAGAAGGGTCAAGATCACCCATGTGTTTTAAAGACAAGTGTCCTCCTTTCTCCCCACCCGCCCCCACCAGTTTGTAAGTCCTGTGAAAAGCTTAGCACCTCACATACAGTCGTAAAGGAAGAGAAAATAACACAGTCTCTTCAGCAACGACTGTCTGTTCTGTCTCTGATAGTCAAACAATTAGACACATTTGGGCCCCAAACCAAGGCCCCCCACCCAGGCCAACCAGCTTCCTTCAATTTTCTGGTTGGCTGAACAGTGAAATGAGCACATGTGCCTTTCTTCATTTGTCCTAACCGGAGCTGTGCCATGTGCAGGGAAGGATGCTCTGGACCAGGGATGCGATGGTCAGACTGGCAGGAAGGCATCCTGGAGCCCCCAGGAGCTCATCCACCCGGTGAGCTCAGAGCAGGAACCACAAAGGTGTGACAAGAGTCCCTGCCTTCACTTAGGTTCCCCAAGAAGCAGAGCCTGAGGCAAGGATTCAAGGGCCAGACGTTTATTTGGGAGGGAGTCCCAGGAAACCCCAGCAGGAAGGAAGGCAATCAGGGTGTGTCATGAAGGCAGCTGCCACTGTGGCACCTGGAGTTAGTCCCACTAGGGACCTCGGGATCCAGCAAGGGACCTGCACCTTGGAGTCGTCCCTCCCAAGGGTGGAGGGAGCTGGGGTATTTCTACACAGTCTCCCAAGATGGATGGATCGAGGGCCGCTCCTGGGAAGCTCTAGTTCTCTGCCACTTGGCCTGCTGGGCACAGAGGTGGGGACTGTACAGGGCAGGGAGGGCCTTGGACAGAGATGCACACGCTGGCAGAGGCGAGTCAGGCTACAGGCAAGAAGGAGGTGTGGGCGTGGGGTCTCCAAGGTGGATGAGGAGCTGGGGCACCATGGGGACAGAGCAGGGGCTCCCTCCCTGACCGCTGGACCAGGGGAAGGCTTCCAGGTGAAGGGAAGGGACGTTGGAAATGAGCCTGGAAGACGGGCAGGAGCTCCCCAGGGAAGGAGAAGAGGGGACGCTGCATTGCACGGGCCCAGGAGGAATATAAAGATGGTGATGTCAGCATCCCACAAGGAGTCCAGTCCCGCTGGGGCTGAGACTGAGAGAGGGAGAGAGGAGGGAAAGAAGACGATGCTGGGAGGGTACCAAGGCCACGTAGTGGGAGAGTCCCGTGACCACCGGGGGCACCAGGAAAAGTTTCAGGAAAGAGAATGACGTGACCCAAGTTCATGCTTTGAAGGAAGTGTCTGCCCGTGGCCTGAAGGGTAGTTTGGAGTCAAGGAGGCCCGACCGGCAGCTTTGCAGCAGCCTGGAGGAGAGCCAGGCAGGGGCGCTGGGGCTGCAGAGAGGTGGTTGGGTAGGAGGGAAATCGATCAAATCCAGCAACAGTGCCATTGACAGAGTTGGGGAGACACCGGCTTAACCTTTTCAAAGACAGAATCCCAGCATTATTTTGGAAATGAGAGATAAGACCAGCCGACCTAGGTGATCAGTTTGGCCATAACTTCGGGAACCTCTGGGAAAACCAAATGCACCTGCCTTCTCAGGCCCCCACCCTGTTCTGTGAGAGGAGAACACAGCAGATGCCACGAGAAGAGACAGGAAGGTATCACTTTCACTCCTTCCCTAAAAAACAGCCATCGGATGCTGAGGCTTAACTGCTACTCCATCGTCCCTGCACATTCTCTGACTTGAAAGCTGCCAGCTTGGCCTCAGCCAAACTCACCTCCCAGACACCAATTTTATTTTTAAAGTGGCGGCTGCAGTCAGATCCCGCCAGCGACTCTGCTGTGAGCATCACGTCTCCTCCTTTGTCTGTGCTCTGCTGCAGAAGTTCAAACCATCCGCTGTCCTGTGACACAGTCTAACTAGACCCTTCACTACCCATTCTGACGCGTCTATTACAGAATTATCCCAATGTGCTCCCTTGAAACGCTTTGACCAGACAAGGGCACCTAGTTTACAAGTTGCATGAAACGGTCCCTGAACTGGCCAGTGGGAAATAAAAGATGCTCCCCACCCTCACCAGTCACCATCTCACAGGCAATCCCCGTGAGATGCCACCGGCCCGCTTGTCACGGCAGTCACACTGCGGTGTTCGTTTTCTACTGGGAGATGCAGTAAAAAGGCCATGACACAGTGTACTCGGGGAGCTATGGGTTTGGGACAGGCATTTTATGATTGTTTCCAGGTCCTGATAATGCTTATTCAATATCCATCAGTCCTTGTGAAGGAACTGAGTGAGCAGCTATTACATGCTTAGTGCAGTTCGGATGAAAGGTCTGTGCTGCAGGTCCCCTGGGTCCAGGTGGGGTTCTCTGGCTCGGATGCAAACTATAGAAAGGAAAGCTGCCTGCTATAACCCAAAAAATACAGAGAGAGGGATGGAGTTTATCAGGAGGCGCTGTGATTACTCAGAGAGAGAAAGACGAAGAGAGGAAGTGAAACAGGTGCTATGGACAGAACCCCGAGCAGAGCTGGGGATCCAGCGCTGGACCGAGTGGAAGATTATCCCTGTGTCTCTGCATCCCGTCCACGGGGGAGACTCAGCGTCCACACAGAGAGAGCATCAACCTGCGGGGGTCTCTCCTGCAGTCACCAAACCGCATCCTTGGGCCATCGAAGCCTCTGCTCCGACGTCCAGTTTGCTCTCCCGTTCTTGGGCCAACCGTGGTGCCCAGCACAGCACGGGCACTAAGGATAGATTTGCTGAATAAATGATTGAAAGGTTCCCCATCGATTGTATACGTTAGAGGTGACGTCACTTGCAGCGTCCCTGATCTTGATATTTCATGGGAAGGAGAAGAATTTTCAAGAGAAATTTGTTTACAGTTCCCTTGTCTTCATTCAAAATGAAAAAAAAAAAAAAATAGAAACTTTACTGAGCTCCATGGCTGCAATGCCTACTTGTAAATTTTGGTTCATTACATTTTTGTCTAAAGCAGGATTCCATGATCTACAGCCTGCAGGCAAACTTCAGCTGCTCCGAAGTTTTATCTGTTTTTGCAAATGATAACTTTTTACTGGAACATGGCCACACACACTCGTTTACCTCCACAGCTGTTTTTGCACTCTGATGGCAGAGGGGAGTAGTTGAGGCAGACCTCTGGGCTTCAAAACTGAAAATATTTGCTATCTGACCCTTTATAGAAAATATATGATATTGCTTATATGTGGAATCTCTAAAAAGGATACAAATGAATTTATCTACAAGACAGAAATAGAGTTACAGATGTAGAAAACAAACTTATGGTTACCAGGGGGTAAGGGGAGGGATAAATTGGGAGATTGGGATTGACATACACACATTACTATATATAAAATAGATAATTCGTAAGGACCTACTGTACAGCACAGGGAACTCTACTCAGTGCTCTGTAATCATCTATATGGGAAAAGAATCTAAAAAAGAGTGGATATATGTATATGTATAACTGATTCACTTTGCTGTACACCTGAAACTAACATAACATTGTAAATCAACTATACTCCAATAAAAATTTAAAAAAAAAAAAAGATCAACCTCAGCATGTTAAAAAAAAAAAGAAAATTTTGCTGTAGGTGGACATCAGTAGACAAAGGGCATTGGTACACAAAGCTACTTACTGCCTTGCAACTTCTAAATGACGTAACATCAGGCGCAACTGCGGGCAGGTGGGGAGAAAGGGAAAAGCCCTTCCCTTTGGAACCTTGAGAATTCGGGGTGACGATGGAAGATGCTCTAGGGAAGATCGGGCACAGCTCAAACGTGCCCCCAGGGACTGGGGCAGACAGTCACACCCCGGCGTCACCTCCTCCCCGTCTTCAAGAGGGAACACCCAGCGCAAAGACCCCAGACGTTCAGTGAAACCCTGACTCGTCCTAACTGCAGCCCCGACCTCACCAAACTCCCCCGAGCCTCGGCGTCCTCAGCTGAGAAGTCGAGACGTTAATATCTGCCTCTCAGACTGAAGCCAGTGTTGGGATTAGAGGCAACAATATGTGAGGAGCACCTGCCTACAGTAGGTGTCCAAGATATTAGTTCCATGCCTCCTTATAGCTCTAAAATCAGTGGGTGTTGGCAAGTGTTTAACCACCAGATTCTGGGGGGAGGAGAGGTAAGGTCTGGCTGGTAGCTTTCGCCAATCGCTGTGGTGTAAATACCTCTACCATCAAGGTGACAAGCCAGCAGCGTGACATCCTGAACCCGGAGCAGAGAGGAGGTGCTGACGTCAGGTCTCAGCAGGGATTCCCGGCAGCCGTCACCTGGACCCCACGCTCTGCTGGGAGGGCAGCCCGCAGGTCCCGCATGTCCTTTCCCTATTTAGGCAGACTAGAGTCTGTGTCATCACAGCCATGACCTTCTGGACTCAGATGCAGTCAGAAGCAGAACATTCAAGTTCTTTCCTCAGGGAGGCCAACTCATGGGCTGGTGGCAGGTCTCCTCATCTTGGAATGAGGTGGTAATTTATGTTAAACTTTGGGTATCAATGTTTATTTAAAATGATGGCAAGGCATGCGGCTTCCTCCGTGTGCTCTCTGGTGGGCGTGAGGGAGAGGGGCCGACACCGCACCTTTGGCCCCCTGTTCTGCTCCCCCAGGTGAGAAGTCACTCTGATGGGCTTGGTGAGGCTCCTCCCATCTCCCGTTAGAACCACCTGTTGCCTCTGGGGACACAGATCCTCACTGACCAGGTGGCTTTGACTATAAAACCCCAGTAGAGGGAAAGCCACCTCCCTATGCTCTCCATGTTGTTGGACCGGCTTTCCCACCCAGGGCAAGAGGGCAGGGGCCCAGGAGGGGGGTGCCCGTGCCACACGGTTTGTCCAGAGGCAGATCCCGGGGACAGGCTGAGTTGACAATGGCCTCTGCTCCATCGCTATGGGGACTTCATCACCTGCACTGCTGGGCTGGACTCTTATTCTCTTATTCTCTGCAGACTTGGAAAGAGAGAATATTAAGAAGTCATTTTTTTCCACCAGTATTTTACAGGAGTCCAGCTCTGTACAGCTGCAGCTTCTCCGTCTTTGGGCATTTTGTTTCCTGTCTCACACTCAGCCGTGTGAGGTGCCAGCATCTTCATGGCTACTCCCAGGGCTCTGGGCACCCATTTCAGGGTGTGGTGACTCCTGGCGTGTCCAGGGGAAGCCGAGCCTGGTCATCTCCCTGTAGCTCATTCCAAATGAATACAAGAAGTAGGTAATGCACCTGTTGATTTTAAATTTTTTAAAGAATAATAATACCTGGTAGGATATGAATTGCACTGTTCTTTTTTCCCCTCTACAATCTGCATTCGCAACATTTTTCATCAATTCAAAGCATTCAAATAAAGATCATCTAGCATATCCTGGGATAATTACGTCTATCAAAGAACACTCATGGGTGCACAAAGCCCAGGAAATGCTATGCTGACTATTTGTTTGAAGTGCAACCAAAGAGAGGAATATCTATAGTAACCACAGGCAGGTATTCAAATACCACTGTATTTCTTGATAATGGGTCCATTAATGAAATAGCGGTTTGATTTTCAATCGCAGTTAATGGTACCTTTTGTGTAACCAACATCCCTTTGTGCCGACATGTTCCAATGGGCCGTTGCAGGTGGAGGGACAAGGTGGGGAGGGGGACAATTATTTGAGGCTCGGTTGGAAGAGAAGCAGCACCATCTCAGCTGGAGCCAAAACGAACTGGCTGATGACATTCAGATCAGTCCTGTGGGTTTGGAAACCCTAGGGTTGCCTAGGTCTATGCCGTCCACTCTTGCCATAGAGGAGAGTGAACATGGTACCAGTGGCCAGCCGAGGCCAGCACGGCTCAGGTTTCTTGGCAACTCCCGTGCATCATGCTGTCCAGACCTTGGGCGCATAAAGGTCTAAAGAGATTAGGACGAGCCCGGGAATCAGCCCTGTGGCCCTGGCTGTAGAAGTTGGAAACACAGTGGTCACCCCGCCCAAGTGGAGCCCGTCAGCAAGTCCCTCTGTAGGATGCGTCATTGAGGCCGAGAGAGTCTTCCATCCCTGCCAGCGGCTCAGTGCGATGGCAGGTAAAGAAGAGAACGCTAAGGAAGCCCACTTTGGCCCCGTACACTCGGAGAAGCAAAGGAAAACAGTGGGGAGCGGGAAGGAGAGGCAGAGACCCTGGGTCCCACGGGACCCCCTTCCTAGTTACAGCCCGTCATGAGACTCTGGCATCTTCCTATTCTTGGGGCCCCTAACATCGCCTTCAGTCCTTATTCTAAACTCGCCATTTTCCTGAGCCACTTGCAACGGAGCCCAAACAGAGGGACCCTGTCCTTGCCAAATCAGCTGCTTCTCACCAGCCCATCTGGTGCTGGGGAAGCGTCCTTCTAACAGCCTTCCAGAAATGACACCATTTCTACCAAGATCCTCTGCCCTAGAGTTTCGGGGTCACGTTCTCCCCAACTATTTCCCTTATCTGACCCCAAATGGCAGGTCTGGCGGGCATGGGGTGTCACACACATGGCAGAGCCAGGCGGCCTGGAGCTGGTCTTACAGCGTGGCAGCCCTGAGAGGCTGCCTCTTCATAATGGGCTTTGAGTGATTTTGCTGTGATTTTCCTGAAATTCCTCTCACTCTAATCATCTGGACACACCACAAAGCTGGAAAAGAAAACACTAATATTTTGAATGATGAGGGTTTTACTCTGGATCATTTTTTTCCTTTCAGTTAGAAATTGATGGTGCCATTCCTAACCTGTTCTCTCTGTTTTTACATCTCTGAAAAAGCTCCTATTCATTTGGAAGTCAGCACCATGTTCATCCTGTTGGGAATGTCTGGCCACTTAAAGGGGGATCAGGGTCTGCCTAAGCAGGGCGTTCAGCCACATTTCCCAGTGCCCATTCCCTGAGACAGGAGTGACAGTCAATAACACTCCTTCTGAAACATCATTGATATACCCAAAGGACATGGCCAGAGCCTTAGGTACAGGGATGGGCATTGCAACAAGATTAATTACAATGAAAAGTTTCATGCAGCCGAAATGTTCTATAAGAAGAGAACAGCTGTAAGAGAAAAAATGATGCAAGAGCCACATGATGGGATATGACACAATTCATAAATTCATTCTCACCTGAGAATACGGGAAATGCTGATGCCATGTGAATATAAGAAAAAAAGCAAGAGAGAAATTTGTGAATAAAGGATTGACTCAGTTTTGCATTGTACACACACACACAAGTAACCCAAACACTGGCAGGAGAAAATTGAAAGGAGGCATATAGGGATGCTAGGATGACTGGAGACTTCAATTTTCTTCTTAATATTTTCCCCAATGTACATAAAAACATGAATTTCTTTTTTAATTAGAAAAATATCATATTTCTATAAGTAAGTAAAAGAAAATATTGCAAATTCAGTACCAAAGACTGTGCAATCCAGAGATTAGTAACATGCCATGGAGTGGCCGTGAGGAGCTCAGAGCAGACGCCTTCCTTGGCTCAAGGGCACCAAATCACATCTTGGAAATCCATGTGCGTAAATAACAAATTTCAAACTCAGATAAAACCTTTGTTCACTGATCATTCCCCAGACGTGCTTCTCACTTTCCCACTGTACGCAATTTCCAGCCCCAGGGGCCATCTTCCCTGACCACCATCCTCCCCCGCCCCCCAGGGACAGGGTCGTCCTTCCATCCGAGGATGGGCTCCAGGTCCCCTCTCTGCCCCCTTGGAGGAGGAACCTGGGAGGTCTCCATCTCCCCACCCCCCGGGGGAGGTCAGAGGCTAGAGAACACACTGAAATGACCCCGTAGCATGAAGTGACACATAGCATGTTCTCTGACCAGACCCCCCCCACCCCAGGAATGAGGGTCTCCACCCAGTGGGTGGAAGGAGGGAGCAGAGGGTCAGAGATGCTCTGAGCTTTTGACAGCACATAAACGCTGCTTCTGCCATTCTCCTCCAGCATACTGTATTTCCTCATTATGCCAGACTGATGAAATACAGGAAAATCAAGAAGGGAGTGAATTTGGAGAAACATTTAAAAACATGTAATTGTGGCACAATTTAAAATGTTTCTTTGACTCTGACTTAAGAGGCACATTTATGTTTCTTTCTTATGCGTTCAGGTAACTTCTTAATGGAGCTACCGTCTCACACAAAATTGGGTTCTCTCTGGATTAATATCTTTGAAAATTAAGTTGATTTATAACCAATTTTCTCCTCATTTAAACAGTGACCTGCAAGGATTCCTCTGGGGAGCCCGCAGGATCTGAGAAATGATGGGTCGCCAGGAAAGCTCAGAGAAGCAGAATCTTGGGAAATATGGGCATACGGAGGTGGATGCTTAAGGGAGCAAAATAATGCATTTCCTCGTTTTGCATCCCTGCCTTAATTCTGGAGTTGTGCATGCACTTTCCTGGGGATGAGGCGACACTAACTGGGTAATTATAAAGCAACCCCATCCGAATTACAATTTTCCAGAGTAACCATTGTGTTTACCTCCACCGGGTCCTCAGTCCACACCAGCCAGGCTGCACCTGGGTCTGCATCTTCAGAACATTGGGGAGATGCCCCCCCAACACAGGGGAGCCTGAGACACAAGCCACCCTCACCTGAAGCTTTGAAATGAGGCAAGTGGGTCCCCCTCTTGCAGCTGAGGTTGAAAGGCCGGATTTCTTTAGAATGGCCCACTAGATGCATCCACAGATGCAAAAAGAACAGACTTAGGGCTTCCCTGGTGGCACAGTGGTTGGGAATCTGCCTGCCAATGCAGGGGACACGGGTTCGAGCCCTGGTCTGGGAAGATCCCACATGCCACGGAGCAGCTAGGCCCGTGAGCCACAACTACTGAGCCTGCGCGTCTGGAGCCTGTGCTCTGCAACAAGAGAGGCCGCGACAGTGAGAGGCCTGTGCACCGCAATGAAGAGTGGCCCCCGCTCACCGCAACTAGAGAAAGCCCGCGCACAGAAACGAAGACCCAACGCCGCCAAAAATTAATTAATTAATTAATTAAAAAAAAAAAAAAAGAGCAGACTTCGTCAGGTGGTGCACCCATCCCCGCTGCTGAGAAAACACTGTGCTTCGTTATTTTATGATTATCCCGAGTGAATCGCACACGCGTCTTTGTGGCAGGGACGGAGAACGGGTGGGTGGCTGTCCGCACAACAGGGTAATAATCAGCTACGAGCGTGAGCATCCGCTGTGTGCCGACATGTGTCGTCCCCAGCGCCCCTCACGGGACTCCACCAGGCTGTTACTCCATGACCCCCTTGTTCATAAACAAGGAAACGAGGTGACCTGCTGTAAGGTGACCTGCCCGGCAGAGGGCACCATCGTAGCCATTTGGCTCTCCTACCCACGGGAGCACGGCTTTTCATGCAGCGTCCAACATGATCTATATTTCAGTCTTCACCCTGATCACGGTCCGAAAGTGCTGATAAGGCCAGTGAGTTTCCTCGCTGTTCACTGGCTGTTGAAGGCCCAGGGAGAGAGCAGTGCTCAGTAAACATTTACTCCATGAAAGGACGCATGCACGCTCTTAGCCAACTTCTGCTACCCGATCTAGATGGTTCCAGCTCCTGTAACTCTTCCCAAACCAACAAACGGCTTTCCAGAAGTATTTCAATCCAGGCTACTAAGATTCTGCTGTTTTCAATGGTCAGTCACACCGCCCTTAGATTTTCTGCCCAGACACCCCTGGGCCTCTCCATGGCCCTGGCCTTCTCTTGCAGGGCCACCCAGGCACGTGGTCAGCCCTGGAGTGCAGCTCTGCGATGCTGTTGCATGGGCTCCTAATTGCCCTAGGGTCTCCAGTGGGCAGTACCCCTCCCTGCCTGTGAGCAGCTCCAGGGAGTGGGGTGCAGCCCAGGTGCAGCTGGAGCCAGACGGCTGGGGCCGCGGATATTGACACACTCGTTAGGAAGAGCCTGTCGGCCGCAATGCCCCAGAGTCCCCAGCTCTGGGCTGGGAAACAAAAGGAAAGAGCGCTTTGGAGATAACTTGGGTCCCCGGGATTTTGTTCCTCTTGCAGCTCAAATTCCAGAGACTTTGTTTTAAAATTCATTTAATAATGAATATTTAATAATAACAAAGCAATTAAAAATTAATATTAATCCTATTATTTGTCGGGTGCCTGGCCCACGCCAGGGGCTTTTCCGAGAGCTTCCCCTGGTCTGTTGCCCCGAATCTAAACAAGCACCTTATGAGTCAGATCCTGTTGTCAGTCTCTTTTTAAAGAGAAGGTAAATGGGGCTTTGAGAGCCTAAGAAAGCTGCATTTTCTCCCCAAATGTGCTCAAAAAATGACCTGTCCAAAGACATCGCCAGCACCTCCCACCCCCGACCCGGCTTCTCCCGTCTGCAGGTGTCAAAATTCATTCTACAAACAGACGTCTGAATCACTGGGGTCACACGTGTGGTCCGGTGGTTTATCAGGGGTTTTGTTTTTGCAGAATGAGCTTGGAAGGATAAACCTACTCCTTGGGGTCCCAGGAGAGGAGGGAGGCCGTGCCCCCAAACGCAGAATGGGCACCCAGGCTCACCTGCGCCCGCCCGCGTGCACCAAGCACTCAGACGGGAGCAGGCAGGTCAGGAGCTCATGCTTCTCTTCCGTCTGTGTCTTCCCCAAAAATTCCCAATGACGTGGATGTGGATCACTTTTAATGGGGGAAAAAAAGAAGCCAAGCAAGCGACTGCCTTTTGAAAACTCAAAAGCAGTGCCCCTGTATTCACAGCCCTGGGGTTCCTTTGTCTCAGTCAGGCAGGGGAGGATGGGGTGGACCCCCCCCAGCCCTGCCCCAAGCCCAGGAGCTTCCTTTCCTGCCAAACAGCAGGAAACCCATAAAGGCTAACAAAACCCAGACACGTGATACTGTAAAAAGTGGAGCAATTACTCAAGAGAAATTGCTCAGAGCTCCGGTTCCTGTGTGCCCCTTCGTATTATTCCCGAGAGGACTGAGGCTGATTAAAGGCTAACTGTGTTGCTCTGGAGGTGAAATTGGGAAGGTTATTCTCGACTCAGAGGACACAGACTGGGGCCATGGGTTACCCCCTGCTTGAATGCTTCTATGGACCTGGAACTCACTACCTAACAGGGCAGGCTGTACCAACTGTGGCAATCTCTCCTTTGTAGTAAGGTTACGTCTGTAAATTCTATGGTGACCTGTAAGAGGAAGAGGCATAGCTGGGGTTGGGACCTTGATTCTAGCATCAGCCTGTGGGGCAAACTGCTGCCGGCCGTTTATTAGCTAGACTTTGGAAGAGATACTTGACCTCTCCTCACTGTAAAGTGGAGAAGCTGATGCTGTAAACGTCACATCATTTTAGATACTTTATATGGAATGGAACAAAAGCAAGGTCTTGGCTCAAAGCAGGTGAGTTTCAGGTCTGGTTTGATCCAGGACATAAATGATGCAATGCCATCACATAGCTGTGAGGGTAGGTCACTGCCCCTCACATCACAGCACGGACGCACCGGCTCACCCTGTGTGACAGCCCTGGATGATTCCAAAAGGCTCAGTTCTCTCCAGGTGCCTGAAATGGTTTGAATTGTATGCAGGGCCCCAGTGACCCTGCGAGAGCTCAGGTGCTAACCATAGGGGTTGGGGGCGGGGCACACTGGCGCTGTTTTACCACATTCTTTTTATTTCCTGTTGATCTGGATGCAAGCAAAGTACTGACCCGATACATCCAAGAGCCTGGGCCCAGCAGGATGCCTTCACTCCGCCAACAGATATCTACTGAGGTTACTATGTGCTCGGCAGATGTGCCCGGGGGTGGGGGGGAAAGCACACTTCGCAAACAGACCAAGCACCTGCTCTCACGGAGCTTCCACGCTTCTGGGAAAGACACAGCCCAGCCCCCAATGCCTAGCCTGTCTGTCACCTGGCGAAGTGTGCAACTAAGAGCAAGGAAGCCGGTGGGGATAAAGAAGGATGCTGTCAGCCACGATTGCCAGTGCTTCCTGCACTCTGCCTCATACCCTCAGCCCTAACTCGTCCCATCGTATTTTTTGGAAGGAAAAGCAGAGGGGACTGGAGGGAAATGTGTGGAGTACACACCGAACTCTAGTGCCGACTGTATCCATTTCCCGTGCCGCTGAAAGAGATTACAGCCAACCTCCTTAGAACAACAAACACAAACTTACCCTCCCCCAGTCTGGAGGTCAGAAGTCCAAAGTCAAGGTCAGCAGGGCTGCCTCCTGTTGGAGACTCCAGGGGAGAATCCTTTTCTGTGCCTTCCCAGCTTCTAGGGGCACCCACATCCCTGGACTCACGGACACTGCATCTTCAAAGCCAGCACAAAGCATCTTCCCATCTCTCCCTCTGACTCTGACCCTCCTGCCTCCCTCTTATAAAGATCCTATGATCACATCAAGGCCACCAGATAATCCAGGATCAGCTCCCATCTCAAGGTCCTTCACATGATCATATCTGCAAAGACCCTTTGCCAAGTCAGGTGACATAGCCACAGGTTCCATGAATTTGGACGTGGACATCTTTGGGGACCATTATTCAGTGGACCACACTGACCAGAGAGAATCCTCTGGTCCTCTCCCTGGTTAACTGAGAATCCACCTTTGAAAATATCAGAATGTGTACCTCTCTGTGGCAGGGAGAAACACTATTATTAAGGGAATTTATTGTTTTCCTTGCTACAAGGTTTTTTTAATGCAATGATTTAGGATTTCTTTGCCTTAACAACAAGGAGAATAAATATCTTGAACCAGTTGCACTTGTTTTTGTTTTTTCAGAGGATGGGGAATCTTTTGGGGTTTAGAATATTCTTGAGTTTTCTCTCCAGCAAGTTTTTTCAGAAACAGAAACTCCTGTTAGTAAGATGCTTAGGACCAGCCAATGGGTCGGGAGAGGATGGATATGAGTTTACTCTGTGCGTCCTGCTGTCTCACTGCTTGATCTAGGAGCCTCGTCCCCCAGTATGCCACCAGTGGGAGTGATCACTAGGAAAGCCGCTTTGTTTACACCGTCTCCATGGCAACGGCCCGCATGACGGCCCCTTTGAGTGTCTGGAATGCGAAACATTTTCACAAAGCATCATTAACCTGTTCACAGTTTGATGCGCTGCCAAGAGGGGGAAAACGGGAAAACAGCAGCTACAAGTTGAAGGGATGGGAGGAGGGAAGCAGGGAGCCGGGTGGAGGGGAACATTTCCTCTGGATGCTGGCTGGGAGGTGGGGGGGAGGCAGCAGCACAGGATGACCTCTAGGGCACGTCACTTCAGCCCAGGTGTCCCCAGTGACAAGCTTTGAAAAGGAAAGTCCGTGGAGGCCACGGGGGCCAGAGTGGTCCCCCCTGGTCCAGTGCCCTTGTCAGAGTGTCCGTCCTTCTCTCTCTGGCGCGTGCAGGGTGGAGCTTGACGGGGACTGGGGCTTCATGGACCTCGGGGAACCTGCAGTGGCTGCGGTGAGCGCACTCACTTCCAGGCTGGCGCAGAGACACTTGGCTGACACTCCCGGGCCCCGGGGACGGAGACGGTGGGCAGGACGGTGGCAAAGCTGAGCTCCCTGTCTCTTGCTTGTCAGCCGGGCGACCCAGGAGGCTGCATCTGCTGCTCTGACCTCAGGCTGAGGGAGTGCATGGACCACGGCGTGGGAACGCAGCGCCCGGCCCCGACCACGTCCCCCTCGCACCCGCGGGCTGCCCCTCCTTCCTGGCCTTCTCACCTTGAACCCTGAAAATCCTCGCTGATCTGAGGGCGGGCTGTTCCTGCAGGGATCATCCCTGTGGACGCCCTGAACTGTGGGAAGGCTGGACAGCTAAGCATCACCAGCGAAAATAAAAATAAATCCCAGGACTCGATAGATGATCGGCCTGGCGTAGAGTCCAGAGGCTGGGCCAGGGCTCTGGCTGTTTGTCTGCGTTTCTCTTTGGTCACCAGGTGCTCAGGGGATCGGCTTCTCTCTGCTCTCCCATCACCTCTCGTCCCGCGGCCTCCAGAGGTTACCTGTGCTCATCCCCCGGAGTCTCTCTTCTCATTCGTTTGACCTCTGGCCCAGACTCTCCTCTATGGGCCCCATGTAAGGATTCAGTCATCGTGTGTGTGTGCAGTGCAGAGAGGGGCACGCAAGAACCCTCCAGACACACGCTGAGCTAAGTCGGGGCCCCGCACGGCTCTGGGCTTGGTCTTCTCTGCCGCAGCAGCCTGAGACTTGCTGGACCCCTCTGACGGTTTCCCCAGGAAGGAGAGGAGAGACTCCCCACGGGGTTCTGGCTGGGACGGTGACCTTCAGGGCCAGAGGAAAGAGGGTGATGCTGGAAGGAATTACAGCAAGAGCGTGCAGTGGCTCAAGGTGTGTGCAGGGCTGTTCCTTCCGGGGGCTGTGAGGGAGCATCTGCTCCAGGCCTCTCCCCTACTTTCTGCCTCTTTGCTGGCATCTTTTGCTGTTCCTCAATTTGTACTTGCATCTCCTGGGTCTCCCCTCCTTTTCTGCAGGGCGTTGTCCCTTTTGATAAAGACATATTGTTTTAGGGCCCACCCTAGTGACCTCATTTTAACTTGATTATCTCTATAAAGACCCTCTCTCCAAATAGAGGCACATTCTGTGGTCCTGGAGGCTGGGAGCCCAGCATATGAATGGGGTGGGGGGGTTACTCAATTCAACTCACAGCGATAGACCACCCCCTTTCATCCTCAAGACCAGAGAGTATTATTTTCCTCCATTTACAGATGTGGAAAGTGAGGCTTAAAAAGATTAAACAATGGGCCCAGTCCTTAACATCAGAACGCTCTGAGTTATCGTCAACCTGCATTTCTGAAGCAGAGCGGGCATCCCGTCTGCAGTGAAGCAGTGAGTGTGTCATGTCACCTGGGGGCTCTGGTGGGGAGGCCAAGGTAGGTGTGCCAATGAAGGAGAAATAGAAGGGGATTAACCTGGATTTCGGACAGCCCTGAAGGGCTGCGGCATCAAGGCTGTGAGTCCAGGATTTAAGACTCAGGATGGTTGAGAAAGAGACTCCACACACCCAAGTCCCCAGGGAGAACGCCGGGGATAGAAGGGAGTTTCTGAGCATGCTCCAATAATGGATGGAGATTAATTAGGATTTTTTCGGTTGCAAGAAATAGAAAACATCTTGAGCTTGCATGAGCCAGGAGTGTGAGAACTCATGATAAAGATCCCTATGTCTTGGAGGCCTGGGTGTGGGGTGCAGGCTGAGGCAGGAACAGCACCATCTCCGTAGAGGAGAAGCCTCTCGGGGCTTCTGCACACCTACGTTTGCTCCCGCCCTCTCCCCGCGTCCCGCACCAATGGCCGTGAGCGCAGAAGCCCCTAGGCCCCCAGGTTCTGTCTGTTTGCATTGATGAGACACCCACACGAGAGTGTCTCGGACCCAGGTCCAAATTCCCAGGACACAGAATCCGATTGTCTCCATTCAGATCAAGCGTCCAGTCCGTGGCGGCCGGGTCCGACACGGGAGGCGAGGGGAGGGTGGAGGGGAGCACGGTGCCCAGCTGAGCAGGGAGCACGCCCCCTTCCCGAGCTCCTCCTCCACGGGCGCTTCCTTCCTCCGACACAAGCATGTCTGGGCTTGGTCTTCCTTCTCTCGGGACTGGATGTAGAAACCAGTAGACCATGATAAGGAATCAGAGACACCTTCTTTGTTTAAAAAATGCCCTTGTGGTTGGGAGAGTGGAGCTGGGTTCTCCACAAACCAAGCGTTTCAAACCCCACGGCGAGCGGTACTTCCATGGTCTCCTCTAAACGGGCTGCTTCTTCTGCGCCGTTTCTTAGCAACTAAATACCTGACTAATATTCAATTTTTTCCAAGGCTTTAAGAGCTGCAAGATGTTAATTCAAAACAAGACATCTAAATTGTTACTCTGGAAACTTGTGTGCATACCCTTCCATAGATTAGATAATAAAATGCCACATTAAAAATAGCCCAGATTATTTCACCCTAGCCTTCCCAGAAGCCCTGTTCTCAGGTCTGTTTTACTGGCCACTGGCGGCTGTGAGTGCCCCGCTCCCCTCCAGCGGCCACCGCAGGAAAGGGGGCAGCTGGGGCTCCGGGTCTATAGCTCAGGCTGCGGACATGTGCAGAGCCTGGCTGGAACGCCAGATGACCGCCCGCTGTCTTGGTGACCTTGAGGGGTCTGTAACCTCTCTGAGGCTCAGTTTGCTCCCCTGGAAGCTGGGAACATTAGTGCACTTGCAGGGTGAGGCCCACGGGCGACTAGAGGGTTCCACGTGGTGCAGAGAGCAGACGAAGCCCTGGGAGGATGTCAGAGACTGCGGAAGGTCATTCACAGTGAATAGTAATGGACAAAGGGAACACGGCCCAGCGGGGACGCCGGGATCTGTCCTAGTGGTGCTCAGAGTCAAAGGTACAGCTTTATAGGCATTTATTAAGGAAAATATTTACAAACAAAGGACTGACGAGTTTCCAGTTCTACATGGAAGGAGTTTGGAAGTCACCACTTCATACTAACAAGTGAAAAGCTGAACAGACTGAAAAATCAACAATTCTTTTTGGCTCCTAGAAAAGGGAGACACAGGCAAATGCTGCCCCAAGGTTGGAGAGACAGACAAAGACAAGGAGACACAGCATCCCGGAGCAGAAGCCAGCGCCAGGGCAGGAGACCTGAAGGGCAGTTGATGAGTCGTGGAGGTCCTGCGGGGACAACACAGAGAGCTAGAAACCCCAGGGGGACCTGGTCGCGGAGGCCCCGCTGTATTGTGAGACGCACCCCCCAGAGCTCGGCCAGGCTCCCACAGTAAATACCAGAGAAAACTCCCTCAGGCTTCCAGCAGGCGGAGGGATAGGGACCATTTTCAACTACTCCAGGACTCTGCTCTTCTTGACAAGATTTGTCCTCACGGGAAACCAGTTAACCAGTGCTTCCAGAGCCTAACCTGCTGGGTTATCAGAGCCTAAATGACCCAGGGAAAGGAAATACCCAACTCCAGTCTATTCCCGTCATCCTGCCCCTTTCTCTCTACAAAGGGGAGAAAAAACCGAGAAACCCTGGAGAAGTGCACAGTCAAGAGACATAAGCTCACGAAAGACAGAGACCAAATCACAGTCTCTAGGACCCTTCCCTCCCCACAGGCACTCCTCACGATGTGACTAAAGGTCTATTTACAGCAGTTCTCTTTACCCAGAATATCATGTACGTCTATCAAGAACAAGCTACAAAGCATACCAAAAGGGGAAAAAAACACAATTTGAAACACAACATCAGCCCCGGACAAGGCAAGAATGTTGGAATTATCAGACCGAGAATTTCAATCAACTATGAAAATATACTAAGCACTCTAACGGATAAAGCAGGTGCCACTCAGGAACGGATGGGCAGTGTAAGCAGATAAATAGATATAGGGGAAATCCTAAGAAAGACCCAAAAGAAATCCTTGAGATAAAAAGCTCTGTAACACAAATGAAGAATGCCTTTCACGGGCTTATTAGTAGGCTGAACACAGCTGAGGAAAGAACCTCTGAGACTGAGGATTTCTCAAAAGAAATCTCCAAAAACCGAAAAGCAAAGAGAAGAAAGATTGGGGAAAAAACCCAGAGAATCCAAGGACTGGGAGACAATGCCAAAAGGGAACACACACGTAATGGGAACACCAGAAGGAGAAGGAAGAAAGAAAGGAACAGAAGACATTTTTGAATCAATAACAACTGAGAATTTCCTCAAATTAATGTGTCAGACACCAAATCACAGACCCAGGAAGCTCAGAGAACACCAAGCAGGATAAATACCAGAAAAAAACTACACATGGCACATCATCATCAAACTACAGAAAATCAAAGATTAAGAAAAAAATCGTGAAGCAGCCAGAGGAAAAAACACCTCACCTATGGAAGATTAAAGATAAGAATTACATCTGACTTCTCCACAGAAACAATTCAATCAAGGAGAGAGTGGAGTGAAATATTTAAAGTGTTCAGAGAAAAAAATCCCCACCAGACTAGAATTCGGTAACCTGTGAAGTTATTCTTCAAAAGTGAAGGAGAAAGAAAGACTTTCTCAGTCAAACAAAAATTGAGGGCGTTTGTGCCAGTAGACCTGCCTTGTAAGAAATATTAAAGCAGTACTTCAGAGAGGAGGAAAATAATATAGGTCAGAAGCTCGAATCTACATAAAGAAAGAAGAGCATTGAATGTGGATGTGAAGGTAAAAGAAAAACTTATTTTTCCAATTCTTCTTTGACCTAAGAGATAGCAGGTTATTCAAAATAAAAATGGCAAAAATGTATTTGATTATGTTTGCTTATATATATAATATATATGCTTATGTGTGTTTATATATAAGTGAAATGAATAACTGCATGATACTAGGAATAAGAGAAAAGTATTAGGATTATTTTGTTATAATAAGGTACTCACACTATTCGTGAAGAGGTCCAGCGTTCTTAAAAGTGCACTCTGATTAGTGGTAAATGTATACTGAAAACTCTAGGGCAAGTACAAAAAAAAGTTTTTTAAAGAAGGTGTATAATTGATATGCTAAGAAATGAGAGAAAATAGAATGATATTAACTGCTTAGTTAAGATCACAAAAGGCATAAAAAGAGTAAAAGCAAAAATAGGAACAAACAACCAGGGCAACAAGTAGAACACAGTAATGAATACAGTAGCTATTAATCCAACTATGTCAATAATCACTTTGAATGTCAATGGCCTAAATGCACCAATTAAAGACCGAGATTGTCAGAGTGCCTCAATAAACAAGATCCAACTATATGCTGTTTGCAAGAAACCCTCTTTAAACATAAAGACACGTGCATATTAAAAGTAAATGGATGGAGAAAACTGTACCATGCCAACACTAATCAAAAGAAAGCAGGAGTCACTACACAATTGCAGACAGTGCAGACTTCAAAGCAAGGAAAGTTATCAGGGATAAAGAAGGGCTTTACACAATGATAAAGGAGTCAGTTTTCCGAGAAAACAACAATTTTTAACAAGTATGGGCCTAACAACAGAGCATCAAACTATATGGGGCCAAAAACCGGTAGAACTGCAAGGAGAAATAGATAAACCCACTATCATAACTGGCAGCTTGAACACCCCTCTTTCTCAGAAATGGACAGACAGAAAATCAGTGAGGACATAGCTGAACACAACAACACCATCAATCAGTTGGATATAATTGCCATATATAGACAACTTCAATGATAAAAGAATACACATTTTTTTGAAGCTCACGTGAACATTCACCAAGACAGACCACATTCTGGGCCATAACACACTCCTTAACAAATCTAAAAGAATAGAAATGACACAGTGTCTGCTTCCAGACTACAACACACTAAACTCAAAATCCATAACTGAAAGATATCCGGAAAATCTCAGAACATGAGGAAATTAAACAACACACTTTTAAATAGTACATGGGTCAAAGAAGAAAACTTAAGAGAAATTTTAAAATATTTTTAGCTAAAGGAGAATATAAACACAACTTACCGAAATTTGTGGAAGGCAGTGAAAACAGTGCTTATAGCACTGATTGCATATAGTAGAAAAGAAGAAAGATCTAAAATCCAATAATCAAAGTTTCCACTTTAGGAAACTAAAGAGAAGGAAAAAAAGTAAATCCAAAGTAAGCAGAAGAAAAAAATAAGAAGAATTAGTGCAGAAACCAATGAAATTAAAAACAGGAAACCAATACAGAAAATCAGTGAAATCAAAAGCTGATACTTTGAAAAGATTAAAAAAAAAAAAAAAATCAATAAGTCTCTAGCCAGACTAAGAAAAAGAAAGAGGACAAAAATTACTAATATCAGAAAAAAAGAGAACATCACTACAGATACCATGGAAATTATAAGGCTAATTAAGGAATATTATCAACAACTCTGTGCCCACAAATTTGATAACCTAGATGAAATGGGCCAATTCCTTGAAAGGTGCAATCTGCAGCAACTCACACAAGAAGAAGTAGACTATCTGAATAGGCCTATATCTACTAAAGAAATTAAATAAATAAGTAATAACCTTTCAAAACAGAAAGCACCCAGCCCAGATGGGCTCACTGGTGAGTTCTATCAAACGTTTAAGGAAGAAATGATACAAAATCTCTATTATCTCTTTCAGAGTTTAGAAGCAAAGGGAATGCTTCCTACCTCATCCTGTGAGGACAGCATTACTCTAATACCAAAACTAGACAAAGACTTTACAAGAAAAGAAAACTACAGACCAATATTTCTCATGAACATACATGCAACAGTCCTCAACAAAATATTAGCTAATCAGATCCAAAAGAGAATAAAAAGAATTACACACCATGACTAAGTGGGATTTATCCTACGTACACAAGGCTGGTTCAATATTCAAAAGTCAATTAATGTAATCCATCACATCAACAGAGCAATGAAGGAAAATCACATGATCATATCAAAAGATGCAGAAAAAGCATTCAACAAAATACAACATCCATTCATGATAAAAACTCTCAGCAAACTAGGAATAGAGTAGAACTTCTCAACTTGATAAAAGCTATCTACAAAATAGCTGACATCATACTTAATGGTGAGAAACTTGAAGGTTTCCCCTTAAGATATGTACAAGACAAAAACATCCCCTCTCTCCACTTCTTTTCAGCATTGTACTGGAAGTCCCTGTTAATGCAATTTCATGAATTTTAAAGAAAAGGAAATAAAACATATACAGATTGGGAAGGAAGACATAAAACTGTCTTTGTTCACAGATGACATGATCATCTATGAAGAAAATCTGAAAGAACTGACACAAAAAAAACACCCTCCTTGAACTAATAAGCAATTAATGCAAGGTTGCAGGATACAAGGTTACCCTACAAAAGTCAATTGTTTTCCTATATACCAACATTGAACAAGTAAAATTTGAAATTAAAAACAAAATACCCTTTACATTAACACCCCTCAAAAATGAAATACTTATGTACGAATCAAGCAAAATATGTACAAGATCTATATAAGGAAAACTACCAAATTATGATGAATGAAATCAAAGAACTAAATAAGTGGAGAGATATTCCATGTTCATGGATGGGAAGACTCAATATTGTCACAATGTCAGTTCTTCTCAACTTGAACCTAAATTCATTACAATCCCAATCAAAATCCCAGCAAGCTATTTTAAGGATATTGGCAAACTGACTTTAAAGTTATATGGAGATGCAGAAGACCCAGAATAGCCAACTAAGTAATGAAGGAGAGGAACAAAGTTGGACGACTGACACTACCTGACTTCAAGCCTTAGTATAAAGCTAAGCAATCAAGACAGTGTGGTGTTGGTGAAAGAGTAGAAAAATAGATCTATGGAACAGAATACAGAGCCCAGAAAGAGACTCATGTCACTGTAGTAACTGATTTTTGACAAAGGAGCAAAGGCAATACAATGGAGCAAAGATATTCTCTTCAGCAAATGGCGCTAGAACAACACACCAACAAGATATCATTCAGTAAGTGGATGGATAAATTGTAGTCCATCCAGACAGTAGAATATTATTCAGCCCTGAAAAGAAATGAGCTATCAAGCCATGAAAAGACATGGAGGACGCTTACATGCATATTACCTAATGAAAGAAGCCAATCTGAAAAGGCTACAGGCTACATAATTCCAACTCTATGACATTCCGGAAAAGGCAAAACTATGGAGACAGTCAAAAAAAAATCAGTGGTTGTCAAGGTGTAGGTGGGAGGTGGTGGGGAGGGGTGATCCGATGGAGCACAGAGGATTTTTAGGGCAGTGAAAATACTCTATAATATTATAATGATAGATACATGTCATTATACGTTTGTCCAAACCCACAGAATGTACCACAGAGGATTTTTAGGGCTTTGGAAAGAGCCTGGCTTTCACCTGCTGGGTCCTTCAAGCAAGTTTCTCCCATAATTCCCCTCCTGCACCCTCAGTCTTCTCATCTGTAAAGTGGAGCAATATCTATAAAATGGGAGCAGTAATAAAATCATTATTATATTATTATAATATATATTATTATATAGTGTGGGAAAAAATAATATACCATCAGAATGGTTCATGGTACATGCTGTGCAAGCATTAGCTAATGTTACTATACGGTCTTATTCTAGTCTCACAGCAACCTTTGTTTGGTGGGACTGTCATCATTACCCTCATTTATAGGTGAGGAAGCCGAGGCGCAGGGAAGGTGAGAGTTTCCACCTGCAGAGTTCGTGGGCAGCCCTCAGCTGGATTTGTTGTCCAAAGTTCTTGCTGGAAAAAACACGTGGGTTACAGGCCTTTCCAAGCGGCCCTGCACTGCGTGCGATAAAGCCGCTCAATTTGGCGTTCCATCAGATGGAAATCCTTATTAACTGGGGATCATACCATACAGTGATAATTGATATTCATAAGGAATTTAATTGAAATTAAGTTTTAAATAGCTTTAGTGTTAACTGCATTTTATTCTAATTCCTTGAAAATTGGTCATCCGTGTATAACAGATGCGGTAACAAGAAAACATGCTTAATAAGACCACTCGGCCCTGACCTTCCCAGATGCCCACGCTCCCTGTGAGGGAAGAGGGGTCAGCCGAGGAGGGTCAGCTCCCGCATGCTGACCCCACTATAGTGGACCCCCAAAATACACCCAAGTCCTAACACCCAGAACCTGTGAATGTGACCTTATTTGGAAATAGAACTTTTGCAGATGCGATGATTTCAAGTATCTTAAGATGAGGTCATCCTGGACTTGGGGTGGCCCCAAATCCAGTGACTTGTAAGGAATAGGAAGAGGGGAGGTCACAGAGAAACACTTGGACAGGGGCAGGCCCCTGTGAGGACGGAGGCTCCAGGGGAGGGTCCTTCCTGCCTCTCCCGGCTTCTGGGGCCCCAGGCATCCCTGGCTGGTGGCCGCATCCCTCCTGCCTCTGCCTCTGTCCCCCCACACCTTGATTTTGGACTCTGGCCTCCAGAAGTGTGAGAGAATAGATTTCTGTGAAACCCCCAGGTGCGGTTCTTTGTTATAACAGCCAATGGAGACTCTATAGGGTCTCCTTCGTAATCTTCTGTATGTCTTGGGGGGTGTCTCTTCCTTGTCCCACCCAGGTCTGTGAGATGTCTGTCCTCTGGTCACGGCTCTCTGCACAACCATATTCATTCATTCATTCATTCATCCATTCTCGGTTCATTCATTCATTCAGAACCCTTGGAAGGCACATTCAGTGTCACAATGGGCTGAGCTCTGGGTACATGCTGTGACCTCGGCAGGGCTGATTCAACCCCCAAGACCCTCCTGGAGGAAACTCTTGATGAGGACAGATGATAAACAGCCCCCAGTGTCGGGGGATCGGGGAAGGACGTGTGCGAGCCCTCTAGGTCGTACCCGCAGCCTCCTTTGGTAGTGTCCAGCTCTTGGCCTCACCTGCGCACCCAGAAGGTGAGCTCCTGCAGGTGCTCCAGGCTGGATGGGTCAGACAGCAGGGGCCCGGGGGCTTGAAAGCAGAGGCGGAATGGGGAGAGTTTGGGGGCAGAGCCAACGTCGGTAATGAAGCTCAGGCTGCCCTGTCCTCACGTTGTGAGCCAAGACCACGATCCTGGGCATCCCACTGCCGGGTCCCCTTAGAGCCAGTGCCCACCGCAGTCCCGGGCCCAGGCAGGAGTCACCTCTCCACCGTCCTTTGTCCAGGCCCTGAGAATGTCGTGGGAGCCCAGGAATTAACACGTGGCTATGAGTGATGAGCCTGCATTTCTAGAAATACACACACGAAAATGAGGTCACGTTTTAGCCACCCACAAACTCAACCAAGAACACAGCCCAGAGGACAGCCTTTCCACGACCTTCAGAGTCAGCAGGAGCTAGCGGCAGGGGTTCTGAAATTTGCAGGGAGGACAGCCCCGGGCGTGGGCTCCCCACCGACCCTGGCCTCCCCGCCCCAAGACCCCGGCACCCACCGCCCAGCCCTGCTGGATCACATCACCTCGTCTCATCGAGCGCGGTGCCGCCAGATCCAAACCCAGTCTGAGCATCTTGGAAGCACACGTTGAAATCCAATTTGCATATCAAAGATACAGCAGGGTAGGAAGGGAGCGAGCTGGCATTTCTCAGCTCTGCCAGCGCCATCCTCTGACGGCGTCAAAGACACTTTCCTAACGAGGTAATAAAAACACTGTGAAATTTAAAGCTGCCCAAGGACATCTTTAAACAACACCCTTTCCCCTTCCTGCAATGATATGAAGGAAATGGCTTAGATGTAACCGACCACAGTGTGTTCCCCGGGGGACCCCACCACGGTCCGGATATAAATATTCATATTGATGCCTTCTCACTTACTGCCGGGTCGCCGCCCCAGACGGCACCTGAAACACTCCTTCCAGTAGAGCTGTGTCCATAGACTAACTGCCTACGTACCTACAGTACCCGGTTGTCTCCTATTGATTCTAGTTTCCCAAGCAAAAGTGAAGGTTACTGATATAAAATCTACTGTGTATGCTCCTTCTGTCTTTAAAAAAATGTTTAGGGCTTCCCTGGTGGCGCAGTGGTTGAGGGTCTGCCTGCCAATGCAGGGGACACGGGTTCGAGCCCTGGTCTGGGAGGATCCCACATGCCGCGGAGCAACTGGGCCCGTGAGCCACAACTACTGAGCCTGCGCCTCTGGAGCCTGTGCTCCGCAACACGAGAGGCCGCGACAGTGAGAGGCCCGCGCACCGTGATGAAGAGTGGTCCCCGCTCGCCACAACTAGAGAAAGCCCTCGCACAGAAACGAAGACCCAACACAGCCATAAATAAATAAAAATAAATAAATTCAAAAAAAAAAAGCAGCACACAAAACTGCAAATACTCTACGTTCAAAAAAAAGAACAAAATGTTTAATTACAATATGTACAACTGTGAAGACAGCCAGGTGCTAGAGGGAGACTTTCCCTTAAACGAAGATGCATCTTGCACTTACTGTCTCCGGGTGCATGTATGTGAATTCCACACAGCCCTCTGCGGGAAGCGGCGCCGGGTCTAAAGAAAACGCTGTGGAGGCCACGCGGAACAGTCTTGGAAACCAGTCATGTGACTTTCCAGAGCTCGACGCCCTCGCTCACATCTGTCCCTTGCGAGAAGGGGAGGGTCCCCGGCGTTGGCCTGGGGAGGAAGCGTTTCCAAGCTCTGTGCCTCCAGCCCCTCAGCTCGGGGCGCTGCTGGGGACAGACTGGCTGACAGGCAGTCGCCTCCCAAGAAGCAAATCCCAGATGGGGAGGGACAGGCTTTGGGCTCCCCTACCCCTGCCGTGTCCACCCACAATTCTCACCTGATGACACACCCTCAATGCTTCCTTTTTGTTGTTGCTGTTAAACACTTTATTTGTATTATTATTATTATATTAATTTTTATTTTATATCGGAGTATAGTTGATTACCACTGTCATGTTAGCTTCAAGTGTACAGCAAAGTGATTCAGTTATACATATACACGTATCTATCCTTTTTCAAATTCTTTTCCCATTTAGGTTATTACAGAGTATTGAGCGGAGCTCCCTGTGCTATACGGTACGTCCTTGCCGTTTATTTTAAATATAGCAGTGAGTACGTCAATCCCAAGTTCCCAATCTGTCCCTCCCCCGACCCTTGCCCGCGGTAACAAGGTTCGCCCCTGCCTACTTAACACCCTCCTCGTTCTACGCCTCTCCTTTCACACCGGGTTTGCACGACCCGGCTCCCCTGGGTCCTGGAGATGCACCGCAAGGCCAGGGCCCCAGGGAGGCCTCGCCAGGCACCTCAACAGCAGCTGCCCCTGACCCAAGTCACACAGAGGCGCGTGACTGCCTCGTCTCTTTGGGGGTTTTGTTTTCTCCATAGCACTTATCTGGAAGAATCTCATTTGTTGCCTTCATGTGTGTATTGTCGACCTGGAGCCCGCCACCAACACCGCGATGGCAGGTCCACATGGGGGGGGAGGACCATGAAATGGCACTCACTGGCCCCTCCACCAGCATAGGGCTGAGTACACAGACGGCTCCCAAAACACACATTGAAAGAACAAAGGAAGGGACTTCCCTGGCGGTCCAGTGGTTAAGAATCCACCTTCCAATGCAGGGGACGCAGGTTTGATCCTTGGTTGGGGAACTAAGATCCCACATGCCACGGGGCAACTGAGCCCACGAACAATGCAGCTACTGAGCCCTCGCACTCTGGAGCCCGTGTGCCACAGCTAAAACCCGAAACAGCCAAAAATAAAAAATAAATAAATATTAAAAGAGCAAAGGGACATGGTGACCCTGCTGGGAACCCAGCACGGGAAATTGTGCCCCAGGAACTGTGCATTGCTCGGACCCTCCTACCCACCTATCTAGCGGCTTGCAGAGCATTTTAATTGTCACAGGTGAGAGCAAGACCCTGGGCTCAGAGGGGGATGACGGTTTCTGAGTGGAAGGGACATTTCATGTTCCATCATGACACCAGTGGCACTTGGACTGACTTATATTTGGGGCAGAGACCATCCGCTGAGTTCTCTTAAACGAAGCCACCTCCCTGGGGATGGTGAATGGATCAGGGGACAAATGGTCACAGACCCAGAAGCAACGAGCAATTAAAGCATGAGGCTGGGTCTAAAATTCAACTCAATTTCACATCATATCCGGAGTAATGACTCTTCCAGGTGATGACCCCAAAACGCCCCCTCTTGGGTCATTGCCCTGCTGTCTTTTCTCAGGGGTACCTTTTCTGCACACCTTCCTTAAAATGAAAGCCAACCTGGCCCTCTCTAGCTCCCCCACTCCCACTCATTTTATGCCTTTATTTATTCCACTGGCCTCCTGAAGCATAGAACATATGCTTCAGGAGGCCAGTGGCAAAAAAATCAACGTTTGAAAGTCATTGGAGGAAATGGGAGAGGCTGTTTCAGCAGGAAACATAGAAACACCGCCAGGCTGGGTGAGGGCACAGGGAGAAGCCACGGATTAATAGTGGTACCAGTCTGCGTGGCTGGGGGTTTCTCCAGAAATCCGCAGTAGCCTGGGTGTAAGTATGGAGAATGCAGATTCTTCCGTTAGCCCAGGCACGTTCTACAAGGGAAACAGGGCAATGGGGGAAGCCAGGAAAGAGAGGTCGCTTCAGGAAGAAAAAACTACGAAGGTGCAGGAAGAAAGAGGTGGTGAGAGGCTTTTATCTCGGCACAGAAAGGAGGATAAGGACGTGAGGTTGAGGGTGCTTAGCGGACAGGAGGATAGTGGCAGCATCCCCTGGTGAGTTGGAGTGAGCGCAGGACTCGGTGTCCCGGGGGGCAGCAGCGGGCTGGATGGATGGCCCACCTTCCTGGCAGAGTACTGGTCTCGTCCAGTGGCCCTGCATCAGCTGTGGTTGGTCCCTTGCTCCAGGACCAAGGCTGCAAGACTCCAGCTCTCCAAGTGTGTGCTGACCATGGAGACCAAGGCTTAGGCGGTCCAGAGGCTAGTCTGCTCTCCAGTCTATACAAGGGCCTTGCAGGATTCCTGTGGTCCTCCTTATTTTAAAGAGAGGGTGACACGATTCCCTCCAGTGATGAACGGCGTGCTTGGAATGCCCTGTGAGGGGCAAATGTATAGCCTGGAAACTTCATAACAGTCTTGGGAGTGAAGCCAAAAGACCTTGGATGGTTTGAGCGCCCAGCTGAAGGAGGGATACACAAACCTTGTCTGAATTCTCATGATGTGCTGGGTACTCTGATGCTCTATCCCACTTGATTCCAGGGATAATCCAATAAAACAGGCATGTGCCTTCCAATTCTGTAACAGTTTCCCAGGCTGGATTTCCAGGGCTGCATATCAACCCTTTCTCTTCCATTCTAAGAACCAAATCCATGAATTAAGAGAATCTGGAAAGAAAGCTGGAAATGAAAAATGCATTGGGAGGGGGACCCATCCAACATTTTACAGCATGTACATTCATGATAGGCACCTAAAACTCAAAATACCCAGGATGTGTTTTTATTCTCCCAAACTGTTTGGAAATATCCTCAAAAGGCTGTTGAAACCAGTAGCAACTAGAATTGCTACACATTTTATTAGCAGTTAACAGAAGCACATTTAGCACCTAGGTAATGCACCCAATTGATATATTTGCAAATTGAATTCAGTGAAGTGAATTATGTTAGATTTCAGGAATTCGATCCTGCAGCAAAGCGCTCATTTGGTGAACTGACTGACCATGAGTTAGTTCTGCCAATCAATGTTTTGGGCACAAAGCTCATCTCCCCCCTCAACCACAGACCCTCTCGACCACGCTGACCTTCTCCAAGGAGCTTGCCCTCTGCTGTCTGCAGACGTGTGTATGTTCCATTCAGAACCTTGTTCCATTGGTTCAACTTAACAATCCGTGGGCTGACCACATAGACAACTCTGCTAAGCATTGTTTCCAACACCTCAGGGGTTAGAAAGATGAGGTCAAGGAGCCAGTTCCCCCTACTTTCCCATGGAGGAGGGAAAGAGATGTGCAGTGAGTGCTTCTGGTCCAAACAACCGCAGTGAGATCCACCATCAGATGCTGTCTTGCACACTGTGCTGTGTAAACGCGGATCCACGTTTGGCTGCTGACAGATGTTTTTCCGCCAGAGATCACAGCCCATCCACCCTCTCCCCCACCGTCCCCATACAGATGTGATTTAGGCATCATGAATCAATCACCACATTTGGAATATCAGCTAACAGATTTCCTCTTTAGAGATTCTAATGCAAATTGTTAACCCACAGATTTCTGTGCTTTTTTTTTTTTTTTTTTTTAGAAATGCCAGTTGTCTGTAAAGATGCCAAATGGCATGAACACTATTTGGACACTGGGCTTACGGACAGGTCTTCCTTGGACAAAATAAATGCATCTCATGGAACAAACATGGGTTGGGGGAGGGGGGTGCCCTGGCAGAGCTGGCTGCCACAGATTCCAGCTTGAACTGGGAATGTCATCCAGCGGGAAACAGACGCACTGCAGAGCACGCGAAATTAATCACTGCTGCTGGCATTTTAATAAACAGCTGCTTTTGAAAATGCTTTGGAATGAACACAATCCTGACCACCAAATGGTGCTGAAAGAAGATCGGAGGTTATAAAAGCTGATACTTTTGAAAGCAAAGAGAGAACAAACTTGAAAGTCATTCTTAACAAGACTCCTTCAGAAATGAGACCCTGCTACGTGACCGTAAGCAACCCGTCATGAGATCAGGCCCTAAAGGAAGCACAGAGCCGTGGAAAGCGTGCAGGCACCTAACCCAGGGCTGCACTGATGCACCCTGTGGATTGAGGGGTTCTCTCCCCTCTTCTTCCATGAAGCAGTGATGGGGCAGCTCCCCATCTGGGCTTTCGCAAATGTCTGACGAGGTGATGGGCGTGGCCATTCTTTGAGCGGATAAAGAGGCCCCCAGAGCCTGTCACCACTCACATCCTCCAAAATGGGACGTGGAAGCAGCTCCATCGGCAGCATAAAGAGAATTCTAGTAAAAGTCAAACCCGTGTTTCTCTGCCTGGTTTCCTAGGATAAGACTCTCGGCCTTCTTTGCCAAACTCCCGTGGTGATAAATCGAAGATGGAAATGATTCAAAACAACAAAAAGGTCAAATGGTTTGCCTTCCGCGGGCCTCCTCTGTGCTGGGAAGGTCCGTGAATGGACGGACAAGGGCCACCCACGCCCTGTAGAGCAGGAATCCAAGCCCACCATCCCCTCCGGTCACTGTACTCCCCCCTTTAGAGACCCGTTTCTGTTCCTTGAGACTGCCATGCTCCCCACGGACAGGGAATTTAAAAAATTCACCCAGAAGGCAACACGATCACTGGAGTACTTCCTTCCCAGGTCCAAACTAGAAGATGCAGCCAGAAGAGGCAGCCCGGGAGAAGGAGGAGCCCTGCCCGCTCCAGGTGAGGGGTCGGCCAGGACCAGACGGGCCAGGATGGCTCCCCCTGCAGCAGCACAGGCTAGAGATGACACCTACACTCTGTGCCACTAGGAGCTTAGCCATGGTAGACGTGGAAGTAATTCCCCGGCAGACACTTCACGTGGCTCAGTGACAGGAGAGAGATATGCCATGAACTCCAGGCTGCTGTCGATGGCCCGCGTGCCGAGGGTGCCCCTGTGGGCTCCGCGGGTGCCTCACCTCCCCGGCTGGGTCTGGGGCCAACCTCACACCATCTTCCCTGAGTCTAGGGCAGGTCTGGCCTCAGTGGCTTCGGTTCATCACACGGACAGAAAGACCACCCTGTCCATGGCACTTGTTACCCCCAGGGCTGGTGAAAGCATCTCAGGTCTTGCTGAAGACAGCCGGGCCTCTGTTTGACATCACTGGCAGCTTGTCCGTGTCGGCGAGCCCTGACGCCCTGGAACCACGTCTGGGGACGTAAGACAAGAGTGAGGGACAGCTGTACCACCCGTGGAGAGCAGGGCCCCAGGATTAGGAGGGAACAGCTGACTAATTCAGGGCAGACTCAGTCTAAGGGTACCGATGTTTTAGACGATGTTTGCTTCCCATCCACCAACATTCTGTTCCTACAGAGAAACTAATCAGGTGGCCTAAAGAGAAAATAAACCAGCACCTGTTAATTAGCTTAAATATAAGTTTTAAACCATAATGTTCAGCCGGTTGAATTTGGAAGCTGAGAGGCCAAAGAGAAAATAACATCCACTATTTCTCAGAGGCTAAATGTTGATGTTTATAAAAGTCAAAACAGAATCCAGTGTCTGAGATCTGGAAGTGGGTGGGCTGGATAAGAATGTGAGAACAGATTGGCTGCGTATTGATCACTGCTGAATCTGGGGGATGGATGTTGGGAGCTCATTGTAACATTCTCTCTACTTTTGTGTATGTTAGAAATGTTCAGTAATTAATGCTTTCTAAAAAAAAAATCTATACAAGTACCACACTCTTAGCTTTTGGTGTTTCTAAAAGTTAAGTGTTAAAAAACAATTTAGAACCATCCTCGATTGTCACTGAGACCAACCATGTGATTGACCCAAGGCTCAAGGGGAGGGGAGGGAGGCTGCCAGCTTTCCAACCTCGCTGCCAGGAGGACTCTGCATCAGGCCTTCCCAGCGGCTCATGGGACAGTCGGGGTCTCTTTCCCTACCCCCTCCCAACAGGCCTAGAATCCCACAGACTTGCGACTTGAGTGGGGCAGGCCCCTCCCCCGAGTTTTAAGAACGGCCACGGTGAGCGGCCTGAACCCATCAGTCTCAGGTCACGTGCGGCCACAGTGGGTGCAGGGCTGGGGCACACGACCTGGGGACTGAGGCCAGAGGGACTCGACCACTGACGAACCCAGGACAATCGCCTCGTTCCAGGCAGACCGAGCCCTCTGGGGACCCTGCCTGTGACCTGAGCTGCCCCAAGCAAGGAGGACCTTGGGAACTTGGTTCAGGCCCTTCCCGCCTGTGAATAGGAGAGCGGCCGGTGCCATGGCAGCCACCTGGAGTCCAAAGGGGGGCCAGACACAGGAGGAGTCCCAGGGACCCACCAGAGGCCCACTCACACCTCAACTGAATCCCACCCGCCCCCTGCATTTTCCAGACACATCGGCTGACACGCTCTTTCCCTCCGAGCATCTGAGGCTGTGTCTCAGTTTCCTGCCGCCAGCATGACTTGGAGATTGGCTGTCACAACCCCAAACAGAGGTGTCACAGCAGTTCTTCCCCAGGTAAGCGTATTTCCTCCTGAAAGACACAGGTCAGCTTTCGAGATGCTCCTGAGTTTATCCTGTGAGTATCGTTTTGTTCCTCGAGCGCCTGGGGTCCTGAGGTTAGCCGCTGCCCTTCCGTGTGGTGTCTTTGTCCTCAGGGCTTCCCGACTCTGGTGAATCATTCCACCAACGAGCCCTGCCTGCCCGTTAAATAAATTCAGAGCCCTGGACGAAGCCCTCGGGATCCCTGTGACAAGGTCCGGTGTTCCTCCACATCAGGATGCAGCGCCTATTCTAAGGTTTTTGTTTCCAAAGACACGTTATTATAACTAGGGGGCTTTGATAACACATTTCTAAGCAAAAATACACAGAACCTCGTCAACTGGTAAACGAGAAGGGCTCTCGCCTCGTCCTGGACGTGGTGCTCCGGGCTGCATCCTCCAGAGCGCGGAGCTGGCTGCACGGCCTTGGGGATATGAGTGCACTTGAGGATCTCCACACGGGACACTCATGGCCAGCCACGCACCATCAAGACCCATATCTCGTCTTCTCTTCTGGTTACTTAACGTCAATTCTTGGGGCTCCCGCCCTCCTTCCCTCGCTTCCTTTCTCTCTCTAACTTAACCTGGGTTTGGACATTTTAAACCTGGTGACTGTCACACAGGGACTTCTTTGAGTTTGCAGTTGAGTGAGGCTGAATGTACACAGTGAGACCACGCGTGTGTCCATCGAGGGGTCAGAGCGGCTAATTTGACGATACCCGTGGACGCAGGACACCCTGCCGGCTCACCAGGGCTGCAGTCAGCCTTAGAGGGAGCGTTGCTGTTTATTTCACTTCCTCCTCCAAACTGTTCCCACCAAGGATGTTAAAAACTAGGTCCAGCTCTCCACCTAACTGGCATTACACAGCACTCCAAGTATGGACGGCTGAGCTGGGGAGAGAGGCTATGCGCCCCAAGACGGCCCCTGAGTCGCCAATAGGTCGGGCCCCATGCACAGCTGCATCCCTCTGAGGTGCTCGCCTTGCCTGGGCACCTTTGCAGCTTCACTGCCCCTCTTATGAAAGCGCCAACGGCTGCTTTGTGACGCTTGGACATTCATACCCCATAATAGTTCATACCCGATAATAGAGACCGCTACACAATGAGCGGTGTGGGTGCGCACACGGGCCTTGTTATTAACATAGCCATGCAGTGCCCTCAAAGGTGTGATTAAGCACCGCCTTGGATGAAAAGGAATTTCAAAGACAGCTTTCTCTCCCTGACTCCTTTGAATCTGCCTGAAAAAAAAAAAAAATCAGAACTTGATTCCAAGCTTGTTCTGGGAGATGACAAATTAATGAACTGTCATCATGTCACTAAAGACTTAGCTCAGAACTCAGGTTACCAGGCGGATCGGTTTTTATTAGTCGCCTTACTCTGGGCTCTTTGCAATTGCAGCCTTTTATTGTGGCTGCAGAGGGCATTGTATGAGGCTGATGAGTGTCTCCGCACGAAGATTAAGCAGAAGCAGAGATTAAGTGGTTTCTTTCTCCCCACCCCACTCTCCTTTTGCCCCAGTCAAAAGAAGCAAGGAAGCAGAATTCAAGTGAAAACTAAGCAGTGTATAATTCTCAAATGCAATCGTTAAATGCCCATAATCAGTACAGCAGCTATTAGACCAGTGCTTTTCACAAAAGGTTCAGATGCTTGTCTTGCCTTTGAAAGGATCTGCTCCTTGAAATCTGACTTAGGGGAGATTCAATCAGCATGAATATCTTTGAGGTACTTTCCCCACGAGATAGCTGTCAACTCTCTGGAACAAATCAAGCCGTTTACAATGTATTTACGCGGGGGTCCACGTGGAGATGGCTTGAATAAGTTCATTGTGCTCCCTTCAAAGTGGAGTGATGAGGAATCAGAAGACGTTTTATACAACGGGAAGAAGGCAATTTGCCTTCCGGTGACCCTTTCACGCTCAAAGGATCCCAGCAGTGGAATATTGACGAAGGACAAAGTGCTTCTACTTTGTGAGACAGTCGTGTTGCAGCAACAGGGCTGGAAATGAAACAGAGACGAAACCGGACATGAGTTGGAGCCAGATTTTACATGGGTCTCACTTGGGAGCCCAGCATGAGGTGGGTAGAATCTGTTCAATATTTTAAGCGGCCAAAATCAAGTCCTCCCCAAGCTAATCTGGGCGGCAATAACCCTGCCGCCCAACACTTCCTTGGGGCACGATGACCAGATCTGTCATTTGTTCTTATTTGCTTGAGAGATTATTGTCCCTCTCCTTTACTTACTTTTTAAAGGAATAATTCAAACAAAATTACGACGACATTAACATGTTCTTTTCAGTTTTAGTCACTGACATAATGTTACCCCTCCCATTCTTTCTTGGTTCCCTTTTGGTCCTGATTTGTAAGGATAAACCATCACACACAGTCACGTTCCTGGGTCAGACTTTGCATTGTCACCCCCCCCTTGCTGTAATCTGGGGAGTACGGCAGTCTCGGGGAGACTGGGTCCTCTGGCCCCCTCGGGGAGAACGGACATGGGGGGCTGGTTCTTAACTGTTGTCAGTCCTGCAACATCTTCCCTGGAGTAGGTTCCTGGGAGCTAAATGTCTTGTGTCTAAGGTTGTTGATATTTTTATGTTTATTTTTATATATCGTCAAATTGTTTTCCCAAGGAACTAGACCAATTGACAGTGCCATCAGCAATGTAGGATCGTAGCACACAATATCCCCAACAGTATGAAAGATGACAGCTTTTTAAATATGTTAATTTGACAGATTTTTCTGCAGTTCCGTATTATTTTTTGCTACGTCAGGGATGTTGACCGCTGCTCCCGCGTTGCCCCCATTACAGCAGCACGTGGACCGTCCGTCCCAGGGCTCCCACTGCAGCTGTAGCCCTGGCCTCACCCCAGGGCCTCCCTCATCAAATGTCTGTCGACTGCGTTAATGATTCAAGGACCCTGTTATTTCTTTAATAATGTCACCTACAAAGTGTGTTGTATCCCTGCTTTTCCCTCCAGAGCACATCTGGGATGGGAAGTTAAGTGTATTTTCCAACGTGGCCTGTCTGATAAGTTCAGTCTGATCTTACAACTCACCTGATTTGTGGTGGAAAGTTGCCAGGGAAACAGCTCTCCCAGGAACGGGAGGCTCAGGGCCGGACTCGCTTCCCTGCCTTGTGGGCGTGCGAAGCCCCTCTGTTCTCAGCACGTCAAGAAGCATCACAGGCCCCCTGTCTGACCCCAGCCTTCAGCCAGGCGGAGCCTGAGTCCCTGCTTGGTCCCCAAGGACCCCCATGGCCAGCGGTGCCCGGTGGGTGAAGGGAGAGGCCAAGGGCAGTGAGCCCGAGGATTGGGGAGGCCAGGTACCGTCTCACCCTCACTCTGTCTGACACACGGACACAGCTCTCTGTGTACCCAGCACGCGTGCTGGGAACCTGTGACTTGCCTGTTCCCCACGAGCTTGATGTCCGCACGCGAGACGGAGTGTTCCTTCTGTCAGCACAAGTACACGTTCAGCTTGCCCTTGGTTCTGGGAAGCAAAATCAGCACGACACGATGATTCTAGGGGACCACATAAAAATATTTTTAAAGCTCTATCTCCTTTTCTTGGGTGTCACATGTAAAACACAGACTTAGATGCTGGCTGGTCCTTATTGAATAGGTGCGTGTGTGATTCTTAGCCCACATTTTAAAGAATCACCTTGCGTTGCCAGAATAAAGTGTTATTATCCTGAACAAGGCCAATCTTCCCAGGACGCCTTTATTCAGATGGTTCCTGGAAATCCTGGGCCAGGGGCTCAGCTCCTAGGTGAGAAGGAACCTGGGGGGTGCCTAGAACCCATGGATTCTACCAGCGGGATTGAGTTTCCCACTCTGGCGGGGGACGGGGGTGGGTTGTGATTCCAAGGTGCAGGTCGGGATGCCCCTGGACTTGTGCTCGGCACGCTTTGGTGGGGAAAAACCACCCTCAGAAGACGGGAGAGCCACAGGCCCAGGACTGGCAAGCTTCTTAGGCCTTGAGCCCCACACCCCCTGGGAACATCTCAAAGCCCAGCCCCCTCCAGGGACGCTGACCCAGCTCCACCACGTGCCAGAACTGGGTTTGGCGGGGCCAAGGAAGGGACAGTGGGCACACCGTAGCTGAGGGTCCCAGGCACTCACTAAATGCCTGGCGATCTGGCTGCATCTCTAGAACCTGGGGAGCAGTGGAAGGTTTCGAGGGTTTGATTCAGTCACATGTGCCTTTGAACAGATGACTGTGTGAGTGGATGGGGAGGGCAGTGGGTGGGCAGGGATGCTTTGGAGCCCACTGCAACCGTCCGGGTGAGAAATGGTGGCAGAAGTGATGCTGGTGAGAATAGAGAAGAGGTCTGTGCAAGTCAGGAGTCAGGGTGCAGGGCACGGCTAGATGAGCAAACCTAGATGGAGAGACGTCTGTCCACACATCATATACAGCTGGAGAAACAGAGGGCTTGGGTCATCTGGCCACATTTTTCTCAGGTTAAAGCTCTTGGAATCTACCCTGAAGGTGATGGGAATCATGACAAGATCTTAAAGAAGACAGCGGACGTGATCAGTTTTAAGACTTAGAAACTTCACCCTCTGGGCTGGGGAGGAGGGGTGAGCTGGGAGGGGAATGTTTCCCCAGACTTCTGTGAAAATGAATGTGTCAAATCAGTTTCTTCATCTTTAAAATGATGTTAAAAATAACTTGTTTGGGGCTTGGGGAGCATATAAAATAACCATCGTCATATCTATCATTCATAGTTTGCTTAGGCATCATGCCAAAGCCTTCACCTACAAAATCTCACTTAATTTAATCTTCAAAACAATCTACAGGACAGATGTGATGGCCTGCCTTTCAAGGATGAGAATATCAAGTGTCAGAGAGTTTGAACATTTGCCTAAGATCGTCCAGCTATTATGGCAGAGCAGGGCTTTGAAATCACAACTGTGGAACCGGGGAACATCAGTGTCTTAAACTTCTCAGGTCTTAAGATGCCTGCCAACAATAGCTCTACAGTGTGAGTAGGATCTGTTAATATTTCACAGGTGAGGAACGGAGGCTCAGAGAAATTAAGCAATTTTCCCACCCCGGAAGAGCTAGTTTTAGCACCGTGCTTGTATAAATCAGAAGGTAAGATGCAGATGGTTTGTGCAGCTTCATCACTTACCGAGATCCTGGCCTCATTGCCTACGAACTTCCCATGTCCAGTGAACATCTGCAAATTCATGCTTTCACACAGACAAGACCTGGAGTGATTTGGAAGAGGGCGGGGCATTTTTATTATATAGAATAAAAGGAAGATTCTGGTCACAGAGTTCCATCAGAGAAGCCAGGTACCAAGCCAGAGTGAGAGACAGGGCAGATATGGGAAAGCTGGGGGTTGGGGCCCCTGGGCTGTGGCAGGGCAGTGAGCGAAGTGGGTGGGGTGACCCGCTTCTGGTGGGTGATCGGATCTCCACGCTCCAGGGCAGCCCTGCTTGACCCCTCCCTGGTGCTACTGAAGGCTTTCCGTCTTCAGTGATGAGGAGCGATGCTGGAGGTGGCCACCCCGTGTCCCCACCAAGTGCAAAGACCAGATTGCAAGGGGACCCATGGCTCTTGGAAATGAGTCTCCCCAGACAGCTTCCCTTCTGACAATCTCCTTTTTCTTGCGATTAAGCTATTGTATACAGTTGCTGCTAACATCCAGATTTCCAGAAAAGCCCAAGCAATTGGGCTTGGAAGACAAATCCAAGCCCTTGAACAAACCACATAGAAAATTGTGACCGAGACTAAAATTTAAGAGATGAAATGTCTGTGTCTTTATTTGGTATTTGTTTTTCTCTTTCTGACATACCTCACTCTGTATGACAGACTCTAGGTCCATCCACCTTGCTACAAATAACTCAGTTTCGTTTCTTTTTATGGCTGAGTAATATTCCATTGTATATATGTGCCACATCTTCTTTATCCATTCGTCTGTCGATGGACACTTAGGTTGCTTCCATGTCCTGGCTATTGTCAATAGAGCTGCAATGAACATTGTGGTACATGACTCTTTTTGAATTATGAGGACACAGAGGGGGAAGGGTAAGCTGGGATGAAGTGAGAGAGTAGCATCAACATATATACACTACCAAATGTAAAATAGATAGCTAGTGGGAAGCAGCCGCATGGCACAGGGAGATCAGCTTGGTGCTTTGTGACCACCTAGAGGGGTGGGATAAGGAGGGTGGGAGGGAGGGAGACGCAGAGGGAGGGGATATGGGGATATATGTATACATATAGCTGATTCACTTTGTTATACAGCAGCAACTAACACAACACTGTAAAGCAATTATACTCCAATAAAGATGTTAAAAAAAAAAAGAAATGAAATGGCCAGTGGCATTTTCTAAGTCTGGGTTTCTTTGAGATTCCAGCTGGAGAGGTGACTGGGCACCCAGCCTTTGGAATCAGACCCCCTGCAGCTTGATCCCATCAAACCCCCCTTTCACGGAGTAGGGTAACGTGTGGTCCTGGTCTCACCAGAAACAATGAGATCCCGGGTTACTCAACCCTCACCTCACTTGAAGCACTAATTCCAGTCATAACAAATGACAGCCCTGCTGACCAGAAGTCATTACGAAAATGCTTTTCAATTATTTTGTTAAATCATTGAGGTGAAAAAAAAAAGAACTGTTCCATTCTTCCTCCACTCTTTGACACCGTGAATTACAAACTACACATTGTAAATTGAAAACAACTTTCTGGGAGGGAGGGGGCACAATACTGACTGTACTCTTTTATTTTTATGACCCAGCCTAATTTCTGTAAATTACAAAAAAGAAAAATATTGATCTTTGAATTGAACCATAAGGAATTTGCCTAAAAGAACATTGCTTCCACATTTTCCATTAACATCTTGGGGAAATCTTTAAACAGTCTCAAAGCTTTTCCTTGAATTTTACCTTAATTTAGCTTCCGAAAAATGTTTGAGGTGGGAGGAGACGATGAAAGTGTGCCGCTTCTATTTCACGCTTGGCCAAGAGCAGATGAGCATCTTGTTGAGTGGTACCCACATGCAGACACAGAGCAGAACGGGAATCCGAGGCTCCGGAACCCGCATGGGCTGCTCTTCCCTCTAATCACTCGTTCATGGTTTCTCTCCTATGACCATCACACCCAAAAAGATAAGGAAACCCACCTTAAGGCGATGGCCTCAGGTACAGACTCTCAGAAATTATGAGCTGCAGGTGTATGATTTTCCTATGGCTGCTATAACAAATGACTGCAAATTCAATGGCTTAAGACAACAAAAATGTGTTCACATATGATTCTGCAGCCGGAAAGTCGAAACCAGTTTCCCCACGCTGAAATCAAAGTGTGGGCAGAGCTGGTTCTTTCCGGAGGCTTTAAGGGTGGATCCGGTTCCTTGCCTTTTCCACCTCCCGTGGGCTGTGTGCATTCCGTGGCTCCATCCTCACATCCTTAGCACACCCTTGTGCTTTCATCTTCGTGTCTGACAATGTGTCATTGACCCTCCTACCCCTCTCTTATAAGGACCCTTGTGATTACACCATGAGGCTAACCCAGCTGGTCCAAGATAATCTCCCATCGCAAGGTCCTTGACTTAATTACATCTGCAAAATCTCTTTTGCCGTGTAAGGTGACATATTCACAGGTTCCACAGGTTAGGATGTGAACATCTTTGGGGATCATTATTCAGCCTATCACAAAGGGAAAGCAAAATGAGAGATGGAGGACATCATTTTATTTTTGTGCATATTTTGTTATATATATTTTTTCTATGCCTGGCTGCCTTATTTTGACTTCTTTTAGGACCTTACCCTGTGAGCTATGATTGGTGTCAGTACTGTAGCTTTGAGTCCATTGCAAATGTGTTTATTCATCCAACAAATATTAATCGGTTGCTGTATTTCAAGGTCCTGTGCTAGAGCCTGGTGGGTGGGCGGGCTGGTGGGGGGCACACAATTATGTGAATTAGCCTCTGCCCTACAGGAGCTTGCAAACCCAGTGGGAAGACCAGATACTCATGAAAACAGGCAAGACTTCAAAGGAGAAGATGGCATAAAAGTGAGTGGTTCAGAGAAAACTTCCTGCGGACAGGACCTCAGGGACGGGCAGCCAATACTGACAAGAGAGGGCAGGGTTGGGCACCTTGGAGGGGGAATGACCTGGGCCAGTCCTAAAAGACACAAGTAGAGGGAGAAGATCAGGGTCTCCAAGAAGAAGAACATGATGGGTAAGTCCCAGAGGTGAGGATGCGTGTGATTTCTTCTGGGCGTAGAGCAGATGCTGCTACAATGGAATTCAATGTTCATTTGATGAACCCAGAAGGTGATTTTGGCTAAAGTGGGCAGAGTTGGAATTTGAAGTATCTGCATCCAATACCAGGTATTAGGACTTTACCCTATAAACAGGGAAAAGTTATGGAAGGATTTTAGAGGGGAAATGATACAATGAAGTCAATAATCTGACAACGTGAGGCACAGCGGCAGGGGAGATCCTCATGTATAAAAGGGAAGGGGGCCTAGGAAGCCAGGGGGACCCACCTAGGTGGTTGGTGGGATGGAGAGAAAGTGCATTTGGAAGGCAGCTCTGGGAACAAGCCCAGGGTTGGGCTTCTGCATGAAAATGGGTGGAGGTTGTAGGAAAGAAGATAGACAAGGCATCTGTGAGCCAAGGACAGACATGGCAAAGATGGGATGAATTTGTGAATTCACTACTCACAGGCTGAATGGCCTTATTTCTTCACCTATAAAATGGAGATGCCCAAAGTAGATAAATGCCCCCACTGGGTGGGTTGGTGTGAGGGTAGGAACATCGTATGTAAAATGCCAGAGCCACCTCTGTGGAAGGTGCCCAGTAAAAAGGGAACCATCACCCAACAGCCCAACGCAGGCCTCCATCAGCCCAACTCAGGCCTCCATCAATCAGCCCAACCGTCCTCTGACACTGGACTTCCACCTTCCCCACAGCTGCCCCACATAACCTCTGAGGGACCCGAGACTTGGTCTCTCTGCCAGGTCTCCACAATCTGGACAGAAACATCTCGCTGGCTTCCCTCCAGCTCTGGCACTAGCTCGTTCAGCCGGGAGGGGAAGGAGACTCCTCTTCCCTCTGACCTCACCCTCTGAAGGGCTGACACACCTGCCTTCCACCTGCTCAGGATTCCAACGACAGTAAGAGCATCTATGTGTTTAGAAGCCAAAATGGCAACTTCACCAGCTAGATTCCACTTGACATTTTCCCCATGGCATGAAGTATTTTTCTACAATGTTATTTTTTATAAATTCCTTGGTACAGATTAAACATTTAGATTGTTTCTCTTCATCTTCTTCTTTTTGTTGTTGTTGTTATTTTAAACAACACTGCAGTGAACATCTGTCTAATTAATCTTTGGGCATATCCATGATTATTTCCTTAGGATAAAATTCTCAGAGTTTAATTTCTATATCGATGGTGCTACAAAATCAAAGGTCTTCTGTCCTAGATGGCAAATCCTGCATCGTTTACCTGGAGACAGCAGCCAACTTTCTTGTGGTTAACACACATTCATATGAGACGTGTGCATTTACAATCGTACTGCAGCAGCAAAAGTAAAAAAAAAAACCAAAAAACATCCTGACTTATTAAACATCGTGTTTCGCATGGCTCCATGGTAGTATCTGAGGTTCTGTTTCCTTCTTCATTTTGGAGACACAGGTGCAGGAAATTAAAATAATTTCACACTCTAGCATTGGTATAAAGAAAGGTTATTATTTCAATGATACGTGTACTAAATGTTAAAACATTTCTGTTGCGTAGCAAATGTATTTGCCTGTCCTTTAATAGGTCTTAGAGTTAGTATTGAAAGCACATGATCAAAGTAGGATTTGTCACATTTCTTGTTAGCTTTCCAAAGCGGATGGTGCAGTCTGAATGCTACCCTTCACACACACACACACACACACGCGCGCGCGCGCGCGCGCGCACACATATGTATGATTCAAGTTCCAACTGTACCCATTCCCAATTAAAAGATTTCAGATCAAGAATGAGACGCAAGACAGACAGAAGTCCTATGCCCACCTTACAGATGTTGGAAGTGGTCGAGTGTCCATGCAATTCCTTTACTGTAAAAATATTCTTTTTCCTGGGTCCATGTATATATAGCCCTGTTGCTTATAGACAACATCTCCATTCTTTGTGCCTGACTTTTCAACTCTTACCCAGTGGTTTTCTAGTTAATAAGAGGGTTAGGTGCAATACAGCCAACACACAGGGACCTCAAAGGGGGAGGTTTTGTAATCGATGTAAAAACTCGAACTGAATTAGTATTAGACTTTCCCTTACGTTTAATTAAGTCTAATTAAACAATGCCGACATCTTCCTAGCACCTGTGGTGCGATTATGTTAAATATTTAATGCTTGTGAAGGATTAGGCTGGGCTTCTAATCTATAGCTAACAATCTGTTCCCTCTCTGGAGTACTTTTTATTTAGTTCTGCTTTTGTATAATGAGTTACATTTCAAAGGAAATGGTGAAACACTCCAGCACGGACTGGCCAAGATGTCACCTGGCGAATTGGAGAGACGCATCTCGCCAACGTGACTTACATGCGCAGCCGGCTGGCTTTGCTGGACCACAGCGACAGTGTCCCAAGAAGAGAGAAAGGAGAAAGCAAAAGGCACCACGGAGGCTTCTGGAGATTTTTTCAGCTCCATGCTGCCAGTGATTAAGGGCTTTGAGGGTGAGGATACCAAGTTCACATCGCAAACACCACTGAACACTGTCTCACAGCTGCACTGCCTCCATCCCCCGCTTCCCCAAGGGCGTCAGCTGTCCTGTGAAAAAATACACTTGTATGTTTTTACCCCTCCTCCCCTCCATGTCCCCAGGACCCGCACATCCATCCTCCTCTGGAAATAAAGCCTCTCTACAAACCTGAGCTCCTCTTTCGAAGAACTCACTTCAAAGAAAAGGCCATGGTTATTTCTGGATGCAAAACTACAAATGCTGAGTAAGGGTGTTTATAGAATGTCATGCTTCTCCTCCAAAGGAAAACCGGGGCCTCATTATTCATCTTGGCCCGAAATGCTTCTGAGAAAAGAAATTCAATGTGTTCTTTGCATATGTAACACTTGGTACAAAGACTCTTGAAACTTGCAGCTTTGTTTCATTCCTCTAATGATTCCTGATATTTTTAACATATTAGGGAACAAAAGACAGATTTCTGTAATGAGTTTTCTAGTGGTGGAATCTGTGTAATCAATTTCTCAGGGTTTTTAAAGATTCTTCCTTCTCAGCAGAGCATGGCAGCAAGTAGGTACTCCTTCCATACAAGTTGAAAAGAAGCTGCAGGAGCCCCATTTGTTAAAGCAAATGGACTTCTTAAAAATTGAATGAGCACAGCTGATACAAGTTCTGGTGGTGGATGAATTACGTTCAACATTTGGGGCAGAGATGAAGATCAACTCGACTCCTCCCAATTAAACTCCAAGGCTTCTGAAAGAGACCCAGAGAATGATGCCCTGAAACCTGCAGCTCCTACCCCTGAATACCTCCCAAGGCAGGATGAGAGGGAGGGAGGGGGCAGAAAGCCAGGCACATGCTCAGAAGCAAGCCTTATCCAGGAGATGCTCAGGTAGTGGCAGAACCATGGGAACTTCTGCAAGCTGCAGCTCAGTCCATATACTTTTGGGGTGCCGAGGTGACGTTCTGCTCCAGAGCGGTTGGGCATGGGTGGATTTGAAGTGTCCCTCCATGGGAAGCCCCCCCCCACCCTTGTAAGAATGCATCCCAAGTGAAAACAGGGTGGTGCCCTGTCCACAGTGGCAAAAATTAGGAAACAGCTCCCTGCCACCTGTTAGAAGGCCGAGTCATGCGTATTCAGGAGAGTCACTGGATTTTCAAAAGTAACTTTGCACTTATGTAAAATTAACAGGGTGTTCATTATAAAATCCATGCAGCATCTTATTAATCGTTTCCTGTCACTGGAAGCAGAAGGTAGAGGTTCCTTAAGCTGGGGCTGTGTTGCCCTCTAGTGAAAGAGGTCAGCATTATGCATGCGAAATTATTTTGATCACTGCATAATTAATGTTTACGGAGGAAGGCAGAAAAGAATCAAGCCCCAGCCTGTTTAGAAAGGTTAAGTGTTTATATATATACATATACACGTGTATATACATGTATGTGTGTGTGTCCCCATCCCCCTAGAACAACCCCCCCTGCCCCTTCACTTGACTTAGCATATGGAAGCCATTTCTTCTTCCCTGTCACTTTTATTTCTTGGCATGGAAGTTTCGTTTTATATGGCTATCAACAGGCAAAGATCCAAGCATAAAGAATAAATCAACAGTGCTGATCGGAGACACAGAGCTTTAATGCATAAGTATATATTTAATGTGTCTGCTGAAAGAATGTCTAATTACCCTGTCATTGAACAAAGCACATGTTCAACTGTGATAAATTATGCCATCCTTTACTTCTGCAAAACATATTGAGATTTAGGAAAGCAGCAGCAAAATCACAAAGATCTACCCAGTGGAAGAAGCCAGCACCCAGACCATCTCGGGAGCAGGAGACAGAGCAGGGGCAAGGACAGGGCAATGCCCTAAAGGCTTAATTTCAAACCCAGGCTGCCCAGGCTGCCACGTGTGGCAAGAAGCAAGTCCTCCCTGAGTGGCCTCTTTCTGAATCCGTGCTGCTCCTTTCTTGGACTTTTATTGGGTCTATATTCTGCCCTTATGAATTCCACGTTGCCACAGGCTGGATTCCAAAATCCAAACCAGTGTACATTTCAGGAAAAGGGAAAGGGAAGGCCACATGCGTATCTGTAGTCATGCCTCTTCCCACATGAGGCTGCAAGATCCAGACACATGGTGTCGAGTCCCTACGAAAGTAGCCCCCCAAAGGGTAATAGATATAAGATGACAAGGTGCCCCATTAATCTACGCCAGGCAGATTAATTTGGGGAGGGGATAAAGTGGGGTAACTGTGGGTTGTATGAAACTAATCAAAGTGCAGCTCACTGATGGATCTAGACCATGGTGGGCTGGGATGCAGCTCAGACGGTAACATCCGAGGAACGCCCCAGAAACCAGGGATCCAGGGGCTGTTCTGGAGTGGAAGCCAAGCTGGAGCTCCTGCTAATGTCCATCCAATATGGGTTCATTTCACCAAGTTCCCTCCCCTGCACGCCTGCCTTTGTCACTCCCATCCACCCCCCTCCTTTACTGAGTCTTGGTTCTGACATTTCTTCTCCCAGATGCTGGTCATCACAGGTCCCCAGACTCTCCAAAAGCCCAAGAGGGAGTTCTGGCTGAGCGTCCCAGAACTCAGCATATTTATTCTGCAGCGTCAGAGAAGAAACCACGCTGTGCTCTGTGATTTGTGCAGTGCCCGGTCCCATGGACACAGAAGCACTGGGTTTCTATTTATGTCAGCAAGAGACAAAACAAACCAGGGAGAGAAAATACGAATTCATCCTGCCTCGGTATCTGTTCCTTTCCTGAGAGGATGCCCAGAGTAGCAATCTGTTTCCTCAGTGGCGATTATATTTCTTATTTCTTTGATTACCTCTTGTAATAGTATTCTTTTATTTACTGACATAGAAGAGAAGGCCTTACCGTGATGTCTCCATCGTGTGTAAAATATAGAGCCAGGAACATCAGTCCTTTTATGCTTTACTGAATTGTGATCTATCGACTGAAGGGCCCATGAAAAAGAGAGATAAAAAATCTATTTCTGATACCATATTGGCTCTAAAATGTCAAAAAGTCTTCTTTATTGCTTTAGGAGATTTGTATCCTTATTTATCTTTCTCAGTTTATTTTCAGAGGCTGCTGTCTCCATGTTGTTTGACAGGCTGCTGTTTCCGTGTATCATCAGGACCCTCCCTTGCTGCTTCTTGGGATCTTATCAAGGCCACCTAAGGCCGCTGAGAAAGAAAAGCCAGGGGATCCAGGCCAGCAGGGGATGACAGGTCAGAGGCACAGATGTGTCACACGGGCAGCCGTGGGCCATGCGTGCAGGTTAAGCTCTTTTTAGTAATTTTTAGTGAGGACCTAAGAGACACTCTGATTCTTTGAATATTGAGAAATTGATAGACACACTCACTACTGTGCTTTTTTTTTAAATTTTTTTTTTTAAAATTGTTTGTACTGTTTTGCTTTTTTATTATTATTATTTATTTATGTCTGTGTTGGGTCCTCGTTTCTGTGCGAGGGCTTTCTCCAGTTTCGGAGAGCGGGGGCCACTCTTCATCGCGATGCACGGGCCTCTCACCATCACGGCCTCTCTTGCTGCGGAGCACAGGCTCCAGACGCGCAGGCTCAGTAGTTGTGGCTCACGGGCCTAGTTGCTCCGCAGCATGTGGGATCTTCCCAGACCAGGGCTCGAACCCGCGTCCCCTGCATTGGCAGGCAGACTCCCAACCACCGCGCCACCAGGGAAGCCCCACTACTGTGCTTTTAAGGGAACATTGAGTCTGGAGTGATTCGGCCAGAACTGAGTAGCCCAAGCTGGGCTCCATGATCATTTGAAATGGAAACTCTCTGAGTTAGACAAACTTCCTCTGCTCTGGGAAACAAAATGTACCTTCAGAAAGAGACTCTGCTCCAGGATGATGGACTAAATGGAGAATGTGATCAAACAGTGCTTACAACAAAGGAGAGGGTTGTACCAGAGATGCCCACTCTCTCTCCTTACCTCCTGTGTCCAAAATGCACAAGCAGCCTCAGCTTCACTAAGGAAAGGAAGGCAAGGCCGAGAAGACCTCCCGCCCTGGAGCCAGCAAGGGGACCAAAGCGTCCATGTGTCAGATGTGAAACTGTGCTCCCCTGTGGGGAACTAACTTCTTTTTTAAAAATTTTTATTTTATGGCTGAGTAATATTCCATTGTATATATGTGCCACATCCTCTTTATCCATTCATCTGTCGATGGACACTTACGTTGCTTCCATGTCCTGGCTATTGTAAATAGAGCTGCAATGAACATTGTGGTACATGACTCTTTTTGAATTATGGTTTTCTCAGGGTATATGCCCAGTAGTGGGATTGCTGGATCGTATGGTAGCTCTATTTTTAGTTTCTTAAGGAACCTCCATACTGTTCTCCATAGTGGCTGTATCAATTTACATTCCCACCAACAGTGCAAGAGGGTTCCCTGTTCTCCACACCCTCTCCAGCATTTATTGTTTGTAGATTTTTAACTGATTCACTTTGTTATAAAGCAGAAACTAACACACCATTGTAAGGCAATTATACTCCAATAAAAACGTTAAAAAAATTTTTTATTTTTATACAATTTTTAAAGGTCACTTTCCATTTACAGTTATTGCACAGTATTGGCTCTGTTCCCCGTGCTGTACAGCACGTCCTTGAGCCTGTCTTACACCCACTAGTTTGCACCCCTGCACCCCTAGATTGTAACACCCCCCCCACCAACCCTCAACCACCTGTCTGTTCTCTGTGTCTGTGAGTTTTCTGCTTTTATGGAAACTCACTTCTCATTGGGTGAAGTGCCGTGCGGGTTCTCAGTCCTGCTCTAAGCGGCCAGGCTGGAATCAGACGGGCGCTGCCTTCTCCTGGGCCCGATGCTCACGGAAACACAGCCAATGCCACACAGCGAGGACGCCTCTCGGAGCCCTGAAGGTGTCGGAGGTCGTGAGCTACGACTCGAGATACTCCCTTCCTTCCAAGACGGATGAACTGAGATTTAGAAAAATGATGCAGTAATGAGTCTGGAAAAGCCCATGGGTGCTACCCTGTAGCTCCTCCAAAGCTCTCAATGCTGAACTGGGAGCTTCCTTGTCTGCATCTCGGGCGTCGTGGAACTGGCCCCATCCCGAGCAAGCTGACCCAGTGATCTCAAGACACCATGAATCACCTTCTTTCTCACTTCCTTTGACCTTTCTTAGAATTTCACCTTCCAAATACAAGCCCACGAGCTCCCCAGAACCTCCCGCTAACACTCCACATGACGGTTCTTCACTGCACACCCACATCATGCCTGGCACTGGGACTGAAACCCTGGGTCTTCAGAGCTGGTGGGGAGGGTCTGTCTGCAGCATGGGGAGGGTCCATCTGCAGGTTGCGGAGGCGCAGGCTAGAGAGAGAGCAAAGGGAACGTGCGTGAAAGCCCAGACAAAGGGCCTGGCTTCTCTCAGAAACAAAAAAACCAAGAGAAGGGAAGAAACCTCATATTGGAGGAATATTGAAGTGTTTTCCACCCTGGCCCATAAATTAGAGCCCTGATACCTGACTGGGGTGACTGCCCCCCAGGGGACATCTGGAAACATCTGGAGACATTTTTGGTTGTCACGACTGGGAGGGGGGAGACGGGGTGGTGCTGGCATCGAGGGGGTAGAGACCGGGGATGCCCCGCAACAGAGACCAATCTGCCCAAATGTCCACAGTCAAGGTCAAAAGGTTGAGAACACTGCTCTAGAGAGACTGCCCCACAGATTAGCACTAGCTACTCTTAGTCATTTCGGGTGTCTTGGTTTTGTTGTTTGAACCAGGTGATTAACTTCCTGAGAGACATCTCCATCGCTCGGGACGATATTTCATCTCCTGAGCCCCTTGCACAATGAGAAGGAGTTGTTATGTCATCCACAAAGACCAGTCTGGCTGGCGCAGAGGTGGCTGAAGCTCAGAGGCCTGTCCCTGCCCCGCGAGGCAAGGTCACAACCTTGGGGGAGAGGAATTGAGGACAACCGAGACAACCACCTCGATGCCCTTGAAGAGGGTTTTCTGCAAGTGAGTTCTCCCAAAGGGCCGCCCTCCCGTTACTCTGTACCACCTTAGCCATCACTGTCCAGCAAAACCTTGCAGCCAGGAACTCATAGCCCTCCTGTTGGTAATCAAATATAGCACAATCCTTTCCTCTCACCTCTGCCAGGAGACAGGATAAAATGTCCAGCATTCTTCAAGAGAAGGATGCCACCTAAATTTCCTAGCAACCAGTCTATTGATAGAACAACTGGACAGGATTGTTGGCCTAGGATAATCACAATAAACTACGCTTGGCATTTTTCACTCATTGAGTAATATTCATAGAATCACATTTACATTTTCTGGGTAATAAATCAAAGGCAAGACACCATTGTTTCTAATTTATCTTGTAGACTGCTCCAGTGATATCTTGCCGCTGTGAATATTTCTCATATTTCTTAAAAATCCTAAGATAAACGGATTCTGAATGTTGAATGTGGTGGTTATATTCATCCCCTAAAACTTTATTTCGGGAAAGGTGCTTTCTTTCCTTTTCAGTTTCTAAAGGGAGTAATATACAAATTATGTCAAGCAAGCATTAACTGTCAACATTAAAATATTAACATTGTCTTACAAAGAGAAAACATTAACAATTGAGATCATCAGAAGACCTAGTACACCAACCATATGAATTATGAATCAAAAGATAAAAAATGTGGTTTCTTTCTTTTCTACAATAGACATGGAACAGGATATTGTGAGACTAAGGGAGAATAAGTGTTTGTGCTCTTGAAGCATTTTACCTGTTTATTCAGCAAAATGAATGTACCCCCATTTGTTCTTTTTCCAAATACGTAGCACGCAGAACATAGCCGTAGCACACAGCCGGCCAGGAGCGACCAATCGGTTGCCTGATAACAATTCTAAATGCAGGAAATTGTCGTTAACGTGAATTCTGCCACTTCGGAATCTGTGATGCAGGCAAGCTTTGGCTTAAAAAATTTCTTTATAATCTTTAGGAGGAATATTAGATTTAGTAGACAAACCTTGGTACAAATATAATTACTAGGGACAGGCACACTATTACTTAAGGGCACACACTGATTCTAAGCAGGTAGGGGACATTCGTTTCCCTCTAAATTCTTATTATATACTAATTACAAACCATATTAACCTGTGTTTAATTTTTATTATGAAATCATATGACCTCTTTTTTTTAATCAATTTATTTATTTTTGGCTGCATTGGGTCTTCGTTGCTGCGCACGGGCTTTCTCTAGTTGCAGCGAGCGGGAGCTACTCTTCGTTGCTGTGCACGGGCTTCTCATCGCAGTGGCTTCTCTTGTTGTGGAGCACGGGCTTCAGTAGTTGTGGCGCACGGGCTTAGTTGCTCCACAGCATGTGGGATCTTCCCGGACCAGGGCTCGAACCCGTGTCCCCTGCATTGGCAGGCAGATTCTTAACCACTGCACCACCAGGGAAGTCCCACGTGGCTTCTTATCAGAAGAAACTAGTTCCAAAGTATGTAAAGGAAAACGTGACATTTTCTATGATCTCACTTCTCTGCCGGGGAAGATGGTTCGCCACTCTCCCCACTTGTTGTTAATAAGTGGATCCCAGTGGGCGCTTTCCTGTGGACTGAATTCAAGGTGAGGTCAACTTGGAAGTAATAAAGCTGTTTTAAAATGAATAGCCACTAATTCAGAACCTCCAGTGAAAGCAGAGGCCAGTCAGCCATCCCAACGTGCTCTTCTATGGCGCCCTCATTCATCCTGGCGACATCACAGGGGCCTCGCGCTTGTGTGAAAGGATGAGATTTTGGGGACTTGGCGTTTTCGTCTTCTCTCTGAGAGCGCATGTGTGCCCTTGCCCAAAAGGCAGGGCCACAGGGAGAGGCTGCCTGCAGAACACATGAAGCCCAGATTGAGAAGAGCTTAGATTCACTGAGGAGTTGCTGAGAGGATGAGGAAGAGATGGTGCCTTTGAAAGTGAGGAAGCAGAGGCGGCCAGAGGATGGAGACTGCAGGTCCTGAGTGGTCAGGAGGGTCCAAGTCCCACCCTTATACGAGATGTGGCCCCAGGGATGCTCCTTGGGGGTCTGGAGTCCAGGAGTGGACTGAGCTTGGGGTGGAAGTTTCAGAGAGCCCCCTTCAAGGGACTGTGGCCCCTGGACAAGAATGTATGTGCAGTGACCCGTGAAGCCAGGTCAGGAGGTGGCTCCCCAGGCACCCAGGTTTCGGGCCCTGTAACCCCTGCTCCACACACACACCTTAGCATGGACCTGGTGTGGGGCTGGAGTCTGCAGTGATGCCATTGGATTACCCAGCTTGGGGGCTTGTGTGCATCAAGGTTCCCATGAGAAACAGACCAATACGATGTATAGAGAGAGAGAAAGAGATTTATTATGGAGAATTGGCTCCCACAATTATGGAGGTTGGAAAGTCCCCAGATTTACAGTCAACAAGCTGGAGACCTAGGAGCAGCCAAAGTTTCAGTTCAAGTCTGGAGGCAGGAAAGGAACAGCGTTCCAGCTCAGCAGTCAGGCAGAAGGTGTTCCTCTTAGCCGGCCTTTCTGTTTTATTCATGCCTTCAACTGACTGGATGAGGCCCACCCACACTGGGGAGGGCAATCTGCTTTCCTCCAAACGGACATCTCATCCAGAAACACCCTTGTAGACACCCAGAGTAATGTTTGACCGAATATCTGGGCATCCCATCAACCTGACACATAATATTCGCCACTACAAAGCCCATTAATGAGTCCACATGTCTCAAACTCCAGGACGTGCTGTATATATCCTACCTGCCCTTGTTTACAGGATAGGATTAGCCCTTTCACAGCAGCACGTGATGTTGCACTCCTCACGTGTCTTCAGATGTGGACACTGCATCATCCCTGTGCCCATCTGCCTCCTCCTCCTCCCGACTGTCCTTCGTGGAGTCAGCTCGCTCGGACCTGCTTTACTGTATATGAAGCGAACTGTAGAAAAACAGCCCTCTCGTTGCACGTCTCCAAGCCAAGGATGCTATGGGTGCATTTAGCCCACAGCTAGACGAAGCACTAACAGTAAATCCTGCGCTCTTTCTAAGCATCATAAACATAAAGGGCTAGTGCGGAATGCATTGGAACTGCCTGCCCCCAGTTCTAGATCACTGCCAATTGATGACCATAATTGGCAGGGCACCGAGCGGCCTATGACAGACCAGAGGCTCCCCTTTCACTTTTGGATGCTCTGTGCCAGAGCCAGGAGCGACCTAAGAAGGAGGAGCATTTGCCATTGTGCCCCAGCCACCCACTAACTAAATCTCTCCCTTGCTCAGTGACTATTCGCTAATAGACGTGCTCCTGGATGTGCCTGGTGCGTTGAACAGAAGCAGAAACGTCTTTGCCCCTGGCAGACCCCAAAGTCCTGTCCCCTCCCATGTGCCCCACGATACAGCAGGAGTTCCTCCAAGTCCAGATGACGGAGTCGTCCTGTATCCCTGCAACACCCACTGGGGTCCCTCCCCAGCATGTCTGAGAGGCCCCCAGGGTCTGGCTTGTGTCCACAGGACTCATGTGAAGTCGGGGTAGCAAGGGCTCCTCATGGTGCCCTCAGGGCAGAAACTTCTCCCTGCAGAGGGGATGGGGTCCTGGCTCACAGCTGGAAATCCAGGCAACTGGAAGAAACAGCTGGGGTTTGTTCTTGCTGCCAGCGCCAAAGGGGACAGCCGTGTCGCTGCCTGCACAACCCTGGACCTGCCCAGTGTCCTCAGAGCTTTGCCCTACTGTGTTCAGCCAAGGAAAGTGGCACTGTCCATGACCAGGTCCCTGCAGCATAGACTGGCCTCCCGGGTCCGCGCCTGCTGCCAGAATGGCCTGGTCATAAGTCCTGACCGTCAGCCACCCGTGCCCCTTGCTCCACCCAACTTGCTGCGAGGGAGTGGCTTCTGGCCTTGCTGCCCCCTGATGCTTCTATCTTAGGGGCCTCACCATCCTTGCAGGAGACTGGCCTTGGGTCAGTGCACACAACCCCTTTCAGTAACCGGGCACCTCGGAGATGACTTTGGGGTCACCTTCCCAGCGGGTATGCAGGATGGTTGCTCCATCAGAGCTGAGACTGTGGTCGTCCTGGTGGCCGTTGACCACCACACCCTCTGCCCAGGAAGCCCTGGAGCACGTGGACGGCCAGACCTGCCCTGAGCAGCTTGTGATCACACCCCTCAGGTGCCGAGTGCTTGGGGACGATTCAAATGCATCCACTTGTGCAAGAAACATTCACATTCAGGACTTTTCTGCTAAAAGCCAGCTCAGCTTATTTGCCAAACTGTCCGGGATAAAGTTTTTGAGCAGGATGCAGCAAAAGGGGAGTGGCCACACCTAAATACACACTTTTTCCCAAGCCACTGCATCCCTTACACAAGCCCGGGGCCAGACCCCTGTGCCCCAGCTGGTCACAGATGCGCTGGGGCCGGGGAAGAGGCTGCAGCTAGAGCCAGGGAGGTGTGTGCCTTTTCCTGGCTGGTCAAGCGCACAGGCCAAGGTCTAGAGCCTGAACTAGTCTAGTCCTTAATCAGACATATTCACACGAGGGTTACCCCCAACTGGTAGCGAACCCCTGGATTCCAGGCGGAGCCCCCCGTCCTGCACGGGATGCTCTTCCTTCCAGCACAAAGCCCCACACCCACTGAGAGGGAGGAAATGAAGCTGTCTTGTTCACAAACATCGTTTCCTCCATAATTAAAGGGAAGAAGAGTCCTGGCTGCTGTCAGAGCAGGTCTAACTGCGGCGCTGGGGCAAGGCCCCCAAAGAGCTGATAAATCACCACGCGGATGACGATTGCCGTGATTAACACAAAGGGGTCCTAATTCAAGTGTGCACTTTGGCTGGACCAACACCCAACGTGCCTTAAAATATCCTGCATCTCAGTGACAGAGATGTTCTCGTGCGGGCATCCGCAGGCAGAAGGCAGAGCGTGCCCGGCTCCAGCGCAGCTGCTGGTGGGCGAGGCCGCTGCCTTTTGCAGCAGAGGAAATGGCTCTGGGGCCGCGAGTTCAACTCCCGGAGACCAGGTCCTCTGGGAGCCAACGGTGGGTCCATCTAGGAGGGGAAGCGCTGGAGTCACGGCCCACCAGCCATCAGGTCATTCGCCTGTCCCCGTCTCCATCAGGCTGGGTCTGTGCTGCAACCTGCCTCCTGCCGGGGATGGTGGCGCCCGGTCTTCCTTTGGGAAACCGCCCTCCCCTCTCTCGGTCCAGGTGGCTCAGGCTGGGCTCACCCTCTGCCAGCCCCGCCCTCCACACTCACACACAGATGCACACACATGCGCACTCGTGCACGCACGTGTTCTCCCACACAAACCCACACTCACACGCCCGCACTCCACATACTTCCTCACCTCAGGCTGGACTCCAGACATGGTCTGCTGAGGAAGCCTCCCCCCGGCAGCTGCGGGGGCTTCTGAGCCCTTGGGGGGCGGGGGGCCTGTTGCTGGACAGACTAGGACAGCGGGTCCCAGGAGCCGCCCTCACAGGTGAGTGGGGCATCGTGAGACCCTGGATGTGTCAACCCCACTCACCTGTGGACCCTCCTCCCCACATGCACCTGCCCGAGCTGGGTTCTCATCTGTGCCTCCTCCAAAAGCCTGAGGGCTCCCGCAGACACGCCAGAGAGGAGAGCGCGGTCCCTCGGCAGCTGTTCCGAGCAGCTGGCCCGAAGACACCTGGCGGACACTGCAGGGCCCTGTCCCCCCCCCCGGCTCCAGCTCGGCCACCCCGTCCCCCGAGCCCCTGCAGCGGGTCCCAGCCGCAGGGCAATCCTGTGTGGCTGCATCCCTCTGCGACAACCTCAGCACGGCAGCTTGTGAACAATGGACACACGAGCACTCGTGACAGGGGCAAAGTCACCTCCCAAGAGGGGAGAGGAGCCGGAAGCACGTGAGACCAGTCACTGGTGTGACGGCCACCGAGGCGGGCGTGCGGTGCAGGAACAGGGCACGCGGGCCGCCCTGCTGATGAGCTTGTGGGGGGCACCCAGACCCCTGCCCCTGCTCCCACCCTGAGTGCCCTGCTCCCACCCTGAGTGCCCTGCTCCCACCCTGAGTGCCCTGCTCCCACCCTGAGTGCCCTGCTCCCATCCGGGCCCTGTGCGCTGAACCTCACCTTGTCGGGGCTCCCGGCTCCCAGCCCCTCCGGCCGGGCCCAGCGGAGCGTCCGCCGCAGTTAAGGGAGGGGCTTCTGAAACAAGACCCCCTCAGGAGCCAATCTTTTTTTCTACCATTTCGCAAAGTTTGCTATTCAAGGAGGACAATCATCTCCTCACGTCAAGGTCCTTAACTTAATCACATCTGCAAAGACCCTTTTCCAAACAGTCACAGTCACAGGCTCTGGGGACTTGGACGTGGGGACATCTTCTAGGGGCCACCATGAAATCCCCCCACAATGACTCGCTGGCAAGGCCCCCTTTGTCTTTCCAGGTGAGGCAGCCGCAGCCTCAGGATCTCTGCGCCCCGGAGGACTTGATGGTTGACGGAGGCTTCTGCAGGCTGAGCCCAGCCCTACAGGCGGGTCTCGGGAGCCAGAGAACAGACCTGGCGGCTGCAGGCCCAGGGGGGGCAAGGCTGCTTTGCTTTAAAAAGTGTTGACTCTGCAAAGCGAAGCGAAACAGAGGGGAGGCGCTGGGAGTATATCTGGGCCCTCCTGGGTGTGTGCTGGAACACAGCGTGTGCCACCAGGCTCTGCTCTCCTCCCTTCCCTACTCAGCTGCTTGCCTGGGAAACAAAAGGAAGTCGAGGAGAGAGATTACGATGATGACGACAATGATTACTTCTGTTAATATTGTACCACAACAGGCACTGGCTGCTGGTTCCCGGGTCTGCAGACCAACACCCAGGAAAGAGGGGGTCCCTCCCCTAGGGAGTCCAGGGAAACACTGCAACTTCCTTCTAGAAAGAGCCGAGAGCAGTCCTCCCCAGGCAGCCTCGCTGGACACATCTCATGATGGAGCTGGTTTAATATTTCCTCTCAAGCTATCCACTTTCTCCCACAGGGTGTGTTGTAAAAGTTGCCTCCACCCCAGAAGGACCACACATTTTTCTGTCCCTGGTGCTACAGGTTTTTGGTTGATTGTGTTTATTACAAAACACTCCCAGGTCAGCTGTAATAAATGCAGATCACATAGTCATACATAAAGTGAAAGCCCCACCAAAACACAATACCATCTACAGAGATGACAGCAGAAAAATGATGCAGGTGTGATCGTCCAGACATGTTCTGTGATGCGTAAGAGCACACATGTGCACACAGAGATACGCGTATACATAAACATGCACACCCATGCACACAGTGCATGCATGCACACATGTGCACATACATACGCATACATGCATGTGCCTGTACACACATGCACACATTTGCATGCAGAAAGAGAGACACACACTCTCTCACACACACAGGAAACATGGGTTTTCTACAGACTTTGTAACAAAATGAAGATTCGAAGATGCACATCATCCTACAATTTGCTTTTACACTTAACAATATACGAGGGCCCTTCCCACATCAGTGCCCGGGATCGTCCCACCCGTCTCGGGGCTGCACCATATTCCATTATGAACGCCCTTCAACGTGCTTGCCTGTTCCTCCACTTCTGCACATTGAGATGGTGACTCTCAGCGATTTCCTGACACAAAAGATGCTGTGTCGAACCTTGTTTGTAACACATCCTTGCACACTGATGCTAGTATTTCTGTAGCATAGAACTGATCCCTGAACTTAAGGAACAGACTGCCCAGGTAAGAATGAGCTTCTGAAAACCATACTATGGGAAAAATAAAGTGTTCTCTTCACTCTAAATTGAATTCTTCCAAAGAAATGGGCATGGGATGTCAACGCACCCATCTGCATGAGTCTCATCCAAATGCCAGCCCTCAAAATGTTCCATTTACCTGAAATATTCCCATAGGCTGTCTACATTAATCAGCCTCAACGGATAATTGTTTGACGAGCTACATGTTGTCATAATGTCTTTGATACTTTGGGAGGAGGTGACATAATATTGTGACAATGTACTGTAACACTTATGAAATCTTTATAACCAATGCATGCCGAAGGTCATGAATTCCCAGCCAAGCCCAAGCCTCACACCCTGCAGCACCTTTGCCGGAGACAGATTGCCTCTGCTTAGGAGGGGCTGCAGTCTTCAGGGAGACACTAAGTCACGTCACTTCTCACCATGCTTCATTTATGAACAGGATATGACATGTCTCTCCTTTGAAATATCCAACTGGAAATATAGAAAGAGGAGGATTGAAGTAGGATTTCCCCACAGCTACATGTTTCTCCCTCCTCTCTTAGAAGAATAAAATATTCCAATTAATACTCGGTAACTAAATAGTATTGCCTAAGGAACTACATATGAAGTCAAATGTTCTCTCCCTCGCCCTTGACAACAACAAAATGTACTTTTAACCTTAGCAATGAGAGTCACAGAGACTCTCCTACAAAGACAGTGTTGCATTTTTTTTCTTCCAACCCATGAGACCCAGATACATACACGGGAAGCTTGATTTATTTTGCAAAGTGAGTGTCATCCAGAGCCTGAAGTGTTTAAAAATCAGTCATTCCATCTAATTAGATCTCTCAGTAGCTCTGAAACTTAATATTATACCAATCGTGACACTAATGAGCTCCATGATGCTGAGCGTTCTGGAGAGAACCAGCTTTGCAGGCACCGTGGGATCTGGACACTTGGGTGGTTTTGGGGTACGTACAGCGTTGTCTCAGCCTCATTTTTGCAACTTAATTCAGGATCCAAGAGCCTGTTTTAACAAGACCACATGCATCCAAGTGCCCTGGTTATTTAGCTTGCTCCATTTGGGGAGGAAAAGGGAAAATATGCATATAATCAACCATGACTTAACAGCACCGACATGCCATTTATTCAACTTTTTTCAAAAGCCCATGTTTGCAGCATCGACCTCATTAAAAAGCCTCTGAGCAGGATGAGGATCTGGGTCCTGTATATATTAATAAAATCATTGATTTTCACTGAGCCAACACTTCACCGGCACCGGGAAACCTAACAACACGGTGTGAAAACATCGCTCATGTCAATTTCCACTGTACACTGTTAATATCCAATTTTGAGAGCACACCTTTCATTTGTAAAAGCAAATTGCTTGGAAAAGCAATTGCCACTGGCATTCTATGTTTCTAGTTCCAGCATGTATCCTCATGGAAAATTTATAGGAAAGAGTTTGTAAGTTTCTCTGTATCCCATATAGGCCTGGTGTTTATCATACATTTGGATACATGTGTGGCTTGATCATTTTTTTAAATGATGACTTATATGAATTCAAAATGAGGTTACTTCAGGATGCATCCATTAAATAGCTTTTGCACTGAAGGACTAAAAATAAAAGGCAGAAAGAGAAGATGCTATAGACCTACTGAAAAACACGAGCTTGAAGGATCTCCAGCATTTTGTACGGGTCCCTCTCAACCAATAGCCAAAAGCCGTACACCTCACTCGATTGGGGAGTTAATACGAACGACTCTGGGAATTAAAGCAAGGAAATTAAGGACATTTGTGGGAGAGTTCAGGGAAACCAATTGTTCTCTGGAATTGTTGATTGAATGATAAGTCAAGCAATGTTAACATCAAGCAGAGAGTGCAGACCAGAGCAGTAAATAAAAGAACGATACATTTTAAATGCAATTATTGCAAAGGGCACTAAGCAATCACCTATTAAATGAACTGCTTGGTGCTGAATGCCTTTGAAGCTCCCAATATGTCTTTGTCCGTGTATAAAGTATAGCAAAACGGGGGAAAATGTGAGTAGAATAATAGTGGGAGCAGAACTGAGAAAACCTGTCAAATCAGGCTGCTGATAATAATAATTCGGGTGACAACAGATCATGAGGCAGAGCCATAAAATGGGTAACTATAAGTATTAATAAAAACGAGGTAAAAATGTGCTAGTGTAAACGCCATGATGTCCAGAACAGGCGCTCAGAATAATTAACCTGTCAAGGATGCGATTCAAGGAGTTGCTTAGCTCTAGCCTGACCTCAGGAATGGAGCAGGAACTCAGGTTGCAGTATGCCCGCATCTGTGGCCTGCTGGTCTGCTGTGCTTGGCTTGCGTAATGCTTTTCATTTCGCTTTTTTAATGACCTGCCAATATTTAAGACTTGGGCAATTTTGCATCAAATATCGGGATTCCTGGCTTTCCTGGGAAATTAAGATCTGACAGCATTGTGGCCCCCTTACCACATGACCGGAAGGTACTAGAGCTACGGCGAGGTGGGGGGGTGGAGTTCCTCTCTCTCCTCTGCACACCAAGTGTGTTTTATTTATTTACACACCCTGCCTGACCCCGGTAACATTTGACTTTGAGGCCTCTTGTTCAAGAGCACATGTGGTGTGAGCTGCATCTTCTTTCCTAACAGACCAGTGAGGCAGCTCAGTATCATTTGGTCCAGGGGCTGGGAGACATGGGCTGCCCTGGCCTTCATACGTTTATATGCAGTAGCAGCTTTCTTTCTAATAGATCACTGTAAAGATTATATGAAGATTACAGGAGTCTGTGAGCTCCGTGTTGCCCAGGGAGAAGATAAATTTCTCATTCTTCTAAAAAGCTCACAATGCAACTGGAATTTCACCTGAACCAAGTAAACAAAACTGTCATCTAACTTGAATGGGGAAAAGAAGTGTTAGGAAAGTATCATTCTATTTTCAACTCTCCTATTATGAAATTTGACTGATTTTTCCAGGGATGGGATTGTTACGGGGCGACTTTAAAATGAACCCAGCAGAAACCACTCTTCAGGGTTTATAATAGAAACATTTTAAAATTTAAATCACCAGTGAAAGATTGAAGCCGTGTGGTTTGGAAGCTGTGATTTTTTTTGGAGGGGACCGTCTATTTTCCATGAAAAGTGCAGCCTGAGGCAGCGCTTGCTTCTCAGCCTGGGTCTAACCGCACGGCTGGTGAAGCCACTGAGAGGTGAGCAAGTGACCTTGGACTTGCCAAGGTCATGGTAGCAAGCTGCCTGTCTCCTGGTTGTAGACCTAGGGTACCACACTGAAGATGCTGCTGAGAGAGAGGAGAAGCTCCTTACATCTGAAGGCGAGGGCAGCGCTCCAAGCTGGCTGGGAGCCCATCTCTGTTACAAGACCCCTCAGAGGGCTTGCGTGCTCAGCGGGGAGAAAGTGGGCTTCAGAAACCATCCACTAGGCAGTGGTCCCTCCAGGACACTGATGTGCCTTATTGGTGAACAACAATTCTTGCGCATTCAGGGAACAGTGACAGCACACATAACATGCTTAGCACACGTAACATGCTTAGCACGCTGCCTGGCACACAGCACGTGGTGGGGATGTGTTGGCTCTCGGCGCCGAGGGGCTGCTCTTCAAGTTAACGATTCAAGGGTAAGGAGTGCAAATCCTGGACCCCTATTTGTCGCCTGGGAAAGTTATTTGATTGTTAAACTTCATCTCTAACATTAGAATAATAACTCCGACTTTGTAAGCATTCCACGAGGTAACATGAAAAATGTTAGCTCAAGGCAAGCAAATAGATATTATTATTATTATTACTACATATGGCCTATGTTTTCCCCAGGACTCACCTTTCAGGAATTGAGTGGATGTGGCCTAATACATTGGATGGCTATTGGCCCTGGCACCAATAACTCAGAACAACTTTTTTCAAACAACGATTTAAGAAATGAGGGCTGTGCAAAATACTTCTCATAGCCCGTCTACTGCGTTAATTGATTCAAAATGTGCACGCGGGGGGCTTCCCTGGTGACGCAGTGGTTAAGAATCCGCCTGCCAATGCAGGGGACACGGGTTCGAGCCCTGGTTAAGGAACTAAGATCCCACATGCTGCGGAGCAACGAAGCCCGTGCGCCTCAACTACTGAGCCTGTGCTCTAGAGCCCGTGAGCCACAACTACTGAAGCCTGTGTGCCTAGAGCCCGTGCTCCGCAACAAGAGAAGCCACCACAATGAGAAGCCCGCGCACCGCAACGAAGAGTAGCCCCCGCTCACCGCAACTAGAGAAAAGCCCACGCACAGCAACAAAGACCTAACACAGCCAAAAATTAATTAATTAATTAATTTTTAAAAATGTGCACGTGGGTGTGCCTGCCAGAGGGACAGGAAACCCGAGCCTTGTCCCCACGGGCACCTGCCACCTGTCATGAGACAAAGGGCTCACTGCACAGTCTGAGCTGATGTGCTGTTTGCTCCTGGTGGCCGAAGCGTTTCATGATTCATGCACGATTGTAAACTTTTATTTTCTTTTGTAGACTTGGTTATTATTACCATTCCTACTCTCGAGGAAGCAAGTATGGATTTAACTCAGTTCATAAAAGCATGCGGAGATAATGCCTCCAGGACCCAGGGCAGCACCAAGATACGATTAAGGGAGGTATTTGCTTTCTTGCTCTTTCCCATCAAGACCCACTGTTACCACGGCTTTGTCAAATCTTCTACCTCACGAGGTTAACGTGGGCTTGCGGGACACTCAGGCCGGCCAGCGATCGCAGTGGAACTGCCATGAGAGCTGTTGGAATCTCCTTTGGAACAAACTACAGGCCATCCACAGAAATAACCAAGTTTTAACCCTGTCCGTGGATGTTTGTCCCAATAAAGTATCTGAATATTCACCTTACACCGTGACTATGTAGCGGAGGGAGAAATTGAATAGTCGCTTGAAGTATTCATTGAGTGTAATAACCAAACCTAAAATCCCTGTGTTTTTTTCTTTTTTCTTTTTAGTGGTTTGGGTTTTTTAAATCATGATTATTTTTCATTTTGTTTTCTAATTGGCTAGAAAATTCCATCTTCAGGTCCATAATAATTGCCTTAAATTCACCTTCTTCGGCAGACAGCGACCAAGAACTTAACTGCAACAAGGCAGGTGCTGGTGCACCAAATAATCAGAACGTAAGGGGCCCTCGGGGTGGGTGCACCAAGCACTGGAGGGGCAGCTCAGCTTTCTTTGAGCAAAGGCCTGGGGGCTCACAGGTGATTCCGGAGGGGAGTGGGAGCTGTGGGTTTCTGTCTGGGATTCACGGCCTACGCCCTCCAGAAGGAAGCTGAGGGTGTCTCTTATTAAATGGCACATGCACGCCTTTGAACCCCGGATTCACCACCCACACATCCAGGAAACAGCCACCCAGCCAAGCTCGGCACCATCAGCGAGGGCATTTCAGCCTCTCAGTCCCCCACGTTCTCAGCCAGGACTGAGAACTCCTCCGGTCATTTGGTACGCTGGGATTTGATCCTGTTTTCCAGCTGATGACCTCATTCCTCAAGAGGCAGCACTAACAGCTTGAGTTTCTCGGGAAGGTGCCTGCAGTGGAAGGAGAGAATCTGCATGTTAGAGCAACCAAAGCCCTTGTCATGAGCTATCACTTCCTCAGTGTATTCGAGGGAAATAATCTCTCATTTGAACTCCCGAATTTTCTCCTGATCAGCAAAGAGTTTCAGGCTTCCGGGTGGGCAGCGTTCTGCTAACGTGACCCTCCGAGGGCCCCCCCAACTTAGCTGTCTTGCGCCTGAGCCTTATTTTTACAAAGACACACCACCTGCTCCCGGACACTCCAAAGGGATCCTCCATGTCTTATGCGGTGTTTATCATATGTTAGCCATTTCTGTGCATGCAGAAATATTTTGAAAACTGCCAAGTCTACACGTATGAAAAATGCATTGAGGTTGCTATTTGTCAAGGGACTGCAAGCATTTCCTACCATTTGTCTCAATTCACGCACCAATTTCAACATCCATCTCAGAAACCCACAGCGCGGCTCTAAGCCCTGCACCCGCCCCCTTTCCTCTCAAAACCAAACTATCTACCGTCTATTTTCTAAGCATAGGAAAGCTGTCACTGCATTTGGTTCTCAGTCTATACCAAGAAATGGTATAACGTATGGGAGGGGAGCCTAATTTTTACCAATGTATTGAGCTCTCTGGCTGTAATCTCAAATGGATAAAACACGGTCTGCCATTCAGAATTTATGTCTTCAGAATCCGCATTTGGACGTGTAATTTTTATGATAGTAGTGCAAGTTTTAACCCTGTCTGTGGATGTTTGTCCCAATAAAATATATAAATATTCACATTACACCGTGACTATGTAGCGGAGGGAGAAGCTGAATAGTTGCTTGAAGTATTCATTGGGTGTAATAGCCAAATCTAAAATCCATGTGTTTCTTTTTTCTTTTTAGTGGTTCGGGTTTTTTAAATCATGATTATTTTTCATTTTGTTTTCTAATTGGCTAGAAAATTCTGTCTTCAGGTCCATAATAATTGCCTTAAATCTACCTTCTTTGGCAGACAGCGACCAAGAATTCAACTGCAACAAGGCAGATGTTAGAACAGCTTCTTTCCAAATAGCTCAGAGTCTCCTTGTCACTGAAATCTCAAACTCTATCACTGTAAAAAAGTAAAATAAAAAGGGAACCAGCATATCCATTTCCATCTGTTTTATCCTCTCATTATACCTTGTTATTTAAAGGGAACATGATGAAGCCACATGACTTGTACCTGACAGTAATACTGCAAAAGTGAAGTCCCTACCAGAGAACTTGAATAAAAAAGATGATTCCCATTAACGTATCAAATTGTATCAATAAACCTCCATGGCTCTTAGGTGTCACTAACAGAATTAAATGAGTGTTTAAGGGGTTAAGTAGGATCTAGTGACATCTGTCAGCCAGCAAAAGGGAACCCGGGGCATGGGAGGGGCACTTCCCTCCCAGGTCAGGCCACCCCTGTCTGTCAGGAAAATACAACAGGAATTACTTAATTTAACACCGTTTCAGTTCTAATTGAATTCTATTTTCTAAATCCTGAATAAATACATTACAACTGTCTCTTCGGTCAAATGGAGAGAAAGAGTCATCTTTTAATGACTCCCCTGTGGATTTAATGCCTATTCTATCTGTGAGAAAAATGATTCCAACATCCCTGGAATACATTGAAGGGATAATGGTTATTTAAACATGCCAAGTCTTTATAGGGTAGATAAGTATTTGAATTTGCATTTATGAAAATCAAAAAGTGAGCTCGGGAAGCAGGTACCAGGTTGTGACGTCCCAGGCCACAGAAACCATGGAGTTGGAAGATCAGGAAGTGAGGAGGCGGAAACTGTTCTTTCCCAAAAGGACCTTCCACTGGCCTCTCTGTCCCCCCTCTACCACGGCATTCCTGCAAGTGGTCTTTAAAACGGCATCATTGACGGCCCGCCGGCTCGGTTTATGCCATCAGCAGCTCCCGTCACCCTGCCGTCAAGACCAGAAGAGCCAACGTGGATGCCATGGCCAGCTTGGCCCTTGGGGCTCTTCACCACCACAGCCTGGGCACTCTTTCGTTTCCTGCCCTTCCTGCTCACTGTTCCCTTGGACCCCAGGACCTTTGCACGCTCTTTTCTGTCTGTAAAGCTCAATCTCACACACACACACACACACACACACACACACACACTACAATTTGTAATCACCTAATTACTGATGTCATTATTGGATTCTTGCTTATCTCTCCCGATAGGCAGGAAATTAGGGCCCTCATCTAATTTGTTCAGTATCACAGCCCCAGTACATTTTTGCCCAGCACGCAGTATGCTCTCAATAAGCTTCTGATTGAATAAATGAGTAAATCAATCAATCAATGCCCTACTTTGCAAATTCTGTTGAGCCTAAAAATAAATAAGCCATTTAGTCAAGCTATTTCTTGATTACTCCCATAATCCAATACGTCGTACATTCAGAATGACTGAATGTTCATTAATGTCCATATTCTTCCCTCTAATATCCCTTTATTCCATTCCTTACAATTTTCAGAGAGGTCAACCCATCACAATTTATCCCAGAGATGTTGAACTCCTCTCCCAGCACCAGACTTCAGCCCCTTCATTCTCTGCGCCTGTGTTTCCTTCCTGGGCTGCTTCCAATGCCCTGCAGCTACATTTCCCTCCCAAGTTCCAGGCACAGGGACCGGGCTTCGGAGACATGGGCCTCCTTCTGCCTCCACGGCCCCTGCCTGAGAGGTGTCTGTGACCCCCGGGTGCTCTTTGTAAATGTGGTCGTGTGTGTTACCCCCCGTCTGAGCTCCAAGGGACGCCTGGGGAGATGGCCCATGGGTTCCAGACTGGAAAGGCAGCGTGCCCCTTCCAGCCAGCAGCTCAGCTACGCCAGGGGGAGACGTCACGGACAGATAGAGCCCGCGGGGAAGGGGTAGCTGCAAGTGTTAACCACCAGCTTTCAGGAGAAAGGGTGGGAGGGTCCCGATCTGCAGTGTTCGCTGATTTCCATGGTGTAAACTCTCTCTTTGTGGTCAAGGGGGGTCAGGGATGTGAGGTCCCAAGCATGGAGGGGGAAACAGGTGTGGAGCACAGCCAACTGTCCGGGGCCCAGGAGCCACCAGGAACACCCCGGGGACTGTGGGCTTCATGGGAGAAGATCAAGGAGCTGCGAGATCTCCATCCCTGTTGCCTGGCTGGGTCCTTACCCTGCACCCGCCCTGTGTCACATTCTTCACAGCACTGACCCCTCCACCTGCAGTGACGTGCCGGCTTCCCTGCGGTGATGTGGGCGCTCAGGGGAACAGAGGCTTTGCCCGTCCTCTTCAGAGGAAGCCCGGCCCGCCGCCCGGCTCTGTCCTTGCTCGTCACCTCTGTCTTGATTCCCTCCTCCAGTGGAAGATGGTTTCCACCTCCGGCTACCAGAACCTGCTAGAAGAAGCTAGGTTAAGTCTCATTTCTAAGTGCTCACGAGCTATTTTCTTCCCGGAGGTCTTTAGAGTATTTGAAAATGCTCCCCCAGCTACCTAATGAAAAGCCCGCACACCTAATTCAGATATTTCATGGAAGACATCCCCGCAGCTCTAAAAACTTCCGTTTAAAACATAAACAACATTCTAGAATATCTGGATGAAAATGATTTCCTCAAAATAAGAATAATGGTAAAATGTGCAAATGTAGACCAGGGGTCAAAACACATGAGAAACCTCGAATCTCAAGTTTCTTTTACCTTGAACCAGAGCCCAGGAAACGCATCCGCTTAGCCTGACTCTTATATTTCAAGTTCCAACCTCTCTCACTGGTCCTGCCTTCTTCTGGTAGCTAAGGAGACACGTCTCTTCGAATAGAAACCCAAACATTTACATCCTGTGAAACAGGCTTGGGAATCAGACTCCAGCTCCTGGGGCCTCTGGGAGCCTGAGAACCAGATCCCCCATCTGCCCTGAAGAGCCGACGGAAAGGGCTTGCGGAAGGCGGAAGGAGAGGATCCTGGGCTTGCAAAGCTCTCCAGACTTTGTTTTGTGTTTGTTTGGGGGGCGGGGGGCGTGCTTGTCGGAGAGAGAGACAGAGACAGAGAGAGAGTGTCCTGGCTAAGGATGAGGAAGAGCAGCCTCTTTGCTGATGAGCTATAATCCAAACGGAGGCAAATAGCAAGGCTGGAAGCGCAGCTGCTTATGCAAATTCGCGTCTCAGAAGTTTGAGCCAAAGGTCAAGTATGAGCGGCAGAATCGTGCACAACACTGCCGAGACGCCCCCCCGCCGAGAGCCAGCTTCTGGGCACCGGGGCGGCGGAGGAAGGCCCCTTTCTGCAGGGACAGCTGAGGGTCTCCATCCGTCGTCACCTCTGACGCTGGGCACAGGGAGCCCTGTGTGTGCGACGGTGGAGCAGAGGTGGGGCCCCTGCCCAACGGCGTGAGCAGTTGTCTGAAAGCAGAGCTCGTCTTGACAGCGGTCATTCCTACTTGTCCCTTTACAGATTGAGCGACTTTTTAAAGGCATGATCTGGCCACCTTCCCCTTCTACTCATGGGTCCCCCTGGGATCTGTCCCCGTGGCAATGTGCCCCAACTATGCCACTGCCCTCCAGATGGTGGGGTCAGCCACCCTATTATCTTAAGGGAAATAGCGGGGTTGTCAGCCTTGTTATGTGACTGTGACGCTGCTGAGGGTTGTGGGGAAGGAGCTCTCACACTGTTGATGATGATGAGAGCGTAAATCTGTGGAACATCTTTACATTGTTCTTTGTTTCCTTCTTTCTTTCTTTTTTTTTTACTTTGCAGGGCACTTGGACCCTATCACTTAGAAATTAAAATGTGCATCCCCTTTGACCCAATTCCATTTCCAAATCTATCTACAGAAATAATAGCCTAGATGAACAAAGACACACATATATGGATAATTGTCATGAATAACAGTAGAAAACTGGAAACAACCTAAACGCTTATCAAGAGTGGTCTGTTTAATTTGGGGGCGCCCGTATAATGGCATGATCTGTGCAGCTAATACAGGGCTGCAGGTCGAAATATAATGGGGGAAAGATGCCCTCCCAGGATGTTTTAGCAATCAGTTCTGTTAAGGTATAATTGGCATTTAATAAACTGCACATACTTAAAGTGTGTAATTGGATACATTTTGACACAGGGCACACTCATGAAACCATCCCCAATCTATTTATATTTTGGACCACACCCCCATCCGAGGCTCCCTCCTGCCCTTCCTCACGCCTCCCTCTCCCACTCCTGCTTCCCAGCCCAGGCAACCACTGACCTGCTCTCTGTCACTTTAGATTAATTTCCATCTTCCAGACGTTTATGTAAGTGGAAGCACACAGGGCATATTCAGCTCTGTCCGGCTTCTTTCTCTCGCATAATTGCTTTCAAATCCATCCATGTTGCTGCTGGGACCATAGCCTCATCCCTTTTTTATCACCGAGAAGTTTCCATTGCATGGAAGTCTTGCAGTTTATCAGTTCTTCTATTGATGGACATTTGGATTGTTTTCATTTGGGGACTAATACAAATAAAATAGCTACGAACAGTCTTGTATGTGTTTTTGTACAGACATGTGCTTCCTTTTCTATAAATACCTAGGAATGGAATGTCTAGATCATATGGTAGGTGTAGGTTTAATGTTTCTTGAATGAGGTATAATTGACATACGACATTATATCAGTTTCAAGTGTACGATATGATGATTTTATATTTGTATAAGGTTTAACTTTTAAGAAACTGCCAAACTGCTTTCCAAGGTGGTTGCCACATGTATATGCAGATATATGTACATTTTTATATATATTTGTTTATATATGCATAAACCACCACAAAAATTTGTACATAAACAGATGTAAGGTGTGTGTATGTGTTTGTATCCTCATCATGTAGGACAATTCACATCAAATTCTTAACCACACTTACCTCCACAAGGTACAATTGAGACTTTGAATTTTTACTTGAGTTTTGGAATTGTTTTCTATCATGTGTTACTTTTACATGTTTTAAAAATTATTTTATAGATAATAGAGTGTGTTTGGGATTGAAAATTTGAATCCATCTCAGCTTTAACCCAGTGAAGGTCCCTGTCATCACCAATGTGGGACTTGATCCAAGGTGTGCATTTCAACCCACTCAGGCCTTTATCTGCACAACCCCGGGCACCTGTCCCCACCTGTGGAATGACTGTAGGACCTCCAGGTGAGAGTGTGCAGTCAAGTTCAAAGGTGCAGCTCCACCACCCAGGCACCCTAGATTCTGGGGTCGACCAGCCCAGCACTCACAGCCTCTGTCTCCCCTCAATAAACATGCAGTGTGACTCAGTGACCCCAGACGTCTGTTCCAGTGATCAAAATCCTTTGCTGTATTTTTTCTTTCAAATGATAATCATGTATCTTACAAACATACTATTCCATGAGGTTGTTTTACTAATGTTTCTGAGGGCACCTAGCCAGCCCTTTATACTGTTAAAAAACAAAAGAAGACTATTTTGCAGATGTTAGGTTGCAACTGTGTTTTGAACAATGGCCTGAGAGCACCTTTTCTAAACGGTATCAGCTCTCTTCTCTTAAACTAACAGCAAGCTCTGCATTTTTGAAAGACCGAATTTTGAGCGAATGCCACATAAGCTCCGGGGAAAGCTTAACAAACACGGCTCCCCACGGGTGAAGTTTACGAGAGGCACCTCTGTTGGCGGCCACATCCCAGCTCCCAACGAACCGCGCAGCTTACTGATGCTGGGCAGTAAGGTGACACTCAAAGGGAGTGAGAGGGGTCACAGCCATCGTGCACGAGGACCAGACAGCCCAGGGCTCCTTCCCGCCCACACGAATGCCAACCTGTGTTGGGACTCATCACAGTTCTCAGGAAAGAAGCTCCCCTCTAAGAATTAGGACCCTGCTGGGGAAGAGACCAGACACTCTTATTTCAGAAGACATCGGTTACAGCCATGGGCCCGTGCACTGGGCTGAAGCATGCGAGGGTTACCAGAATGATCTTCAGGCCCTCTCATGCATTTAATTAAATATAAATGCTTCAGGGTAGAATTGATTTAAGTTACTGTTATACTAGTACTAATTTTTTAAATTTTTTAAAAATTAGTTGTCCCCATTTGTATCAATAATATAAAATTAAAACATCATTTTGAGTCAGTTTTATGGATTTCTGTAAATGGACACACACACAACTTACTTTATGACTTTTGTAAATTAGTGAGTATCTGTAGGTATCAATTTTCTCATCTGTAAAACAAAGATAATAGCACCTGCCTTGCAGGCTGGCATGTGTTAAATTACTTAATTAGAAGCAGTAGTGAGCGCAAGATAAGGGCTACGGCAGTGTTGACTATGAAAGTTCATATTATTTCTTTCTAAAGCTGGATCCCCTTTTCTGCAATATAAGACTCCTATTATCACTCATTCGTTCATTTATATGACCAATATTTATTGAGTGCCTACTATAAGCAGGTGGTAAAGTCTCAGCTAGTTGTAGTGAACAAAGCAGAACTTAAAATCAGGGAACCTAGGAGTGCCGTGGAAGTGCAGATGCCACAGGACGCATCGAGGGGACCCACCAGGGCCAGTGATAGGAAACTCAAGGGGTGGAAATCAACAAAGACTTGGAGTGGAGCCATGAGTCCATTTTAGAAAGAACCCGCGGCAGAGGAGCAGAGAACAGCTGCAGGGGAAGCCAATTCACGGGCAGTTGCACGGTTCCGATGGAAGGATGACGGCAGTTTTGGAAGGGAGGCCAGGAAATGTAGGAGAGAATCAGGAAGATAAGGTTTGGAGATGGACTGAATATGAGAGTTAAGGAAAAAGAAGAATTAGGAATGGCTCCTAGATGTTGAGCTTCAGTTTTGGGGTGGATGGCAAAGACACTGGCTGGAGTGGGGACACTGTCCAAGGAACGGTTCTGTCCCTGGGAAAGGGCCGCAGGGGATGGAGATGCAGCTATTCTGCAATAAGAAAGGATTAGTGGTTTCATGGATGTCTTCATGGGTGTCTACCTAAGGATCTTTCCTAAAAAAATGGACTCGATACTTTTATTGAGTTATTCAAATACTGATTGTTTAATAGAAGCAACCCTACAAGACAAAACCAAATGATGGCTGCCTAGGTTGTCACTTATGTGAAAGGAATAATGCATAATTACACACAATCACCCCATCAAAGAAGACCTAGAGAGATTAAGAAAATTGACTTTGTCCTTCAACCAAAAGTGGTAGAACATGAATTTGAACCCAGATCTGCATGATTCAAGGCTTTATTGCCATTCTAAGGGCACCCTGAAGAATTCTCGAGAATTCTTTTGTGGAGGTTAAGAGAAAGAAATCTTGAAAGTAATGAAAAGGTGAGATAACATCTTGCAGATTTCTAGTGTGAGATACAATTGGTAGGTATTCACGAGCCTTGGCAGGTACTCCTACAGTTTCTTAGAAGATGCACCAGCCAGATAGCCAGATAAGATCAAGTTTCTGTAATGGAATTTTTTGTTCACTGAGAGAGAGTGAAATACAATTCAAGCAAAGTAGAGTCAAAGACTTCAGATTTTACTTCAACGATGGAGAGACCTGGAAGGATTACTGTTTCCATCTTCATAACAAGTAAAGGACAAACTGCAAGCCACTGACTTGTTGAACCCACCAAAGAACCTAGGTTGCAGAGTAAACAAAAAAGTCAAAACCTGGGGAGAGGGGGCTTCGCTGTGGCGCAGTGGATGGGAGTCCGCCTGCCAATGCAGGGGACACGGGTTCAAGCCCTGGTCCAGGAAGATCCCACATGTTGCAGAGCAGCTAGGCCCATGCACCACAACTACTGAGCCTGCGCTCTAGGGCCCATGAGCCACAACTGCTGAGCCCACATGCCACAGCTACTGAAGCCCGTGTGCCTAGAGCCCATGCTCTGCAACAGGAGAAGCCACCACAATGAGAGGCCTGCGCACCGCAACAAAGAGTAGCCCCAGCTCTCCGCAACTAGAGAAAGCCCACACACAGCAACGAAGACCCAATGCAACCAAAAATAAAATAAATTAAAAATAAACAAAACCTGGGGAGAGACAGATGCTGGCAGAGAAAAAGAAGATCCACACATTTGTTAGGCAGAGCAGATGTTACCTGATAACATATATACTATAACAAAATTCAGCTTTAAACTGTTAAGTAATTGATAAAGGCCAAGCCTGGGTGAGCACGAGCGTGTAAAGTGCATAGTGACTACAGACATTGGTAAGGGTTTGCACCATCTGACAAACACACCAAGTGCCACATGTTTGTGTGTAAAAATGAAATATACGACAAAGATGGCACAAAGGATGGGAGGGAGGAATTAGGAACATATTTCTATAAGTCCCTCACACTGCATATGAAGTGGTAGCATGAAGGTGAACTTAGATTTTTAAAGAGTATATTGTAAATACTAGGGCAAATATTAAAAGAATTAAGAAGTATAAATATGCAATAGAAGAAATAAAACGTAAGCATAAAATGGTTAGTTAAACCTAGAGAAGGCAGAGATGAGAAATATTTTTAAAAAGTAAAACAAACAGAACACAGCAAACAAAGTGGTACGTTTCCCCCCAATGTTATCAATAATCATTTTAAATGTGAATGGTCTAAATAAAAGACAGTTGAAAGACAGAGATTGTCGGGTTGGATTAAAAAAATGGAAGACTCAACCATATGCTGTACAGAAGAAATCCATTTGAAATGTAAATACATAGATGCAATAACAGTAGAAAGATAGTGATATACATGCAAACACAAAACGACAGGAAGCTGACGTGACTATGTTATTTCATACAAATCAGAGGCAGAATTTAGAACAGGAATTTTATCAGAGCTAAAGAGGGGTGTTACATAAGGATAAAAAAGTCAATTATCCAGGAAGTGATAATGCTGTAAAATGTATATGCAGCTAACATCACAGCTTCGAAATACTTGAAGCAAAAAAACTAATCAATCCAAAAAGAGACAAAAATAATTACAGCTGGAGACTTCAACACTTTTCTTTCAGTAACTGACATAAAAAGTAGGCAAAAATCATTAGGATATGGCTAACCTAAACAATACCATCATGATTTTGACCTAATTGATATTTATAGAACAGGCCACACAACAACAGCAAAATAGGCACTTTCTTCTAAAGTGTGAGTGTAAATTCACCAGGAGAGACTATGTTCCACACCATAAAATAAACCTTAATAAATTTAAAAGAATAGAAATCCTATAAAGTATATACTCAAAGATTCAATTAAACTATAAAAATCCATAACAGAAATACATCTGGAAAAATCTCTAAATATTTGGAAATTAAATAACATACTTCTCAAAAAGACACGGATAAAAAAGTGACTTCTCTGGGGAAATTAAAATAATTTTGAACTGAATGATGATAAAAATATAACATATCAACATAAAATATAACATAAAAATATAACATATCAAAATGTGTGGGATGCAGTACTTGGAGGACAGTTTATATTATGACATGCTTATACTAGTAAAAAAAATTTTTTTTAATCAATAACCTAAGCTTCCACTTTGAGGAATTAGAGGAGGAATGTCAAATATTCCTAAAGGAAGCAGAAGGAAGTAAATAATAAAATTTACGGAAGAAATAAATACAATTGAAAATAGAAAAACAATAGAGAAAATCAGAGAAATTAAAAGCTGACCCTTAGAAAGTTCAGTAAAATTTACAAACCACTATCCAGGTAGAGCAAGAAAAAAAGAATGAATCACAAATTATCAGTACCAAGAATGAAAGAGAGGTGATCATTACTGATCCTCTAGATATTAAGAAAAAGAAGAAAATTTACAAATAATGTTATGTTATAAATTCAACTTAGATGAGATATACCAATCCCTTGAAAGACACAAAAACTACCAAAACTTACTCAGGAAGAAATAGATAACCTGAATAGACCTACGCATATTAAAGAAATTAAATTAGTAGTGAAGAACCTTTCAAAAAAGAAACCTCCTGATCCAGACAGCTTCACTGGCATATTCAATTGAACATTTAAAAAAGAAATATTACCAAATCCAGATAATATCTTCCAAAAATTGTTTTTTAAAAAGAGAACACTACTGCTGTTTCTAACTTCTTGGGGTGGTATATTTGGAACCACGTGTCCTTCCTGTAATGAATAACATAATCTCCATTTTAATTCTTAATCACATGTATTTATCAATTTATTAGGTTTATGTATTACTTCCTTTTAAACAAATAAACATGATTTTTAATTAAAAAAAAAGAGAGAACACTACTCAAATTATTTTATAAGGTAAGCTTTATCTTAATACCAATACCAGACAAAGATATTACCAAGAAGGAGGAGGAGAAGAAGAAAGAAATACATATTCTTATTTTTTAAATATCTAGAAGTAAGACATAAAATATTAAAATTCTAGAAGAAAACATCTTCTAGAGATTTTCTAGGGAGAAAATCTACCTGACCTGGATTTGGAAATAAGTTTGTAGCTATAACACCAAAAACTTGATCCTTAAAAGGAAAAAAAAAAAATGGTAAATTGGACTTTTTAAAAACAAAAACTTTTACTTTGTGAAATATACTGTCAAGAGAATGAAGAGACAAGCTACAGACTTGGAAAAATATTTTCAAATCACATACCTAATAAAAGACATATATAGTACATATAAAAACCTCTTAAACTCGACAACCCAGTTAAAAATGGGCAAAGATCTGAATAGACACCTCACCAGATGATACATGGTTGGCAAGCATAGGAGTAGATACTTAACATCATTCATCATTAGGGAAATGTACACTAAAACTGCAATGAAACCCCCCTCCCCCTTGGCAATCATAAGTCTGTTCTCTATGTCTCTGAGTCTATTTGGAAGCTTTATTCTTAATTGCCCAAAACTGGAAACAATTCACATACTCGTTAACAGGTGAATGGATTATCAAACAGTGGTATATCTGTAAAGATATCTGGAAGAATACCCAGCAATAGAAAGGAATAAGTGATCAATTCACCAACAATATGGATAATTCAAACGCATTTTGCTAAATGGAAATAGCCAAAGCCAAGAGGCAAAACACTGTATGATTCTAGTTATACAGCATTTTGTTCTTGTTCTAAATTTTTATTGGAGTATAGTTGATTTAAAATGTTGTGTCAGTTTCTGCTGTACAGCAAAGAGAATCAGTTACACATATACATATGTCTACTCTTTTTTAGATTCTTTTCCCATATAGGTCATTACAGAGTATTGAGAAGAGTTCCCTGTGCTACACAGTAGGTCCTTATTGGTTATCTATTTTATATATAGCAGTGTGCCTTTTATACAACATTTTGGAAAAGCAAAACCATAGGATGGAAAAGAGACAAGTGATTGCTCAAATTTGGGTCTGGGGGAGGAATTAACTACAAGAGGCCATACAGAGGAATAGGGCATTTACATGGCCACAAAGTCTCTCTCCCCACAGTGTTTATTAATTCTTGGAGTGGGTTTAACATATGTCCACACTTTCTTTAATATTCCTCCCTCCAGGAGATGGAGCTTGATTCTCTCCCTTGAGGATGGGCTGGTTTTAGCAATTCACTTCTAATGAAGAGAGCATGGAAAGGGAAAAATAGGAATTTTACAGAGGAGAAGTCTGGGAGACCACCTTATCCAAGTGATCAAGGTTTCCATCATCCATAACAAGTCATGCCGATAGCAAGTACCCCTGCGTGGTGTGAGGCGACCCACCTCTGGGGTCTCCTTCTCCCAAATCCGTAACCTGGATGTGAACATGAAAAACCATCAGACAAACCAAAATCGAGGAACATTCTAGGAAATACCTAACTGATACCGGCCAGGGTTCTTGGTCTTCCCCAATTGATAGAAATTGATTAGAGGCCAGACAAGAATTTCAGGCAAGGCTTTATTGGGGCTCCTGCTGCAGCAGGAAAGAGTGAAAACAAGTAACATCTTCCCTTGCTCGCTCCCCGAGAGGGGGCGAGCTGGTTCCTTATATGGGGTGAGTGTAGCAGTGGGTCCAGGGGTCGGGCCAGAGGTGGGGCTTGGGTGGCTTGCCCACACCTTTGGTGGTGTTGAGTGCAGGGGGCACGAGCAGTACCCTGTTTTTGCTCCCGACCCCCTGCTTTTGCTCCTGGCTCTTCAGAAGTAGCAGTTGGGTTTTTCCATCTTTTTGTTCTTTTTGTATCTTCTCACCCAGAATTTGCCCCAACTGCTCATGCATGCAGTTATTTTTAGTCCCTTATGGTTTCTTTGTATTTTGTTGCTCAATGAGACATTTGTCCAGGTACAAGTATTGCAGCAAATGGTCCCAGGTCCCAGACTGTCCCATGACTACCACTCTTCAAACGTTTAGAGGTCAAGAGAGACAAAGAAAGATGGAGAGGTTGTCACAGATTGGAGGGGACGCAGGGACAGGGAGACTAAACACCACGCTTGGTCCTGGATCTGAACCCGGAACAGGGGAAACTGAGTAACGTCTGGAGTTGAGTTAGCAGCATGGCGTTGATAGTGCTCATTTCTTCGTTTTGATAAACATCCTGTGGTTTTATAAGAGGTCTCCATTAGGGGAAGCTGGGTGACAGATGGGGGGGGGGGACTCTCTGGACTATCTTTACAACTCTTCCACAAACCTAAAATTATTCCAAAATAAAACCTTTAAAAACATACAAAAACTGGACTCAGCACAGTAGAGTGGGCTGGGCATTTCCCATTTACCACTTCGGGTATCCAGCAGGCTGGGGAAACAAAGGAGAGGAGATCGGGCAGAAGTCTCCCATCCTCACAAAAGTTAGCATTTGCGGGAATGGGGTCTCCCACCAGAGACCCTCAGACACTTTCTGCTATCGGCACCCAGGTAGCCCAGATGCAGAAAGGCCATGATCGTGGGCAGTATGGAAGGCTGGAAACGTATGCATGGGAAGGTAGACGCCCTGCTTCTCAGGGTGTGGTCCACGGACCAGCAGGCTGGGCATTGCCTGAGAGCGTGTTAGAAACACAGGGCCTCAGGCCCCGCCCCAAAGCTACTGCATTTCAACAAGAGCCCCAGCTCTTCCTCTGCACCTCCATGGGTGTGTCCACCCCTCCCTCCCTCCATCACGGCCCTCCCCAGGGACTGTCCCTTGTCCTGGATCACGGCCGTCCAGCCACACGTGGCCTCTTTTATTCCTTACAAGATCAAGCTTTTTCTGTCTGGGACACTTTGACCAGAAATGTTCCCCAGACATGCATTCACATACAAACTCAAACCTGCTCCTTCACCTTCACACACACTTACACATGCACAGACTTACAGTCCTGCACATGTGGATTCGGGCTACACACACACACACACACACACACACACACACACACACACACACACACACTGACTTTCCCTCACTCACATCCTGCATGTACGCCCCAGCTTTCTTTGGGCATCCACACCCATGATTTTGTCGGCTGGTTCACTTGTCTGCTGCCTGCGGCTGTCACCGTGGTCCCAGCTCTGGGAGGGACCTTTGGTTTCATCCATCTCTCTTACCATCTGTTTCCCCAGCACCCAGAACAGAGCCTGGCACAGTACAGAGACTCAATAAATATTTGTGTTTGAATAGAAGAGAGAGAGAGCCCAGGTCCAAGGGAAAGGGAGAGATAAAGAGGGAAGAGGGAACTGCAGACAAGAAAAGGCCCATCTTTGCGGACCACGCGTGTCATCCTCTGAGTCCTGGGACTTTTCTCTCACACGTGGGACCACAGGTCTCCCGCAGGCAGCCTTATTACGATGAAACTCCACAGCTTTGATTTAAGAGACAGAATATGCACCTGCCTTCCCACAAGTTATGGTCTCGTAACCAGCCAACATGGGTTCTGCTCACGAGTTAAGAATGTGTTTCCATGGTGACCTTCTGGTAATTAACTCCTTGGAAGGTAGCCAAGATAGGCCAGCATTCTCCAGAATTCAGCACCACCGGGGGTCCATCCTGCCCAGGGCTACTCATTTTGGAAAATTAACCTGCGTGTTCAGGTTGTGGGAAGGGAAATTTGTTCCCCAACAAATGTCATCAACCCTTCCTTCTGTACTTTGCAGAAGAACCGGCTGGTCCAGTGGTCCCCGGGAGGTTCATCAGTGGACTCAGGTCTACTGTGAGACCCTGAAGACAGACCCAGAGAGAGGGGTGGGATGGGCCGTTTCTAAACTTTCATCATTGTTGGCCTGGCTTTGGAAACGACAAGCAGCTCCTTCTAACAGGCTGTGGAAAGGAACGTGAGTGCCAGGTGGAGGACTGAAGACAGACATTTTTGTGTCATGTGTTCTTGGATAGGTGTTTCTTGCCAACATTTTGAAATTCATTGTTTAGCTTCTTTATGCTTGAGGCAAAACCCAAGAGACAATGATAGTGCATCGTTGAAACAATGGTGATGAATCCTAAATAGCTATAATTACCCTGTGGCTTGAAAAGAGATCTGCACACAATTAATATCGAAATTTGGCAAGGGCACGATCTAAAGAAACATATAATTTATCAAGTAAGGAAATTTTACGGATGTTCCGTCATGTAGCCCTGTGTACGGCATCTTCTGAAAGGAAGCAGAATCCCACTGTGGATCAAACGCACGGAGCCGGGATTTTAAACAGCGGTGGATACAAATCACATTGCCCGTTTCCCACCTTTATAACCCCAGTTCCAGTGCGATGCTGAAAAAAATTCTAAAGCATCGGCTGGGAATTCTTGTGCTCGAGGAAACAGGCCTGTTTGCAGCACAGACTGTCAAGCTGTTGCAGTCATACGCAACATGAGATAAGGCGCTTCAGTTCTCTGGAAGAGCTGGCGTAGACCGTTTTGATGTGGAGAGAAAACTGGGCTGCATCCTTGTAAGCTGAGCAAGGTAACTAACAGAGGGGGCAGCGGGCACAATTTGGAGACATTGACATTGGTGTGAGCAAACATTCACCTGCTTCGTACCCTCCAGGGCGAGGGTTCAGCCAGCCGGGGAGCCTGGGAGTTAGGAATATGGCTGGAATTAGACCATCTCCTCCATCCCTCAATGCTCCCACTGATTTGCTTTGAATCTTAACAAGTTTTGTAAACTTTCTGAGCCCCGATCTCCTCATCCCTGTAACAGTTACCTCTTGGGGTTGAAGATAAAATGAGGTTAACAAAGTACCCAGCACATAGTAGGCTCTCAATAAAAAACAGCTCTAGTCTCCGCAGTGCCACTGGGTGCCTGGGTGTCCAGTCAAGCATTCAGGTCCTTCTGGAATGAATCGGAAGTAAAATTAACAGTTCACCTTGAACCTACATAGTAAGCATTCAATGGGAATTCACCTTCCATTACCAAATTAAAGAGAAGTGCCCTGGAAGTTCAAACTACCTGGGATCCTGTTCCTGAGAGAGGCATGCAAATGGGACTCAAGGGTACCCAAGGAAGAGCTTTAAACATGCACACTTGCACTTACATACCTTTAGGAAAACTAATTTCCCTGAGTCTGTTATTTCATCAGAAGGATGGAGAGGGAAGTCCTTCCCTGGGTCAGGGTGTCTGGGGTCCCCGTGATGGGCTGCGCCCTCCGTGTCTGCAGCACCTGCTGACGCAGCGCATTCTGCCCCTCTCCGGTCCTCTCCCGGCAACACAAGTTATTCCAGGAGGCAACAACGTCCTCTCCCCCACCTCCCATTAAAACAGCTGTTTTATTTCTGATTGACTCTCTTTTGAGCAAATCCTCCAGAATCAAGTTGCTTGAAGGGTAATTGTTCCTGACAAATATCTTGTTTTTTCCTCTGTGCAGCTGTGGTTATTCAATCTCTGTCACACCATCCATTGACTGGCATATTTATTGCCTGACTTTTTTCCCTCCTTTTATTGTGGTTCTGTGTTGTTCGGTTCTCTTAGCTTGGGGAGGTTATGTTCTATATGTTTGGCAGGGGGGAGTTCTGTTTTGCTTTACTGTATTCCTTGTATATAGTATAAGAAATGTTTATTTTTAAATTAAACTAGTTTACAATTAAGTATCTCAATATAACATCCTAACATTTTGATATGAGTCCATTAACTGCAAGATCTATGCTTCAAGGAGAAATTGACCAGTCTCAGATGTTCAAAGATCACCTTTACAAACTCTGGGAACATGTGTCAATCAGTTACATGGAATCTCCCATAATTTCATACTCACGTGCATATTTAATCCATCACCAAAAATGTCTAGGAGGTAGCCATCGGCCTCCTGAAGCTGTCGAGGGACAGAAGTTCCATAATCTCACATGAGTGTTAACAACTCCTAGGGTTTCCCCCTGGGGCTTCAGCTTCTAGAGCATCCTTCTGGGGAACAGCATCCTCTGAAGGGAAGAGTTCACGGCGAGGAGCCGGGGCACGTGTCCTAACAGAGTCAAGACTGGAGTGTGGGAATGGGGTGGAAAGTGAGTACCAGGGACGCCCAAATGAGAAAGTGTTGACAGTCTTCCTGAGCACCTGGATTGCAGACCCCAGTGTCCCCGGAGGGGTTATTTTGGATGTACCAACCCACCAGCTCCTGCACCACAGTCCTGTCTCGGAGAACCTGCCCCCACTCAACCGTGAAAGTCCACGCACACAACACTGAATCTCACTCCCACCACAGACGACGGGACCAGGGGTCAGAAAACAGTGCTTGTGTAGGATGCTTAATAGCCAGAGAGATATGAGGATGGGGCACAGGAACAGGCAAAGAGAGAAAGAGGAGACAGAACAGAAAGGGAAGGTGATGGACCCTTGAGAGATGGAAGAAATGGCCACATTTCCTGACCTCACAGTTTCTGCTTTGAGCCTGGAGCCCAGCCACACTGCACTTGCATGGTACTCATGGTTCACCACAAGCCATTCTGTGTGTGTCGTCCTCTGAATCATCAAAGCTCAAGGTCCAACACCTGTGTCTGCCTGGTTCAGCACTTATGCCCAGGACACAGCTCCAGGCCTGGCACCAAATGGCTTCCAGAATAAACGAAGAGTGAGCTTTGGGTCAAGAAAGGGGTCACGGGTCAAGAAAGGGGTCACAGGTCAACTAGGAGCCCACAGCGTGGTGGTCAACAGCACAGGTCAGAATTACCATTGCAATTATAGTGAAACATAAGTAAATATTTTAAAGGCAAAAATTCTTTTTTTTAAAGATTAGAATAAGAAGTGTTTGATAGAGTTAGTGGTGTGATTATTAAATTGTGAACTCATGCTTTAAACAATAAGTACCTTCCCCATGGGATTTATGCAGGACACTCTGACCATCCCGGTTTTGATCTTGAATACTAGTCTTCCGTAAGAGGAATCAGAGATCCTCAGAGAGCAACTGATCTGACATTCAGCACAAGAATAAAGTCAAGATGGTCCTAGAACATCCTGTTGCCAGAGGGCAAGAATTCTTTCCAAAATGTTTGGGAATAGTATGAAAAGGACAGAGGAAGCTAACCCAACAAGCTCCCAAAGGACACACTGTGACAATGGGACCATCACCAAGAAAAGGATAATTATAAACAATCAGAACTAAGTCAATTCAGTGAAAAACCATGGGTCCATACAGATACTCAAAATGGGGCAAGTTAGTATAAAGTTTGCAAAGCCTTCTATGAAAGATTGATGGGGGTTGGAGAAGTGTTGGTGCTGGGTTGTAACCCCACAGGTTACTTGCTGGTTAATGGGAGAAAGTATAACTACACAGTGGAGGGGTCTGGCAGCCCCCTCTTCAAGCCAACAATGAAACTTACTGTCACTCGTGGTAAAGTAGCCCGACATGCATGTGTCCACGATGAGACCCAATATGAAGTACAAACAGATCTACTATAAGTCAGCCCCTCACTCAGACTTCTCAGTTATATGAGCCAATACTTTCCCTTTATTGTTTAAACCAGTTTGAGTTGGATTTTTAGTAAAAATCAGATAAGAAGCAGCAAGTAACTTAGAGCCGAATGCACAATTTGGGGCTCCTTGAGAGAGCTTATCGTCCCTTCCTCCCTGTCACTGAGGAAAACCCTGAGAACCTGAGTCTCCTGGAACTGTGGCTACAACCCGCGGGATGGAGTGAGGGTGTCTGTGTCTTTATGAAACACTGAGAGGCTTCCCTTTGCCTCCTCCGCCCCACTCAGATTTACCCACAAAGCGTAGGAAACCAGGTTGGGGTGCAGCCAATGTGGTCTTTGGCAGGATCACAGAGGAAGGCACGCTGTTCACCACTGGGTCTTCCTTTTATTCGGACTGAGCTTCCAGACAGATTTCTCATTCTCTGAAATTCTTCTGGGGCACATCGGGGATCTCAGTGTCTAAATTCTAAATGCATCTCTTTCTAACTCCCGTTAACTCTGCTTCTCGGGGTGTCGCTTCTCTTCTCAAATCTTTAAACTGCTGGCAGAAAGCGATGCCTCCTTTGGAATGGAACCGTTTTGCAGGGCCAGTAATATCTATAATTATCCTCACCACATCTGTGATGCATTTCACTGGCTTTCCACTGGAATCATTAGTGGAAATCATGATATCACATATCTCAGTGTTTAAAAGGTTTTCTCTCTGAAAGGGGTTTAAGAGGTGGCAGTCTTCCCATTATTTCATTAACCTCCAAGAATACATCCAGGTGTGTGATGCTGAATTTCGTGCGACAGGACAGGGGAGTTGGCACTGAGGTTTTTCTGCACTGGTTCATTCATCAACCTTTTTTTTTTTTTCTGGTATTGGAGCTCCCCTGCTCAGTGTTCCTCAAAAGCCGAATTTTTAACAAAGACTTCTTTCCACAACCTCTAACGTATTCAAGGGACTGAGACACACATGTCAAATATTTTAAGTCATTTACAAAAGTATTGAGATTTCCTAATGCTAAATGAGCAGAACGAGGCTGTGGATGGCAAAATTACCAGTTGCCTAGAGTAATTCAGCAGTTGTCTATCACCCATACAAGACATGGTGGAGAGGAGGCCTGGCTGATTTAGCAACTCAATGGATACATCCAAAACACCACTTAGAACTTAGTATTTATTTTCCATAGAAAAGAATAACTGCACTGTTTCCTGCTGGGAAATTTACTACACCTTCCTTCTGTTTACCAATACTACCTTATGGGTGCTTGAAAATTATATTCACCTAAAGATCGAACAGTCATTTTCATTTTTGCTGACAGAAAAGCGTAAATTGCAATTGGGTGTACAGAGCCCAGGTTCACTCACTGTTTTGCTAGAATAACAATGGCCACCACCAAACTCACTGTCGCTCAAACTTGCCTCGTTCCTGCCTGGTGCTAAGGCTTTGCTCAGGCCATTCCCCTCACCCAGGAAGCCACTTCTGGCCAAACCTTACTCTTTCCTCGAGGTCCAGTCTTAGTCTTCCCTTTCCATGAATTTCTTTCCAGATGTGTCTGCACTGACCTCTCTCTCTGTGGACCCCCACAGTAGGTAAATTAATCTCCAAAATCCATGCCCTTGCTTTGTAGCTTTCCAGCTTCTCTTACTAAACATACAGTTTGTTACCATGCACCTAAGTTTTGGATTTGGCCACATGGTTTGTTTGGGCCAATGGGATGTGAATAGAGGGGTGTGTGCTAGTTCTAAGCCTAGGACAGTGGTTTAAAACTGCCAAGCACAGCCCAGGCAAGATGGGCAAACCCACCTAGCCAGTGCACAGACACATGAAAAATAAAGGCTTATTTCTATATACAACTGAGATTTTGCAGTTGTTTGTTATACAGCAATACCTGACTGATACAACTGATATACCTACAGTATATTTTTCAAATGGTACAATGAGTGTGGCAGATATGCAACTCAGCTAATTGATACACATAATTAATATATGACATTTTCTTCATTTTCCAAAACTCAACCGAATCCCCAGACTCCATTCTACTGAAGTGGGAGAAATTCAATCTCAGTCTGGTTAACTCTGCACAATCCCTTTACCCTGTGCCTATAGCTAAATTCTAAAAGTTTACAAAGTGAGAAGACAGAGAGAGGGCAGGGCCCCCTATGAACCCTTAATGTCATCCATCTGTACAGCCAACTACTGAGATATCGGTCAGTTGTGGCCCACTTAGACCACCCTGGAGACATCCTCACTCACGCAGGCCCTTCTGACCCAGAGCCCCTCTCTTCCACATCTATCACATGGGGACATTCTGTATTTCCAGCCATGTGCTCAGATCCGACCTCCTCTGTGCTGTGCTCTTGTACCTTTTTTGACTCATCAGAGTAACCATGTTCTCTCTAAGCTATTCCCAGGAGAAAGGCATTGTTTCCCTCTGTTCTGGGAGCTAACAAGACTCTCTGGGCTTAGCCTCCTTTCCTGGTGCTTAGTCCAGGAAGCAAGGCATGGGACCCATTTCTACTGTGCCAGCTAGTGACCGTCCCCCTCAGATCATCCCAAATTTTCCATCACCACAACCTCTCCATCACCACAACCTCTCCATCATCCCAACCTCTCCATCTTCCCAAGGATGCTCTTCTTGTCCCAAAGGCAGGAAAGTCTGTCCTTTGCTCCCTCCCAAATTTACTGACTATTCCCTGCGTCTTTTTGTTTGCCTAGGGACCTAGACTTTTGAAATACAAAACCCAGGAAGAGATTCCATGTTTCTGTGCATTCTGATGTCACTATTTTCCTTTCAGTCAAGAACCACAGACAACAGTGATAACTGCTTGTCAATTTCAAGGGGATCTAACATTTTGGAGAGGGATGAAAGAAACAGTATGTGTTTGTTTATGTGTGAACAGAGCTTATTATTTGGTTCAACAACAATAACAACATAACAAATTTTTTAAGTAATTAATTTAATTAGTCAAATTTCACTAAAACTAATCTCTCAGTCTCAAACGAAGACTTTTATTGAGTGTTTTGTGCCACGCTTTTAGTAGAAGTCTCTATAATACAATTGGTGTTTATTTTGTTGACTTGTTTCACTTGCCCATCTCAAAGTCATTCAATAATGACAACAGAGCTTGATGGATAAATCTTCAGTTCACTGAAAGTTAAAGAAGTACAGAAAACACAGTGATGCAGGGCAAGGAAAAGAGCAGATCACCTCTGCATGACCATTTCTGATCCACTAAGCCAGGGTTATGTTATCAGCCTTGGCTTCATTTTAGAACAAACTGTGAGGAAATCCACAGAAAGAGCATCTTGGAGCTTTATACAGAGTCCCCCTTGAATATTCAGCTGAGTACTGATGAGCACATACAGGTAAGGGACCTACATGTGGCTGGGGAGAGAACCACCCGAAAGGATTGGAGGGAACAGTGGCAGGTGTCCACACGGGACAAGGAATAGTATGTCTGTTCCCCAGCCAAGCTGAAGAAACTCATAATTCATGGGACATTTAGCAAAGTATTCAGGAAGCTTTTGCATCAATAGAAGTAAAAATTAGCCCTAGATTGAGAACAGCTCTCAAGCCACCTTAACCATCATAAAAGACCCCAAAGGACTAAACTGTCTCCAACTAACTTAATTGCATTTCAGGAAAAAAAAAAAACAAAACAAAACACTTGAGAATAAAATACGAAAATATGCAGCCTTCAAAAAGGTAAAAAACCACACAATGTCTGACATGTAACCAAAGATTACCAGACATACAAAAAGGTAGGAAAACACTACCCATAATGAGAATAACTCATTGAAACGAACCCAGAACTGATGTTAGAATTAGCAGAAAAAGACATTAATACAATTATTATAACTATATTCCATATGTTCAAAACATTATATTGAGATATAGAAAAATGTAAAAGAGACACGAGAAGCTTTTGAAAATACTACCCCCACACAGCTAAATTCAAATCTCCAGGAAAGGGTCCCACGTATGAGTGTATTTTTTAAAGCCACTCTGGTGAGTTGAGTTGAGAAACACTGCACTAACAAAAAACTAACACGACCAAAATGCTCCCAGCTTCAAAGAACTACTTATTTGCCTTCAGGAAGCCACAGAACACTTATCAGTTACTAACCATTGAACAAGATTCCTCTAAAAGAGAAAGGAAGACTCATGGCCTGTGTGTATCCTCCCCACAAAGCCCCCGACACATCATAAGAAGAATACTTAGTACAATGACATTTTCCTACCACAGCAAAATTAAACGTAAAGCCAAAGGACAAATCACAGGTTCTGGAAAACCGTGTGTGATGACTGTGACCTATTTCTTTCTTTTTTTTTTTTTTTCTTAATCAGTCATCAATTTTATACACATCACTGTATACATGTCAATCCCAATCGCCCAATTCAGCACACCACCATCCCCACCCCACCGCAGTTTTCCCCCCTTGGTGTCCATACGTTTGTTCTCTACATCTGTGTGTGACCTATTTCTGTAATGCACATACATTTAGCAATTTCCATAACACCTGACATAATTTTCCAGGTTTCAAAACATCCATAAGTTCAGTCTCTCTTCATTTCTTCCTAGAGAGCACTCAGTGGGACTCAGAGCTGTGTTTCTACCAGGTACTAAAGAAACACTTACTGAATCTATTTAAATGGGGTAATACATGGAGAATTCTCTTGTAAACTGAGCTATTTTTGATGACCATCACAAACATACACACAATTACAGACTTAGAAAATCTGTACACAATGTGGAGCTCTGAAAATATCCTGGTGCCTGGGTTCCACCCCACACCAATGAAGTCAGAGTGCCTGGGAGTGACCTCAGCATGGGTATTTTTTAGAAACACTCCATGTGGTTTCAGCAAGTAGCTAAAATTGCACAGGCAGGAGTATCAGAGTTAATTCTGGTGCTGCAGGTATGGGTGTTGAATAACAATGAGCTTATTCAATCCTTTGACTACTCAGGCAGAAAGCTTCATTCAGTATTAGTAAGTCTTTAACATGTCTTTAACTGTTGTGGGGATTTTTTGGTTTTTTTAATTGAAACGTATTTGACATATAACAGTGTGTAAATGTAAGGTGTCCATGTTAATCTGATCACACATATTGTAATATAATTGCCATTGTAGCGATAATTAGCACCTCTGTCAAGTCCCATAATCATCATCTGTTTAGTATTTGGAGTAATTAAGATCTAGTCTCTTAGAAAGTTTGATGATTGTAATACAATACTGTTGTCTATATTCACTATGCTGTGCCTTAGATCTCTAGGATTTATTTACCACTCCTTCGTGCCCTTAAGCAACATCCCATCCCTGGTAACCACCATTTTACTTTCCGTTTTTACAAGTTTGGCTTTTTCAGACTCTGCACATAAGTGATATCATACAGTATTTGTCTTCCTCTGACTTCTTACTCAAGTTTCATCCATGTTACAGCTCATGGCAGGATGTCCTTCTTTCTCGTGACTGAATAATATTCCTGTGTGTGTGTGTGTGTGTGTGTGTGTGTGTGTGTGTGTGTATTACATCTTTTTTATTCATTCAGCTGTTGATGGACACTTAGGTTGTTTCTATATCTTGGCTATTGTGAATAATGTTGCAATAAACATCGGAGTGCACGTATCTCTTTGATATCTTGTTTTCATTTCCTTCGGATATATACCCAGAAGTGGGATGTCTGGATCATATGGTAGTTCTATTTTTAATTTTTTGAGGAACCTCCATGATGTTTTCCATAGTGGCTGAATCAATTTGCATTCCCCCCAACAGTGTACAAGTGTTCCCTTTTCTCCACTTTCTCACCAACACTTGTTATCGCTTGTATTCTTAACTCTTATTTATGTGTTCCCTTGACATATGGATCTCCAACTCAGAGCCTGGGAAGACAATGGTACCTTTTTCAAATTTAATAATGTTTTTCTGGTTCACTCAGGTTCCTAGTGGCTGTCAGACTCACAAATAGGCAGAGCCAAGATTCAAGCCTTGCCCTGTCTGGCACCAAAGATATGATTATACATAGCTTTTACAGATATAAAAAGTGATATAATGATACAACTTACAAGGGTTTGTGGGTTATATTATACATTGTGTAGTCTGAAGAATTAAAGGATTAATTAATTTATTTTATTAAAGAATCAAGGAATTCATAAAGGAGACATATTTGAGGTGAATCTTGATGATGGAGCCTTAAGGGGGACAAGGGACATATATTTCAAACAGAAAGATCAGAAGGTAAAATTTTAAAGGATATTGGGGGAGGGGAGTGGTAGGGCAGGAATACAGAGTAGAGGGATGGGTCCTAGCAAGAGGTGAAATAGATGAGTGACAGAGTTTTCAATAAATGATGATGAGCAATTGGATATTCCTGCAGGAAAATAAGTTATACCTCTAACTCACATCATATGCAAAACCAGTTCAATGTGGTTTAAAGGAATAAATGTGAAAGACAATTCTTTTTGTAGATTGTAGGAAATTGTAGAGGGGAATATGTATGGTCAGGATTGACAAGCCAATCAATTGCCTATTAATTGTCATAAACTTGTGAGCAATCTGTCTTTTCTCTCTGGTTGCTTGAAGATTTTGTCTTGTCTTTAGTTTTCAGAAGTTTCCCCAAAATGTGTTTAGAATTGTGGGGGGCTTTAAATTTTTATTTATCCTGATTAAGATTAATTGCACTTCCTGAATCTGTGAATTGGTGTCTTTCATCAGTTCTGGAAAATTCTATCCATTGTATCTTCACATACTGTCCCCACCTTTTTACTTCTTTCCTCTGATTTGGAACTCTGAATACACATATACTGTGTTTTTACCGTTCATGTTTTACGTCAGTCTTCCTCCCATATTTTTCCATTTCTCTGTCTATCTGGGCTGCATTTTGGATAATGTTTTCAGATACATATTTCCGTAAACTAATTAGCTTTTCATCTGTGTGTAATCCACTGCTAAACCATCTTCTGAGTTTTAATTTTGATCCTTTCTACGTTTTCACGTTTGTAATTGGTTCTTTTCCAAATGTGTTTGGCCATTTTATATTCTCTCACTTTCCCCATATTTGCAATCCTTTCATTTATTTCCATAAACTAAGTAAACATACTCATAACCTGATAATGTTAATATCTAAATTTCTACATATTTATTATACTGTCTGTTGTTTTGTTGGTCCTTGTTCACAGTGCCTGGTGTCCCTGTGAGTTTACAATTTTTGAATGAGTTCATATGTATTTAGAACTTTATCTATGGCAATTCCTTGGGCTCTGTGTTGAAGGTGAGATTACTTCCTTTTGCTTCCACAGGTTTTTGAGAACGTTATCAACTAGGACTACATTAAACTACACTCTCCGTTTGAGGTTCTGCAGATTCAATATTAATATAAATTCAGCCCACAATGCTGAATTCTCAAGTTATCAATTTCGGGATAGATTTTCTCTTTCTCAAATCTGCCTTGAGGTTTAAGAGGACAGTGGCCTTGCAGCCCCTGAGGGTGGATTTGTTTCTACGTCCCATTATATTCGGTGCAGCCCTTTGGGGGCCCAGGTTTATGTGGAAAGAACTCTTGGTGACTTAGCACCTTGGACAGATCCCGAGCTTTGCTCTCTCTCTCTTCCTTCACCCAGTGGCTCTAAATGAAGCTCAAATGTGCTTGGTTGTCAGACGCCCTCAAGGTAGAGCCAGCTTCCCTGCTCTTATCACCTCTCTGGGTTCCGAGTAATAATCAGTTGCTGGCCTCCACATATAATTTACTTTCTTGACGGCACATCATGCATTTTAAAGGTTTGCTTTTTTTCTTTTTTTTTAATCCATCATTTTTGGTTGGTTTCAGGGGAATTTGTCATATCTAGCCACCATTCTGCCAGAAGGCATTCTTTGTAATAGCTGCATAAAATTTCATATTATAAATGTCCCACTTTTTAATCACTGATGGATGGTTTGTTTCTGGATTGTTTTGTTTATTTTTGATACAAAAAGGGTCCTTACGCATGCATTTTTATGAGTGTGTGCTCTCATTTCTGAAGGACTGGTTCAAAATATCAGAATGCCTATATCCATAGGAGTGTTGTATTTGTATATACACAGACAGATTCACACACATACCTGCAATATCTCACAATGTACACATTTACCTCTTCTTTTGTCCCAAATTTTTATTTTGAAAAATAGTTGCAAGACTAGTACAATGAGCATGTGCACACACACACAGACGCTGATCCATATTCTTGCAGAATATATTGTTTTATTGAACCATTGGAATCAAATAGGCATCAGGACACTTTATTACTAAATATATCAACATGTATTTTATAAAAACAACCACGTAACTACGACATTGTTATCATACACAGGAAATGCAATGCTAAAATCATTTTATTATCTAAAATGCTATCCATATTCAAATTTCTCCAATTATCCCAATAACCCTTTTTACAGATGTTTTATTTTTTAATCCAGGGTCAATTAAGGATCACAAATTGCCTTTAGTTGCAAAATTCCCTTCATCCCTTTTTAGTCTGGAACAGTTCCCTTGGCTTTATTTTTATTTTTGTCTTTCATGGCATTGATCTTTTGATGAGTCCAGGGTAGTTATTTTACAGAATAACCCTCAAATGTATTGATCTGATTATTTCCTCATGATTTGATTCAAGATCATCATTTTTGGTCAGAAAACCTTGTAGGAAATGTTTCCTTCCCTGGGCATCACATCAGGGCATACGTGCAATCACTGTTTCCCGTTATTCACCATGTTAAATTAGAGCATTAAGATGGTGTCTGCCAGTTTCTCTCCTATTAAGTTTTCCTTTGCCCAGAGCAATGAATAAGTAATTTATGATACCAGACTTTGATCACGTGGATACCCTCTTCACCAGCGATCTTTCACCCAGTGATTTTAGCATCCATTGATGATTCTTGCCTGAATCAGTAGTTATTATGGTAGCTGTAAAGTGGTGATTTCCTATTTCTTTGATTCCTCTACATGTAGTCATTGATATTTTTCTGTAAAGAAGAGCTTTCCCATGTACCCCAACTTTTCAAATGTTCATTCATTTGTATAAGTATGCACCCATGGATTCTTTGTTTTTTCCTTATTCAGTGTGTTGTAACCCATTTCCTAGACCTGGCCATGGTGTCCTTTTCTGTCTCCAATAATTTTTGAGCACTTCCTGAATTCCGGCACAAGAGCATGTTTCCATTTCATCGTGTTCTTTCCAACCCTAGTCCCCAAATCCATGGGGTCCCATTGGCCCTGGCTCCTTTTGGAGAGAATACTATGTAGAAGCCAACATCTTGCTGTTAGTTTCTGACACTCTTCCCCTTGAATTTTATAGCTGCACTTTTCCCAGCCCCACTGCTGCCTCTGTGCTTGTTTTGCAGGCTTGTCTTCTACGCATCTCTCTGCTGTTGGTCCTTCCATGACGCCAACACAATGTTCTTCTGGTCTCTCCTTGGATGATTTCACCCACTCCCAAGGTTTTAGTGATAATTTATACACCGTCAATTCCCAAGCTGCCATCTCCCATTGCAGCCTGTCTCCTAAGCTCTAGTCCACTGTTTACAAGTATATCCTCAACTCCCACCTCAATGCCCTGCAGACACTTCCAACCTACTCACTTCACTTGCAATTAAAGGCATCACCACCCACCCAGTCTCCCAGTCTTAAACATGTCACCTTCTTTCTCTGTCGCTCAATTTCTCTATTTGGTAACCAGATTCTGCCAGATCTACCCCAGAAATGTCTTGGGCACTACATTTTCCTCTCCAACCTCACTGCTATGTAAATATCAACTCTCACTTGGATGACTGTCTGTTGTTCTGCAATTCTGTGACTTGTCTGATTTCTATGCCAGAATTACCTCCTGTGGAATAAATGAGATGACATGTGTGGTGTGCATTCTTTAACCATACCCCTGTTCCTTCTTAGAAAAAAATCCTGATGTTGATTAGCACACGTAGACACCTAACCACCTGGCTATGTTCTCTCTAAAGAGACACAAGCAAAAGTGTGATTTGGGATTTGATGAAGGACACCTCTTTCTCCCTCTCTTCTTTCTTCCAGATCACAGCTCAGAAGGCTGCTACTCCAGCAGTCATCTCGGACCATCAGCTGATCTGAAAGATGAAATCCATGTGCTGAGCTGATGGGCAGAAAGATGGAACCCAGAACCCCAGGAGACACCATGGAACTATTTTCTACCATATCGTGGGTGCCTTCCTCCAAGCTTCTGCCTTCAAGATATCAACTTTGATCTTTTATAAGCCATTGCTTTTTGGTAGGAGGAGAGTATTTCTCTTATGAGCAGCTACCCCAATTCCAGCTGATACCATGTGGCATAGTGATGGAGCACATCACCTGGGGAATTAGCCACCACTGCCCTTAGAATTAGCTGCAAGGTCTTCATCAAGTGACATAACTACTTTAAGATTCACATTATTCTCCACCAAACATACCCCTTTTCCATTCTTCAGTGGCCACTTTCTATCCTTGCTTCAATATCTAAGTTAATTGTCACCTCAAGAGCAGAGAGGCTTCTGGGTGCTGGGCATGTTCTGCATCTGAATGGGGATTCATTGAAGAAAGCCATAGCTTTAAGACCTACAGATTTTGATATCTATCTTTCTGTATATAGATGATGTGGATATATATGTAGAGGTAAAGGTAGATGTAGATGTAAGTGTAGGTGTAGGTGTGGATATAGATGTATATGTAGGTGTAGATGTAGATATAGGTGTAGGTGCAGAGGTAGATGTAGGTGTAGGTGTAGGTGTGGATGTAGAGATAGGTGTAGCTATAGATGTAGGTGTAGCTATAGATGTAGATGTAGATGTAGGTGTAGAGGTAGATGTAGGTGTAGAGGTAGATGTAGGTGTAAGGGTGGATGTAGTAGATGTAGGTGTAGATGTAGGTGTGGATGCAGATGTAGGTGTAGGTGTAGCTGTAGATGTAGGTGTAGGTGTAGATGTCAATGTAGGTGTCGACGTAGGTGTAGGTATAGGTGTGGATGTAGGTGTAGGTGTAGGTGTGGATGTAGATGTAGGTGTAGATGTAGGTGTAGGTGTAGGTGTGGATGTAGTAGATGTAGGTGTCGATGTAGGTGTAGGTATAGGTGTGGAGGTAGGTGTAGGTGTAGGTGTGGATGTAGATGTAGGTGTAGGTGTAGGTGTAGGTGTGGATGTAGATGTAGGTGTAGATGTAGATGTAGGTGTAGGTGTAGATGTAGGTATAGGTGTAGGTGTGGATGTAGTAGATGTAGGTGTAGGTGTAGGTGTAGGTGTGGATGTAGGTGTAGGTGTAGGTGTGGATGTAGTAGATGTAGGTGTGGATGTAGATGTAGGTGTGGATATAGATGTAGGTGTAGGTGTAGCTGTAGATGTAGGTGTAGGTACAGATGTTGGTGTAGGTATAGATGCAGGTGTAGGTGTAGTGGTAGATGTAATCACTGTCATCTTAGGGAAGATGTCCTTAGCCACCTCAGGCAGGATCAGCACTTTGCTCATATCTCTGACCTTTGACCCCTTCCTTACTTATCTGTAACTTACAGGTTTCCCAGACTGGCCAGTAAACTCCTGCATCCCCAGGACCAGCCACGCCAGGACACACACAGAGCTCTCAGCAAATGTTCCTAAACACACTGGTGAATTGAAATTCTTTATGAACAATGTGTATTTTGAGCCTTTAAGAAATGACTTCCACATGCCTGATTCCAAATTCATGAAATCACGCTTTCTTTATTTAATCTAAGACAATTTTCTTTACATTGCACAAAAATACCTCCTGAAATCGGGAACTGGGATTTGGAAAACAAACTCTCCTCCCTCCCTTCATTCCCTTCATGCCTGAACACATTTCATACACATACCCTGACCTTTCCATTTGGGAAATGATGCATCCTCTGGGCCTGTCTTCTGGGGAAGCCACAGTCTCTGCTCCATCTCAGGGTGACAGCCTTGGGGATTCCCTGAGCCACGCTGACCAGCACCACAGATGGCACCCAGGTGCAGAGACCACTACCTTCCTGGACACTTGGAGAAGAAAGAAGACAAAGCCTCAATGTGGAAAAGAGGGAAATGTATTGGCCTCACATAATGATCATAGTAAGGTTGCCAGATTTAGCAAAAACAAAAAAATCTAGTTAATTAAATGTCAATATCAGATAAATATTTTTTCAATATTCTAGAAAATCATTCCCTGTTTCTCTGAAATTCAAGTGCTTTGTATTGATGGGAGAACCTGAGATCGTGGTGCATTTGCCCAACCTGTACTCGCCAGCAACAAAATGCTGTGTTGGATAATATCGTTCTACTCACTCCTCACAAAAGCCCAGTGAGGTGGGCAGTGCAAAGGTCACTGGCTGCATTGAAATGAAGATATTTAACAAAAATTACAACATAGGTAACAAAACGTTTACCAGACTCAGGCCTTCTGGCTTTTATTTTACCCATCTCCATGGCTTTACTGGTGTGACAGGTGACCCTTCCCACAGAAGAAGGTGACTCATGCCTGCTTTCCACAGTTTACCATCAGGGCACCATTTTTCCTTTGGGAAGGAACCTTGCCCCATCCTGAGTCCATGTGTTCAGCTGAGACTGATCTCAGACCCAGGCATGGAGTGTGCAGAGCCCATCCCCACAGCCACAGTTATCAACTCATTACCCACACCTAAGACACACCAATGAGACACAATCACAGCACTTTGGCTGGAAATTACTGAGAAAGAGAACTCTCTTACCAACTTGGTAAACCATCATAAAGGAAAGAAAAAAGAGAGAGAGTGAAACTTGACAAAGTAATTTGATCACCTGGATCCAGCCATACCTGAAGTCTCATGGCCCTGGACTTCTTTTGCACATGAGCCTGTACGTGTTTTTTTTTTTTTTTTTTTTGGTTCAGTCCAGATTTACGTGGATCTCTGCCACTTGCCAACAAAAAGGTCCTGAACACCTACCTCCACATTTAAATGTCAATTATTGAAATCTGTCCTGGCCAGAAATTGGACATTCATTTATGAAGTGCTTGCTACATTCCAGGCACTGTGACCAGGGCAGAGACTCAGCATGAGCAAGATGAGCACGCCCTCTGCCCTTGTGGAGCTGACCTAACGCCCACACAGGTTCTCAACACGCCGTGGCCATGCTGTGCTGCTCGGTCTGAGGGAACAAGACTCTCCTCCGGTCCGGTTGGGTTCCTGCCAAATGTCCGAATCCCAGGTGGATCAGCACTTCTTTCCCCAGAGAGCAGAGCACACAGCCAGTGGTTCGTAAGGGAGGCCCCACCCCACCCGCCCTGTGCTCCAGTTCAAGCAGATGCCACCTTCCAGCATCACTCACCGATCTGCCCATTCTCCAGCTGCCAACTGAGGAATAAAGCATCTTGTTAAAATACATACATGCCAGACTAAGACCCCAGAAGGCGATGAGTCCTACCTAGTCCCAAGATTTATATTCCGAGTGTGAAAGTCAATAAAAACTAATTAGATGTTTACCTCATTTCCTTGGTAATGACCCTTACAGGCCGCCGATTGTCAAACTGAATCTACGTACAGGCACTGCCTCTCCTGGGGTCAGGGCTACTTTCTGCATACACAAAGAAACAGCGCTGCGGTTATTTGTACCTGGGCCCGGGATGTTCTGTGCAGAAGCTGGTAAGCTCATTTCCATAGCAGGAGGAGCTGGAGCCAAATGTGAGTGCGCTAAGCAGGGAATTAGGTATGCAACAACCATTAACAATAATGAGAGTTATGCACCTAATTCCCCAGCATCATTTTAAGATTTGTTTTATTAAATAATGCTGTAATGTTATGTTAAGTAACGCAATGTTAAGTAACATTGACTTCAGTCTCATTAAATAATCTCCTTAACTATCATGCTGAAAAACTAGTATCATTAAACAAAGGCGATTTGTCATCAGCCATGATGTAATTGTTACAGAAGGTTCCAGGCTAAGGAATTAATTAATAAACAAGGTACAACATATATAATGCCATCAGTGTACAAAAGAGAGTGTGGGCAGGTCTGAAAAATACCTCAGGAGAGAGAGAACGCATAACCCCCCCTAATCATTAGCTCAGAAAGGGGAGAAGACACTAACCGCCCACCTCTGGTCTCGCTCCTTCGTGCCTGGCTGAGGACTGGCATCCCGGGGAGGCCTTATCGTGATACGTTTCTGGGGAAGAAAGGAAACATGACTCAGTTGGTTTATTTGTCAACCTTCCTCCCTACTAGTAAGAAACTGGAAAAACACAATGGAGTTTATCTCAACATTTCCACCTCTGACATGTAGGGATGGTCCATTTTACAATTAAAGCTATGATACCATAAAGTGAAACACTGAGATTTTTGCTTGCCTTTTACTATCCTCAGTAGCAGTTATCAGAACAATGTCACCCCCCTCAAAGATGTCCACATCTTAATCTCCCAAACCCGTGAATAGGTTAGGGTGCGTGGCAGAGGGAAATTAAGGTCACAAATGGAATTAAAATTGCTCATCAGGGGACCTTAAGAAAGGGGGAGGAGCCTGGATTATCTGGGTGGCCCCAGTGTAATCACAGTGGTCCTCAGAAGTGGGAGAGGAAGGCAGAAGAGGGAGGTCAGGGTCACAGAAAGCAACGTGCGGATGACAACAACAGAAGCAGTGTCCGAGCCATACGATGGGAGGGCTCAACCCTCACGGCTGGCTTTGAAGATGGAGGAAGAGGCCACACGCCAAGGAATGCAGGCGCTTCTGGAAGCTGGGAAAGGCAAGGAAACTCATCTTCTCCGAGAGCCTCCGGAAAGAAAGGCAGCCCTTTTGACATCCAGGTTTTAGGCCAGTAAGACCCACGTCAGACTTCTGACCTGCAGAGCTACACAATGATAAACAGACTTTTTAAGTCGCACAGTTTGCGGGAATGTGTTACAGCAGCAGGAGAAAACAAAAGCATCCACTCTCCGGAACATCTTCCTGCACTTCCCAGGTGCGCTTGGACAGTTAATGCACCACCAGGGGGAAACCCTCCACCCATGAGCCAGCTCCTTCGATGGCGGGTGAGAGTCCGCTGCCTCGCCATAGACATTTCAGCATCAGAGGAGGGAGAGATTCAGGAGCGCGAGATGCGCTGACAGACAAAGAGCACAGGGAACGAAGAGAGGCCAGCATCTCCTGGGGCCGAGCCCGTCCCCGGGTGCTCTCGGACCAGCTCCCTCTCCTCACCCAGCCTTGACTATGAGGGAGGACTCGCTTGACTTCACAGCCCAGGAAATAGATGCTTAGCTGGTTCAGTACAAGTTCAGAACTCTTCCTACTAAGAATCCAAGGGCAGGATTTGAGCGTCCTCGGGTTTCGGCTCCCAAAGCCAAACCCTGCCCACTGTCCTGCAACGCCTAGAGTCCCCACAATTTTCAGTGAACTTCTCACTTCAGTGAGAGGTCATTGCAAGGTCAGTCTTCTGTATGGGAAACATCTTCCCGCAACTGTGGTTGACGTCTTGCGTTGTCCCTGCTAAGGGATCTTACAAAAGGGATCCTGAATTTACATCAAATTCTCTGGAACAGAAGAATAAACGTGAGAGCACTTTATCACTCCTCCAGGCTCATGGCTGCACGGGTTAATAGTGACAGAATTCTGAGAGCCTTGCTCGGTTACTAACCCAACCTTTAAATATGCAAACAGAAGTGCGATCCGCTAACTGCCCACTGGCCAGTGGACTTCAGCTCCTCAGGGATCTTCGGCCAGGTCTTGTGCACTCACGTGTGTTCAGTCCAGAATAAAAAAGCGTCAGTGGTATGTACCTATGAGAAATCCTCCCCTGCATTGGCAATCGCCCATTTTATTACAGCTGTGGAAGATAAAAGTGCAAAGATTCAAGGAGACAATAAAAGGGCATGATTCGGAGGGTTGGCTCTTACTGTCCAGTAGAACTTTGGGATGCTGGAATGTTCTATATGTGTTCCGTCCAATATGTTGGCAACTACCGACAAGTGGCTAGTGCAGTGCGCCCAAGGAATATAAAAGTTAGGTTCGTTTCAGTTAATTAAATTTAAATACCCACCTCTGGCTCTTGTACTGGACAGCATAGAATTGAATAAACATGTGTGAACCTAAAACATGTCCATGACACTGGCCTTGGGATTGGCCATTGGTCTTCAGATGGTCAGCCTTGTGGTCAGGTTCATCCCAACCTCCAGGATCTAGATATATAATCCTTCCATGAAAACTGTGCTCACTCATCCATCACTCTGTCATTTTTTTAAAAAAAAAAACCTTTAGTCTGAATGTCTTATATCTATTTCTTTGGCTACTGTACCTGTCATTTGCATTACACATTGTACCTCAACTGAAATACATACCCCAGGGTACTTCCCTGGTGGCGCAGTTGTTAAGAATCCACCTGCCAATGCAGGGGACACGGGTTCGATCCCTGGTCCAGGAAGATCCCACATGCTGCAGAGCAACTAAGCCCGTGCGCCACAACTACTGAGCCCGCACGCCTAGAGCCTGTGCTCTACGGCAAGAGAAGCCACAACAATGAGAAACCCACGCAACACAACGAAGAGTAGCCCCCGCTTGCCGCAACTAGAGAAAACCCATGCGCAGCAACGAAGACCCAACGCAGCCAAAAGTAAATTTAAAATAAATAAATAAATTTATTTAAAAAAAACATGCCCCAGGGGGGCCCACTTGCGGTGCCTTTTTATTGAACATGTGGAATTAATATAAGGGCTTATTAGAGCCAGCAATTAAAACGTCACTGGTAATGAAAAATAACCTTGAACTTTTTGGAGTTAACAAAACCACATGTAAACGACATCTTGTCAAGTAAGGACCGTCCTGGGCGTCGCTACCCAGGTTCTCCTCACTGGGCGTGGAGGGCGGGGCGGGCGGGGGAGGAGGGCTTTTTCTCTCTTCCAACTCCTGGAATCCAGTGACGAGCCTTTTAGCCACTGTCACCCTGGCAGGATAAAGACCATTCCAGACTCACATTTTTCAGCTTCACTTTAGCCGTAGCAAATACCTCCCGATGCATCAGAGCAGCCAGGCCATAATCCAGAGTGAATGACATTTTTAAACGAGGAAAACAAGATTTATAGATTTACTTGCCAGTTTCAGCGTTTTGACCCTCATACTAAGAACCCTACATTTGACAAGGGTTATTTAGGATGCTGTCCAACTGGGCTTCCCAGGGAAATGACAGCCCAAGATTTTCTGGCCCCGCTATGGGATGGCGGAGATTAGCCACGCCCGTCCCATCGAACTCAGTGGGAGGATATTGTCTTTTCTCCTTGAGAACCCACATCCTAGTCCAAACACTTGCTCTGAGGTTATTGTATTGATCGCAAGGGAGCGGCGGCCCTACTGAAACGTGATCTCTCAAAGCCAGCCCTGCACCCACGGGGTGTGCAACTCTTCAATATTTGTTCCGCTAAGGCTGCAGCTGCTCTTAAACCAGCGAAAGGGCACCGGGTCAACACCGCAGGCCAGTGACACGCTCTCCCAGACATTCAGATCCTCATCTGGGGCCTCCGCATGGGGAAGGGAGACGGCTCCCTGTGAATTCCAGCAAGAGGAAGTCAACACTCATCACTCCTAAGGAAAGACAAAAAACCGAAAACCAACCAGGGCTTGCCCAGCCTCCTACATTTAGGCAAATACTGGTTCCCAGTGTGTATTCCTGGGCACACTGCAGCGCTCTTCCTTTACAAGTCGAGAGACTGATTCCAACCACATTGAGGGGGAGAAAAGGGATTTAGTTTTGGAGCGGTAGCCTCAACCCTGGCTATATGTTAGAATCACCTGGGAAGATTTTTAAACGTCAATACCCAGATCACACAAGCCAGTTAAAGAATACTTTCTGTGAGGGTGGGGCTGTGGGAATCAGTCCTTTTTAAAAAAATATCGCCAGGGGATTTGAACAGGCAGTTGGGTTGGACACGACGGACTGGGGGGTCTGGAACGTTCCCAGTGGGAAGGTGGCCGGAGAAGCAGCTTAGACAGAGAAGACCCCGAAAACCTCAGGGGTGGTCCCGCCGACAGGGCCCACCCTTCCTGCCATCCTCAAGCCACAGGCCCAAAGGCCAGAGTTCATGGAGAGCAGGCTGACGGCGCTCAGACGTGACCAGGCCCTCGGATGGCAGGGGGTAGAGGGAGAAGGAAGCCACCCCGTCCCTCTGGCCTCCTGAATGGGTGGCAGGCGCTGGCTCTGCTTCCTGCCTCAGCCCCACCCGATGGGGCAAGGGTCGCTCCCCAGAGGGATGCTGGCATAAGGCCAGGAGGGGAAATAGATGCCGGGCCCCCCAAATGACCCCAACAGCCTTCACCTCTGTTATCCATAGGGTGAAAATCATGTGTATTTGTCTGTGGGTTGAAAAATTTATATAACCTCTTTGAATGCAAGAAGAGGATATTCCACATTTTTCCAAAATATTTTTAATAACCACAAAGCCCTTCTCCCCATCATATGTTCTAAATTTACTGTTTGAATCATTTTAAAGAAGACAGTGCAGTGGCGTTAAGCGTAACATCACCTCTATGTAGTTCTAGAACTTGTTCACTTGATGGTCATTTGTAGAGTGTGTGGGGCAGGCCAATCCCTTCGAAAGACACCAGGAGCCCAAGAGGGTGGATGCCAGGGGACGGATGCATCTCAGAGCATCAGTCCATCTCCTGGGGCCGCGGCCAGGGCAGTGGCCATGCCTACCTGGTCTCCTGTGTCTCTTGGGGTTGGTGGGTGATCCTGTCTAACTTTAGAAGTTACAGCCCCATGGTTGGGGCCCAGCCAAGGTCCGGGTAGGATGTGGGAGGCTCACGTGTGCTCTGCCCAGCAATGAGCTTGCGTGGGGTGGGGGGGGATGAATCTGGCTGCCCCGGGGTCAGTTCTACTCACTCACTCACCTGCTGTCTGACTGTGGCCTCGGGTGTCTCATGGGGGAGACGGGGGTGCTTCCCACGGCACGGCTGGCTGGCAAGTTAATTAAATTAAGGAACTCACGAGGTGCCAAGAGGTGAGCACGTGTATCATATCCTTCATCCTAACATGAGGTCTAGCAATTGAGTAAATGCTAAATAAATATGTGAGAGCAGTAAGTATGCTAAATCCCTTCCATTATTACAAGGAATTACTTTTTTCTTTTTTTTTCTGCAGGAGTTTAAGCCCTTAAAGCAAAACAATTCATGCACAAGGTTAGTATGTGTCTGTGTCTGTGTGCCTGCATGTATGTCTGTGTGTGTGAGTCTGCATGCGTCCGTACATGCGTCTGTGTTTGTGTCTCTCTGTGTGTCTGTGTGCAGAAAAGGGGACTCATACTGCGTGTGCATGCAGGAAAGAGAGAGGGGAGTGACAGAGGATCATTCTGGGCATTTTCTTTGCATGCCTCTCTCTGCTGGGTCGGCCTTTCCTGAAACCCTTTCACCTTTATACTCCCAGAACCTAGTGTGCTCCTGGTGTAAATCGGCACCGGGCAGCCGTGGGTGTAATTCAGCATCCTTGAGGTTGGAGGAGAGCGAGTGAGAATAGACTCGGCTAAAAGAAGTGGAGCTGAAGGCCATAAAAAAGGATGAAATCATGTCATTTGCAGCAACGTGGATGGACCTGGACGTTATCATAGTAAGTGAAGTAAGTCAGACAGAGAAAGACAAATACCATATCATATCATTTATATGTGGAATCTAAAATATGACACAAATGAATCTATCTACGAAGCAGAAACAGACTCACAGACATAGAGAACAGACTTGTGGTTGCCAAGGGGGAGGGGGGTGGGGGAGGGATGGAGTGGGAGTTTGGGATTAGCAGATGCAAACTATTATATGTCGGATGGATAAACAACAAGGCCCTACTGTGTAGCACAGGGAACTATACTAAATATCCTGTGATAAACCATAATGGAAAAGAATATGAAAAAGAAGGTATATATATGTACAACTGAATCACTTTGCTGTACAGCGGAAATTAACACAACATTATAAGTTAACTATACTTCAATAAAATAAATTTTTAAAAAAGAGGTGGAGCTGAAAGCCATTCAGGTTCCCCGCTCATAAGAATCCCCTGGACTTTACCCCGGCCCGAATCTACACTTCCTGGGGAGCGGCCCGGGAGTCTGCATCTTTTTTTTTTTCAGTTTTACATGGGCTATTTAATAATTGACTGGGCAAGGTAAGGCAAACATTTTATCACTGCATTAATTTTATCACTTTATTCCTTATCACATAAACCTCCGGTGGCTCTCCATTGTCTCCAGGCACGTCCAGACTCCCCAGCTTGGCATCTAAGACCCTTAGTAATCTGCTTCTACACAGCTCCATGCCCTTCTCTCTCTCCAAATACAGTCCATTCAGATTGGTCTCCTCGGTGATGTCACATGTGACATTCTCTGTAGCAATCCCTGTGATACTGCTGTTCTCCACATCTGCACTGCTCTTCTTCCTTCCCTTTCTTGTACCTATGTAAATACATCCTGTCTTCTGGAGTCCAGATAGAGAACAACTTCCATGGAGCCTTCCCATCTCAGCTTTTATATATATGTATGTAGGTTTCCTTCTCACATTTTTTTTTTGGCCGTGCCATGCAGCTTGTGGGATCTTAGTTACCCAACCAGGGATTGAACCCGGGTCCTCAGCAGTGAGAGTGTGAGGTCCTAACCACTGGACCACCAGGGAATTCCGGGAGTCTGCATCTTTAACAAATGCTTCCCACTTAGGGGAACACGGACCTGCCCCTGAGCTTTGGCCAGGCTGCCTGCAATCAGGGTCCTGCCTGAGCTCTCTCCTGCCCACTGCGTCCGCCCCCTTCTCTCCACGTCAGCATCTCAAACTGTCTTCACCCTCCAAGGCAAACAGCGGGTCCTGGCTGAAGGAGGGCATATTTTCCCATGTGCGCGTCCCCTCTGCCCACCACGCACAGGCTCACGCCGTTTGCCGCTCAAAACACGATCAGGGTGCACGCATCAATTTCAGGTTGAAAATCTATCTCACACACACTTGAGCAAATTAAATCAGATCAGGCAGAAATTATCTTAAAGGGAGTTGATATTCTGGCTAAATTCCTGTGTAAAGTGGCCACGCTACCCAGGCCTGCTGCGCTTAACCTATTATCTGGGTCAGATAAGTGAGCAAGTCAGCGGCCCCTGGGGTGGGACGTCTTTTTTGGAACTGGCCCTGGGAAGCCCCACTCACCTTGGAGCTCTGGGTTTGGATTTATGGCAGAGGTAGCTGTCCACCAAACAGTGGCAGACGTGGAGGGGCTGTGAATGGGGACGTGGGGTTGGGAGACTGTCTGTTCAGAATGTGCAAAATGTACACATTGTTTGGGGAGCATTTAACATAGAGGCGACAATTTTTACAGCTAGAAATTGGAAAACTCTCAAAAGCCAACAGCAGAGGGTAGCAAGGCAGATCATGAGATATAAAACGGAAGTGAAATCACCATCTGAAATGATGGTTGTAAGGCTTGGGCAGGCGACTTGGGCAGCTGTGGGTACTTGTGGTCAGCAGAATAATGTGCCCTCCAAATATGCCCACATCCTAATGCCCCAAACCTGTGAATATGCCACCTTCCATGGCAAAGGGACTTGCACCTGTGATTAAGGCTGTCAACTTTGAGATGGGAGATGGTCCTGGGTCATCTAGGTGAACCCAATATGGTGGGTCCTTGAAAGCAGAGAACCATTCCCCGCTGCGGTCAGAGAAAGAGAGACGCGATGATGGAACGGGTGTCAAAGAAGGTGTGAGAAAGACTTGACCCACTGCTGCTGGGTTTGAAGACAGAGGAAGGGGCCAGGAGCTGAGAGATGCAGGCACCTCTAGAAGCTGGAAAAGCCAGGAAATGGATTCTCCCCTGGAGCCTCCAGAAGGACACAGCCGTGTGGACACCTTGATCTTAGCCCCGTGGGACGGATTTCAGACTCTGACCTCCAGACTGTGAGATAATACATTTCATTGTTTAAGCCACGAAGTTTGCGGTAATTTGTTCCAGCAGCTGTAGGAAACTAATGCAGCTCTGGAGTCAGGCTGCCCACCTTTACTTCTGCAAAGTGGGGGCAGTGGACGTGTCTACTCCACAGGACTGTTTGAAGGGTTAAATGAGATCTGCCATGAGGAGAGCTTGCCCTGGGCGAGTACTCCATGGGAGTTAAGCCACGATTTAGAAAGGAAGTAAAAAAAAGGAAATAAAAAAATGTTAAAGGACTGAAAAAGGGAAGGGGCTATGAGTCACAACAGGCAAACTTCAGAACTCTTAGTGATAGGACGGCTTTAAGTCCTGATCATGGAGATAGAGGCTTACGGCAGAGTTCTTTTTAATAGTTACAGATATGCAGGTCACTTATTCCCTGGTGAGGGGACCTGATGATAATTTTCTGCCTCTGCCTCTGTACCCCTGGCCTCGCTCTGAGGCCCCGGAGCCCTGGCTGGACCCTGGGGAGACTCGGGCCTCACTGATCTCCATGCAGTGCCCAGACGGGAGGCTTCAGCCGATGGAACAGGCACAAAATATGAAGAGGAACCAAGTGAGAAAACAGTCCTGGGCCCCTAATCTGAGGTCAGCCCTTTGCAGTCCCTTGACAACGCTGGCAACGGCAGCATTGTTCCCTACACGAGAGGGAAAGATGCTTCATTTCCCACACGCCAGAGCTTTTTGAAATGTGAACTATTCTATTTTCTTCTTACTTCCTGGAGATAAAACCAAAGGCCTTGTATTTGTGCCTCACAAGCTCGGCACTTGATTTGCCCTTCACCGCTTTTTGCAAGCAAAGTCCTGCCTCTTTTCAGTTTTCCCTGCAACCCTCTGCCCTGTGCATCTCATATGTCTTCATTTCCTCTGGGAAATTCCTCCTGCTTCCTCCCGGCTGGCGTGGCCTGGGGAAGCACAGGATCCATCACTGCTGGTCGGATGATAATGCCCAAACCTCTAACCTCCGACAGGCGTGGCTACCGCTCCAAACCCAGCCGAGCTGCAGACAGCGCCACTTAGCGGCTGAGAGCCCCAGGCACGCCCGGCTGCCAGTCTGGCGGGTTTCGGCGACTGAGGGAAAAACTTTTTTTTTTTTTTTAATTTTTGTTGGAGTAGAGTTGATTTACAATGTTGTGTTAGTTTCAGCTGTACAGCAAAGTGAATCAGTTATACATATACATATACCCACAATAGCCAGGGCACGGAAGCAACCTAAATGTCCATCAGCAGAGGAATGGATAAAGATGTGGTGCATATATACAATGGAAAAACGAGTTGTTTTTTTTTTAAATCACTTTTTAATTTTGTCCCTAGAGCTCTCTGCATATCCGAGAGCTATGTTGGCATTCACAGACAGTAACAAACTATGAATGAAATGGAATTAGAGAATGCACACGTGTCTGTATTAATGGGTTGGCAGAACCATATGAAATGATGAAATGGTCTAGAGTTCCAACCTAGTATTTGTGTGTGGGAACTGGTGACACAAAAGTAAGATCTATCTATCTATCTATCTACCTACCTACCTACCTATCTATCTACCTACCTACCTACCTATCTATCATCTATTGATGGATCTATCTTATCTATCTGTATGCACATATACACACATTCCAAGGAAATAAGTGATCATGTATTTAAGATAAAGTAATAGAGCTACACTCTCCTGAACTTAAAGGTGAAGCGCTGGACCCAAATATTTATTGTATTTAGAGCCGAGTACATGTATTTCTCCACTCAGGGTGCTTTTGCAGGCTGTGCAGTGAGACCCTGGACGTTCAAAGAGAAACGCAGAGCCCGATGGCTGGCTTTGGGCTGAGGGTGGGGAGTGTCCCTTTGCCGTGGGGACAGGGCACACCTTTGCCCCTCCAGCAGCTCCAGAGCAAGTTGTCCACAAGTGAGGTGCTCTGATCGACCAGAGGCAGAGACTCGTGAGCGCCTGGCTGACAGTGGCCAGCATCCGTCTAAGGAGGGGTCGGACCACCTCTTTTCTTCAGTGGTTGACTTGATCGGCACACCGACTCTTCTTAAGGCAAGGTCTTGCTGTTTCTCATAAATATCAGGCTCCTGCTCTCTGTCTGAGTCACATCTGCTTCCTTCCTGGCCCCCTTGTCCAGACAGGACTGGGATTGCCTGCCCCATGCCCACCACGTGTCCGGCTGGCTTCCCAGCCGCCGGCCACTGACCTCTGAGTCCCATGTCCATCTGTCTGCTCAGCTGAGGCCAGGAGGGGCTGGCCAGAATGGGCCCCTCCCAGCTTTGGCCTGGCCACTCCCTCTGCCTGGGATGCTCTGAGGTCACCTCTTCGGGGGGCCTTCCAGATCCCCCAGCAAGGGTGGGCTCCCCCCACACAGATATTCTCCCCCAGGAGTTCTGTCCCCTGTGCTCTCAGCAAGGGTCCCCCCACTGGAAGCCTCTGGTATGTGCATCCCGTGTCTGTCCGCGCCTCTTCCACCAGAAAGGAAGGCCCCTGTGAGCCGGGCCTGGGCCCGACTACTGTTTCCCCATGTGCCAGGCACAACCAGCAAGTGTTACACTAAGGAAAGGCAACGCTTCCAAAGAGTGTGCTTCTCACCGTCAAATGCCCGGAGAGGAGCAAAGATTTCTGTGGTCGTGAGGGAACGGCTGCTGCTCGCCGGGTGGGGCCTGTGTCCATCACCCTTGGCCTTCAGCTGGAGGTTAGGAGGTTATTCTAATTCTAGTCCTGTTGCCCACACATGGCACTGTCACCAGCTTCCCAACCTCAGCACTAGTGGCCCTTAAGACCCACTTCGTCTCTGCAGTGGGGCCGTCCTGTGCGCTAGAGGACGTTTAGTAACATCCCTGGCCTTTACCCACTAGATACCAGTATTGCCCTCTGTCCCCACCTCTGCCCTGGCCCCAACTGTGACAATAAAAGGTCTCCAGACACTGCCAAAATGCCATGTGGGACAAACGCACCCCTGCCCTACACGTATCAAATTCACCATCCCTCACCATCTGCCTGCACGTGCGTCATCATTATTTCTCTACAGAACAGGAAGCTGAGCTCAGAGAGGTTAACTCACTTGCTCAAGGTCACACAGCAAGTAAGCCAAGGAGCAGGGAACTGAACCCATGCCTCAGCCTCCCTGCAAGTCTCCAAAAAGGTGTCTACGTCCCTCCACCCCTGTGGACGCTGCTTTCATTGAGGTCTTCCATGTTGCAACCCCAGGAGCTGCGATCAGCCACGTCCAATCTGAATGGACCAGGTCTGGGTTGTAAGTTATCCCTCTGACGCTGAGTGACTGTGACGCTGTCACTAACTGAGCAGGTGAGCACAGGGTCTCGAGTTAGAGCTCGGCTCCTGCCCTCACTAACAGCCTCCTTCTCACCTCATCACAGGGCAACGTGAACCGAGATTCGAGTGAAGGGGGGCGCTGCACATCCTGACTCTCCCAACGGTGAGAAGCTCTCATCCGTCGTCACTTCTGAGGCCGTGTGCCAGCAGGCCCCAGACCGGGGTGAAGCAAGTTAGGCCCTCAGGACGTAGGCCCCCAGGGGTGCCCCTGCACCTGCAGAGCCCTGGACTGACGGCTGCCTCACACCTGCACCCTGGGCGCCTCCCTGATTTCCCCTGGTCCCAGTCCCAGCTCTTAGTCTTGGATTCATGGCCCTTGGATTCGTGTTCATCCCAACTGCCCTGCTGGAGCCCCTGGCGTCTCCCATGCCCACCGCAAAAGCTTTCCTGGGTGCAGAGAAGGGAGTGTAGCCCCAGAGCAACCCTTCCCAGGAGAAATGCCCGTCCTCCAAGAAGCCTCAAGGGAAGCTGGGCCTAGAGTGAGTGGTCAAACTCAGGCCAACCCAGGCCAACCCAGGACAATCCAAGCCAAATCCAGGTCAACCCAGGACAACCCAGGTCACCCCAGGCCACACCCAGTCAATTCACTTTGAGTGGCCTTCAGCTACTTTGTCACCAAATGAATAGGTCACTGAGTTCCAAAGATGGGGGAAACTGAGGGTACAGACCAATTCTATCCTGTTCGAGGGTCTCTGACTGCTCGTAAAAAGCACATATTCCCCAATTAAATGCTGCCCATTGAAGGGTCTGACAGAGATAGGCACCTAGTAGCGGCCAAAACAAAGGCCCCAGCAAGTCCGCACCCCCAGCTCCACTGTCTGACAGCACGTCCTGCCAAGGCATCATTACGTTGCCAGCAACTTGATGTCACTTTCAAACCACTGCTTTATTGCAATAATTATAAAGCTTTCTGGCCTCTGACAAATAAATGGGAAACCTTCCCGTGTGCTGACAGAGCTGGGAAAGGGAATGGCACCCCCACTGGGCCTCACCCTCAGTGCACGGTTCCTGTTCTTCCTAATTTGCGTTTGCCCAGAGCTGTGGGAAACCCAGAGGCTGGTGGACTTGTTGCTCACTTTCCACCCCTGTCAGTCTTGGTGAGGTTTTACATGATTGGATATGAGTTTCGGTGAATTATTCAGGTTTCATATTTTGATGAATGGGGAAAAAATGCCCATAGAGACCACAGAACTGTGTGCATTTGCACGTTTCAGGAAAACAAACATCACCTTTGCCAATCCCCACTTCTACCTCCTGTAAAGAATTTTCTGCAAATCTTCTATGCTTGGTGAGCAAAGATCGCCCGGTGGGTGGGAGCCCTGTCCGCCCTGAGCTCATGGGGAGAGACTTGCCCATCTCTCTGGGCACCATTTGCCTCCTCATCCACAAGTGGCAGTAATAGTAATCATAATGTCCCCTGCCCTGAGCTGTGGGGCTGTTATTTACAACACGTGCCCTCAAGGACTGGGCAGACGATCCACCATCCGCCCAGTGGTGAGGCACTAGCCTCTCCCAGCACCATCGGGGAAACAGGGTCGCCATCATGCATGAGACTGGAGACCTTCCCAAATCTCACGAAGCTTTCGTGTAACTTGGACCGACATCGGAGCCCCTTTGTGACGGTCTGCTAGAAGCACAGCTTTGTGGTTATTTTCACGTGGCAGCTCAGGATCATCAACCTCTCCCACTGTCACCTCGGAGAGATGGGGAGATGTACCCACAGATGCCGTGCCTAAGTTTTTCCATCTGTAAATGAGGGGCAACCTCCTGTTTTCATAACAGCCTCCTTGGCAAGAAGACTGGACATCGAGGACCCTCAAAAACACCGTGATGGAGGGACGTGATTTTGTTTGACAGCTTCCCCCTCCTGGACGCACCGACTCGCTAACCTCCTGCACGAGACAGCCCCTCCCCTTCCTAGTCAGGTAACCCCCAGGGCGTTTGGGTCAATTGGCAATACACCCCAGTTGTTAGAAACTTCCCTCTCTTGGAAACTGATCTCTGGTCTCCAAGCTTAGCCAGCTTCAGTGATGTGTTATTACTACACCTCCTCCACCTCGTATTATTAATTTCATTTATAGCAGAACCAATAACTCATACATTCAAGGCAGTTTGTCATGCATACCTGTAAATAGATTGAAAGTCTACTGAAGCATGCTGGGTAAACACGAAGCCCGTGTCTGCTCATCTCCTGGCCCCGCGCCACGTCCTTTAGAGCCAGGCCATATTTTTCACAATGCATATGAATTTATGCCTCCCCCAGCCCTGGCCTCCATCACCCCCGAAATTCCATTTAGTCTCAGCGTTACTGCTCAAACCCGCTCTGCTGGAGCCGCACCCTGTGAAGGCGAAAAGTCGCAGCCGTCATTTTCCTATTGATTTAGAAGAGACACCTTGCCCCTCGGGTCTCTGTTCAGTGACCTGAGCTGAAAGCACTCCGCTCCGTACGAGGGGAGCACGTGCAGGCTGGGCACCAGGGCAGAGGGGCTGAGGGGCCGGGGTAGCAGGAGCTGCGGGGCTCGGGAGGCAAGGGTGCACCCCCTCCACGCTGGGCCCGCGGTGGCCTGGAGTCACGGCCCTGAGGAGGGGCCTCTGTGCGGTAGTCTGGATAATTAAAGTGGTTCTGGCCAGAGACGCAAGCTGCTTGCTTAAAGCGAGTCTTTTATTTATTTATTTTTTTCTTTTAGGGCTGCATCTAAGGAGAGCAAAATGAACGTTTAGGAATTTTACAAATATATGGACCTTTTGACAACAGCCCATTTCCCGAAATTTATGCTTAGATATACTCATGTATACACTCCCAGAGGACATACCTACAGAGTAAGGGCCGCCCTGGGCTGCGAGGGAAGGACCCCAGACCCAGGCCTGAGCGCTCAGGCTCAGTGTTACTGTTTTGTGGGCATCTGTGGCTCCTGCCTTCCCAGCATCCATCCCCCTTCTCCTGGTAACAGACCCTCAGTGTTCATTGGGGGTTAACTTCCCCATCAGTGAGGTTCAGGTGGATTGACTCCGCCCCTGTCTCCAGTGTGGTCATGTGACCCAGACCTGGCCAATCAGAGCATCGAATCAGCCTGGCACAGTGACTAGTTCAGAGAGCTAAGATGACCAGCTTGGTCCAATGAGGCTCATTCCAGGACTGTTGCTGAGACGGTTGAATAAGGTCAGTTATCCTGCTGCTTGTGTTACTGGGAAGGCAGGGTATAAATGTCGAGCTGCTAGTGTAAACATCTTGCTACTAGAAGGAGAAAGCCTCATTCAGAATGAAGCTATGCATGCAATACAGAAGGGGACAAGTGAAGTCTATTCAGCACCTGGATCCAGCCATGCCTGAAGCTAATGATGTCTTGGCTTTTGGGTTACCTAAGACAATATATATACTTCTATTTTTTTAAACATAAGCCAGTATGAGTTGGGATTCACTCTCTTCCAACTGAAAAACAATATCCTGATAATACAACTTAGAACCCAAATACCAAGGATCAGAGTCTCCCCAACACTTTGCAATTGTTTAGATTTCCTTGCAACCACAAAAGTCTAATTCGAAGTTAGTGGTAGTTTTTGAATTCCTTCAAGTTCTGTCCTTTGTAAATCCAACCTCTCAGGTTGTCAGCGTGCAAAGTGATCAGCTTGTATGGAAGAAATGCATCACTTTAAGATAAAAAGGGAAAGCTGACTTTCTCCATGGTCTTTTCTTTGCAGCTGTGTATCGCCTATTCCTCTCAGGATTTTATCCCCAACCCACTTTTTCCTGCCTTAGAGGCAACCCGATACTCTCCCAGCCTCTAGATGGGCTTTAGTCCCAGCTCTCCCAGCTCCTGACCTTGGATTCAGAGAAAGGGTCAGATGACTGAGATCTCTGCCCAGCTGGCTGTCATGGGCTCTCCTCTCCCAATGGAGGGAACATGTGTGGATAATACACATGAACACACTTAAGTTGAACTATTAATTTTACTTTATTTTACATAGCTGGAGTCAATGGCATTTTCAACACAAGAGGAAAATCTATGTCAATGAGTACACACAATTATGTAGAAGACTATACAGGGCTTCCCTGGTGGCGCAGTGGTTGAGAATCTGCCTGCCAATGCGGGGGACACGGGTTCGAGCCCTGGTCTGGGAAGATCCCACATGCCGCGGAGCAACTGGGCCCGTGAGCCACAATTACTGAGCCTGCGCGTCTGGAGCCTGTGCTCCGCAACGAGAGAGGCCGCGATAGTGAGAGGCCCGCGCACCGCGATGAAGAGTGGCCCCCGCTTGCCACAGCTGGAGAAAGCCCTGGCACAGAAACGAAGACCCAACACAGCCATAAATAAAAAAAAAAAAAAAAAAAAAAAAAAGACTATACAAACGTGCCCCTGGATGTGGCAGGGCTGCCATTGAATTTTGTGACACGTGTGGCCCCAGTCCTGACTTTGTTCTAACCTCAGGAAAGCAGCCGGAGCTCAGAAAATACCTGGATTTCTGATTACCATGAAAAATGCTGGCTGGGCTGGAGGCCTGTGTCTCCCATTGAATGGAAGCTTTCCTTGATTCAGATGAGCCTGGGAGGTAAGAGCCCAATGTCAGGTGAGTGGTTGGAAAACCAGGACTTGGATTTTGATTTTATATAAGTGTGATTTAAACTTTCTGTCCGCCTCTGCCGTAGTTTTGTGACTTTCAGGGCAGCCAGCAACGTGGTTTTGCAGAGTCTATTGGTGTGGTTGTGCAAGGCACAGGGCCAGTCTTTCTCGATGCAGGGATGCTTCAGGGGAGGAGGTCCTGCTGACAGTACACATGGACCGTGTCTTGGGTCCTCTGGTCTCAGTTGGATTCCCTGAAAGTAGAGCCTGAGACAGAGACTAAGGTGCAGACAGTTTATTTAAAGATAATCTCAACTGATTTCTGTATGTTGTTTTTTATCCTGCAATTTTACTGAATAATTCATTCTAACAGGGTTTGTGTGTATGTGGTGTCTTTAGGGTTTTCTGCATATAACATCACGTCATCTGCAAACACAGATAACTTTACTTCTTCCTTTCCCATTTGGATGCCTTCTTATTTCTTTTTCTTGCCCAACTGCTCTGGCTAGGACTTCAGGGCTGTATTGAATAGAAGTGATGAGAGTGGGCATCTTTGCCTTACTCCTCATTGTAAAGGAAAAGCTTTTAGTTTTTCACCCTTGAGTATGATGTTAGCTGTGTGATTGTCATATACGGCCTTTATTATGTTGAGAGAGTTTCTTTCCATTCCTAGTGTCTTGGGACTTTTTATCATGAAAGGATCTTGAGTTTTGTCAAGTACTTTCTCCAAATCTACTGATATAATCATGTGATTTTCCCTTACTTCTGCTAATGTGGTGCATCACATTAATTGATGTTTGTATATTGAACCATCCTTGTATCCCAGGGACAAATCCCTGGGATGGATTATTCTTTTAATGTACTGTTGTATTCAGTTTGCTAGTATTTTGTTGAGGATTTTTGCATATGTTCATCAGGGATATTGCCTGATGAAAATAATTTTCCTGTGTCTTTTTCTGGCTTTGGTATCAGGGTATGCCAGCCTCACAAAATGCATTTGGAAGTGTTCTGTCCTCTTTGATTTTTTGGAAAAGTTTGAGAAAGATTGGTGTTCATTTTTCTTTAAGTGTAGAATTCACCAGTGAAGGCATCTGCTCCTGGGCTTTTCTTTGTTAGGAGGTTTTTGATCACTGATTCAATCTCCTTAGTCATTATTGGTCCATTCAGATTTTCTATGTCTTTTTTATTCCGTTTTGGTAGGTTGTATATTTCTGGGAATTTATATGTCTCTTCTAAGTTGTTTAATTTGTTGGTGTACAATTGTTCACAGTAGCCTCTTATGATCCTTTGTATTTCTGTGGAATCACTGTAATGTCTTCTCTTTCATTTCTGATTTTATTTGACTTCTCTCTTTTTTTCTTAGTTTTTTTTCTTAGTCTAGCTGAAGTTTTGTCAATTTTGTTTGTCTTTGCAAAATAACAACTCTTAGTTTCATTGATTTCTATTTTAAGGCTCTATTTCAATTATTTCTTCTCTAACCTTTACTATCCTTTGGTCTGCTAACTTTAGGCTTAGTTTGTTTTTTTGTTTTTTGTTTTTCTAGTTCCTAGAGGTGTGATGTCAGGTTGGGTTTGTTTGTTTGTTTGAGATGTTTCTTCTTTTTTCATGTAGCCATTTATCATTATAAATTTTCCTCTTAGTACTGCTTTTGCTGCATCCCATAAATTGGGTAATGTTGTGGTTTTGAGTTCATTTGTCTCAAGACATTTTCTAAAATACCTTTTGATTTCTCCTTTGACCCATTGGTTGTTCAGGAGTGTGCTGTTTAATTTCCACATATTTTTGAATTTTCCAGTATTCCTTCTGCTATTTATTTCTAGTTTCATTCAATTATGATCAGAAAAGATACCTGACATGATCTCGATCTTCTTAAATTTGTTAAGATGTGCTTTGTGACCTAACACATGATCTATCATGGAGAATACTTCATGTGTGCTTGAGAAGAATGTATATGCACTACCATGATCATTGCAGTATTATCCGCAATAGCCAAGAGGTGGAGACAATCTACATGTCCATCCACTGAAAATGTGGTACATACAAACAATAGAATATTATTCAGCCTTAAAAAAGAAGGAAAACTACCATATACAACAACACAGATGAACCTGGAAGGACAAATACTGCATGATTCCCCTTATATGAGTTATCGAAAACAGTCAGACCCACAGAAATAGAGAGTAGACCAGTGGTTTCCAGGGCCTGGGGGGAAATGGGGAGTTACTGTTCAATGGGTGTAAAGTTTGAATAAGTTCTAGAGATCTCCTGTTCAACATGGAGCCCATAGTTGCCAATATTGTATTGTGTACTTAAAAATATTTCTAGAAAGTAGATGTCATGTTAACTGTTCTTATCACAATAATAATAAAAAAAAAGAATGAATGAGCCAATGAATGAATGAATTTCCATTCATAAAACAATAAAGATGGTCTCAGGAGCAGGGAGACAGGGAAGGTGGAGGGTGTGATACTGAGCTGGTTTTTGACTGAGCGCCTGGGCTCCCGCTCCGAAAAGTACTGCTCTCTGCTCACTATTAAGTGAAACGTTTGCTCCGTACAATGGGACCGCTTTGCACTCCGATGACTTGAAAAGTTGTCCTGGCAAAGGATGGGAACAGGGGGCCAGGGTTAGTTATGCACTAAATCCCACCCACCACTGGTTGCCGGATTCCCCCAGGAAGTGATCTGTACCCCGACCTCCGTGCACGCACTTTGGGCTCAGCCGTGTGGGGCTGAGGCTCCCCTGGAGGTGGAAGAAGGCCCTGCGGGGACTTGAGCTGGGCAACTGCCACTGGCTGCTACGTGCACCTGAGTGGTGTGAACCGACCCGAGCGCACACTTCAGTGCAGAGCCCACCGCAGGGCCCCCGAGACCCTGGCCAGGACCCTAAACGTGTCTCTGCTGTTCCAGGATCTGGGACTGCATTTGGCAAACGGCACATCCCAAACGTCTGGGGCAAGGTGAGCTTGTAGAGCAGGGCCAGTCGGGACAGAGCCTCCTGCTGCCGCTCGGGGGACAAACCACCTCCCCGGCGTTACCTTTGCAAGGTTTTGTTCCTTCCTCGGCCGTGCAGCTGGATTACTGGGGAGCAAGCCTCCCAGAGGCCACCCCTCCAATGCAGGGGTCCCTCAGCTGGGGCTCGGGCCAGTGTCATGGGGTCTGGCCTCTGATGTCAGGAGAACCAGGAATGATAGAAACACATCCCTGGCTTGGTTCCCACATTTACCATCTTAGAGATGCATTACACCCCATTCTCCCCAACAGATTTTCCCGTCATGGTGCATGTCTATGCAGGGAGCAATAACAGGCAACTCATGTCCCCGGTTCTCTCTGCAATCGCTCCAGACCCAATGCACCACAGCCAACCCGCATCTCCCAGGAACCCTCTGGCCTCATCCCAGGCCGCTCAATCTTTAGGAAAACACCAGGGCAGAGTCCCAAGGAAGGACACGTAAACTGTATTTAGTCTCTTGAAATGCATTGTTTCACTCTCTCTTTTTTTTTTTTTGTCTTTCCCTCCTGCTCCCCGTCTCCTTCTGGGGTTGGAGAAAACATGAGTAGAGATGCAAGACTCCCGTCTTGCTTTTCCCCTGCAAACGAGAGTGTGAGGAGAATGGCGCGTTTCATATGCGAAGTGGGGGACGTCAAAGGGCTTGCGTGCTGCACTGAGGCCTCCTGGGAACGGCTACTTCCTTCCGGCTGCGTGAGGGAAGCAAACGTCATTAGGGACACGGTTGGATTTCCAGGGTCCAGGTCCTGTGATTGCGGCTGAATCGACGAGACGCCGGGCTAACTCTGCTGTGGCGGAATGGCTGTTCCCTGCAAGCCCAGGACGAGCACACCCCTCCTCCCTCCTGCACATCAAAGGGCAGCAGCGGGACGGCCTGCGAGCTCACCCGCAGCACGGCTCCCAGAAGTGATGTTTCCTCCCTGTGTCTCACCCACGAGCAGCTAAGCGAGCAGGCACTGGAGGCAGCTGGGGTGGGTCTGCGGCTCCCCAGCCTCGGAGGCGGGTGTGTTACAGTTAGCTATCCACTGCTGGGTAACAAATCACCCGTAGCTCAGTGTCTTAAATCATCCGCCTCCGATTGCATCTCACCATGTTGAGGGTCAGGAATTGGAACAGGAATTCTGTTCCATGTGATATCAACGAAGGTCCCTCGGAGCTACTCAGCTGGTGGATGGACTGGTCTGGAGGGTCCTGGGGAGCTTCGCTCACGAGGTGGGCAGAGCTGGAAGGCCCCCTGCACACGGCTTTCTCAGCAAGGTGGCTTCAGGTGGTTAGACTTCTTACACGGCAGCTCAGGGGCCCAGAGAGGGGTGGGGGGGGGTGTGTGTGTGTGTGTGTGTCCCAATGGGTCCCCTGGGAGCTGCGAGGCTTCTTATGACCTAGTGTCAGAGGGCCCAGAAGTCAGTTCTATCGCGTTTGCCCAAACAAGTCAGGAAGGCCAGCCGGGATTCAGGGGAGGAGAGTTCAGCTTCACTTCTCAACGGAAAGGGAACAAAGAATTGGCTGCCATCTTTAGTCTCCTACAGGCAGAGCGGCTGCTTTGTCTATAAGCCTCGTTTCTTCCTGAGTAAATGGGGATCACAAGGGACCCTCCTTCAGAAAATGGGCTTATTAAACCCATTAAACCACTTTGGCCCAGGAATAGGGTCAGTAGGGAAGGCGGCTCTTCTTTCCTGGTTCCATCTGGACCATGGGAGTGGCTACTGCTGGCCAGGGACGCCAGCCCTCTTCCGGCTGCATTATCTCTCTGGCACTTTCACGATATTCCTCTGGACACTGAATTTCCAGTGCAGTAAATTGGCTCCTGGGTGGGGAAGGCCTTGGGGCCCAGCAAAGATCATTCTCTCTTAAGAGCAATGAGCATTTATTGAGAATGTGCCTTCCCCAGCAGTAATTTATAAATGAAAGAGAGCATTGAAATCCCCCAAAGAAGGAGACTGTTTATAAACGCAGAGTGCTTTGTGCTTGCCATTTCCCAAGTGGGAGAGGGTGAGGGCAACTTTGTTAACCGGTGTCTGCAAATCCCTGCTGTGAACGGTGCTCACCAGGGCTCAGGAGACGACGGGCGTGACCAGCAGGGTCCACGGGCAGGCGGCTCACTCAGGGCCAGAGGTTATCGCCCTGGAGGGGGCGGTGATGGGAGGGAGATGCCTGAGCACCACGACCACCGGCCCCACCCGCAAGCTCACGCCAAAGGCTGGGGGAGTAACCCAACCCATCCACCACCTCCAAAGTTGGGATCATAGATGCAGAGGACCACGTGAGCCAGGAAAGAAGCCGTTGGCTTATCTGAAATTCACGTTGGGGGGAAGTGGGAAAGAAGAGCCTGTAGTCTTCACTAGTTAAAAACCCAGGGGTATTGGAAGCAGACAAGATGTCCTTAAACAGGCGAATGTATAGTTAAACTGTGGTACATCCATACAATGGAGCGATAAAAAGATGTGGAGGAAACGTAAAGGTAAACGCACATTGCTAAGTGAAAGAAGCCAATCTGAAAGGGCTACATCCTGTATGATTCCAGCATCCATCTCCACCAACCCACCCAGCACCTGCCTCTTCCTAGGGCAGCGAGGATCAGTCCTAGGCCATGATCTACAGTAGGAGCCTTATTCCTGGGGATCAATTCTACGGAGTTTAGCTTCAGAGCTGGGTCGCCTGCTGCAGAGACCGGTGACCGTGTCTGTACTGTCCCCCCTCCTCCTTTCTTTCTTCAGGGCTTTTCTCATTTCACACAAGAGCCCAGCAGCCTTGAGACCCTCCCAACCATCCTGAGAGTCCCCTGCCATACCCCACCTGGACAGGTGATACCCCTGCCACCTCCAGACCCCTGGCCACATTTCCCTCCCTCAAATCACGCATTCATTTGCCCAACCCATGGGAGCATCCTTTCTAGAAAGTTATCAGAAATCAAGTCACCAGAAGCCTTTCAAGATGGAAACATTCAGAAGTGGTTTCATGCCTTACCCTCCGGCATGCATCCTAACTCAGCTGGGGACGTGGGGAGCAGAGCTGCTCAGGCCCTACCTGATATTAGCTCAATGGGAATCGCCGGGGCTGGCTGGGCTCCACGCACCCCTATTTTAAGACACTTGTCAGGAGGTCCTGTGGCTTAACTAAAGTTTGAGAATCCCTGCCTTATCCCAAAGAAGTGAATCTCTAATGGGGGTTGTGTTTTTTGAGCAGGTGGCTTCGTCCATCTGCCTCTGCAGTCTCTTCTCCATTAGAGCTTCAGCCACAGACCCAGAAGCAAAGGCAAATCGAGGGCTTGCTTCTTGAGGACAGGACAGCAGCCCTGGCCCCCGCACTTAGCAGAGTGACCCTGCTTAGGCCTCCGAGGCACGTCCCACTGCACCTGCGCAGAGTGGACCAGGGCTGTCACCCCCTGCCAAGGAATCCAGCCACCTCTCAGCAGCCCTGAGACTGGTGTTCTGGAGAAGGTGATCAGTGCTAACCCCCCAAAGTTCAGTAATAAAACCAGGTTAAATAGAACTTGTAAAGGATCCGACCAGTGACTGTAGGTAGAAGCCATTTCCCCTGGGAACCCAGAAGAGCTGAAGCCAACAGGATATCATGCAGCTCAGAGAAGCTCATAATTCCAGGCAGATGTTTTAACTTGTAAAGGCCACTTCCCACTTCCTTTCCATTTTCTTGGTCTCTCCTGTGTTTTATTGCCACTCTCAGTCTACTCATATTTCCAACATCTCCCCCGTTTTCTCCTTCCCCTTGAATCTAATAGTATCTATTTTACTGTTTAATTGGTTTCCTTTCCTCAGACATTTGTTTTTATCATCCTCCTTGCACTCCCTCACCCACCCGCCTTCCAAATCCCTTGCTGTTAGCGCCTTCACGCTGAACTACCTCCTCTGGCCCCAATTCTCGTTCTTCTGCCCCAGAGTTTATGAGAAGAGAGAAGAAAAACCATCTGTGTTCTTTCCTCCTAGGTGTGGGGCAAGTGTTCGGGTGCAGCATCACCGGACCCCTCCCCACTCCTCCGAGGTTGTCCAGAAGATGCTTCATCTCTCCCGGATTTTCTGATCATCCACTGAGACGTTTACTTATTCAGACATTTGTCCAGGCTGGGCTGGCACTGTCAGGGCTGGGGAGAGAGCTGTGGGTCAGGCAGAGGTGGCCCTGCTCCACTGCAGACATTAGACAAACCAAGAATCAGGTGTGAAAAGTCCTGGGTGAGTGGGAGGTGGTTCAAGCCCTCTGCTTGCTCCAGGCCTCGGTTTCCCCTTCTGTCTAATGGGGGTGTGTAGGAAGGTACCCAGACGCTCAGGAGAGCTGCTGATTCGAGCCAGAATTGTTGTCACTGCTTTATTCATCCAGCCACTGAGGACTGGATCCTGGGCTATGTAGGGAGAAGTGACTACACCGGCCCCCTGCCCTCAGACTCTCGGAGTTTCGGGGGGTGAGGGGTATAAAGAAAAAACCTCCACGACAGTAGGACAGTGGGACAGTGTGAGGTGTGTATGAAGTCAGAAGGCAGCCAAAGACAGCCCCTTGCCCCTGAAGAAAGGCCAGTTGGAGATAGAGGGGTCGCCTCCCACACGAAGGCTGATGGGGTCCTGACAGAGGGCACGGTGGGGGCACGGGCACGGGACCCGGAAGGACGCACGTGCTCCCTGACAGGGGTCCAGGGTGGTGGCGGGCTTGGCGTGACTGGCCTAAGGTGGGAAAAGGAAGAAGATGGGGTGAGGCTGGGAACGTGGGAAAGACCACCTCCTTTGTTGGTGAGGATTACACGAGATAACAGTTCAAAAGCCCTCCACGCAGGGCCCGGCCCACCCTCAATATCAACACGTGTTAAGGGAGAGGTGATGTCAGTGAAAACAAAAACGGTAATAATAACTGTTGTGGGGTGGTGGTGCTGTGATGAACTGGGAGATTGGGATGCACATGTATACACTAATATGTATAAAATGGATAACTAATAAGAACCTGCTGTATAAAAAATAAATAAAATAAAATTCAAAAATTCAAAAAAACAACAAATAATAATAGCGGCTGTTCTCTTTCTCCCCGGCATCAACCTTCTCCAGGGGTGAGAGTCAGGGGAATTGAAGGCAGAGAGCTATTTGTGCTGGCCTGTCTCTCTCTCTCTCTCTCTCTCTCTCTCTTGCTTTTTCCTTTAAGATTGTTCTTCTGGGTTCCGTGCAGGGAGGTTTTCTCAAGCGGGTGGCAGGCTGATTGCACTCTTTTCTGTAGCGCCTGAATATCTTCAATTGTCCACAAAGATTCTGTTTTATTCTAGGGACACGCCTTTTGCTAACTTCTCCCTGCTTTCTTTACAAAACAGCTTTTTGTCTAACACTGAAGTATCTAAAAAATAATGATAAATGGAGGAGAAACAAATTAACATCAGATGACAAGGCAGGGAAAAGTAGCCCCTATGCAAGCATTCGGTTTGCTTCCAAAGCTGAAGCCCTTCCCACCAGCATCCTCAACAAGGAGACCGTCACTCACAGGCTACCCTCTCTGTGGAATTTTCTTAATCTCTCTTAGAAACAAAAATACGCTCTTCTCCGGGGGCTCTACCCAGCAGCCTGAGAGGATAGCTCCTCGCCAGGTGGGCTTAGCCTGCTGGCACTGGGCAGAGCCGGGCTGGAGCCCTCCCTCAGGGCAGCTGTGTCTCCAACCCCAGCTCCGCCCTGAAACACCCAGATTCAGTAGGTCCAGGGTGGGGCCCAGGAAGTAACATTTATAGACGCTCTCAGAAGCCGCCTATGGCCTGTGGGATAGGCCAGTGGTTCTCAAACACTGGTGTGCGTGAACATCAACCTAAGAGGCTGTTAAAAGGCCAGGTCCCGGGCCCCATTCCCCTAAGCTCCAAGTCAGTGGGTCTCAGGCGGAGCCCAGGAGTCTGCATTTTTCACAAGCCTCGCTAGGATTCTGAAGCAGATCATGTGAGGACAGAGGTGGGCGGGAGGGAGGGTCGGTTCCCATGCAGACTCCCATTCAGGAGGTCTGGCGTGTGGCCTGAGGGTCCGCATTTTCCAAGTCCCTGAGGGGAGTCGGTGCTGCTGCTCTGACGACCGTCCTCTGGAATCCACTGCCCTGTATTTCAGACCGTCTTTTCCTTCCTCTCGGTGTGTCCTCTGCTTCATTCACAGCAAGTCTGATAAACCAATGCTCTCTACTGGACTTGCATCAGTTACTGCAGTGTTTCTGAAACCATATTCTTAAACATGTGAGTTCCCATAAGACATCATATTCAATATATTGTGTACGAGGTCTCCTCCAGCAAATGAGTTTGGGGAAAAAAAATGCTCCCCAGGCCAGGGGTGCAGGGCTGGGGTGAGAACGCTGGTCTTGCAGCCTCCGCCTGGCCTCCCCACGCCTCCCCCTCCCCTGCCCAGGGGAGCAATGGGTATGCCAGCAGACCCCACTGTGGAGTCAGGACGGCTCTAGGAGTTAATTCACACAAAGCTCCCCCATGTGCACCTCCCCCAAGGCTGATTAGAGTCAGGATGGGCCTTCCAGGCCTGCAAGTCATCAGGCACTTCAGCAGACTCAAGACTCTGAGACACTCAGCGGCAGGAGACGGTGGGGGGGTGGGGGAGGGGTGGGGGAGGGGAGGGGGAGGGGGGTTTCCCCCAGTGTTTGGGCCTCAGGAACCCCCCACCCAACACCACTTTTTTTTTGTAATTTAAGTTGGCACACGTGTTTGCACGGACCAGTTTCAGGAAGCACAGCAGAGCAAGTGCTGGGTTCTGGAAGTCTCTCCTGAAAACGATCTCCATCATACTCGGACCTTCTGAAGACAAAGGCAGGTCCCAGTGATGGACATTTCAGAACTATTGCAAGGACCGTGGCCGGCCTCTGTCAGCTCCCTGCGGTGATGAGGTGCCCTGAGTAAGCGGGGAATCGGAGGGGTCTTTGCGAGGTGTGAGCACAGGGCTGAGGAGCGGAACTTCGCCCAGCGTGGGTCCTGGGTGGGTCTGTCCATGAACCCTCACGGGTGACAAAGGATCTGTGCTGAAGTCTGAGCATAAAGATGAGCCAGGCACACTCAGCCACGTACAGGGGCACCCTGGCCCTATTCCGCCAGGCTGGGAACCCATGCGGCTCTGGCCAGGTGTGGCAGGCCGGTACTGATGCAGTGTCCCCTTTAACTGTCGCACAGTTACCGGGTGAGAAGCCACAAGTCGCTGTGCTCTCAGATGCACACTTGCCCTGCCCCTCTGCAGTTGTCTAGACTCTGACTTCCTTCAGTCCAAGGCAGCACGCTAGCCAGCAGGCCCCCCAGCCCAGGTGCAAGCGTTCCAGGGGAGGGCAGGGCTGTGCTACAGCTCTCCTGCTCTCCTGCCCAGGTTGGCTCTGACCTTGGAGCTCAACAGTTCAGTCAATCTTCTTCCCCCTCCTTTGCAGCATATTTCTTAAACCAGAACTAATGTATTCTGGACACAGAGCTCTCCAAACCAAGACAAAGAAAATTTGAAATATCTGAGCAAACAAAACCACTTTTCTTAAAATCTCCAAACCAAAAGGGAACGTGCAGAGACATTTACTCACTTTCCAAGCTGTACATATTTTTCATTTGATGAGCCCTTAAAGAAGTGTCCCCCCCAGCTCAGAAATCACCCAAGCAGGGCAGATGGCGCCGCCTGGCCTGTCCGGCTGACGCTCCTGACAGCTCTTCTGCGGGGGAATTTCTGCCTTTCCTTCTTGGGGCCTCTAATTTCTTTCTTGGCTTCTCAGGCCTAACAGTGTATTGTGATGCACAAACAGGAATTAGCCCCTTCCTTGGTCCTTAAGGGTCCATCATAGCCAGGGCCCAGACCTGGAGCTCTCCCTCACCCTGGGTGTCTCTGCAGCCTGCAGGCCCTCTCTCTGCGCTTTCCTAATCGGCTGGTCTCTCAGGGCTAATTCCTGACAGCCCAAAAGCTGTGCAAGGCCAGGAGGTGGGCCTGGGTCAGGAGAGTTAGTGGGAAGACACCTGAAGCATACAGGACGGATGGGGGTGCCTACCCCCACTGTGGGCCCAGGCAGGAAGCTGGATTAAGGCATCAGGGTCTCCCCATCCGGAAGGCGTACCCATAGTTTGGGATCTGGGACCACCATCCCTTGTTCAGACCTCACAGCTCCCCCTGCCCCTTTTTCCCCAGTAGATTTTGTGTCCTCGGCCCCTTCGGCTGACCCGGGTTCCAGATGCCCTGTCCGGGCCGGGTGGTACGGTGGGGCGCGGCGGCTGGGCGGGGACGCGGAGGGCGCGGGTGCGGCGCGGAGGGCGCGGCGCCTTTAAGGCCCGCGTCAGGCTGAGCGAGCGCAGGGGCCGGGCGGCGGGGCGGGGCCTCGGCGGGGCCGCCGCGCGGCTTCACCTGCAGTTCCGAACGCGCGGAACAGAGGCGCGGGCGGCTGAGAGGCCGGCGGACGCACCCGCCGGAGGGAGCCCGCCGCCGGCCGGACTTGGCCTCGCTCCCGGAGCCGGGCGGCAGTCGCGGCGGCGCAGCCTGGCTGGAGGCGCTGGGCCCGCTTGAGCGGCGGCGGCGGCGGCGGCGGCGATCGGGGCCGCGGCGGGGAACGGGCTCCGGGCGCCGGGCATCGGGCGGGCGCCGGGGCGCGGCGCGGCGGGGAAGATGACCGTGGGCTCCGGCGTGCTCCTCGTGCTGCTCTCGCTCTCCGGCGCGCTCCGGGTAAGTTGCGCCTCGCGTCCGGGCCGCTCGGCAGCCCAGGCAGCGCGGGGCCGCCCCCGGAGCCGGCGGGGCGCGCACTCACCGGCGGGGCTTTCCCGGGCTTCCCCGGCCCGCGCCGGGCGCCCCCGGCGCGCGCACCGCTGCATCCAGCCGGCTGCCGCGCTCCGCGAAGCCGCCTGCGGTCGGCAGGAGCGCAGAGCCGCCGGGGCAGCGGGGAGCGGCGATGCGGTGCGGAGTGCGGGACGCGGGGAGCTCTGCCCGAAGCGGACCCGCCGAGCATCCCTCAGCCACCCCAGGTCCGCGGCCGCTGCCCCGGAGCTCGGCTCTCCCGCGCTGGGGCAGGCTGCCTGCTGGCGGAGCCGGCGAGCCCTCCGTCGCCCGCTCGCCGCGCTCCTCCGGAGTTGGCGAGCCCAGCCCGGGCCCGAGCTGAGGACGAGGGGAGCTGGCGGCAGCCGGCCGGAAATCAGGGTGTTGGGGACACCCGGTCTGGCCGCCCCTGCTGGGGGCCGGTGCTCCCGGCGGGGCGCCTCATCCGTCCTCGTTCTCTGGGTGGTGGCAGGGACCGCCGCTGCTGGTGGGCGGCGGATGTCGACCGAGGGGCAATCTCGCCGCGGACTTCCCGCGGTGCCTGCTGCCGCCAGTGTTCGGCGGGGCCCTCGCGGCTCGGAGCGGGGCCGGGGAGCCAAGAGCCAGGCAGGAGCAGGGTGAGGTGCACCCGGGAGGGCGGTCCGGGCGCCCGCCTTCTTCCTGCGGAGCCCCGCGAGCTCTGTCCCCAGCCCTGCGCTGCGCCTGCAGGGTGCAGGTCCCGAGGGCAGCGTGCAGGCTGCGCGGGGGGGGCGCCCCTGGGGTAAGGCAGCGGGGCCGCGAGAGTTGCAGGAACCCCCTCTCGTGGCCGATCGGCCTCGCTGCTCCTCCAGGGCCTCGCTGTTGTAACCTCGGAAATAAACAAGTGCCCGCGGCCGGAGGCCCGCTCTGAGGCTCGGGGCGCTTGGGTGCGCTCGACCCACGCCCGGGCGGGTGGAAACTTTCCTGGGCGAGTTAGCTATCCCCGGGTTTCGGTCGTATTTGGAGCTTCGTTCCCGAGGCACGGAGCCGCGGTGTGGAGCTTTACCCGAGGAGTGACCCCGCGCCCTGCTCTTCCTCCCCTTGGTGCTTTTTGATGGGGGCGCCGCGTCCAGGCCGGCGTCAGGGTACTGGGAGCTCCGGGCTGGGGCAGCCTCCGGAGCCGAGGACGGGCGGGCGGCGGCGCGCAGGGCTGGAGGAGGCGGGCGGCGGGGAGGTGCGTTCCGCTTGGTGGCCCCGCGAAGGCGCGACTGCGGGGTTCGGGCTGCGCCCCTGCTCCTGCGCTCGCCGCGGAGCCGGGAGCCGTGGCGCTCCTTCTTCTGACGCGGGGCTGGCTTCCCGTCGCACATGCAGCCTCTCCCTGCATTCCCCATCCCTACGCGGCTGACCTAGCTGCCACTCCCCGCAGCCTGGGAGGGGCTCTTCGCCCACCTCCACACTTCCCTGCCCTCCTGGCGACCAGGGTTCTAGACCTCCCACTGGGCAGGATAGCCCAGGGTGCTCCGGGGGACAGGACAGGAGGACACCCACCTTCTCGGGTCAGTTAGGGAAGCTCTCTGGCCTGGTGAGGCTGGAGATGAGGGCTCCAAGAGTGGACAAGCGTCCAAGAAGTGGAGGGGGAGGGCTGGAGGGCGGGCGGCAGCCTCCCCCGCCTCCCGGCAGCCTCCCCGAGAGCCAAGCTCCGAGGTGGAGCTGAGTCTTGGAGAATCTCCTTTCCTGCCCTGCCCCTCTCCTTCCTCCTGGCCACCACAGGGAGGAGAAGGCCTGCGGACCCACCTCAGCCAAAGCCTGAGCGCTGGGGTGGGACGGTGACATAGCCCTGGCAGGAGCCTGCTCCCTTGGCCGCCCCTCCTCTGTGTCTTCATTTGCTAACTGCTGGCTCTCCTGCTGGACAGTCCTCAGACCTTCCCTTCTGCCACGTGTGGGTGAGGCGCTGACAGGCCCTCAGCCTCGCCATCCGCCGGCCCTCCCTCCCTGCTGCATGCCCCCTGTCCCCGGCCAACGTGGAGACCGCAGGGGCAGACCCCAGATTATGTCTGGGTGGAGGCTCTGGTAGACCAAGGTGGAGACCTTGCATGCAGGAGGCCCGACTAAACGTGGATTGGATGCAATTTCTGTGAACCTGTGTTTTTTCTGACCTCTCTTGTTTTTGTTCTCAGGCCCACAATGGAGATCTTACAGCCAGGGAGACCTGCAAAGCTGGATTCTCTGAAGAAGATTACACGGCATTAATCTCCCAGAATATTCTGGAAGGAGAGAAGGTCCTCAAAGGTAAGGCAGACATGGAAATGAAATGGCATACCATGCTCTGGATTAGGGAAACATTACCACCCACAGAAAAAGAGGCTCGGCTGGCTTTGAGCCAGGCTCTTTGCAAAACCATGGTGGAGAGGTCAGTAGAGGTGCAGCTCGGTTGACCTAAATGGCCTTTTGCATCACAGGTGAATGATTCAGAATCCCTGTCATTTTTGAGTGAGGTGAATCATTTCCTGGGCAACAAACTGGAATTCGGATGTAGCGTCACCCAAATAATGTGCAGAGAGAGAGACCTTCTTACCAAGTATTTTTGTGTATGAAATTCTGGATTCTTAAATTATCCCTGCTTTGAAATGCATGATAAAGCAGACGATGTTGCTGGGGATGCAGTAAATAAGCCCACAGACGTTCTGTTCGCAAATGTGGCATGAGTTTTCATTACTGTCCCACTGACAGCACGGAAACACACGTGCAGGAGGGAGCTGCCAATTAGCTTTATGGTAACCGCAGGACGATATCCACATTTGTGATGGTGAAGTCAGAGGCAGCTTCAGAACTCAAATGACAATAGATCATGCTGCATATCAACCTGTTTCCCTCTCAAGACAAACTAACTAACCTTTGTATTTGCGTGGGAGGGGAACTAAATCAGTTCTTTCTTCCTTGAGGTTTCAAAGTGGCACCGCAAACACCTCGGCGCGTGCCTTCCCTCCTCGCATCGGTTTCCCAGAAGCGGCTGCGTTTAGCCGATTCCAAAGTGATGGAGGGAACAAACTTTCGTAGAAGCATCAAAGCTAAGTTTCAATATTCAGGGCAAAATCATGCTCAGGCTGCTGACTTCCTCCCCAGTTTTCTGTTTTAGGGAATACAGCGTCCGCGCCACGAGCACTGACTGCAGATCCTTTGTGTGCGGGGGAACACTCGCAGAGTTGGTTGATTCTTCAGATCCTGTCTGTGGAGACAGCTCATTGACCTACTGTGTGTGCCTGGTTATATTAATCAGGATCTTACTTTGCACCGAGTCCAGCTTTTCTAACTTATTTGTTGTCATCTGAGTTGACTATTAAAATAGGGGTGTGATACTATTGACTCTTTCACTGATTATCAAAAAACAAAAAACAACAACCAAAAAACCCAACCTCTTGGCAGTTGGCCTAGAAGCGGGCTGGGTGTGCTGTAGGAGTGGGCGTCTATGGTAAGAGTTTTCAAGAGATGCTCTGTTAATTGCACGGTGTGTGTCATTTTAGAACGTGTAGACCGCCTTTCAGGATCTGTGGGTTTATGAGAATCCCTGTGTGTGCACAGAGAAGGCTCGGAAGACTCTCACTCTCAGTGCAAATCAGGAGCGGCTTACTGCAGTCCTGCTTTTTGTGTGTCCTGAGGCTGGCATCCTTGCCACCTCCCTGGTGTGGAGCTAAACTTGATAAGATCTTGGCGTATCAATTTTACTCAGGAGTTTAAGAAAAAGTACCTCTATTTTTGTAACAGCAGGTGCTACCTACTATGGAAGAGAATGACAGATGATTCTCTTTTCTTAATAAAATGTAAGATTTCCAACTAGCATCTCCCCTCTCTCCTGGTGGACTGTGCGGGCCCAGGCTGACCTGCCCTCTGCTCTTAGCCCATGTGATGGGGAAGGCTTGGTCGCTGGCTGGATGCTGGCCTGCCCCGTATGCCCCAGGAGTCCATCATCGTACGTGAACTTGGACCCGCTCACAGGCTGTGTGGATGCAAGACTCATATTCTCGGCACTTACCTATACCCGCGATGAGGCCCAACCCAACCCTGGTTGAGGGGGAAATCACAGAGTATCTCCCTCACCTGCGTGTGCCACTCCCTCTGTGTTCTCAGGGACAGAGAGGTTTTATCTTAGAAATAATTTTACACATATGGAGGCAAAAGCTACCACTGCATACACTCAAGCCACGGCAGATAAAAATCTCTGTTTATGTAGAAAACTTTGCAAACGACAGGACCACAGTGAAGATGCATGTGTCGAAAATAAATAAGTGGCACAATATTTCTGTTATCCTGGTAGGAATCAAGTTAAATAGATAATGACTACTTACAATTGAGTTATTCCAGTGGAGAGAGCTTAACCTTAATTTGACAAGCAAAGCTTCACAGAATCCCCGTTTTATTCTAAATGCGCCGTAAGCCGTTAATGACTGCTTTGCGGTTCCTTCTCTTTGCCGGAGTCAGCTCACCGGCAGCCCCAAACATCCAGACTCCAGAAGGAGAGATTTGTTACACAGTAATTAACTTGTTTATGATAAATGGATGGAAGAAATGTTGTGGCATTTTGTTTTATGTCTAAATGAAAAGCATTTGCATTCAAAAAATTTCACGCTAATTAGGCTTAAAATAGTTTTCCCCAGTAGGGTAGCAGATACTATGGTATTGGGATCCTTTTGAATGGCGGGCAGAACCGCTACGTATGCTGTGTGGAGTGTTTGTGTAGCTGATGTGTAGTTCCTAGATCCCCTCCGCGTTGTTTCCTGTCTGTGCTCTTTCTGGCCAGCACTCGAATGTAACTGCACACACTCTTACACCGTGGTTTGTTTCCAGGATCATTCACTGATGGCCATGATCACTGGTGCATGGTAATATCTTAAAATAGGATGGTTGAGCCCTTTTCCTTACGCGACAACAGAGCGTTCTCTACGCCATAGTTTAGCATTGGGTAGTGGCTAAGCTGGTGTCTTTTTCTCGGCTTTGTTAATAATTAACGGTCAGCCCGGCCCGAGGCTGCAGCTGATGCACTGACCTGCATTGCTCTCTCATGGCGGGCAGAGTTCTGCGAAAACCCAGACCAGCTTCAAGGCAAAACCCCACAAGGATGGGAGATTGAGGGGCAGCTTTGTGGGAAACCAGCACGAATGGGTCCTATCTGTCCTCGCTCCTGGAGAAGAGGGTGACGTGTGTGAAAATGTTGTCTGCCAGGGCAGGGGAAGTGGGGTCTGGACATTGCCCCACGAATTCAGATAATACAGAAAGAGGTGCTTTGTTTCTGATGACTTCATTTACTGAGACTGCCTCAGAAGAGCCTTCCCTCTCCCATATCCCAGTGAATTTACGACCACCTTGTGCCCTTGACCACACTTTGCTTTCTCATTGGAGAATTTATATTATCTGGTCAATCATCTTTCTTACTTAAACTGTAAGGTTCATGAGGGCAGCAGCCCCATCACTCTGGTTTAACATTTAGAATGTTCTGGGCCAACTAAAACCCAATTAACAGAATCGTAAATGAATGGGGGTTAATTTTTCTCACATAACCGTGAAGAGATAAGTAGTCAAGGGCTGATCAGATCAGTGGCACCATCTCACACCTAATCTTTATTCTTATCATTCTGCCATCTTTAGTTTGTCAGTGTATTGCCTCATCATTGTAAACTGGCTGCTATGGCTCCAGGCATTGCATTTGAGTTCACAGCAAGCTAGAAAAAGGAGGGAGTAGTAGCACCATCTGCATCTCTTCCTTGTATGAGAAAAGCAAACACTTTCTCAGAACCCTTGCTGAAGTTCTCACTGGCAAGGACTGGGTCACATTCCACTCCCAGTGGAAAGAGGTGGGGAGGCTGGGAAGCAGAGAATTGCACAGTCTGACTTAGACCTGTTATGATCCATCACCTGGTAGATGAGTAAATTGCTACTTGGAGCAGAGTTGGGGGTCTTAGGAAGGAAGAAGGGAGGAATGGGTACCGAGGAGACAAGCATCAGTGCCTGCCACATAAGGTTTCGCCAGCTTCCAGCACCCTACCCAAAGCAGAGTAACAGGCAACGCACTGTAGAACGAATGACTCATTTGTGTATCAAGTCACACAGAGGGAGGGATGGTTGAGGAGAGACCAAATGCATGCAGGGGTCTGGAATCAGCATCTAAGAAATTGCCACAATGTAATGACTGTGGCCAGAAGTACCGCTATTTTGTCTTTACAAGTATGTTGAAAATAGCCTCTTTACCCTCCTCTGTGAAGACAGGTAACTCTTGCCAGGGTGGAAGGTGTCGCTAGATGCATGGACCAGACACTGAGCAAGTCTGACTGCACACCTATCACCCAGTGTCATGCCTGCCTTGTGGGGCCGTGTGTGTGCAACCAGTGTTGTCAAATGAAGTCATGAATGAGCCAGAAAATGCTGACACTGTGGTGTTTCTGAGTCCCCTCCGTCAACTCACAGATAAGCGGGAGCTGCTTTAATGTTCAAATAAGTGGCACGCACGACAAAGCAACCATGTGTGCTATAAATCACTGGACACTGCGGGTTGCCTGTCCAGTATCCATTCTGTCCCTCTTCCTTACTAACAGAACCTCTTCCTTACTAATGAAACCTCTTCTGTCCTGATCCGGTTGGCTCACACTGGGCCCTGTTTAATATACTCACACCTCTGGTAGACTTTTACACCAAGGTGGCAATATGGCCCTTTTCTGGTCGATGGGATCTAACTAGGTTTTTCTGTTAGATGAGACTTGTGGGAAAGCTGTTTTTTTCATGGTAAAGAGGAACAGACTCAGCTGGCCATGCCTTCTTTCTTTTGCCCTTACCTTTTTCTCCTGCCTGGAATATGGATGTGATGTCCGGGGCAGAGCAGCCATTTTGTGACTGTGAGGATGGTGGCATAGGAACTGGATCTTAGGTGGCATCCTTGAACAACTGCAGACCTTTCATTGTCCCCTGTGAGATGAGAAAAATAAGGATAAAACACCACAGTCGAGTTTCTTGTGGCATGCAGCTAAATGCAATCCCTGCCTTTGGGAAAGCAAGAGCTGTGCATGCTAGCAAGTGCCTGTCTTTCCCTCTGGAAGCTCAGAGCATGTTTCATGCTCTGCCCTGAGCCTCTATCCATCCTTTGTTCCTTGGGCCTTGGCCTTACTCTTGCTCTAGCGGCCCTCTGCTCCTTTGTAAATTAGTATCCACGTCCAGCACACTGGATTGCAGAGAGCATGTCTGGGCACTCAGTAAATATTTGTTGAACAGAGGAAATGAATAGTCACCACTTCAGACTCTCTCTTTGGCGAGGATATGACTGAATCATTACATATATTAAGTCAGGGCTGTCTATCTGATCCACCCATCCCAGAATGTGAACTCTCTGCTGGCTCTCTTAGACACCCTCTTCCAGGAAGCCAGGAGATTATGCACTGGGAATCTTGGTCTTAACAAAGACATGGAGGTGAGTGGAGGTGAAGCAGGGCTGAGCCCCAGTGGGTGGCTTCCACTGGCTCTAAGCCAGGACTTTCCTTGCTCTTGAAGCCAAAGGAGGCTCCTTTGAGCACCCAGACCTCACTGCCTTCTGTCGGTGGTGCCTCAGGTGTCCCCTGAAAAGGAGTACCCAGAGCCCGTGGTAGTGGTGGAGACCATGGTACCCCTCTGGCTGTCTTTGGGGCCAGCCTTGCCTTTTCAGGGACCAGTGCCGTTTGGGGTTTCTCAGCAGCCTCTCCCTGCTATACTTTTGCCTGGTCGCAGAGTTAAGAGGTTTAGAAAGGGAAGTTTATATACTTAGAAAGTGGCTTCTATCAGATAAGAGGTAAGACCAGCACAGTGATAAAGCACGAAAAGCCTGCTTTACGCGCTGCCCACGTGCCAAAGCTCACGCCGATGGAGGGCCCTGATAGCCGTGTTTAAAACCAAAAGGAGGCCGAGGACTGCGGCCCCCTGCCCTCGGCCACCACACCGCGCGCGGGCCTGGCCACTGCCTCTGTTGCTCCCCCTGCAGCCCGGAGGGAGGTGCCAGTGCCTGGCCTTCCTCACTGGGTCCCTAAGGCCATGGACCAGGAGCGCCCCCCAGCACCCTCTAACCCCTGTGCCCTCTCTAGTCAACTGGCATTAAATAAAAATCCTCACCTCAGGGGCACACACACCAGTTAGACGTGAGGATGAGGGACTCATCCACATTGCAGTTTAAAGATTAAGATTTTTGCATTTCAGAAATATGTATTTTAATGGAGTCTTAGGATGAGGGAATGTGAAACTTTATATACTTATAACATTGCATCCCAGCTGGGTCTGTGCCAGCCTCTGCACACATCCCGTGTAATCCTCCCAAAAGCCTTTCTGGGAAGGTAAAATCATTCCCATTGTATGGATCAGAAACTGAAGATTGAGGTTGAGAGATTGGCCTAAATGCATGCAGTTCGCTCTGTTTTCCCTCTTTGTCCAGACCCGCGCTCTTAGCTTGTTTACATCTCCCCTGTAATGTGAACGGAGATGGTTTCTAGAGCACTTGAGCAGACAAGAGACACCCCAGATGTTCAGGGGCACTGTCATAAAACCGGCAATTATCAGGCATTCAGACATGCTAATTGTTTCTCATCTTGAACGTTTGGAACAAACAGAGGCCCAGTTTATCCAGAAGTGCTTGATTGCAGTTGCTGATGTGGGAGGGCCCATCTGAAGTGGGTCCAAACTCGGTGGACACCTTGGGTTGGCAAAACTGGCCTTGGTTTTAGAAGAGCAGGATTCTGCGACGCCAGCAGGAATGTGCGATTCCGGGCACGTGGCAGACAGTCCCAGAACCCCACTCTCACTCAGCTCTCAGACTCTGCCCACGTTGGGGACACAGCAGAGAGAGCCGACAGGAGCCAGCCGTCCTGGCACACGTTTGATGCGGGCAGGGCTGAGGCTCGGGACAGCGTCATAAACCACTCCCGCTGCAGCTCAGAGCCTGGGGGACATCGAGTAGCCTCCTGAGAAAAGCTGACGACCCTGGTCT